>NC_139826.1:5917151-6594651 GCF_963691815.1 Echiichthys vipera
ACTTAAAACCAAACATGAACTCAACATTCTTATTTATAAAAAAAAAAAAGATTGAATACATTTCCTCAGACTCCTGCAACCAAATTTTGAATTTGGCAACAGAACTGGTAAACTTCTGGCTAGTCAATTAAAACAACAAACTGAAAAATCAAACATCATATCAATAGTTGACCCCTCTGGAAACACCATTCGAGACCACACTTCAATAAATTAAACATTCAGAAAATATTATACCAATCTATACACACCTGACAATAACACTGAATCTACAGAAGCAAGTGCTTTTCTGAGGAATGTCTCCCTCCAACAAAACGATACAATCCAAGTAGAGAATCTGAATAAACCACTTACCATAGATGAACTAAAGAAAGAACTACAGCTCATGCCCAACAATAAATCCCCTGGATTAGATGGGTACCCTGTCTAATTCAACACACATTTCTGGTCCCTCCTTTCCCCCTTCTTCTACAATAACCTTAAAATCCCCCACCATAGGAATGCTGCCCTGATTAGGCTGACCCCCAAACCAAAAAAAGACCCTACACACTGCTTAATTACAGATCCATATCACTTATATACACTGATCTGGCAATAAGATTGGAATCTGTAATCTCATCACTTGTACAGTACACCCACATCAGACTGGCCTCATCAAAGGGAGACAGGGTTATGATTATTAAGCAATGGTGGATTCAATGTCTTAGATTTTCAACTAATCCAACCTCATTATGGAATTTTATTTCAACATATAGATTTGAAGCTTTAGAAGGATTTATATTTTTTATTAAGATGTAATTATAAGATAGAAAAGCTTCCCATAAAAGTTTCTGATTCCCATAGAGTAACTTTTAAGCTGCTCCCTAGTGTATACAACTTAATTTTCCCTCTCACAAATGTTACATTTGGAATAACCAAGATATTGATATTGTTTTTAAAGAATTGGGTTGATAATGGAATACTTCTTGTCCGTAAACCGCTTAACAAAGAGGGTCATAAGTTTACATATAATAATTTTTATCAGAGAATAACATTCCTGTGCTTCCTTCATTGTCTTTGATGCAGTTCCTTCAGGTGTTAAAATTCTACTTTCATCTGCAACCAGAGAAACTATCGGGCAAACCTCTCTACCTGAGCTTTCTATGGAAACCAGATTCCTTTTGGAGTATAAAACTAATAATAGACGTACGAGGCAATTAGTACAACGATGCACAATTAGTAAACCTGCTTCTATATTATTTTTTTTGAGTAATCAGTATTTTGATATAGAATGTGAAAAAACATGGTTATTACCCAGGAAATGTTTTTCTCAAATAAGGTGCCAGAGGTGTCTCTGAATGATTGCACAGATGTTTTCCTGTTAATTGTGTTTTTGTCAGATTTATGTTAAATGCTGATCCTCTCTGCTCCTTTTGTCACATCACAGATGAAACAACACAGCATCCTATTAAGGAACGCTCTTTTAGTCAAACACAGTTACCCTCTTTTTACACAAAAAGTTTGATATAGAATGTGAAAAAACATGGTTATTACCCAGGAAATGTTTTTCTCAAATAAGGTGCCAGAGGTGTCTCTGAATGATTGCACAGATGTTTTCCTGTTAATTGTGTTTTTGTCAGATTTATGTTAAATGCTGATCCTCTCTGCTCCTTTTGTCACATCACACATGAAACAACATAGCTTCTTATTAAGGAACGCTCTTTTAGTCAAACACAATGAACCTCTTCTTACACAGAAAGTGAGGTTTACAAACTCTTTTTGGAAATATATGTCCTATCAAAAAGTTGTGTTATGATTATTTTCTTATTATTAGGTCAACTCTATAGACATAACACTAAACTTGCAAACCACAAACCTCATTTTATTGTTTTCATTTCTTACTTTAACTCCTACCTGGACTCACTAAAGTACTGCACCAACTGCAGAGCTGGGAAAACCAAAGACATGTGTAATGAATTTGATCTGTAATGATTTATGTACTTCAGTGTTTTCTTTTATTTAGGATAGATGCACTACCTCGAGAGATTATTACTGTTTCTATTGTTATATACTTTGAAGATTGAACAGTAATCACTGGTGTAAGTCTATTTATGTGAATAAAGTTAAGAAACAAAAAAAAAAAGAATCACATGAATAAAACTATGCTTTTTTCATTGGTTGTTGCGTTAAATCTTACCCAGATACAATAGTGCTATTTTCTGATTGGCCACTGTGTAGCCCTCGTCTTCTTTTTGATTAGCTGGTAAGTGTCAGCTCCACTGAGCTCCAGAGGTGACACGCTTGAATCCTGCTGGTTCCAGACTCAGAGCAGCTACTGCACTGCAGTTTATTACAAAAAAAATTTTTAGAAATCCAATGTGTGGCGGGAGTGCGTGATAAAAGACCAAAATGCGTGACTGTCACGCTCAATGAGCCCTGAAAAAGACAATCAACTTCAACAACTTCCACAACCTCCGTCGTCCCTTACCATCAAAACTACGTTCACTACAACCCAAAAATTTATCACAAATGTATAAATGAACATTCTGACCTGTCTACATAAGTTGCTGTCTACCTGTCACCATTGAAACTTGGAAGACAGGACAAATCTAATTTTACATTTCAAGTAGATCTGTGATGGTGATGCCCTTTGTATTTTTGCTTGGACTTTATATTGTATCAGGCTGATGTAAAAATTAAAGTCAGCATCTTCAGTAAAAAAGGTTTTTAGTTACAACTTTTGGATTTTGAGCAAAGAGAATATTGTTGATGATGCCGAAGTGCCACAAATGCTATCACATCCTGTGTCTGGACAGATTTCTTAACTGTTACAGTCTGTTACAGGGGGTGTCTAATCCTGCTCCTGGGTGTTTTAGGTTTCTCCCTGCTGTAACACACCTGAGTGTAATGCTTTGCTCCAGGTGTGTTACAGCAGGGAGAAACCTTGAAACATACAGGAGCAGGATTTGACACCTCTGTTTTTTTTTTTACTACTTATAGCTAACTTCTGTTATTATTACTTTTGACCTTAGCATTAGGATGTGCTCCAAGTATCATAACGGGTAAAAGTCAAGCCCACAGTTAAAATTTCTTTATTATTTGAAAGGTGCTGTTCCGATGCGCGCGCACACATACGCACACATACATACACGCACGCATACACAGACATATGCGCATAAAATATGTTGTGCCTACCAACTGAAAAGCAGACGAAAAATATCTGCGATCTCGCTCTCCTACGAGTGACAGCCGGAGTTGCTTTCCTGCTCCGGGTCCGAGTACAGCAAAGAGCCCAATATTAAGTGAATGCATGTTGATTATCCAAATATATCATGGTTGGGTCAGAAACTAAAAAGCTGCTGTCTCACTGCTGTCTTCAGTAGTTGTTTCCAGTTTGCAGAGTTTACAGAGCACCACATTGTTGGGTCTCTGTCTAAAATACCCCAACACTTTAAAGTAACGTAGATGAGTTTCTTTTAGCTGCAGCTTGTTCTCCGTGGGAAATTCATGCTTTGACTGGCACAGCCATCTTGTGATGTGTTGACGCATGTTCTGCAAGTCATCGTATTTCCGTAAGTCGTGATGTTGATGAAATCATCCCAGCCCTATTCCTCAAAAATAAACATAACACTATGATTTTCTGAACATCAGACAGCTAACAAACAGTACACAATTTAGATACATTTGGTCCGAAATACATGAATATACAATTTAGATAATTTTGATCCTTAAATCTTAAAGTTGTACTCTGTAAGATTTCCATCTGCTTAATTTAATATCTAAGTTAAGTTAATATCTATCAGAGAGTGAGATAAAACAATGGTGATTGATGGTATGACCCACTAATGAAAGCATGTGTTGCCCTTTTTGTCCAGTATTCCAATATGTGTGTCTGTGGCGACATTCAAAGATGGAAATAAGACGTCATGTTAGTGACGCTGCTGATAGTGGTTGGTCTGTCAGCCCAGATCGTTATGGTTATGTTGTGTTCACTTGTAGTCGGAAATCGGAAATTCCATCTTCTGAGTCATGCTTGTAGTAAGGGTAGAAGTTTGACAGGAACATGTGTGTGTGTGTGTGTGTGTGTGTGTGTGTGTGTGTGTGTGTGTGTGTGTGTGTGTGTGTGTGTATGGATTTAAGAGTGTAACATATAGGGTGCAGACTCGAAGAGGTGAATGTGTGTCAATATAGTTTAAAAGAGAGCAAAAAAAAAATGGCAACAGGACCGTGAACGTGACAAGATGGAGGCTCTGAAAGAACAGGCTCGCCTGCAGTTACATCTTACATTCAAAGAGGCTGCTAGAAACAACATATTTCAATTCTTATGAAGTACACTTTAATTTGCAAAAAAAACGATCTTAAACCATTTTTTTAAATTTGTTATGGGGTGGACACACATTTACAGTGTTGTGCCCACAATCTGTGAGCAACAGCAGACTTGTGAGTATATGGTGGGTAGCTCAATCTACAACACATGTATCCTATGATTTTCACCTCAAATATGACATCCGTTTTTCCATTTGTTCATCTTCATGTGACTGAAAAACAGAAATAAGGTAGCTCAAAGTCAGCAAAAATGCGTTGTGCAAAGTCATGTGAAGATCTTGATTTGATTTTTTAAGGCACTGCTCGAGGGGGATGCTGCTTTTCTCATCTCATTTGGACTAATACATTATGCTCGTCTGTTGCTGTGTATGGCTCCACTCACATGAATACATAATGTGAGTTCTTTAGAGGAAACACATCATGCTCATTTTCAGCTTCATACTTTTATTTTGGGTTAACCCTCTGTCTGAAATACTCTGTTTTGGCCCCTGTCTCTTTAAGGCCCCTTCTAATAAAGCCCAGTCTGCTCTGATTGGTTAGCGTCTCCGGGTCTTCCATACAGGCTACTACCGTATTTTCCACACTATAAGGCGCACCTAAAAACCTTCAAATTTCTCAAAAGCCGACAGTGCACCGTATAATCCCGTGCTCCTTATATATGGACCAATATTGAGTCACAACAGGTCTCGCAACTACGGTGAGTAGCCGCCGACTCTATTTCCCCCCGTAGAAGAAGTAACGCGCGGTGCATGTTGAGATACATGACTGCGCGAAGCGTGCCGTTTCATTTCCATGTGTGTGTTTGTGTAAAGAGCCCAAAATGGCTCTTTCTTGGCAACAAGATGACCTGCGCCAAGTAAAGAAGACTAAACAGAGTTTCCAAGGGAACAGAGCGAGATGGCTACAGTTGTCTAGTCTAAAAAAATCTAGTGTCACAGCAGTGTATGGTAGAGGGCAGTAATAAGCAAGAATATAGTAGAAGCCAACTCTCCTTTGTGTGTCTTTGTGCAGCTGTATTTAGTTTGTTCCATTCTGCATTTCCAGCCCCAAACGAACCGTGTGATTATTGTCAGTACTGGTGTGTCATGGCCTGTCCCACTTTGACAGTTAGGGTGAGTGGGAGGGAGGAGGGCTGCATGTTTGTGTGTATGTGATCACAGACCTTTATCTCTGAATCCTTGAATCCAGCTGCTGTGTCTAAAGTTGTAAGTCACTTGAATAGTAATCCTGATATGAATCTGCTTTTGTGAGTGTGGGTGTAAAACAGTTGTTAATTGTTAGGCCTACCATAGAATGTATATAACAGATGGATGGAGCTACTCTGACGACACCAACTACCATTTTTAAGCCTTGAGTTTAGCATTTTGGCTGTCACTATCTTGGTTTATTGAAATGTGAAACGTGGACGTGACAAAATCTTGACGAGAGGGCAGAGCTGAGTGCTAAGCCAGTGAATTTAAACCTTTTCAATTTTTAAACAATTTTCATATGCCTGTACTGTCTGCGCTGCAGTAAAAAGAAATGTTTCCCTTAAGTTAGCTAGCTAACTAGCTAGCTTTGTTAGCAAGGTGCAACCAAACACTGAAAAAGGCATTTTTAGCTAACTGTTAGCTAACTTTGATTAGGTGAAAACAATGAGAGGGTCAAAGTCTTGATACTTGGACAATAACACTAGACAACACTAGGGCTGTATGATATGGTCTCTTATTTATATCATGGTATAATTTGAAGCATAGTCAGTAACAATGTTATATAACGGTATATAGATTTATCTTTCAATTTATAATTTCAATTTAATTTTATATATATCAATATAATTTTTTCTGAATTACTGTAGGCCTACTGAAGTACAAGGTTGAGGCTCTTGATTTTTACTTGAGTATTTTCTTTCCATGCTACTTTCTACTCCACTACAATTATCTTTTAACTTAAAGTGAGATTCCAGTGTAAAATCATCCCAGGCTGTTTTGGGCAAATACATTCATCAAATAGGCCTTCGAGACACGATATTTTTTCCGTGTACGAACTGCTATCGGAGAAATCCGGGACAGACGCTAACAGCTGCTGACAGCAACTAACAGCCAAAAGCAGCTAACAATTAGCTCGAGGCAGCAAGTTGAATGCATTAAAACGTCTTTTTTAACCACTTACACTGCCCAAAATAACACCAAACCTCTGCAGTAGCATGATAAGAGTCCTTACACATTAACTGAAGCACCAACAACGTAGTTGGTGACATCAGAGTTTATTAAAAGAGTGTTTTAAAGACTTACCTACTGGCCCCTGTACCAGCTCCTCGTAGTAAAGTCCATTCAAGTCAATTACCAAAGTCAAACCAAAAGGAGGAGCCCATTGGTGATTTATTCCAGCAAAACACATAAACACTGTGGTTTGTGACAGTTTGGTGAAATATCTTTACCTCCAGTCTATCTGTAGCCAGTTTCCGCACCCATGGAATGGCATTCTTCTTCAAGCACGCCTTCCCCTTGCCTAAGCGTCTCCAATGTCCAGATTCAAAACAATAGCCACTGGTTTGTCAGAGCACGGTCATCGCACCACAATGGCAGCCTATGAAAAGTTTCTGGGTTGTAAGCTTTCATTTTTGTTTTGCAGCTGGGAAAGATACAAACACGAACTATTCTGTCTGTCTTCACTTCAAGTTGCAGGCTAGTCGGCTTTACCCGTGCTTGAACTCACTGTGCGTCTTACAGCAACACAGGCCCCCTGACCCCTGAGATCTACCGTAATGTTTCGGTGCCCAGGGGAAAGTTGCTGTGTGGGACTTTTCTAAACCTTTTACCATCTATTATTAACTTATATTTCACCAACTGCCACAAACCACAACGTTTACTTGTTTTGCTTTTTCAAAAAAGCTGGTAGGTAAGTCTTTCAAAACACTCTTTTAATAAACTCTGGGCTCACTAACTACATTGTTGGTGCAAAAAACATGCTTTTATGAGAGGAGCAACACAGAATTAGCGGGATTGCGTGGCGCATTGTGGTCGCGTGTCTACGCTGGTATTTGACGTGCTATCCCTGTGTTTCACTGAGATGTGAGAGAGAGAGAGAGAGAGAGAGAGAGAGAGAGAGAGAGAGAGAGAGAGAGAGAGAGAGAGAGAGAGAGAGAGAGAGAGAGAGAGAGAGAGAGAGAGAGAGAGAGAGAGAGAGAGAGAGAGAGAGAGAGAGAGAGAGAGAGAGAGAGAGAGAGAAGTCAACATTGGCCGCTATGGCCATGAATTACTTTTCACATAGACTTCTACTCAAAGGGCCAGTAAATATTGTCTTGCGGGTCAGATTCTTTTTTGTTTTGTCTTGTGTGGTGACGTCAGAGCTGCTCTGCTGGTTACACAGTAGAGTCAAAATCCATACTGTGGCCAAATTCCTACCATCCTACCTTCTATACCGTACACACACAGTGCCCTGTATATGTATTGCTAAGCCTGTATTCTGCCACTAGTACGGCGACCTGGCTGTCATTCACAAGGTAGTCCCGCCCTAAAGCACCCCCTACTTTGATGCCTATTTTAATCTTATTGGGACCATAATTTAATCTTTAAATCAACATCATTCTGTATTGAAGAAGACTTGAAACTATGGACTGAGACCGAAACCATTTAGGAAAATCTTTACTCAGATATAAATCAAGTGAGAATTAAGGTTATTTTTTCATTGACTTCTATACAATCAGACTTCTTTTTGCCACCAGTGTTGCCCCCTGCTGGACATTAGAAAGAATGCAGGTTTAAGGCACTTCTGCAATGAATTCACTTTTCAGACTCAGAAGCTACGTCCATCTTTATTATACAGTCCATCATTGTCACAGTACCATTGCCTCAGACCTTTAATCTGCCCACTTGACTCGACTCGACTCGTGTAACTAGTTGACAATTCTGTCTGATATCAGGCCTTCATTACCGTGATGAGGAATCACATGCACAGTAGTTCTTGCATAATAGGCCTGTTATATTCATACAACCACGATGTTGATGAGATGCATGATAAAGCAGCTGCTGCCTGTGTGTCTGACTTTCCGTAGCAGCATGACTGCAGATAAGGAGTGGAATTTAAAGGAACGTTCAGTCATTTTGGGAACTATTCTTGTTTGTATTTTTTGCCCAGAGTCAGATGAGAAGATTAGTAACTGGTTTTGTCTCCACAACCAAATGTGATTAGCTTAGCACAGAGGCTGGAATCAAAAGGAAACAGTTGCCCCTACTTACTACCATGACACTGATGACCTGATGAACCTAAAGACACAACTCTGTTGTGGGTAACCATAGAACAAGAAACTGTCACTCAATTGTAACTACTCCACGCAGAACAAAAACCTATAGGATCATTTAAAGCTACCGGTTATGTAGTAAAAAACTCACTGAAGATTTGGTATGCCAAACACTTCGATTCTAGCCCCCATCTGTCACAATCATGCATTTCCCCCTTTGTTTATTCAATCTGGAAGAGGAGAGTAGGGCTGTACACTATGGTCTAAAATGTATATCACGGTAGAATTTGAAGCATAGACAGTAACAGCATTATATCTTGGTATATTTATCTTAAAGTTCAAGTTTGAAGGTCTTGGTCTTTACTTAAGTATTTTCTTTTCATGCTACTTCATACATACAAATACTTCTCTGTCCATTCACTGTTGAATTGCAGATTTTCTCCGTCAACCTTTTGGGTTTTTTCAAAGTAAAAAGAGACATTGTGGTGATGATTCAACCATGGATTTAACCAGACTGAAAAGATTGCAGGAACAACAACAGGCGCAGAGAGGAGAAATTCAGAAGCACACAAAGTCCATATAGCAGGAGTCAACGTCAGCCACTATGGCCATGAATTACTTTTCTTCTACTACTACTCAAAGGGCCAGTAAATTATTCCTTGCGGGCTTGATCCGCATGCAGTGTATTATACAGTACACCCCTAAGGGAGATGTCTTGTTACTATTAATGACCTGTACACCGATAGTGTATTCTCTTCATTTGCTCAGTTTAGGAATAGGTTTAAACTGCCATCCCATTTTTTCATATATCTGCAAATAAGGATCTATGTCAGAAGTAACATTTTAAATGTTGCGACATAAAATACCTCTGAAGAACTCCATTCCTTTTTTTTTTCAAAAATAATTCAGCAGCGGTTGAATGCATATAAGGAAAACACTGTATATGCATTATTTCATTGTTATTCTTCTTCTTATTATTATTATTATTATTTATTTAGCCATGACCTGATATGTATAGGAAGGGGTAGGAAGAGGCAGATAGATAAAGTGTATATTGTCTCAAAACTTTATTTATCAATCTATTCCAAACATCACAGTACAAATTAAGAGGAATGTGTTTGAAAACAATATTATTCCAACGTTATGGGCAACAGTGTATAAATAAATCCTATTTGCAATTGTGATATGAAAGAGGGACATTTTCAAATTGCAAGAGTTGCAATTTGAACTTTCTCTTAATGACTGCTATTGAAACCATTAATTTCTGATGATGCTTGGTACAATTGTATCTTGTTTATTCAGTTGCTATATTTATCATAATTACCACCTTGCTTTTTGTACACTCTCTTTACCTCTTGATTTTGAAACATTTGAAAACACTGAGCAGTTTGAATCTGCTGCCTTTCAGATTCTGTGTTAATGTTTGATGAATTCAGCAGCGGTGTTTTGTTTCTGATTGGCTGCAGCTCTCATTTGGCCTCTGGCTGACATCTTCTCTGCTGAGACCCTGAATCAGGCACAAGCTTCTATGACTTGAAGGTCCTGTGTGTAACATTTTACATGTATTAATTTTTTTTTTTTATTGCCAATGGGCGAATGGGTTGTTGTAAAAATTGAGGCCTTCACTGACTTTCCTTGTTGTCTCCAACATCCTTTGGACTGTCCCCTCTATGTAAAGGATTTGGGACAGTCCACACATGCTGTTCTTCCGGTGGGTTGAAGATGGACCTAAAGTTGGTGGCTGTCCTGTAACAGCAGCATCTACAGTGTGTGGCAGAGGCACAGCAAAGAGATTCTGTGTTGTTGTGGTACAACAAAAACCTTTTCCCCTGGTGCTGATAAAAATCCTGAAACAAATCAGGTACGAATTGCTAGCTAGCTAGCATGACAAAATGCTAGCTTGAATGCATATCCATCAATCCCTCCATCTTCAACCGCTTATCCCGAGGTTGCTGGAGCCGATCCCAGCTGACATCGGTCATGAGGTGGGGTACACCCTGGACAGGACGCCAGTCTATCACAGGGCACATAGCGACACAACTATTCACACTCACCTACGGACAATTTAGAGTCATCAATTAACCTAACCCCTGCATGTTTTTTGACTGTGGGTGGGAGCTGGAGAACTCCACACAGAACCAGGAACCCTCTTGCTGTGAGGCGACAGTGCTAACCACCACAACACCAGGCTGTCCCCTTGAGTGGAAAATGTCAGCTAATTCCCCCAGACTCTGCTGATCTGGATGGCTTGCCGTTGGCAAATTACTTTATCAGCTTACGTTCGAAGCAATCAGTGCTAGAGCCATGCAGCGTAGCTAAGTAACAGCCAGCGGGCTAGCATTAGCTTGCTTGCTAATGTTGCTGGCTGTGGCTTGGCTGTGCAGCATAAATCTCTTGTCAGTTGCCTTGTGGCATTGGCTGATGGAGTGATTTGCAAACAGTAAGCTACTTTATTCTAGCCTGGAAATCCAGACCCACATCTATCCAGACGGGTCTAGCAAGAAGCAACAGACCTTCCAAAATCAAGGAGTGGCACCAACACATGCATTTCAAAATTCCACTACATGCAATTGGATAGCACTACAACCAATCCAAGCAATGAACAAGGTGACGTATGTGATGTCCATGACATAAATATTTAGTATCGTTAAATTATCCAGCAGACATTTTAAATGTAGCGTGGACTTGCACCTCCTCTCCCTTGGAAATGTTATAGCCCCTTCAATATCTAAAGCACAATCACAGTATGTCCGATTTTCCCAAATGTTTATTGAAGAGGGGGAATCTCCTCTATTTTATTTGTTACTGACTATCATTCATTAGCTTTTGCGTTTGGCAAATTCATGAAGTCCCTGTCTCATGCGAACCTGACACCGCCAGATGTATTGTTTTGCATGATTCTCATTTGCCCAGCATATCCATCTGGGAGCTTGTTTGGAGATCTTTTGGGAAGGGACGAAAATACTGGTTGCTGATTGGATAAACCACCTGTCTATCACCAACATACGGGCCAAATCAACCAATCAGATCAACGAAGCGTATGACGTACTAACATCGTTGGGGCAAAGCTCAGAAAGTAAACAACATGTGGGTAAAGGATATTATTATTTTTTTACAGATCAAAGGCCCAATTTCAGGAGCCCGGTCCATATTCAACAGAAGGATCCGGAGAAAAAAGAGTTAGTGAGCAGCTTGCTCCATAGCTGCTGATCTCATCCGTGGAAGCCTCCATGTTGTTTACACTGAACAGTCACTTCTCGTTTCGTCACACTTAAATCCGCCTCAATACCAACACTGATTGGTTCGGTCTCTGGTCAAACTTCTCCAAATTTTCTCTGCCTCACGTTACCAGACTGATCTGACAGTCAAATACAATGGAGCTCAGAGATCAGGATGGTCTCACAAGGCTACTCTCATGCCAGTAAAGCATCGAATGATTTGAATTATAACTGAGTGAAAGGGAGAGCGTGACAACTGGATTGATATCAACATCAATACAGACATTAATAATTAAAATGTTTTTTGCATTGGATCAAACTCATGAAAAAGTAATGGAAAGAAAGCCGGACTAAAGAGATGGGGAGAGACAGGCAGCAGTTTGAGGCCGTGTAGAGGGGCAACTTTGCTTGCAATTATAACTGACAACCTTTGATTTCTTTCCGGTCTGAATGTCAATCAATGTCCCTGATAACTGTTGCCAAAATGCCTGCAGCTTAATATTCCTGAGCATTAGAGCTATGCTACTGGTATCAGTGAGATGACTGATGTATGCATGTTCTGTGTGTGCATGAAATGGAGACGCAGAGACAGGCTGATGTAGATAGAAAGGGACGGATGAAGAGGCTCTGTCCTTTTCTTTGATCTCTCCTAGACTTGTTTGTTTGTGTGTGTGTGTGTGTGGGGGGGGGGTGTACTGTTGGGATTTGGAAAATGCGTTTATCTGTCTGTTTTTCTTTACTTTTGCCTGTAAGATCTGTTTGACTGAAACCTTTCTCAGAGGCCATTATGCTATCCTATGCACCAGTTTGCATCTCTATAACAAGGAACATACAAACCCTCATAGAGAGTATGTTACACACATAAAGTACATTCCAAACATTATCAAATGAGTTGAAAAAAGTAGAAAAGAACAAAAAGGAGTGGGGGGGGTTTGCAAAACTATATACATGAACTTAAAAAAATAGAGTGCGATTTCCTGATCACTTGGCATAGATACAACCCCCCCCCCCAAAAAAAATCACAGAGCACACAGGGAGCAGACACTTCAGCAATAAAGGACATACTGTAAATCAAAAAAACAGAAAGACGCAAGATTTTTCTCCACAAATTTCTCTTGACAATTTTACTGGATTATGTTCTTCAAGTGCTGAGAAAAATAATTTATGAAACAAACAAAGAGGGCTTAGTGTTTCTTCATTATTTAAACTTGTATTTTTTAAATTATTGATTATATGATATCACACTAAGTGTGATATCATATAATCAATAATTTAAAAAATACAAGTTTAAATATCCATATCAGAAAATATGAGAAATGTTGAAAGTCAATCATTCTTACACAGGACATGATAAAACATGTCTGGTTAGTTTATATAAATCATATTTACATTACTAAAAAGTAAAAAAAACTAGTGTGTGTGTGTGTGCGTGTGTGCGTGTGTGCGTGTGTGCGTGCGTGCCTGTGTGTGTGTGTGTGTGTTTTCACATATCTCTGTGATATCTGTAGACAGCTCAGTGGTCCGTCCAGCACCGGCAGATGGTGTTAATTGACCAGTGCCCTTTCCTTCCTACCTTACTTCCTTCCTTCATTCAATTCAGATAAAGGCATGTTCCCCTCTATCCTTGAACTTTGAAAGCCCTCACCAGACAGTAGCAATTGGCAAGGATTTAGCGCTACCTACTGTGCCCTGTGCCCTGTGTGTGTGTGTGTTTGTGTGTGTGTGTGTGTGTGTGTGTGTGTGTGTGTGTGTGTGTGTGTGTGTGTGTGTGTGTGTGTGTGTGTGTGTGTGTGTGTGTGTGTGTGTGTGTGTGTGTGTGTGTGTGTGTGTGTGTGTGTTTGTGTGTGTGTGTGTGTGTGTGTGTGTGTGTGTGTGTGTGTGTGTGTGTCTGTTTGAGTGAGCCAAATTAGCCCTGAAATCCGTCTGTGTCGAGGTCCAGCCTCACTGCTGAGGGATGAAACTGTTGGGTTCATTCTCTTGAGTCATTCAATAATTCAATAATAAGGTGTTTTGTTTTATTCACCTTATTTTTTTCCCCCCTTGAATACTTTTCATTGTCTCTTCGAATTAGATTTCCCCCTCGGTGAAGCTGCGTTTCTGCTCTTTATGCCCGTTTTTAGATGAGGTTGTCTATGGTTCGGTGGCTGTGGTGGTGTACATTATAGGGTTAATGCATTGCTTATATTAATTCTGAGTGTGTGTAGCACCTTCCTTGATGCCAAGATACATGTTGGAGTGTGGTCCTCGGTTCAATGCAGAAATAATACAGATACATTGGTAAGATTATGACACACTGCCATCCAATGCTGATTTGATACAATTGTATTATGCTGCAGTTTAATATTGATTCTGTTCAGATTGTTAAAGGATTCAATATTTTTAGTGTATACATTTTGAGTAACAAAAATAAAAAGGATCATTAGGTCCTGATAAAAAACAAATCCTGCAGATGGACAGAGTAGGAGTGAAGCCTCGGTGTTATGTGTTGTAGTACATGGTTAGCCAGTGCTCAAATGCAGGCAAGTGTTCTCTCTCTGTTCTGGGGTCAGTGCCATCCATCCGACTTCAGTATTTTTTAATCAAAGCTGTATGGGAACATGTCCTTGTAAATGTAAATTACACATCTGATGACTCTAGGTTTTTTTCTTCAACCAGGAGGATTTAAAGTGAATTTCCGGTGTCAAATCACCCCAGGCTGATTACTTTTTGTTGTGTCACAACTATTATTTGGAGATATCCCTGACAGTCTCTAAGAGCCGAATGCGGCTAACACTGATTAGCTCGGGGCAGTACGGTGAAGACATTAAAACGTCTTTTTTAATCACTAATACTTCTCAAAATAACAAAAACCCAACTTCTGCAGTAGCATGAGAAGAGTCCTTATACATTAACTGAAGCACCAACAACGTAGTTAGTGAAACCAGAGTTTATTAAAGGAGTGTTTTTAAGACTTACCTACTGGCCCCTGTACCAGCTCCTCTCATAGTAAAGTCCATTACAGTGAATTACCAAAGTCAATCCCAAAGGAAGGAGCCCATTGGTGCTTTGTTTTCTGTGTAGGGACTCTTCTCATGCTGCTGCAGAGGTTTGCTGTTATGTTGAGCAGGAATGGTGGTTAAAAAAGACGTTTGAATGCCTTCACCGTACTGCCCAGAGCTAATCACTGTTAGCCGCATTCGGCTCTTAGTGACTGTTCGAGATATGTCCGTTTATAGTTGCTACATGAAAAAAAGATTGTCTCGATGGCTTATTTCGATGAGTGTATTTGAGTGTATTTATATGGTTAACCTCTCACACTTGTAAAGGCTCTGGTCTCCAAAAACTATTTGCGGCACATTGATGTGATGGTGATCTGCACAGAAACCCTGCACACTGAGTTCACTGTGTTTTATTATTGTATTCGGTAGTCTGTTGCTGCAACCACTGTAAGTCACTGTGCAGATGACTGCCAGAGAAATGCCTGAAATGAAAATGGGAAAAGGAACTGAGGTGCTAAAAAATGATTTCTTCGTTTAGAATTCAATGGCAGCAACATGTTTTAAATCAGCATCACTCTTCTTTTAACAACAGTTTGGGAACTGAGGAGACCAGTTGTTGTCATTTTCAAAGTGGAATGTTTTTGATGTAGGATTTTATCTGCTCAACAGTTCAGGGTATTGAGTTTTGTCGTATTTTACTTTTCATTATGCTCCAAACATCTTTAGTGAGTGTCAAGTTCAGGACTACAGGAGGTTAGTTTAGCACCCGGACTCTTTTCTCAACATTTGATACGTTGTCTTTGTGCTGTTTTCAATTAAATATGGGGTCTCAATGTTTTGGAAATGATCACATTCTGTCCATATTTACCATACTTAAAAGGGGAAGGCTTTATAGACTTTTTTATTATGTGTGTGTGTGTGTGTGTGTGTGTGTGTGTGTGTGTGTGTGTGTGTGTGTGTGTGTGTGTGTGTGTGTGTGTGTGTGTGTGTGTGTGTGTGTGTGTGTGTGTGTGTGTGTGTGTGTGTGTGTGTGTGTGTGTGTGTGTGTGTGTGTGTGCGCGCGCACTAGAAGTACATCTGCACATGGAAATTAGTATGCATGGCTAAATCTGGCACATTTACATATTGGACTCAAGTGCTTGTGTTAATTAATGTGCATTGTCACTTCTTAAATAAATAAACACACAAAACAAGCATCAGTGCACCAGCTTCTCGTGAGGCTTTTGCAAAAACAGAGGTTAAAGCTTAAAGTTGTATACCCGGGTTACACTGCAGCACCCAATTTGTATTGACATGTCTCTCTGGTCGGCTGCCTGTTTCAGAGCAAAGGCATGACAAGTTACGAAATGAACATAATTGGCACTTTGCTGTCGCAGACACTTCACTCTGTGCTGCATGAAAACAGGCCTTCATCTAGTCTCGCTCAATGTTAAAATACACACAGCCCATTTCTAACATGGTGAGTGGCCTCCGTATTGACCCACTCACATCTTATCTGTTGTTGGTCAGTTTTTTCCATGTTGTTTCAGATAAAGGAAGTTACTTTTTTTTTGTTTTGTCATCTTGCTCTTTATATTTTAACATAAATGTATCCAAATGTTTCATAAATCCAAAAAGCGCTCAGTCTGAAGGTCTGAAGGGAGCTGTTGGTTGTGGCTCTCTTGTGATGTGTAAGATAAGCGTAACTGGTTATGGCTGTGAGGATGTGTGTTTGTAGTGTATGCATACAATCATCTGATATGGGGCTGGAGACGGAGTGTCTTGTCTGTCTGTGGCCCAGCTGTCCAGGGACGTGTGTGTGTGTGTGTGTGTGTGTGTGTGTGTGTGTGTGTGTGTGTGTGTGTGTGTGTGTGTGTGTGTGTGTGTGTGTGTGTGTGTGTGTGTGTGTGTGTGTGTGTGTGTGTGTGTGTGTGTGTGTGTGTGTGTGTGTGTGTGTGTGTGTGTGTGTGTGTGTGTGTGTGTTTGTGTGTGTGTTTATCCCCTCCGTTATCTGTGACAGATAGTTATGAGCAGACAGACTGACGCTTTCCCAAGTGTTAGCCTTGAGGCAGACTGGGAAGAGACACAAGGGTGTGTGTGTGTGAGAGAGAGAGAGAGAGAGAGAGCTCTGTTTCATCCAGAGCTCACCCACATTTGGTTTTCTTGTTCTCACTATTGTTGCTTCCTTCTTTTTTCTTTTAGTCTCACTCTTTGTCTGTCTTTGCTGCTATCATTGCAAAAATAGTGATTTTCACTAGGGACCATCTTGCAACGGGATCACACCAGCCATAACACCAAATCTCTCCTGACACATAAAGTGTGTTTGATGAGCTAGAATGACCCTTCCCTCCTACCTACCCCCCTACATCCTCTGCACCTTGCTCGGACCACTCCTATCTTTTAACTCAACTTAATTTTGATCTACTTACCTATGATGTTTCGAGACTGCATCTTGCATTGTTATCATGCCAGGGGCGTAAAGCGTGGGGGTGCAGGGAGGGAATGGCCCCTTTCAAACGTTCTACCCCCCTACATTTTGTTACGGTGTAACGGCAACAAATATGTCCGCAGAGAGACAGACAGATGTTTAAACATCTGGGGAAATCCACCTCTCTGTTAGTTCTGCTACATTTTCTTAACCAACTTTTTCCATGTTGACACATACAGACTCAGAGCCAGGCTGTCTGTTTATGCTATGCTAAGCTAACCTGCTGCTGCTCTAGCCTTAATTTTAACAGACAGAAATCAGAGAGGTGTTTTCTCAGCTAACTCTGCCAAAAAGTGAATAAATATCTGTCCCCAAGTGTCAAACTACTCCTTTGAATTCCCAACCTGGTTGTCACAGCCTCCACTAGAGGACACCAAGGCTTTACTGGGGGTCGCGAGGCATTCTTGATTTTAAGGGGTGTAAGACAACTTCAATAAAAAAAAATTTAAAACAATTAAAAAAAATGTTTCAAGCATTTCAGTAATTTCTGTGAAGAAAACTAAATGAAATGGTTATTTTTAAAACTTGGATTATTATTTGCAATATACACAGGATAAGGGCACAGTGAAGAATATGTAATGATAATTATAATAACTCTATATATATAACTATATATACATATATATTAGGTGATTTTAGGTAATTTGCTCCAGTATATAACCGGGCTTGATCTGTTATTTTGTAGGAAACGAAGACAGGAACGAAGATAGTTTTTAGGTGAGGTGGTTCAGGCAGCAGCCTTTTCTCTATGTTGAGGTGAGGAAGAAGGTGAACCAGGTCACTGAGATCCTGAATGAGTACACTGTCTAGTGCCTAAGACTGTTCATGAAAATTCTTTAAATTTTAATTAAATCCTGTGTTAATCTATATTTTCTGTATATCATTTATTATTTATTGATGTCTTTTAAATAGATTTTTGAAGATATGGGGTCTTCATGTCATTGACGCGAGCAATAATAACAACAACTGTATTAAATTCAAAATACAATATCCAATTTCTGTGGCTAAAACTGTAATCACACTTAGATGAATGGCATTTTTGTAATGGCAAAAATGACTCTGTCAACTACGTCTAAGAAGGGGGCTGTGACATTATAGAACAGAAATATGAGGTCATTATTCACGAAAACAAAGAAATGCAAATACTTTGTATCTAGCTAAACTTTATATTAATTACAACGTTTTTAATTTTAAGCATGTCAAGGAAATTCATTTCTTTTAAGATAATTCACAGTTGCACCACATGATACTTTTTATTGTCATAGTCAATTTATCAAGATGAAAAAAACCTAAAATAATTTAGTGGACAATTTGAATATGAATTCATGTGTGCACAACATTCTTAATGTTCGAATAATTGCAATTCTTATTTTTTGTATTTTTAAATTGGCCTATTGAAAATCCTTACATGTCATTGACCCACATATCTGTGCAGACCTGCTACAGTACATACCAAAGTAAAAATATTTGTTCTGATTTAAGTGTCTTATGTTCTCTAGGTCTCCTGTCCTGCTCTGTGGCTCCTGAAACATTTAGGTCCCCCTCCACTGATGACACCAGCAACAGATATGATCCCTCACTGACTGCTCATCAACACAGGCAGGAGAATCTGTTGGTGAGGGCTATTTTGAAATCTCATTTGGTTTTATAATTGATTTATTAGAACATTCACGTTTCATTTTGACACATTACATAATAAAGTTTATATACGGTATGATTTTATCTTACAGGAGTAAGTATGATCAGATTTGAAATAAAGGAAAGGTGAATGCAAATGTGTGCATATGTGTACATAGAGTATCTGTGTGTACCACTTTGGAGAATATATGCAGTTGTGTGTCACGGTTATAGGGTAAGAAAATACAATAGAGGCATTGCCAGGATGAGAGGAGGAAGGATGGAGAAGTAAAAGGATAGAAGGTTTGTGTGTGTGTGTGTGTGTGTGTGTGTGTGTGTGTGAGTGTGTGTGTGTGTGTGTGTGTGTGTGTGTGTGTGTGTGTGTGTGTGTGTGTGTGTGTGTGTGTGTGTGTGTGTGTGTGTGTGTGTGTGTGTGTGTGTGTGTGTGTGTGTGTGTGTGTGTGTGTGTGTGTGTGTGTGTGTGTGTGTGTGTGTGCATGTACGTGTGTGTGTACGGTGTTAGAGAGAGAGAGAAGGTGTTTGTTGGTAGGTGGTACAGGGTGAAACTGTGCTAGAAAAGCTTGATTCCTCATACAGTAAAGCCTGCGATCAATCATGCAAAGCTAGGCAGTAACATGCCAAAAGAATTGGCAGTGGCCACAGTTTCATTATTGTTGGAACAAGGAAATTCAATCAGCCACTCCAAGTATCCTCTGAGTTACTTCGATTTTTTACCAGCTCTCTTTGTTTAGGCTTTCCTCTATCTTCTCCCATCTGTCTTTGTTTTCCCTGATTTTTTCTTTCTTTCTTTCTTTCTTTCTTTCCCTTCTTTCTTTCTTTCTTTCTTTCTTTCTTTCTTTCTTTCTTTCTTTACCTCTTCCTTTTTTCTTGATTTGCATATTTGAGATAACATGTGATCAATTATGAGGTCTCAGCCATAAAACGTTGCGCTTAAAGAGAGAATTTGTAATAATGCTTATCTTTCTTTCCAACAGTGAGTATTAAGAAAAGTAGTAAGAAAAACAGTATTAACTTTTATTTGTGTTAAGTATGCAGCTGGAGTCAGGGAGGGGTTAGCCTAGCTTAGCTTAAAGAATGGAAGGGGGGGAACAGCTAGCTGGGCTCTGTCCAAAGTTTTAAAACTCACTAGTTAAAGTTGTACTCTATAAGAATTGAGATACGTTGTTTCCAGCGGCCTCTGTGGCAGTAAGATGTAACTGCAGGCGAGCCTGTTCTTTCAGAGCCTCCATCTTGTCACGTTCATGGTCACTATGTGTGTTGACTATTTTATTTTTATTTATTTTTTTGCTCACACACACGTTCCTATTATACTTCTCCCCTTACTCTAAGCCTGACTTAGAAGTTGAGGTTCCCGATTGCGGCTTATTTACATTTAGCCCGAGAATGTCACCACAGACACAGATATTAGAATACTCTGCAAAAAGACAAAGACAAACATGTCCGTATGTGTCGGCATATTTATAGCCCCTTCCCTACTAGTGCTCACGTTCTGACTTCCGTGAGATACCTGCCTAAAATATCTCGATACCGATACGGAAACGATACCATGGTGGAAAACTTAAACGTCATCAGAAGTAATGGAATAAAATATTAGATGATAGAGCGTGGAACTTGAAAATATTTATTTTTATTCATTAAAACACTTACAAAGTCAAAATAAACATACATTTTTTAAAAGCTGCTGAGCTTTATACTACCTAACATGTTCAGTTCATAAAATAAGATAATCCTTTATTCGTCCCACAAAGGGGAAGTGCAATTTGCACTTCATGTTGATTAAGTTCAACCCTGCAAACTACAGTAGTGACAGCAGTACAACACAAATGACCCAGACCTGCTGATCTGTGCTCTCATCAGACCATTTTCTACTAATATAAATTATTATACATATTATAAATGATTTTCAAAAATGTACATGCTGTGATTATATTACCAGCACTGATTGACTTAAAAAAGCTAATTTATAACTGGTGTTGTTGATCAGCAGACTTGTAAACACCAGCACATGTTCTGGTAAAGTTCATGCCTCCAGTGTGAACTGTTTGCATAAAGAGACGCATGAACCACATCAGACAGTTAAACAGTCAGCTTTAGCCCTGACTGCCTCCTGCAGCTCTGATGGTGAAAAAAGTTCACTTGTCGCTAAATAAACACTCGCTTGACTTAACGTTACATCCTGGGGATATTTCTGTTATCTATCTCTAACCTGCAGCTCTCTGAACTCTTTGAACAAGTCTGCATGTCTGTCAGCCTCATGTTTCACCTTGACGTGTTGGCTCCCTTGGTCTGTATCAGTTTGAAGCATTGCTTGCAGACAGGCTGTGTGCTGTCCGGGGGCTTGGAACTGTCAGCTACGTTTTTACCCTGTGCATCTGCTTTTAAACAAGCCTAAGACGGTCGGCAGGAGCACTCATGTCTGTCTCACTCTGTGACTGTTACTTTCACCCTCAAACTGGCTTTTTTTGACGGTGGAAGTGCGTTCACGCCCGAAGTCGGTACAATGCAGTGTACTGCATTTCTCCGGTCGCACACTCAAAAACGGCCAAACCGTTGAGTGTGGATCGCTGGGCACTCAACGCACTCAATTGCCGCCATTTGTGTACATAGCGGAAGAGGCGGGACCATATTCAAACTGGATAATGGCGGAACAACAGCACAATCGAGCTTTAACAACTCACTTTATAAATGTAAAAAGAGGATCACAAGGATGTTTGGCTGTGTTCTGAGCCAGAAGAGTTGATGGAAAAGCTTTGGAAAAATAAACAGAAGAAGAAATACGATTGTCATTTCCGGTAAGTGCGGCAGCAGTGTGTGATTTCAGACACAGCATGTGTATCACCCAAGTCCCCACCACAGCGACCTCCTGGTTGATCCAATACAGAAGTGCCAAAAACTGCAGTTCTCTGAGTGTCCACTAGGAGCAGGTTTTCATAATAGAGCAGTTTCTCATTGACCCCCATGTTAAACAGGCCTGTTTAAGGCTTGTTTATAAAAAAAATAATTCTAGTCTGTATGTTTAGGTCATATCCCCATGACGACACTTAGGAGGGTTAGTTTATTTTTACCAGGCTAGTTTTTCTTTTATTGGAGGTCAAAGTTTATGAATAATTAGGGGCTGGTCTCTTGGGTGACAGCTAGCCTCTGGCCCTAACTTCTCCTTAGCATCATTAGCATGCTAACTCCGTTATCTCAACCTGGACTGTGATCATTCGTGTGGTGGGGTTTCCATAAGTGCAAGATGGTTTGCTCTATGGTCGACTGTACAAACAGATGGTTTAGGAACACAACATGTTAACGTTAGCTTTGTTATGCTAATTAAGAAGCCACACTTGCACAATGACTGGCAATACAGCCTACTATCTATGGCACATACTCTAGATGCTAATCTGGAGGAGCGGGAGGATTCAGGCCGTGAGGGTCAGTGGTTTACAGTCTATGAGCATGGTACTGTGTTGAATATCAGTTTCAATCATAGATAACAAATGCTGGCTGCACTTGACTTGCCGAGCAGGTGTAGACATTAACCGGCATGGCTGTGTGTGAGAATGCATATTCAGCCGGACCGGGCATCAAACAGAGTTTACCTGCCAGCTCCCGAGTACAAAGACCGGATAATCACTATGTGTAAATGCAGCTTATTTTGTATCCTGGAGTTTAATGGGGCGTCTACATGACGTTTATACCATGCGTCGGCTAACACTGGTGAAAAAGAAGGATGATTTACATAAAGACGGAAAAGAAAATGTCTAACTGGAGAGATGACAAGTATTAGGAACTTCTGTCAGTAAGGACTGACCAAAATCATCAGACTGAATCAAGGAACAGCAAGAGACTTGGTTGTTTGTGACCAGGCTCTGAGGGCGAGGTGTATCCACCTTCCTGAAGTCCACTGTCATCTCCGGAGTATTAAATAGACTGTAATCTTGTGATCGATTAACCAATCAGAATCGAGTATTCAGCAAAGCTGTAAAATAAGATTGCCATGAGGTGTAACAGCTGGAATTCTGCAGAAAACTGCTTTGTAGAGAGAGGATACCCATGAGCACACATACACAGATGTGCCAGTTGTTAAGGAGAATGTGTACTGTTTTGTCCCCCAAGTGAACTGCAGGTCTCTGTTATGTGCCAGTCATGTGCTCATTGACTGATCCAACGTGTGTCCTAAACTGGGAACACAATCCATTCAAATAGAGTGTCCTGATTGATTTACAGATCAATTTCTGTGGTGTTTATGCTTTCTTTCTTTGTGTGTGTGTGTGTGTGTGTGTGTGTGTGTGTGTGTGTGTGTGTGTGTGTGTGTGTGTGTGTGTGTGTGTGTGTGTGTGTGTGTGTGTGTGTGTGTGTGTGTGTGTGTGTGTGTGTGTGTGTGCGTGCGTGCGTGCGTGCGTGCGTGCGTGCGTGCGTGCGTGCGTGCGTGCGTGCGTGCGTGCGTGCGTGCGTGCGTGCGTGCGTGCGTGCGTGTGTGTGTTGTCTGCTGGGGTTAGGGATTGGGTGTGAATGAAAGGATGACTGCTGGCTTCACATACACACATTAATTTCCTTTCGCCAAAAAAAAATTGACCTTTAATTGTAGATTAAAGAAATAATGAAAGTTAATAGTAAACAAAGCGGGAGGTTTGTATTTTGTTTGGGGATAATTCTGGTTCCTTGTGAGTGTCAGAATTTACCCAGGTTCTCAGATAAATGGACTGACTGATACGTAGGTACATATGTTATCTCAAAAGGAATGAATATGTGAGAATGAAAGGAGAAGAGTGAGAGATGGAAAATGAGGAATGGGAGGAATGCGTACATAATAGAAAGACAAAAAGTGAAAAGGAGAAGAAGAAGAGAGGACATAGGCATGGAGGAATAGGGGCTGATTGCCTGACTGATTTCATGAGTCACTTTTCTGCACGCGAGAGGCTGTGATGTCAGTGTGTGTGTGTGTGTGTGGATAGGCATACAGAGATACCAACCAGATGTGATCTTTGATGTGTTCAAAAGTGTCAACCTCAAAAGGAAAATACTCAGGAGAGGATAAAGGTCACAGCAGCACACACAGAAACACACACTCATAAATATGTTTGTGTTGGAAATGTCTTGGTTGCAGGTTCATACACACGGACAGCCTTGAATAGCCAGCCAGTTCATGTGCAGATCAGCTGTTGCAGAGGAATTGTGGGGGATATTCTTCAGATCTGTAAATTAAGTTGTGTAATTACAAAATAATAATAATTAGCTATTTATGCTACCTTACTTCGCTTTTCTCTTAAGCCCAGTTCCGTCGCAGGTGAAAGTTGCAGCGGTGTGAACTGACCCGTCTCCTTGTGTATCTAACCGCATGATGTCGACGCCAGCGATTCAGCTTTTCAAATCGCAGGCGCTGGTTTGGTCTGGTGCGCGATTAGAGAGAGAGAGAGAGAAAGAGAGAGAGAGAGAGAGAGAGAGAGAGAGAGAGAGAGAGAGAGAGAGAGAGAGAGAGAGAGAGAGAGAGAGAGAGAGAGAGAGAGAGAGAGAGAGAGAGAGAGAGACCTCATATTTCGTGGGTACTCAAGATTAAGGCAGTAGATGGCTCCCAGTAGCATGGCAAAGCCAGTGGGCACATCTCTGATGTCATGTAGGATGATCTTCTCCTCTTCTACCCCAGCCACATGAAAGACTTCCAAAGGAAATGCATCCTGTAGAGGGCCTTCATGCCCAATCAGCAGTCCAACTTCCATCCCTCCCATTATCACATCGAGGGTTGTGCCATGAGCATGGAAGACATAAAGACATACACATCTTAGCTTACATGTCCAAGTTTAAATCATCATGGCCATTCTAATAAATGAAGGCTCTGTCTAGTGAGTGACTAAAAAAATAATGGGACTGAAATGCTGTGGTATCAACCGATGATAAATAGAATAACTCCTGCAAATGTAATAAAACATGTACTAAACTTGGTTGAAAATGTAATAAAACCCAATAATGTCATAACTTGACCAATAATGTAATACAATTAAATAAATTATAATACCTGTAAGATCCAATAATGTATTTTCACAAATGTAATACTGCTTAACAGTGTTATAGTTTGTGTTTTAAGAATTTAATGTTATATACATTGGATTTGAAATGCAAGAACATTGTGAGGGAAATTATTACATTATTGTGTCAAGATTCTAAGGATTTCTTCTGTAAAAATTACTATTGCTTTGGCTATGGTAATACCTCTTATGAACATGATAAGTGTGCCTTAGCCACATTTAAAATTCATTTAAGAGAGTGTACTATAAAATGTGTGAATATAGTGTCTTACATCACACATCCTGATGGTGTTGGAGGAATCATCTGAAAGGTAGTGCGGGAGACCAAGTAGGGCAGCTGTTCTTCGGCTTTGGTTTGTGTCCTAAAAAAACAGGTAATAGTAGGTGAATGCAATACACAAGCTAGAATCCTAATCTTAGTACTCTTTGGAAATATTTATCCACATCGAGCGAGCAATACAATGAATGAGGAGAGCGAGCGCAGTAATCCAGAACAAAGCAGTGAATCAGGGAAATGAAACAGTATTTTCTCTGTTTCATCTCTATAGAAATGCAGATGTAGCGAGTATCTCACTTACTCTGTCCTCATTTATATTTTACAATGCTACGGAAAAAAGCCTGAAAAGTCGGAGGTCAGAGTGGAAGTACAGAGAGGCGTTGCTATGGAGATGATACGCCGTCTCAAGCCCCCACTACTTTTGCAATTTCACAACTCTATGGAAAAGATGGTCCTTTCCACTTGTAAACTGTAAATGACCAGTGCGCTGTGTTCAAGTGGGTTTGTTGTCGTAGCTGTATAAAACATGGCGGACCCCCAGATCCTGATCTCATACTTGGGGAAAACCATTTCAAACTGCCTAATTCATCAGCTACAGCAAGAAGAGGGTTTATTAACGGTAAATAATATACTGTATTTTTATAGATCATGAATAGAAGACTTTTTAAAGGAAAAAGAGCTCATAGTTCTGTTTTAGCTACATAAGCTTGGTCTACACTTATCTGAAGCACATACTCCTCCCTACCAGCTCAAAAACATTGTTGTTGTAATAAAGTAATAAAGTAGACTCTTGTGCTCCGCCATGTTGAAAAGGTCAAAGGTTATCTCATCTCAGCAACTTGCGTATAAAAACATTATTCTAAATGTCCATTGGCACAAGTTGGCAAAATTGTACAAACTTATTCAGATTTGTTCAGAAAGTTTCTTTGGCTTAAATACTATGTCATATATTTTCTCTTTTAGGGCTATATTATTACATATGGAAGTACTTGCAGTGGTTGCACTGTTCAGTAACTTACAAAATAACTAAAAATGAGTGTAAAAAATGTGATAAAATCATGATCATGATTATAAAAAATCGTGATATGACATTTTTGCAATATCGCCCAGCCCTACCTGGAAACATAATTGAGAGTTCAATTTTGTTGTATAGGTTTTTTAGACAGGGCTGATGACAGGGCAGATCCTATATTTTATTGTTTTATTTGCATTTTATTTTTTATTTGTAAGAAGTCCTACAACTGATAATATTCTAATATAATATATATAATTGATATAATATGTTGTGATACAGACTGCCATGTCTTTCCCAGTTCACACTCATTATACCAATGTGTCACAGTTCATTTGACATTGATATACAGGCACTTTTGTTGTTTTGGAGAAGAGTTTGAACTGATGCCGGATGCGTGTTGTTGTAAGGGCCGCTGGCATGTAAACACTCCATTGATTCGGTGTCATCACACACACACACACAAACACACGCACACTCACGCACACAGACACACACACACACACACACACACACACACACTCACACACACACACACACACACACACACACAGAAAGAGTCAACTCAGGATCAATGAAGTGAATCGATGGTGTGCCCTTATGAATAAGTTCTTGCCTTGACAAGATGCCTCATGTGTGCGTGTGTGTTTTCAATAATTGATCACTTTTCATGCACATGAATGACACATTAAGACTGGTGGTGCAATAGAAACACATTTGAAAGGAGTTTTTTGTAGTATATTATTTAAACTTATTTCACTGCTTGGTTTGTGACAGGATCCAGGCATCCTCTCTCATTTCTGTGATCATGCAACTCATTCTCACTCCCAACTCATCAAATACGGTCTGACCAAATATGGTTAGTGGCCCAAATCTCCTGATGCCGACGCATAAGGCCCCATTTAGTGTCCGTATGAGATGCAACAGGCTTTAACTGCTTGACTGACAGTGACAGTGAGTCTTACATAATCTAACAGCATGTACTTAAGCTATGTTACAAACGTACTTATTTTAAGCCAAACCACGATATTTTCCTACAACCCCATTTCCAAAAATATGGGACTGTGTAAAATTTGAATAGAAACAGGATTTGAAGATTTACAAAACATTGACACCCCAATTTCCCCAGAGATCAAAATTAGAGAACAAGTTATTTATACTTGATTTATTCTGCACACAGTGTTTTCGGAGTGAAAGCCCACTCTGCAGTGACCAAACCTCTCATCAGCAGAAAGAATAAAAAGGCTAGACCTGCCTTTTCTGTGGAGCATGTTGTGTGGACAGAGGAGAACTGGTGCAGAGTGACTTCAGTGATGAGAGGACGTTCACTTTATTTGGGTCTGATGGAAACATTATGTTGGGCGTAGGACTGGGGAGAGACTGAACCCAAAGTGTGTAAAGAAGTCAGTTAAATTTGGAGGAGGAAGTGTCATGGTTTGGGGATGTTTTCTGCAGCAGGAGTTGGGCCTCTTGTTCAGCTCCATGGCAGGTGAATGCAAATGTTTATGTGAACCTCCTTCAGCAACATGCAACACCTTCACTGCAAATGTCTCCCAATCAGCTGCAATTTTCACGCAAGACAATGTCCCCTGTTACACTGCAAAACAGGTGAAGCAGTTCCTTGAAGCTGAGAATATTGAAACAATTAAATGGCCAGAGTCCAGATCTAAACCCCATAGAGAATCTCTGGAAAATCCATGGCAACAAATGTGTAAGAAACCCACTCCAGTTAGTGAACTGTGGAAGAGACTGAGTCAATTCAATTCAATTCAATTCGATTTTATTTATAGTGCCAAATCATAACCAAAGTTATCTCAGGACACTTTACAGAGTAGGCATAGACCCAACAATTCCCCCGTAGAGTACGGTGGCAACGAAAACCTTCCCTATAACAGGCAGGAACGTCGGACAGACCCAGCTCTGTGGAGGACGGCCATCTGTCCTGACCGGTTGGGGAGGAAGAAAAGGAGAAAGAAAGAGAGAAACACAAAGATAGACAAAATACAGAGAGACTGACACACTTCCAGAGATGCAAGCAGCCAGCGAGTAACAGTAACTATAACAATATCTATAGTAATGTGAACATGACCCACATGTTATGGCAGTCTGCATAGCAGAACAGCAGGAACACGCACATCCAAGGTGACAGAACATGAAAATGAAAATAATTATGACAAAATGATGAGTAGGGGCAATAGCAGCTACGATACAGCAAGACATACCACTGATGGTGTTTTTATGGCTACAAATTTTATAATTTATAATTTATAAAACTAGTGACAGAATAAATGACTAATAGTTATTGAAGTAGCAGGAAGCGTCAGCAGGCACCACCACGATCAGCAGAGACCTGCACACAGGACCACGGCAGCAAGCACCACCACGATCAGCAGAGACCAACACTCAGGTCCACAGCAGCAGGCACTAACACCATCGGCAGAGACCTGCATACAGGACCACAGCAACAGGCATCACCACCATCAACCGAGACGTGCGCGCAGGACCAGGGCAGCAGGCACCACCACCATCAGCAGGAACCTGAGTCAGAATGGACCCAGATCAAACCAGAGCAGTGTGAGAAACTAGTGATGTTCTGTGGGTGCAGATGTGCTGAAGTCATTCAAAGCTGTGGCCTCTACACTTCCTGTTCATTTTTGAATCCTAGAGAAGAAAACATGGTTGAAATCTTCTCTTCTGACACAATGGTTACTCTTCTCTCATTTTGATCACTGTTTTTTTTTTCACAAAATAAAGGTTTTTGTTGAAGTGCCTTAAAAAAACAAAAAAAAACATGCTTGTACAGCAGTGGTATAGCCCCAGTGGATATTGTATGAAATTCTGAGCAATAAAAAAAATAACGTACTTCGAATAAATCCAGTATTTATTGTTGTTCTCTAATTTTGATGTGTATATATATGGGTTAATGCCGTGGGCTAGCATATACAGTACCATATTTACGCATATGGAAAGGAAGAAAAATGAAAAGACTCTTTGGGAAAAAGGCACTAAATGCATTGAGTTCAGTCCTTCTGCTCGTGGTGGTGCTTATCCAAGCTTAGTCATTATGGTTCTTTTATGCCGTTACTGAAGCTCATTGGTTTCGTCTCAGTGGACTTAATAGCATATCATCAAACCTGAGTTATGATAGCATAGTCAGTGGATCATTGAGCTATGGGACACATGACCTGAAACTGGGATACTTCAAAAAAATAATATGAAATACAGTGCTCTGGTTTCATGCGCTTAAAAAACCTCTAGGGACATCAAAATGACAGAAACTCAAGCACCCGTATCAGGAACATCACCTTTCCCATGCTTCTTCAAGGCTGCAGGTCGGTGTAGTGTGTAAGAACAGATCTCTCTTCCTGTCCTGTGCTCTAAAACAACTCAGCAGATTCTGCACCAAGACTTTTACAACATTGTATCCCAGTAGTCATTCGAAACTGAAAAGCATGAAAAATGTATATTTTCATATAGAAAAAGGAATTTCAAAACAAAATTTTCAAGGTCTTAAGCTGTTAGTGGTGAAAGTGTTAGTCTGAAACTGTTCAACGGAGTGATAAGAAAACTGTTGTCAGAGAATTTACGAAGCTGTAGCTAATAACCATTAAATCTGTGAGTCGGCCGCACCATATTATTAAACTCTATATGTGGTTATTAAGCTCTCTACATACTGGTATCAGCACTTATTATTGATACTCGACCAAGGATGGTGTATTAGAGGAAGAAGAAGGACCACTCTGTACTGTTACGCTGTTTGGAAAGACTGAGAGTGTACTGAATGGTTTTAGTGTTAAAAAAGACAGAGTGGCTCTGTCTTGGCCAGGTCTCCCTTGAAAAGGGGGAGACTTTTAATCTCTATAGGACTCTCCTGGTTAAATGAAGGTTGAATTTTTTTTTTTAAAGAAGCCTGGTACAGTTGAAGATAGCCCTGTTGTAACGGAGATGCAAATCCCTGCAGTGCTGACGCATGGCGTCCAACCGAGTCAAGCCAAGCCAGCACATGTGTATGGAAAGGGGTTTTACTTTGTCCTTCTGATGTTTGCTGCTGAGCAGCCAATGTACAGTGTGTTTATCATAGATGTTTTTGCAGAAAGCAGCTGCCTTCTGCTGCTGCTGCAGCTGGGAACATAATTGATGAGAGCCGATAGACTGAACCAAAACAGTTGTGGGTTGTAAAACCAGAACAGTGAGCTGAAGACATTAAAATGCTCCATAGAGCTGAGAGGAGCAGCAGATTTCTCTGTGGATTCACGACTACAAGCAGCCACTTCCACATAACACTGTCATTTGATCTATTGTTAACATAAAAATATGGATTACAGCTGCCTTAAAAATCACAATTTGATATTTTCACTGAATCCTTCATTTCTTTGTCTTGTTAGTCCTCAATGAAATATGAAGAGGAACACCTACCAGAGGCGTCTAGTCTTGAGTGCTTAAGTATTCATGGTGAACACACTAATGTCCACAAATGATTGTGGTAATGATTTATTCATGTTGTAAATCACAAACACAGTGCATCCTAAACCGAATATTTATTTAAGGTTGGTGCAATTTAAGGCCTTCATTAGGACAAACAGATTACTGTTGTATTTACATATTCATATATATATATATATGTGTATGTGTTTGTTCTAGTCATTGGCATCTGTGTGTGTATTTGCATGATTGTGTGCTCTTCCATTAAGTCGAAATCTGTGTTTGTTTAATGTTTAATAGTCTTTTGTGCCTGAGCCACTTAGCTAAACCAACATTGCCATAATGATAAGCTTCTCCCGTCTCCTCTTTTGCCAGCCTTTTGTGTGTGTGTGTGTGTGTGTGTGTGTGCGTGTGCGTGTGCGTGTGTGTGTGTGTGTGTGTGTGTGTGTGTGTGTGTGTGTGTGTGTATTAATGATCCCCTTGTTAAAGTTTAATGTCTCTGTTCCACTGTTGTCAGGGAGATTTACCACTGAGCCCTATGGGAAATGTCTGCCCCACTGCTCCTAGCCTGATGACAAACACACACTTCCCACTCACCCAACCACACACACACACACACATACACACATTGGGTTGCACATGTGCATGTGCATGCACAGGATGCATAAATGGCCCTATAAGTCACGTCACCTCTTGTATATCAGTTTCATTACCGCAAGTGAGTCAATGAAGACGGCAAGTGTCCTCGCTCTCTGGAGGGGCAGTGTGTGTGTGTGTCTGTGTGTGTCTGCGTGTGTCTGTACTTTACACATGGCTTACTGCAGCATTAGGTCGTCTCCTCATCCCTGCTTTCTTTGTGCCCTAACCAGTCCATTCACAGTCTGAAGCAGTGTATTTTTCTTAATGTATAGTAGCATAGTATAGTATATATAGTCTGATCAGCTCAGACTGTGTCACTTCCCCTCATAAAGACATGAATCAGTTAAACACTGTTGATTTCTTCCCATGGAGGCGACATGACAACTATTATGGTTTAGTAAATGCCTGTGAGTCAGCTGGTGAAGGCAGGTTATCCATCTGCTGTCACTCGGCTAAGAAGCTGCTGACAGACAGCAGAGACCGAGCCGTTCGTGGGACGAGATCTCGTAACACCTCCGGTAATGTCCTCATCTCAACTCGTCAGGACTCCTCTGCATCACTTGTCAACACACTAGGTAGCCCTGCCGCTCAAACTGTGACTCTCCACTACAGTCACTGTTTTAAACATAGGGAACACGTGGTTAACATTGGGAATACAAACAAACTCAACTATGTGGTTAGGTTTAGACCAGTGTGTGTGTGTGTGTGTGTGTGTGTGTGTGTGTGTGTGTGTGTGTGTGTGTGTGTGTGTGTGTGTGTGTGTGTGTGTGTGTGTGTGTGTGTGTGTGTCATATTTTTAGCCTTTGTTGCACTAGTATGTTTGACCCACCCACCAACACGACCTCCTCCATAGACCGACTTTTTCCATAGAATGTATAAAAAATGGACGTAGCCTCTCCGTCAAGGTTCTCCGTTCTCTCAACTTGATCCAATCATCCTCGCCTACGAGAGTAGAGAGTAGAGAGTAGAGAGTAGAGAGTAGAGAGAAATCTTGTCAGACTTTGACTCCTTCTCATTTCCTCTTACCAAAAAAGGGCATGTATGTGACATTGGGGGGAGGGAGATACGTCCATCTGGCTGACGTTTACCTCCGAGGAGAAGTGAGGGCCAGGGTCACTCTAGAGACCACGCCCCTAAATATTCCTAAACTTTAACCTCCAATAAAATAAAAATAAAAACTTACCTGGTACCTGTGGCGGCAATATGCCAGCCACAGTGTTCCTGTTCAGCGTAAAAAAGACATTATGGTGGTATGATGGGTAGGCAGGCTCTGATAGAGAACTGATTAAACGACAACCATTTTTATTAGATGCTGCCTCTTTACGCACACACGCACACGCACACACACACACACACACACACACACACACACACACACACACACACACACACACACACACACACACACACACACACACACACACATACACACACACGCACATCTACACAAGCTCCCACTGGTCAAATTCAAACATGCAGACTACAACAATGAAATGGAAACATAAGCAGACATACAGTGTACTATACATTACACAAAGACATGTCACAAGAAGCCATCCCACATACTTGCCCTCAATATCTGTGTGGTGTGTGCTGCCAGCATGAATAATGGACGATAATGTTGTACTCCTCACTCTTCAATGAATAATATATATATTATATTCATTTCTGCCTCTCTCTATCTCTTTGTCTGTATATTTCTTAGAGATGCCAAAAAGGGAGACGAGGGAAGACCAGTCTGGTGAAGAGGGAAGACCAGTCTGGTGAAGAGTGAATGAAAAAACGGGACGGAGTAAAGGAAAAACACAAGAAAAGATAAGGAGGCAAAGAAGGAGAGAGACAAAAGGAAATAGAAGGAGGAGAAACAGGAGGGCGGGGAAGATGTGAAGAGCCTCATGATATAGGAGAGAAGGAGTTAAGGATAGATAGAAACAGGAAGTGTTAGAGGGAGGAAAGTAAAGACAGTGCTGAAAGGGACGGACAGGACTGAAAGTGAAAGAGACAAAGCCACACAGGACACAGAAGCTGGGATCTTTGGAAAAGTAGAGAGGGACAGCGAGGGACTGGTTGAGTAAGGGAAGAATCATCTGGATGGTCTCCACAGCGACAGCCAGCAGGTTATCCCCCCTCCAAAGATGGCCTCCAACTTCAACGACATCGTCAAGCAGGGCTACGTACGCATGCGCAGCCGCAAGCTGGGGGTGAGTGTGTGTATATGTGTGTGTGTTCCCTCTGCATTGATGTTTGTTGTGTTGCAGGAGAGGTGCATTTTTGTAGGCTGACCCGGAAGTCACAATCGGCTTCACTTGTCAAAAAGTCAACTGGATTTTTCGATTGGATTTTGCATTATTGTTCAAAATAAGCTCTGAAATGGACTGTTTATGATACTTACACAGTTTATTCAGCAAGACAAAGGACCGCCACTTTTATTTTTGAAGAGTAACTGCAACCAGCAGAAGTACAAAGCTAACAAACTACCCACTATCTTCCAACTCATTTCGAGTGTTTGTACATTGCATTGGATGTCCATTCAGTCCCATTGTAAGCAGGACTTGACACTAACTTTTTTGCTCACCAGCCACTGTGGCTAGTGGTTTTCAAAAGTCACTAGCCACTCAACATTCTCACTAGCCACAATTTTGTATATATAGTATATTAAGAAAAAAATAGCCATAAGTGTAGCTTCTTATCCATGTAATAAAAAGTGGTGCAGGGATGTGGAAGATTAGTTAGAGCGATAACACTACTGAAGAAAACATGGCAAGAGAAAACTGTCTGTTTAGATACAGCATTTATTTACGACATAATTTATCTATAGCAACAATAAACACTTTAGCCTAATGCAATTCAAATACATACAATTCATAACACATAGAACATTGAAATATTTTAACCGATCGACAGCAATAACGTACAGGTGCATCTCAAAACAGAGGATCATGATCCCCCCCACATATAAGGTGAGTTACTGAAACTTTGTGTTCTTTTACGGTTTCAAATTTGAAGTTTGTATTGCCAATCAAAAACGGGGAAAAAGCAAAAGGGGTTTAGTTTTTGATTGGCAATACAAACTTCAAATTTGAAGTCCTGCAGAGTCTGTGATCAGAACTGCATCCATAGTAATGGTCAGTTATTCAAAGCAGCGGTCTGCTTTTCAGCAATAACAGGAAAACTGTACATTCAACAAAGCTGTGCAGTAATGAATTACAGCTATGGAGGCCCATTCAGTTTCATTTAATTAACAACATGTTGCTTGTATACAGTATAAATGATTACATTTATACAAACGATGAGACGTGTAGACGATCAACCGTAGTGAACTCATTTTGATGATGATGTTAAGCTGCAGCAAGGAGCACAGCAATCCACGGCAATCCAGTTACATGCACTGTCACTTGTTTCAGGACTTGTTGAAGAAAGCGTCTGGATTTCAACATCATGTGCTCAGGCTGCTAAATCTGCAGCTTTGAAATCACATCTTGTATTAATCATATATTGTACGGTGTCTTGTTAAACAGATTGAACGCCTCCTCTATCCGCTGTGTGTACAGTTCTGCCTGTGGCTTGAGCTGCACGGGGAATGCTAATTTGAGTGAGCATGAGTCACATTCAGATGGCAGAAGCAGAGGAATTCAACTTTGTGTGACTCATATTATGGAAGCGAACATATATCAATTTGAGCCAGGTTCTATTCAGCAGCTCACCTCAAATAATGGTCTCCTGCTATCGCTGCTCGCACAGTCGAATGAACTGCACTCTGAGGGGACTGATGCAATTTCAATTCCTGCATGAACTCAGTGCTGAGGATATTACCAAAATAAAGTCTCTTTCCCTTAACTTTTAGCTAAGTTAATGGCTTATGTATAGAAAAAATGTGACCATTGGGAAATAATGTTCTTTGTTTTTTAGTGCTTGACCTACACCAGGGGTGGGCAATTCTGCTCCTGGGGGGCCACTGCCTGCATGTTTTAGGTTTCTCCCTACTCTAACACACCTGATTCTAATGATTTGCTCGTTATCAAGCAGCTGATGCTTGTCACAGTTTGATCATTGTTAGAATCAGGTGTGTTAGAGCAGGAGAAACCTAAAACATGCAGGACAGTTGCTCTCTAGGACCGGAATTGCCCACCCCTGACCTATACTGACCCTTCTGTTTATTCTTAAAGTGCTTTACAACAGAGAAAGAGAGAGCTGTGTATTTTTCAGGATCCTTGTTTTACTGACAGGTCCAAACCTTATCACTGGATAGCTACAAGAAGGTGATCACAATGTACATGTATGTGTACAGTATCTCAACTACAACTATCAGATGGATTGCTGTGAAGATTTGTACAGACTCAGAGAATGAATCCTAATGATGCGGGGGAGTCAGGGGGATCCACAGTCACAGTCGTGGTTTATTTAGTTTTTAACTAATGTTTGTTTGCCATGAACCTTTGCACAGATATCCAAGGTCCCCAGAGGACCTCATAAAATGATCTACAAAGTAAAATATCTCAACATTTTAGACAGATATATTAATATTAACTCATTTTCAGGTTGCCTAATCACTACTGACACTGCTAAATGTGTTTTGCTGTGAAGCAGAACTCACATTATATAATGTAATTAAAACAGGTGACTTATATTAAAGTTCACCCTAGTAAAGTTGTCATGAATAACAAAATTAGCTTTATTATATAGGACAGACGGGAAATGGGGTGAGAGAGAGGGGGGTGAGGGAGCAGCAAAGGGCCGCAGGTCGGAGTCGAACCCGCGGCCGCTGGTTGGGCATTTTAACATGGGAGTCAATGGGGGTTGACTGGCTTTTAGAGATAGCCTCGAGTGGCCATTTGAGCACTTCAGCGCTGGCTTCATTTTTCAGCCCCTGAGGTCACTGCTTGGTTAGCACTAATGAAATGTGCCACAAATTCTACCAACATACACTCTAAAAAAAAATACACTGGCTCAACTTAAAAAAATTGTTGTAACAATTTGCATTTATCTTTTTAAGTAATTCCAACTAAGCCATAATTGAGTATTTTCCATGAGACTTTTATAGCTGGATTAACTCAATTAGTTTAGTACAACCAACACAACTTGTTTTGTCCTCTTCAAGCTTAATTATGTTGAACCAACTCAATTTTTATATCAAAGATTTAGTGTTAATAAGTAGTCAAATTACTCTATTTAAGTTGCTATAATGCCTTTATTTTAATTTCCTTCAACTCAGAAAAGTCAATGCAAATTGTTACCTCAATTTTATTGAGTATAAGTAACTTATTTCACTTAAGTCAGAATAAATTGGCAATTGCAGTTTTACTGTCAATGTATTTATTGTAAACTTCTAATCAATAACAATTTTATTGCAATGAACCAGCAATATCAGGTGAATGACATTGTTGCAGATTTGGTAAACACTAAAGACCTGCCAAAATATCCTGTTTCTGTGCGATATCAGCACTTGAAGAACAGAAACCATCAACAATCACTCAATTCCCCTTGTGAAAAATATACTCACAGTATAATGTACTTAAATATAAACAGTGTGATGAACTTGCACATTTTAGAAACCGTTTTCATCTTTGAGTGATTATATGATACATCTGTGACAGAATAAAAAGTAATATAGCAAAACTTTCCAAATGTACAGATGTGATGTATAAAACGCATGCAACATTTACTGCAGAATTAGTGGACACCCTAATTCTTCACATTTTTAGTACAGCATTTTACTTTAGATCTTAGCTGAGACATTAACTTTTACTGAACTTCAAGTGTACTTCAGGTGTAAACGTGTACTTCAATTACTTTAAACAAGCACACAAAAACTTTTAAAATGTACAAACACAATGTATAAACATAAATGCAACATTTCCTGCTCAATAAGTGGACAGTCTTCACATTTTTTAGTACAGCAGTTTACTTTTCAGAGACATTACCTTCGGACTTGCTTTCAGACCATCCAGCTCAAGGAACACCTTTTGAAACACTTCAAAAGTGTTTCTCAGTTCCTTCGGGTAGCTGAGATTGAGTGAGTAGATCAGCCCCATTAGTAGGGCACAGGCTCTGGGTACGTCTACGTCTTCCAGGACTTCTGTTCCCTCAATCACAATCTGTGCGCTGGCTGGATCAGATGTGACACCTCTGGTTACAATTATCTTCAACACTTCAGAAGTGAGATCTCCATCAACCTAGCATAAATAGGTCAGAATCAATGTCAGAATTAAACACGAGTAACAATTAAAAACAAGACTAACACAAAGTATAGTTTTTCTGTGCCAGATTTACCTACCAACTGCTCTTTAAAGAGATTCTCCTCCTTTTCTCCGAGGTACACCATCACTCCACGGATCGCAACCTCTCTCCTCATTTCCACAGAATCATCCTGTGAATAAGACGACAACAAATATGTATAAAAATACTCCTCAATGAGGAAGGATGTCTAATCAGGGTTCATACACATTTTTACCGATGATTTTTCAAAACTAAAACAAAACAAAAAGGAGAAGAGGACAAGGACATGTGAAAGTGGGAGAGGATGAGAGAAGCACAAGGAGAAGAGGAAGGGAGGAAATGTTGGGGCCATGAGCAGACAAGGAGGAGGAAGTGAGGATGAGGAGAAGGGGGGGGGGGGGCAGAGTTTTTTTTACGTATTTCAAGTGAAAAATTAGCATTAATGGGTGAAATTCAACTTGAAAATAAGTCAAAAACAGCTTACTTTGAGGTAATGTCTTAATTTTAAGAGTAATGACACATTTTGAGAAGAAATATGACAAATATTCTTTGTAAGATTTTGAGTTTTTGCTGTGAAGCATGAGGAGAAAAGGGGGAGGAAGAGAAGAGGAGGAAAAGGAAGAGAGGATGAGGAAAGCAGCATACGAGGAGGGGGAAGAGAGGAGGAGCAGAACAAAGAGGAACAAGAGGAGGATGGAGGAGAGGATGAGGAGAGGAGTGGAAGGAGCAGAAGAGGAGTAAAAGGAAAAGACAACAAGCAGGAGCAGTGGTGGAGAGAAAGAGAAAAACGGGTAGAGGAGGGGAGGAAGAGGGGGGGAAAGGTGTTCTATTTGATATGAACCACGTTATATACATTCATACCTCTTGCAGCATCTTCATTATGCGCTGAATAGCCACTCTTGCAGCCCCTCCCCTTGACAACACAAAGGACATGATCTTTGGGGTGTACTCGTCCAGTTTCGCCATAAATGTTGTCTCCAAGTTAACTGTAGTGACTCTTCTGAATTCTTCGTTTATCTGTATAAAAATAAAAAGGCACAAATAAAAAAGCACAATTTGTTAATGTAGTGAAATTGATTTCAATATAGCAAATAATGCAAACCATATCATGAAAAAATATTTACCTGAGCTGCATTGAAAAGAGCAGGCCATCGGTCCTTTAAGTCACTGACTGGTGGTGCTACATTGACAACTTCCTGTCTGCGAATTGAAAATGTTTTTGCCATTTTTTCACTGATGATCTGGCGATTGTTCCTCTTCTTTACTTCACTAAGGAGATCCAATCTCTCATGTTCCAAACTTTTTTCTGTTTCTCCTTGTGGGTGAGGAGGTAAAAAGTTCACCTCTGCCTTTCTTGGCTTTTTGATATTCTTTGCCGGTGCTTTCTCATGTCCTCGCTTCTTTGACAGAGTGTTGACCTCAAGCTCAAGACATCCAACCTTTTTCAATTTAGATGTATAGTTGCCCATTTTATATTTTAGTCTTTGTTGCCATCCATAGCTTCCATTATACGATCCTGGCTCTTTTAGGCAAGGATGCTTGCGAATCAGTGCTTCAGCAACATCAGCCCTATGTGCGTTTGTTGGGTAGGCAACATACTGAAACATGCTCTCTGCCAGTTTCTCAAGGATGTCTGGAAGAATTGTGGTAAAGTTGACATGAATTCCATCTTTCTTGAAAGCTTCATTTCCTGCGGCAAGCACAAGCTCTGTGTCGTAGGCAAAGCGAGGTATTTGGAATTCAGTTGGCCAACGCTGTGAACGCTCATGTTCAGAGGATGAAAGTATCACTGTATCCTGTGATCCAGAAGAGCAAGTGCTGGTAGAAGAATAGTTGGAAGTCTCTGTATAATTGACTGAGGCTGCATCTGCACTTGTGATGGAGGTCTCAGCTGCACTTTCAACAGGATAGTCCACATCAGTGAAGGTCATAGTCAATGTGGGAGGTTCAACAATGTGAAACACCTTAATAGAGTCCTTGTCCTTGATGTCACTTGTTGAGGAAAGGGAGAAATATTCCTCTCCAAAATCAGCATCCTTATAATGCAAAGTGAAGTTCCCATCAAGCTTAAATGTCTCTTTCACAATTGACTCAAGTTCTTCCACAGTTTCAGGAATTCCATGAGGCAAGTCCAGTTTGCGTATATCATGGTCCTGAAGAATGACCCGAAGTTTGGCTTGAGACATTGGAGCATCTGTATGTGAAAACACATCACTTAAAGAGTTGTTCCATTTCAATGAAAAATCTGTCATATACTCACCGTTATGCTGGTGGCAGGTTGAGCAACGTTTTTGGAGCCATAAAATCTTTCTGGAGATTCAGAGGAAAACAGCTTGCAGCATTCTTCCACAAAAAAAGATTTAAATTGTGACTACCGAAAAATGTTAAATTTCACAAAATAAAAATGCATTCAAACTGCTCATGTGCCTTAATCTACATCTCCTGAATTCTCCACATGCAGAGTTGACTTGAAAAAGACGTAATTTACTCCGTGATTTTATACTAAAGCCTCACTGTACATCTTAGCATACAGCCACGGTCATGTGTGCGTGCACACACCATCTTGACTGGTGTGTGGGGACTGTGCACACACGCTCAGCTCTGAGGTGTGCAGCAACAGTGTAGATATTGGCAAATAAAATGTAAATGATGTCTTTTCAACTCTGCATGGACACTTCAGGGTACTTTGATTAAGGCAAACAAGCAGTTTGAGGGCATTTTTATGTTTTTGTTTTGAGTAATTTAACATTTTTTGGTACACAATATCCTTCTTAAGGTTGTCACAATTGGGTGAATACTGTAATCTGTTTTCCCCTGAATCCCTGGGAGTATTTCATGGATTCAAAAAATTCACCCGAACTTCCATCAGCATGAGGGCGAGGAAATAATGAACTATTCTCTTAAGTTTAAGTTATAGAATACATGCAGTCACATCTCCTAAACATTCAGTATCAGAGGAGAATATTAACACTGCAATTTATTTGAGATACAAGCACTGGATTTGGTCTTTATCAAATTTGCAATATTAACCAGCATACAGGAAAGTTCTATGCTGCTCATTACTTCAAGAAGTTAGCTTTTCCATTAGACTGACATTTTCTTACTTATTTTTGAAAGAAAAAATAAACTTCTACAAATCCTACTGCAAATCGAAAAGACCATTATATACATCTGTTTAAAGACATTTTTTTCTATGGCAAATGACAATAGTAGGAGGACAGCATTTTAAAGTTAATGAATTTCACTGAAGCACAATGTAATGAAAGTAAAATGGCAGAGATTAGGAAATTCCGGTGGATAAAAATGATGTGATAAATTCACAAAAAAGCCACAACTATTTCACATTCTAAATAAACAAAAACAGCCTGGTGTAGTTGGCGCGTTAGCGGCTAACGACTAGCGCTTCCCTGTTCATTTATCATTATTAGCATTAGCGGTTGACGGCTAGCGCCTTTCCACAACATATTCCTCACCAATGCAAGCTCATTTATGTGTCTGCAAACGCGAGGGCTGAAAATTCATGCCCGCAGCTGTTCTGGGACCGCAAGTTTAGGCACCTTGTAGCCTACTCTAACACACTTCTAACGTTAAAAGTTAAGTTACTTTGAAGACATTAGCTAGCTAGCTAAAAGCCGAGGACAAAGCATGCTGCGACATTTCAATTTTAGTGTTGTGACTGAGCGCTGATAGTTACTTGCTGTTGCAAATAGAATTAATAACATAAAAAAAAAACATTTACTCACCAAGTAAAGTTAGTCTGAGCTGACCTTCACTCCTTGTGGGCTCGGATGGCTCGGATGGCTCCCTCTGGCCGTTGCTGGGGTAGTCTGGCAGCATAAAATGGCTGCTGGTCACCACATGCACACATGAAAGGAAGCTGCACTAACTTAATATTATAATACAATATTAAGTTTCATTAACTTAATACCGTTCCTTGTTAAGTGAAAGCAGAAATGCTTGTCCAAAATCAATATATTTCTGAGTTAAGACATCTTTCTTCATTTTTAATTTTGATCAACTACTTGAAATAAGTTATCAACTTAATAAAACAATGGACATGTAACAAATTGTATTTTTCATGCTGAAAAAGCTCATGTTTTTTAAGTCATACTAACTAACCTCCTGAATCATTTCTTAGAGTGTACGAGCATGAAAGTGGTATCGATTGGCCCAGCCAGCGTTGTTTCTATTTAGATATAAGTCACAGAAGAACTCATTCTTATTTACAGTACATTGGAGGGCAGTACTGAATTAAGTGGACCAAAGCAAATTTGGCTTCTGCAGTTTCTCTCTTTCCCTGTTTGGGAATCTTTTCGTGTTTTGTTTTGAACACAAACTGCTCTCATTATTTTGTCCCTGTCTCATTTTCCCCCTCTTTCTAACACTGCCCTTGTCATTTAACTGCTCCATGTCGTCTTTTTCTCCCTCTGTGGTTTTCTGCCCAGAGCGCTGATTCTTCTTTTTCTGCCTCATTATCTGTATCCTTCCTCCACATTCTTTCTGTCATCTTTCTCTCTCTTTTTTTTTTGCCCTTTTTCATTTGCTCTCTTAATCCATCTCCTCCCTGTGCCAGTTTTGTTAGCAGTCTGCCCATATGTTATGATGTTTAGTGTGAATCAGAGACGGTTTGGCATCAGTGGAATGCAGCTGGTGTGCTTTGGATTACTGGTTTTTCAGTAATAAAAAAACAGCAATACTATATTATTTGTTTTATTGTACACAGCTGGATACCATGTTCCTGTTTCCTTTTACTTGCTGTGCTTATTGCCATGTTTGTGTAATTTGTTATACATTGTAATTACTTATAGTCCAGTGGGGAAAACAGCCAATGTTAGCCTCTTAGCTGTAATTGTTGGTACTTGTGCAGTGTCCATTTGGGGTGTGCCCATTCAGAACGGGCTGATTGCTTTGCTCCTGGTATTACTGCTAGCAGCGTTGTCAGGGAGCGTAAAGGATACGTGCCCATTCAGAGCAGGCCTATTGCTTTACCCCCGGAAGCACTGCTTTGAGTGTTGATCGAATGAACGGTTCTTGAAATTTGCAAAGGACAGTCACCACAGCTATATTCCTGCATTTATAGTTAGAGGATGATGCTATAGCGCCATATATTGCCCTAATGGCATGGTATTTGTCATGGCCACTTGGACATCATCTCTTCATCTTGGACATGTGGTTTCAATACCACAAATAGTTCAGGAGACCTACATTTGTTTTGTAATTTGAGCAAACTTTGAGGGCCAACAAAAGCAAAACTGTATGGAACATAAAAAAATAGAAAATCTCTGGTCCAGAGATGTTATGTACAATGGAGGAGTAGCTCCTCGGATCCAGTCCTTAGATCTCTACACTGGCTTCCTGTCTGTCAAAGAATTGACTTCTCTTGGTTTACAAAGCACTGAGGGGTTTATGGCCAAAATACATTTCAGATCTTCTGCTCATCTACAAACCATCCAGACCTCTCACATCATCTGGGACAGGTCTGCTCTGTGTCCTAAGAGTCAGAACTAAACATGGAGAGGCAGCATTCAGTTTTTATGCTCCACATATCTGGAACAAACTTCGGGAAAACTGCAGATCTGCTGCAACTCTTAGTTCTTTTAAATCAAGACTGAAGACTGTTTGCCGCTGTCTTCCAGTGAACAAAATAATTTATAACCTGCTTACACTGTACTGTAACTGCTATTGACAACTGAAAACTACTTTTCAAAAATGTACAGACCAGGAAATAATTTTGTTTCTCATACAGTTAAATAGTTCTAGGCCATAAAGCACTTGGACTATAATGTCTCAAAATCCCCTCGGGCTTGAATCAGGTTGAGTTTGTGCAAATTTCCCAGTAATTTTTAAAAATGTATTTATTCATTTTAATGCAGACTGCGTAATTAGTCTGTGTAGTGTCATGAATAAATGTATGACCTGTGTACTGCTGTGTGTGACTGCCATCTGGATAAAAAAGCAGTGGAAATTCAGGTTTTTAATTTGCCCAAAACTGCTGCTGTGGTTCATATCTACACAGGGAGACCATAGGGGTCCTCTTCCACAGTCAGCCATGTTACACTGCCATGTTTCTACAGTTGCCCAGTACAGACAAACCAAACACCGGCTCTGTAGGGTCTTTCACTTCTTCACGTTTCCTGAAGGCCACCGTACTGCCCTACAATGCCATGCATGCATGTGAAGTAAGTACAAAGTAATGAATAGAATTAGAAAAAAAAAGTGCTATAAAGTTTATTTACTGTCCCAGCAAATAAATAGTTGGCACATTTAGGATGGATCAGAACTCATGTTACTAGTGATTTCAAAGTTACTGTACTTAGGTTTCGTAGGGCAGTTGCTAACTGACTTTTTTATTTAAAGTTGTACTCCATAAGATTTGAGATATCTTGTTTCTAGCAGCCTCTATAGTGGTAAGATGTAACTGCAGGCGAGCCTGTTCTTTCAGAGCCTCCATCTTGTCACATTCACGGTCACTATATGTGTTGACAGTTGGTTTCTTTTGCTCTTTTTTAAACTTAATTGACACACATACACACACAAACACACGCACACACACACACACACACACACACGCACACACATGTTCCTATCACACTTCTGCCCTTACTTCAAGCCCGACTCAGAGGTTGGAGTTCCCGGTTTTCGTTTACAAGTGAACGCAGCTGCTGTAACCAGGGTCACTATCATGGAGACTTATTTATATCTAGTCCGTGAATATCTCCACAGACACCGATATTAGAATACTCAGCATGAAGGCAAAAAGTGCTTTGATTAGTGGGTCAGATGATCAATCACCATTGTTTTAACTCACTCTGTGAGGCAATTAAATAGATGCAAATCTTACAGAGTACAACTTTGAACCAGTGGAGGTTGATGAGCATTGTGAGACTGAACCAATAGGAGGAGCTAAAGGATGCTAAAAGCTTTGTAGAACTGAGCAGAAATGCAGGATTTGATTATTATTCTCTGAGGGCTCGCCACCATGAGTGACACCTTTCACATTACACATAGTCATTTTTCTATTGTTAATTAAACAATATTTATCAGCACAGCTTTGATGTGAAAAAAACAGTAACAGTTTTGTTCGCTTTTGCTTTTGAATTGGTGATACATTAAAGTTAACAATGGCATTAGCAAAGTCTTGATCAGCCTCAGATTTGTTTTAAGCAGTTTCAGTCAGTGTTGTAGAAAACCCAGGCAAGAGACAGGGGTGGAGAGGAGGGCATGAGTACAAAGAGAGGTAAAAAGACAGTTATTTGAGTTTGTCTCTGCATCCTTAGGGCAGAGAAGACATGCACAGCTGAGGTCCTCCTCAAGGCTGGGTAAATACACTACCAAAGTCATGCTTAATTTACCTCAACAGGAACAACAAAGCCAAAGGAAAAAGCCCCAGACAAGCACAATCCCATTGCACACTGACTGGAACTAACCTTGCGTGCACTGATGTACCCATGGAGCCCCAATGTTTCCAAGCAATGGTCTGTTTTTTGTTTCCTGCTTTAGTATTACCTCAGTCCTCTGAGCATAATGAACTATTGTATTGATGCGATTGGTATTGATCAGCCTCCGGGCATTGCGCATGGGTTTCAAACACCCCACACCCCCCTTAACCAACCTCCCACTGATTGAGCATGCAGTGTGTCTAAAAGCATATGGGATGTGTTTGTACCATCTGGCCATATGCTTAGGTGGGCCTTATGGATAGAGAAAACAAATGCTTATGTATTTTTCCCCCAAATTCTGTATGTAACAGTGAAATGCATTCCCAATCCTTTAAATGCACCCACACACAGGAGTTGGATGCATTCCAAACTTTGAGATAAGTAGGCTAAACACTCAGTGTATTGGAATATGGAGCGTGCTGTACTTAAAGCATGACACCAGCAGTCAAATAGTTCATGGACATCATTTCAAGTAATGGCAAATTCTGGAGGGACTAGACTACCCTGAATAATGCATCCGTTCACCAACCAAGCAAACATGATCAGCTATACTTCATGTTTACAACACTCATCTTTAATACCTTTTAGATCTTGCTCCTTGGCAGATATGTGTAAAAACACACTGTAAATGATTTGCATAGATTAATACAGGACCAAACACCTAGCTCAGTACCCTGGAGTCCTGGAAGAGTCTCACAGTTGGAATTAAATGTGACATTGCCTGAGGCCTGAGTAAACTTAGAGATGACACATGGGTGGGTGAGAGCTCAGCCAACATGCAGGATATATCACTTTAGACACCTCCTCTGATATCTGCTTATCCAGCAGAGACATCACAATCATGCACAGCTAAAATCCCTTTAGCTGTCTGTAAATGCTCAGAATAAGTGGGTTTGATTTAAGGGCTGCAGAGACACATGGCAGCTTTAGTTGCATTGCTGGAGATACCGTACATCACAAGTGGATTCAGGGGTGGGCATATGGTAGATAAAACATGATAAAGTGCTATCTAAGGTGCCTTTAAATGGAGAAAACATGATAAAGTGTCCTGTGGTTGCCCTTCCAGGAGACGTGCCCTCTAGAATAGCCTTAAAATTGATAAAGACATGATGCAGCACCATATAGGCTGCCCTACATGCTAGAAAACCTTTTGCTCGCTGTTTTACCCAAAGCATGCAGCTGGTGCCCTTTTTATTTATTTTTTGCCTCCACCCCTCAGACAACTCACCACTGCAGTGCATACAGCTTGCTTGTGTCCATAATTGAGTGCATCATTTTGAAGGCCAAATGGAGTTAGCACTAGTTTGTTATAGAGGTGATGATCTTCAGGGTGTTAAAGTGAAAATCCGGCGTAAAATCATCCCAGGGTCTTTTTAGGCAAATGCACACTCATCAAATAAGCCATCCAGACATTTTTTTTAGTGTAACATCTATTAACGGAGATATCCAGGTGCGTCACTAACAGCCAAATGTAAAACACTAATTAGCAGGGTGAAGGCATTAAAACAAAGAAATGAAAAGTTATCATGAGCTCCAGGGCTTCCTTCACTTTAATCAGGTTGAAAGCAGGACACTGCTTAACAAGAGACTGGGTCATAACAACTTGTCCGTTCATAGCTTTAACGTTACTAACTGTGTCTCTCTCTCTGTCTCTGTCTCTCTCTCTCTCTCTCTCTCTCTCTCTCTCTCTCTCTCTCTCTCTCTCTCTCTCTCTCTCTCTCTCTCGACTGTTAACTCACTAACGTTAGGCACAGAACCCTTTAGTTATCTCTAAAAGGAGTTGGCTACTTGTATAACATCTTAAAAATACATTTTAAAAAGTTTCCTGATGCTTTAACCCAGCAATACACTGGCGATAGCCCTGCTCCTCTAACCACCGACTGCTGGACAGTTTTCACAAACCAAAGCTAAGGTTACATGCCAACTACTTTTTTTCTTCTTAAAAAATAACCAGATAATTACTGTTTAACAAGTGTCTGGCTTTCAAATGAAAAATGATCCGAAACAGACTTCACTAAATCTAGCCGTTACAAAGCAACATAATTATTCAATTAGAGTGGTGTTTGTGTCCACCTGATGAATATAGGCCAAATATTCACTCTCCTTTTAGCTCTGTTTTGGCCTCCACCAACTCATAAGCTGCTGATGGCTCCACTATGTTCATTAGCTAGTCTCTAAATTCAGAGTTTTTTTTTACCATTTTAGGGCGCACTCACACTGTCCTTCCAGACCGCGACCCGGGCTTTAGGGTACTTGTCCCCCGTCCCTCTCCCCCCGCGCCCTAGCCCCGTTTGTACTCACACTGCCAGGGCCGGCCAATGCTTCTTGCTGTCCATACGCCATCACGCCGTAACATGTCACACGCATTGATCGCGTGTGTGTGGCTTTGTTTACAAATCTTTCCACAGACCTCGGAGTTTTTGTGCGTCTTGTCGACTGTTTTTGAATATTTTCATCCGACCAAATCTGCAGTAAACACTCCACCTCCGCATCACACCAACGTGAACCTTTCACCGCCATTGTTGTTGTTGTTAAATGTCCGCGCATGGTCCGTCCTTCTATTTACATGTCCGAACAGGCGGACATAACGCTACTGCCGTAGGGCTCGTGCTCGTGCTCGTACACGTGCGCACGCTCGTGCTCGTACATGTGCAAACGGCTCCGCTAAAGCCCACCTCTTTCAAGCTGGCTGTGGACGGCCCGCTGGCTGCAGTTATGCGCGGAGCGGGTGCACTCACACTGCTTAAAGGTACTAGACTTTAGCTGAAAAACCGGTTTTGGCCCTGGCCAGAAGGACAGTGTGAGTACGCCCTTACACTTAAATGTGCTAAAATACTGGCTAGTTAGAAGGGACTTTGTTGGGTTGTAATTTTTTGGAGCTCCATCTCTACAAGAATCACCTTTAAATAGGGATGCACCGAAATTAAAATTCTTGGCCGAACCTGAAAACCGAAAATGAGGAAACCAAGGCCAGAAACCGAAACACCGAAAGAAATTATTATGCCAATTAAGTATCATTGTATTTATGGCTATGACTGTGTACTAACCACTAAAATCAAGGCATTGCAATTCAAAGAATAAATCAATAACAAAAGTATGAAAATGTTTATTTAGCACTGACATTACAACAATGCACAATATAAAATAAAATGTTTAACTTGACCCCACTCATGTACATTAGATAAATAATAATGTACAGGCCTATAATAAGGGACTGAGCTGCTGAAAGATTGTAAAATGAAATATGTTCTCTCATAAAAACACAAAGTGCATTCAGAATAAGACTGCAACTGCTGGAAGATATAACAGTATTGTCTCCGTAGGCCTACAACATAACAGTGTGTCAAAATAAAGATTGTTAACCGTAGGCCTTTAACATCAACAAATGCACCAAGAATTGCTATGAAATGTGCAAAGTGGAAAACAAATATTTAAAGACTAGACACAAGCCTATTCTACTTCTTCAGGTAAAGTGTCAGGTTTTTCTCGATGAAGAGCAGCTTCTCTACGTTATCACAGTGAAGTCTGTTCCTCTTCTCATTGAGAATATAAGCTGCAGCGCTGAACAGTCTCTCGCTGTCAGTGCTTGTGCATGGAGCAGACAAGTACTTGTGCGCCAGCTTTGCCAGATCAGGAAAGCAGCTTTTGTTATGTTTTAGACAGATAACCATATCACTGTTGAGCGGTTGAGCTTGTCCTCTGCCTGACATTTGAGAAAGATAAATAAATAATAAATAGGGACAGTGCATAAATAAACATTTTTGTCAAATAAAATAAAAAACGTGTCACAGAATAATAATATAATTTGTCACATATATATGATAGTCAGAACAGAGAATCCTACCTACTATTTGGTGCACTCTCTTGTTGGATCTCATTGAACATATCAGAGAATGAGGGTGCATGCCCCTCATCTGGTGCAGAGAGACGAGTCCTTTTTTCTGCGCTCTGCTCTCCTTCTCCGTCTCCAAGCGGGTTCCCCTCATCCATCGCGGCCTGGATCATTTCTTGTGCGCGCTGCTTTAATCCCACACCCAAGTAATGATCTTTATAACGCCGATCAGAGAAATTAAACCCAACTTGGAGAAACTCTTTGCAGATGCACCCCCTCTTGAAATTTCATCATTACATGTTTTACAAATTGCTACCCGTGGGTCTTTCTCAGATATATTGAAATACGTCTACACCGCAGACATGTTAGCGCCTATCCAGACAAGCCTGTGAAAAAAAACGCGTTTTTTGTTAGCGTCATCACAACTTTCTGTTTCGGCCGTGTTGTTTCAGTGATAAAAGTTTTTCGGCTGTGCTTTTGGGCCATTTTCAGCCGGAAATTTTAATTTAATATCAAAAAATAAAGTAGTATAGCTTAAATAGCTCGGCATTAATAATCAAATCCAAACATTTAGCTTATATAGACATATGGCCATTTATCATACACTGCTGCAGTGAAAACATCTGTATCAGTCTGTGCATTTATATATTGTATTTAAAGTTCAGTCCAATCTCACACTCAGCTTGCCACGTCCAGTTTTAACTTTTCAATCCAAGGACCTGTAAATTTGTTTTATATGCTTTGAAGGCAAAATTACATAAGCAGCTTCACCTCTCCTCTCAGCACTGCTCTGGCTGCAGGCGCTTTGACCTCCCTGCTCCTCCACAATGTCTTCCTCCACTCCTGCCGATCACGCTGCTGCTGCTTCTACTTCTCCTGCTGCTTCTCCTCATTTGGTGCTCCTTTTCTTTGTGTTTAGAGAAGGTGCTATGGTTATCAAGAGGCAAAATCAGGTCGCTCAGTGTTGACAGATAGAACTTGAGACTTCATTAGGGTACATTTTTTGATACATATGTAAAAAATATAATATTATATTACTGTAAATTCTCAAATAAAATCTGGTTTTCAAATAATTGCCAAGTCTCATATATAGTATGCTGTGAAACAAATAGGTGCTAATAAAAGCTGAGTAAAAAACATCTAGAATTAATAGCTCATGTGAGAAATTCAGAAGAGAAGAAAATGTCCAACTTTGATATGATAAAATATACACACAAAGCCACGTTTCTGTCTCTGATTTTAGCCTGTTTCAATGGGATGCTCCTCTCTGAAACTGAAGTTAATGAAGGCCACTGTGAGAATTTACTGTTTCAAATGAACTGATGATCTAACTTCTAACTTTTACAACCTTCCCTAGCAAAACTCAGACATGTTTCAAGTGAATATTTAAATGTGTGTTAAAGGTGCAGCGAAGATCAGAGACACGTTTGTCTACCAAATGAAGCCAACGTGGAAGTGCCAAAAACTGCATTTCCTTGAAGGACCAGTTGAGGATGGTCCTTAAGGGAGTTATGGCTCCTTAAAGGAGTCAGTCCCCATAGAGCCCCATGTTCAATTCAATTCAATTCAATTCAAATGTATTCCAAATCAGCATAAAAGTTTTACTTTGCCAAATCATCACAAAAGTTATCTCAGGATGCTTTACAGAGTAGGTATAGACCACACTCTATGACTGTTAAAATGCCCAACTTTAAACATCTTTACATTCTGGTACAAAAACAGGTTGGTCTCTATAGCTATATTCCCTGTTGAAGACAGCTGAACGAGGGGGATTTTTTATACAACTTACCCGTTTCAATTATACAAAGGCTTAAAGTCATGCATAATTAAGGCGTGGCTGCTTTGAGTGACAGGTGACTGCAGTCACAAGTATTGAGCATAGACTGTAGGCTTCATTCAGTCCGCCTGAGCTCTCAACCCTGCTCCACCTCCTTGCCCATTTTCAGATCATTTTTTGCATCATTTTGGCTCTTCAGAAAACTACGGGTGACGTAATGGAGACTAACGTGAATGAAAGACAAATGCAACTTGAGTGTTGGTTGTAATGTTTCCCATTGAGTTTTGCTGAATCACTCTTCAATTTGAGTGATTCAGCAAAACTGGAACCACCCTGATGTCAACTGATACATGCTGAAATAAATTAAGAGCAATGCTAGTTTGAGCACACAGTCTGCCATGTCTAATACTGTACCTTCAGTGCCCTCATGCAAAGTGCTAATGTGCACTGTACTTGTATTTCTGACATTTTCCAGAAGGCGTTTGAAGGCACTAAGATGCTCTAGACCAGAGGTGCCCCATCCTGCTCCTGGAGGGAATGCTTTTGGTTCCTCCCTACACTTGATTCTAACAATTTTCAAACCTGTGACAAGCTTCAGCTGCTTGTGGGACAGTCAATATACACGTTTGTGTGTGTACTCTCTTACTCATGGAAAGTGGAGGAGTGGGAATGGTGTTAATTGAACAAATGGTATGCTACATATTACTAATGTGAGCTAAGCTTAAAGCAATAATCACAAATAAGCCAACACCTTATGCTTGAAATTAAACTATTAGTTAGTTATGTCCAGCGAAGATGTTTTAAATCCAGCTATGTTCGAAACCTTTATACTGACATGTGCACCATGTCCCGCTTCATTTTTACTCCTTCTTCTAGAATATGTCCCTACCTGTGCAAAACTCCCTGCATAGACAGATACCAGCAGACTTAGTGCATGTGGAATGTGCCCACTGTCTTCATCTAAAAAGCGGTAATACAGGTCGACTGTGCAAGCAGCTTATGGCGACCCATATTTATGTTAGGTGGTGACCATTAATGGCCAATAATTAGGTCGGGTGGATGGGTCAAACAAACACAGGGCTTTCACACATGAGACCGCAGTTCATGTCCCGTGTGAAACCAAAACTCGACAGTGACATTTTGTGAGTTAAAAAACTTCCATCTCATTTTTAACCAATCCATGATCTTTTCCATACCCTAACCAAGTGTTTTTGTTGCCTAAACTTAAGTTAATTCCGTTTTACAATGTTAACTGTGTTCAAAACTACAACCATTTCACAATGTTCAGCTGTGAGCCCCGAAGCACTCACAGAAGGGCACTTTCTCACTAGATTTTCACACCTTCTTAGCAACTTTATTTATGAAAAGCTACTAGCGACCAATTTAGCCACTTATTCAGAGCATCAGGGAAAAGAGAGAAGTATATGGTTGGCCTAATTCATTCCCATGCATGGGGCTCAGAGTCCAGTTCATTAAACAGCCTATGGGTCCGTCTCTCTCCTCTGAGATCTAGAGGTGGGGCGATGACGGCATCATTTAACAAAGTATGAGGTTTCACCGTCCAGTCGACGACGCCATGCGGGGGGTGTTTTCACACCTGCCCACTCTGGGACCCAGTTTCAAAAGATCCCGTATTCAGGCTCCAATAACGATGGCTCGGTGTGGACGGCTGGCCAAAAAATTACTAAAGTTATGCACCTACAGGAAAACACATCTCCATGTGGATGGCCCCAAAACCACTACCGCAGTCGCAGGCTGCTGTCTCGTGTTTAAAATGGCTGTTTCACAACATTAAATAGAGCAGTCATATCGTATTGGGAGTCACTTGCATGTTTGGAGATTTAGGGACTACATACTGTTTCATCAGGCAAAATGACAATACCCCATGACACAAGAAAGTGGTTAAGTGCCTACATGTTTATGCCATGTCATTGGAGGTGCTGTAACATTTCTCCTGCTGTTCCTATCCAATATTTTGGCACCAAGAAACATACCTACATCTGTGAGTGATCACCAACATACCATAATGCAGCGCTTTCTTCCTCTTCTTTACAGACTGACAATACTACTATCAACAATGCATTAGCAGCTACTCAGTGACATTTTGACCAATCAGCTGTGGTGGAGCAGTTACGGGAGCTATTGAAATGACTCTGAGTGTGTTTTCCACCCCCACATTAATAAGTGAAGCACCCAGATGATCACTCAAAAGCATTATCTTGGTAGCTGTTAGCACTGACCTTTTTTTCTGTTAGAGGAGCAGGCCAAAGTCATTGCCAAAAATAGCAGCTAGACTATAACAGGGCCACTGTTGCTGAATGGAGTCATATTCTGCCATTAGTCTGCAGGTGTTAGGACAGTGCAGCAGAGGTGGCAGCCTAAAGCTTACTGAAGCAGGCAAGATAAGATCAGATCAATCTTTAATGATGCCTGTGGGGACATCAGGTAGAGAGGGACGCAGCATTCCCAGAGGCACTGCAACAGCAGATCGATCCTCCGTGCCCAAAGCTGATTGTCCTGCTGGGAAAAGATGTATCTAATCAGATAGGAATAGCTCACGCGTTTTTGTGCTGATCGTCTCCCTGTCTGGGAGTTAAATCCCAGTCTCCTATGTGATTGGTGGGCATGGTGCTGATGAGGAGGGAGTTGTTTTAATCTGCTTCAAAAACTACCATGAAGATGCACTAAAGAAGGGGTCAGCAACCTTTTCGATATGTGCCATTTTTACAGTTTCTTGTAAATCAGTGTGCCATTTATCGACATCAACCAATTTCCCCGGAGCGTTATCCCCCCCCCCCCACTTGCTCCACACTCTGTGACGAAAACAAATGAGTACTAGTAAATCAGAGGCAGAGTTTAGCGGGTCTTTGTGAATGGAAGGGAGGAAAAGTAGCGATGTCCAAAAAAAGCCTCATGAAGCGATATGAAGTGTTTTCTTTAATTTCTAAGCCCACTAGATGGCATCCACTGTTCAACAAAGAATTGAAAGCACAATAAACTTATTTGAGCCTTTAAGCCTGTAAATGTTCTTATTTCTCCAGGTCATCGTTATCCTCAAAGCAATTTCAGTCTAAAGCAACTGGACTTATTTGTCTAGGAAGTCGTTTCACCTTCATCAGTTCATGTACGCATCTGACCAGGCTGGGACTGGTCCAACTAACTGGTGTGGAGATCCAGGTATTTAAACTCTCACAAGGTCGATGATGTCACTGGAACCCTTTGTGCTGCAAGTGACAACGACTGTCGTTAGAGTGACAGTCGTTGGTGGGAAGTTGGTTTCGACTTCGTATGTGCTCTATTGAGTCTGAACGACCGTCGTTGGAGTCACAGGAGGCCATTTGTGAACAGTTGTTCTTTGAGATTAGATTGTTGAATCTCCTGGGAAGGGATGAAAGGGCAGCATTGTAAATTGGAGACAAGTTGTGTCTCAGTGGTGTTTTTTCTTTAAACCAAGAGCTCCATCAGTGGCTTCATAAAATGAAGAAAATGCTTCATTCAGTGGGAAAAAGTTAGGGCGCACTCACACTGTCCTTCCGCACCGCGACCCGGGCTTTAGGGTACTTGTCCCCCCTCCCTCTCCCCCCGCGCTCCAGCCCCGTTTGTACTCACACTCCCTGGGCCTGGCCAATGCTTCTTGCTGTCCATACGCCATCACGCCGTAACATGTCACACGCATTGATCGCGTGTGTGTGGCTTTGTTTACAAATCTTTCCACAGACCTCTGAGTTTTTGTGCGTCTTGTCGACTGTTTTTGAATCTTTTCATCCGACCAAATCTGCAGTAAACACTCCACCTCCGCATCACACCAACGTGAACCATTCACCGCCATTGTTGTTGTTGTTAAATGTCCGTGCATCGTCCGTCCTTCTATTTTCTATGTCCGAACAGGCGCACATAACGCTACTGCCGTAGGGCTCGTGCTCGTGCTCGTGCTCGTACATGTGCGCACGCTTGTGCTCGTACATGTGCAAACGGCTCCGCTAAAGCCCACCTCTTTCAAGCGGGCCGTGGGCGGCTGTCGGCTGTTATGCGCGGAGTGGGTGCACTCACACTGCTTAAACGTACTAGGCTTTAGCTGAAAAAACGGTTTTGGCCCGGGACAGAAGGACAGTGTGAGTGCGCCCTTAGTCAAACTACTTTAAATAACAGGTAGTGCACCAACCAATGGCTGTGAAAATGGTAATTTGGCATGCAGATGAGAAAGCGCTTCAAATCTTTCCCCAAAATTTCTTGCCCACTTGTAGCTATGGTGTGCTGTTGTTTAAGCTACCTTGTGCCAATGGTGGCACCTGTGTTCAAGGTTACTGACCCCTGAGGAGGGCACCTAATCGAGAGGTGGTCTTGTGGACCTGGAATCAATATTGTCAGTAGGGCTGAAACAACCTCATCTATCTGGCGCTTTATGTGGCCTGTTCAGCGCAGGGATCATTGTTCCAAACAGACACCAGGGATCATTTCACACCAAAAGCTTTAATGTGTCCACTGTAAACTAGAACTGTTCTACCACAACAGCAAGACATCGATGATTCAGCGTCTGAGCCCAAAGCAGCCCCTTGTTAACACCACTTCACTGAGCGCTGCTGTACCAGTTTAAGGAGGGCGGTTGCCGTGACCTGGTAGTGACCAAGCGAATGCGTAACGTTTGCTGTACTTGTGAATGCCTCTATGTTTAGTTTTTTATGAATGTTAAACATAACGTCACCTTCCTGATCAGTCTTTATAGTTTTGTTTGTTGCTTGTTTTTATGATAAACAGGAAGAGAGAGAGTCACTCTTCCTGATATTATCTATCTCTAATTCATTTTGTAAATAAATCTGTCTCTGAAACCTGTTTGTGTAAACATGTGCGTCACATAGAATTTTATGCACCACTTTAAATTGTTTACATAGTAAACTTATTCATGGTAAATTGGGAGTGCATTGCCTTTAACACACACACACATCTCCCCCCCCTTCTCACACACACGTGCACACTCAAACACAAACACCCCCGTTAGGGCCTACCCCAGACATAATATGCAAAATAATGCAAATTATAATAAATATCTTCGCAAAATTATAATATATTTTTTTATCCAATTACTCAATTAATCAATGAAAAAATTGGTCCTCAATTCATTGATGAACAACTTAAAGCAAATCAATTAAACTGAACTGCAATAAGATTATGTAATTTATGTGTAACATTGCTATTGACAGCGGTGTGCGAGATTATCTTTTCTATGATTAAAATTGTATTGATTTTTTTGAGTTTTAGAGAGATTATTATTAAGTATGACTGTTGAGAAATAATAATGCTAAGATATAAATAAAATAATAATACTTTTTCCCACTCAATTTTACCGCTCAAATACCGGAGCACATACTTCTTGAACAGTCCTTTAGTCCAAATAAACGCACAGCAAGCCATATTATTAGTCCGGTATTTGGATGAATAATTCCCCAAAAAGGCACCAACACATGTGTCCATGGGGTCAGTTTAGTTTAAAGGCAGCAACAGCACAAACACGGCTAAGAGCTGGAGTGTCAGTTTCAGAGCAAACAGACAGTTAGCAGCTAACGTTAGCCTCATGTTCCTCCATACCACACCCTTAATTATGCAGAACTTTAAACCTTCGTATTATTTATTCAAGATTCAAGAAGCTTTATTTATCCCGAGGGAAATTATTGTGCAACAGTTTCAATACAAAGGTGGGAAAGGATCAGAGTAACAATAAGCTAACATAATCAAATCAAAATAAAGCTAACATCAAATAAATCAAACAATTAACTAGATGTGACAGAGTGCAACAGACATTGTGGTTAGACGTAGGTTTATACAATATACAACCATACGCAGCGTGCAGTTTAGCAGCAGATTGAAATAAGATGAGTACAAACTGAATAAGTGATAAGGAGCGATACGTGCTAACAGTGGTAAAAGTGTAGCAGCATTTCTTACTGAACTAAGTTACAGTACAACTAAATAAAGTGTAAATTGGTGTAAATTGGTGAGTTAAAAAAGCCGTCATGCAGTTATCATTGTATTGAATTAAGCTATAGAGACCAGGTGTTTGTGAACTTCCTTTGTCTAATGTTCAGCACATCTCTGTGCTATTGTTAGCTCAGAGAGAGCCCATCAAGCTTAGCAGCACAACATGCGAAAGTTTCTCCAATATATTGTAATTCTCAGCTCTGTATAACGGCAAACTAAAGATTCAAAGGCTGTAAAATGTTTCCATGTCATTGAGGTTACTGTTTTATTCTCTGGTGTCAGAAGAGAAGTTGCCTTTTACTTATTAAGCAACACTAAATTATTAACTATTGTCAAGTATACATGTTTTTTTATTTTGAGTTGTAAGTGTGTAGGCAAAGTGCAGAAGTCATGCTGTCAAATGTAGAGGATTTGTCTTGTATGGTAAGAGGCTTAATAAAGCAGCCATTTATTGTTTTCACGGTCCTGGAAGTGATGCTAGTCGTGCTGCTAATCATAATGCCAGAAGAATAGAATGATTGCACCCATTAGAAACTCTCTGCTGTTTTTATTGATGCTAAGGTCTGCTACATTGTTTATCTTTTCACAGTTGTTAATCTTTCAAAGATCTCACATTATTCCCTTCAGTTGTAGCATGCCAAGTTGCAGCAAGATGCACTTCCAAGAACCGTAAATTGTCTGACAAAAACCCAAAGCAGTCAAAAATATCTGAGTTCTTTGAAAGAGCCAAACAAACACACACACATACAGACACATACACACAAACACACACACACACACAGAGAGAGTACCTACTAGCTGGTTACCTTGAAATGTCTGCTTTGTTGGATTTTTGGTGCACCATATGTTGCACACAGCTGGCATGATGTTCAGATGGTCATAACTGTATTTTGCAAGCATGCTGAAATGCATGTATCTGAGCACACAGCATTGTAAAACATTCAAATATTATCGCTCCTGGCAACGTCCTGCTCAACAATAAAGTTCATTGAGAACACAGCCAACGTACCAGAGGACAGATTTTACACCATGTTTGTAATTTCACACATCAGAATCAGCAGCATGAGTCCAGAAAAGCACCAGCTGGCACATTTTCTGCTTTTTTTCAACTGATTCCGATTCCACACAACCTTCCACAAGCATGGACGTCAAAGGCATCTCACTGCTGCAGAGGGTGACAGTGTGTGCAAACATTTGGATTAAAGAACAGGTGCAATGTTAAATATATTTTGTAAAGCAGTGACGTCCTCATCACTTTACTAACAGACAAACAGCAGTAATAACACACAAGAGCAGCAGACTTTGTCGTCCTTCATTCGAGAGCGAGATCGGTTGTTTGATCCGCGGCTCCCCCGGCCCACATGTCGAAGTGTCCTTGGGCAAGACACTGAACTGAATTGCTCCCTGTGCTGTGCATGGGTGTGTGAATGTGGTGTGAATGGTTAGATTAGATTAAATGGCATGTCGGTGTCCACTGCCATCAGTGTGAATGTCTGTGTGAATGGGTGAATGTGACAAGTAGTGTGAAAGCGCCTTGAGTAGTCAGAAGACTAGAAAGGCGCTATATAAGTACAAGTCCATTTAGCATTTACACACACACTCAGAATGATTTAAATTTAACAATGACCACATAAAAGGTCAAGAAAAGACACCCAGATCTTGAGGTAAACTATAGAAAAAGCCATGCAGTGATTTGATATAAAAATATTTCACAAACATAAAAAAATATAATATAAAACAAAAGTCTGCAAAAATTGCCTTTTTCAGTGATTGGCTGTCAAGCACTTCTGTTCTGGAAACTGCTCAGAAATTGACAATAAGGGTATTGTCAATATGCGTAGGAAGGCCATGCATCCTCTAGGTCTCTAGTTTGTGGTTGTAAAGTTTCATGACGCTGTGATTATCCTAGAGGTCACAACAGCTCATTTGATACAGTGAGATCAAGTTTCAAAAATGCTCTCACTACGATGAAATGGCTACTATGGGAACATCATCACACATGAATGCAGCTGGGCACATTGAATCCACAAGAGTCTCAGCAATCCAGTCAATTTATGACATTCAACAATGTTTATGGACCCTAGTATGCAGAAATATTCAAATACTCCATTTTAGAACAAAATAACACATTTATATAGCATGAGAAAAACTGTCTGGATTATCATAAAGTGGGCATCTCTGTGCAGAGGAGAATTATGTGTTCCCATAGAACCCGTTTTCATTCCGATATCTTGACGTCAGAGGTCTTTGAAAATGTCCATGCCAACGAAATTAAGCCTATATTTGGACTACTTCCTGACAAGCTAGCATAACAAGGTTGATACCAACAGATTCATGAGATCATATAGTATGATACCAATATCATATTATATTATTTATTTAACATACTGTATATAAAGTGTGATCCACTCCTAATCACACTTTAAAACAGAGTCTTTGCTGTATTAGGTATTAGTTTATTTAAAAGGGGACAGTGCAATTTCATAAAACACATGATTACGCATGGTTGAAAAAAGCCAGAATTAGCCAGAAGGCAAGCTTCTTACAGACAATAATGTCGACCGAGATTGCCACTCTCCTGCAGGTCTCTTACTGGGGTGGTACCGAGGACGGCCAATCAGACTGCATGGATGGCCCATGCATCCCCTGGAAACGCCCCCTGTCATTGAACAGAGCATATAAAAACATCTTCGGAACCTGTGAATATTAACACCATCCTTTTCATGTATTAGCCCCACTGCTAACAACACATTGTCCATCTGTCCTTACAGTTAGCAGCACAAGTTTGTTTCCAGTATAGTGCCATTCCTTCCATTCTAAAGGAGCATTTCTCATATATCTCAGTAGATATATTTCAGGACTTTAAGCACACACACAAACACACCATCCCCTTTTTCCATGTCAGATGGGCTGATGGAGAAATGCACACTCAGCAGGTTTGTGATACTGTGCCAGTGGGATGATTCGGTTGCCATGCCAGCGCAAGGAGGTGGGTGGGAGATGACGTATTGCTCTTTTGGGAAACAGTCAGCCAGAAGTAAATTACCTGACCCTGCTATTATAGTTCACTCTCTCTCCGTCTCTGTCATTATATGTTCACTTTTATCTTTAAATTAAACATTTGTTATAGGGATTTATGACTTTTCCTGTATGATTCACTGTTCATATCCAATATCTTAAAAGTACCCCTCCACTCAAAAAAGTGGTTTTCTTCTGGCTGACATTGACTATAGTGACTTGTATCTGAGCAACTTTTGTCACTAGAGAGATGTTTTCACATTCCTCTCCTGAAGGAGGAGATGTCTGTGCACTTCCACTGTGCATAGTTAGCATGTCATTAACCCATAAAACAGTCTCATACGTAAAACACTATTCAAAGGGGGACACACTTTGACACAATTCCGGCAAAGAAACATGAAACCTCCAGCTCAGAGTGGACTGTTAGTACAGAGAGAAAACACACTGCCACCATACAGTAACATGAGTAGGTTATTGTCCTTACACCAGTGTGTTCAGTCCTCTACTTCAGGTGGGTCTTCTCACTGTTCTCTGTGATCAGGCCCTCCGTAGTTGGGTTGTCAGCAAACTTTATAGTGTCGGAGGTGCCCACTTAGTCGTGTGTGTACAGGGTGGGACACAGGCTCATGTAATATCTCTCCTTTCACTTTGCTCATATACACCTCTGCTCGCCAGTGCACAATGTAAAATGCGAAGAAAGCCAACAACGACAGCAACAAAACAGTAATATAAAATAAGATACATAAAACTACAAACAAAATCTATAAAGTTACAGACTTTAAAAAAAAACCAGATTGACAGAATTAAAACGGATTCATCAAAAGCTGTACAGATAAGCTGAGAAAAACAAATGCTCCCTAGGAAGGCGTCCAGGGGGCATCCTTACCAGATGCCCCAACCAGAATAACCTTATCAATCAAGGACGTCTCCATGGCAACTTGCTGTGTAATCTCGATGACGTCCTGTAAACTGAAACACTGACTGGGAGACTGGATGAGCCGACTCTTCAGCCCTATGATCCCACACGCACTCATTGACACATATATACACGCACATTACACACTACCCTTCCCCACGCCTTCGCGGCTTTCACCCGCCGGTGCGACGGACGGCGAATCCCCTCCCCCCACCCTTTTCCTATGCCCTGGTGCAAACCGTTTGGAGTTTTTTGTTGTAAAGTGTGCTTATATGTGCTTATATTCTGGATTTTTTTCTCAATCCCATTGGCTGCCTTTTTTTATCCTCTCCTCCTCCCCTCCTCCTGTTATCTCCCCTTTCCTACCCTCTTTTGTAATATGAATTGCCCCCGGTGGATGAATAAAGATTCTTGAATCTTGAATTGAATCTTGATTCCACATCCAGGACAGAATCTGCATTGTTCCACTTCAATCTTAGGTTCAACAACCGGACAAACCCTCCTTTCCAGCACCTTGGAGTAAGATTTACCAGGGAGGCTGAGGAGTGTGATACCCCAATCTCTGGTCCCCCTTTTTGAACAGGGGAACCACCACCCAGTGCAACTCCTTTGGCACTGTCCCAGACTTCCATGCAATGTTGAAGAGAGGTGTCAACCATGACAGCCCCTGCCAACCCAAAGCCTTCTGCATTTCTGGACGAATCTCATCAATCCCTGGGGCTTTGTTACTGTGGAGTTGTTTGACTACCTCAGTGACTTCTGCCAGAGATATTGAGTATGATTCCCCATCAGCCTCCAGCTCTGCCTCTACAAAAGAGGGCATGGTAGTCGGATTAAGGAGTTCCGCCCTTCCACCCCCCCGATTACCTCATCAGCTAAGGTCACCAGCGTCCCGCCCTTACTGTAAACAGCTTGGACGGTTCCCTGTTTCCCCCTCCTGAGATGTCGAACGGTTTTCCAGAAGCACCTTGGTGCCGGCTGAAAGTCCTTCTCCATGACTTCTCCGAACTTCTCCCACACCGGCTGCATCCTTTTGGGCCTGTCAGTACCTTGCAACTTAACATATGACATATGCAACTGGAATGTCAGAAAAGCTCCGCCAGAGGTGTGAGTTAAAATTCTCACAGGCAGGGGCCTCCTCTAGACGTTCCCATTTCACCTTTACCCGTTTGGGCTTGCCAGGTCTGTCCAGAGTCATCCCCCATTCTCTGAACCAACTCATCACCAGATGGTGATCAGTTGACAGCTCCATCCCTGGCTTCACCCAAGTGTCATACATACAGCATCAGATCATACAATACGATCACAAAATCTATCAACGACCTTCGCCCTAGGGTGCTCTTGCACCACGTCCTTATCTTCAAACATGGTGTTTGTTATAGACAATCCATGACCAGCACAGAAGTCTATTAACATGCGGCAGCTCTGGTTTAGACAAGGGAGGCCGTTCCTCCCAATCACGCCTCCTCCAGACAGGGTCTCTCTTCCTCTTTCTCGATTTACCATGAAGTCTTTGTGAACCATTTTTAGTCAGGCCCCTCGCCTGAGACCATTCTGTCAGGGGAAACCCTACCAGGAGCACCAGGCTCCAGACAACACAGGGACACAAAAACCTCTCCACCATGATAAGGTGCTGGTTCACATTTGAATATATGTAACATTTTATTTATTAGTGTCTTGTGGAAGCCCCAGTTTTGTGTTTTACCCTTCTGCTTTTATGTACATCCCTTCTGCTTTTATGTCCACTATCCATCTCCCTCCTCCCCTTCATCTTGACTTTCCCCATATCGCTTTAACCATCCTGTGTTTGAAGTGATCGGGTCTCAGCAGACAAACTAGCTGAAAGGAGTGCTAACTGAAGTTAAAGAGAGGAGGCAGAGGAGGGATGGGAGGGCTGGGAAAGATAGAAAGTGCTAATTGCTCCCTTCTCACATCTTCAAAGATGCAACTGATGTGAAACAGTTTGGAGTTACTCTTATTCCAGAGGGGTTTACTCACATTAAAGTGCGAGAAAATGTTGATGTTACGCCAGGCATAACACTAGAATAACATTGAAGGCTGTGTCGACAGCACACTTAGATGGATACATAGGTATTTAGAATAATGGTTAGCTGTTTCTATCACACATTTTGCCCAACAGTTGTACTAAAATGACTTATTTGGCAGCACATTCTTTTTTTTTTGACACTTTCTTTTTATTGTTTTTCTTCAACAGTGTATAAACATTATACAAGGGGGTCGGGGGCAAATAAAAAACAAAGATCTGAAAAAAGAACATGTTGGATCTCCATGCTTCTACAGTTTGGTCCTTTTTTAATGTCAATGTGATGGTCCTTGTCCTGTCGTTTTTACGTATTAAGTCCATTTCTCCAACGTTCGGCAGCATTGATCCTCCTTATTAGTCCTTATTTTATCAGTCAGATGTTCCGTAATATGTATTTTGTCCATAATTTTCATCCAGTCTTCCTGTGATGGTGGGTCTGTCTTGTACCATTTTCTACAAACATAATATGTATCTATCATCTTTCAACACAACATTTCCCATAATGATGCCAAGATATAATAATGTACAAGACTTGGATACAGATTAACCCAAAATTCTGCTTATAACTAAATGAACATCTTCCCAAAATTTTGCCATCTTAGGGCAGAGCTAGAACAAACATGAATGGTTCACATTTACATCTCCACAGCTTCTCCAACATGGCTGTGGTAATGAAGTATGTTTATGCCTAATTTTGGAATCTAATTACATTTTTCCAACAATGTAATCTCCAAACACAGCATGATTTCGTTGACTGCTGTGTTTTCAAATATGTGCCCATTCATCATCAGATATGTTCACACCCAGCTCTCTCTGCCTCTTGAGTTTTACATGTCGTATTCCCTCTTGCCTCCATTATATGCCCATAAATGTAGAGATTATTCTGAATTTCTTTGCGTTTTAGGCTTCAGTTATGGTTCTGGTTAATTCATTTTTGTCCAGACTTACACTGTGTTTGATTTCTTTACTGAAAAAGAAGGACGGAATCCATTGTTTAAATATTTGGTCCAGAGAACCAGGGATAAAATCCGTGTTATAAGCTATCCACCGAAGCAGTCAGCGCTCTTTCTCTAGTTTATATTTTCGTACCAAATTGAACCAAAACTTTAGCGTAAACTGAATGATGGTACTCACCTGTTTAATTACACTCATTGCTTCTTTTCTGTCTCCAAAAAGACTTTATATTTGTCTTCCTTGTACCGGTTTTTCTATATTCTTCCATTTGGCTATATAGTCTTTGTCATACCAACAACTTACGTCTAATTTGTGCAGCATGAAAATATCCCTTAAAGTTTGGCAGTGTTAAACCCCCCTTATCTTTTCCAATCTGTAATGTTTCAAATTTGATTCTTGGTCTGTGACTATTCCATGGGTAGTGGCTGAAACAGGTAAAGAAGAATTCGGGGTAGAAAACTCATTTTTATGGTCTCTGTTCGTGAACCAATGTCTAATGGAAGGATAGCCCACCTGTCCAGATCACTTTTAATTTCCTCATCCAGTTTGACGTAATCAGCTTCATATGAATCATGTGTTTTGTGTTAAAGTGACCCAAAGATATTTTATTTTTGTTGCTCTCCAGTTCAGATTATGCTTTTGTTTTATGATTTTGGATGGGGAATAGTCGAATGTTAGGATCTTTGTTTTGGTCAAATTAAGCTTGTATCCAGAACAAAAGCCAAACGTCTCTAGTTGGTTGATTAGTATGGGAATGCATGTGTCTTCGTCCTCATTGGACAAAAAGTCCAATGGTATGTTCCTCTCCCCCAACCTCTTTGAAGTTCTCTATTTTGCCAGATGCTTGTGCCAGGGGCTCTATGAAGATTGCAAACAAGGTTGGTGAGGGGAAGCAGCCCTGTCTAGTAGATCGTCCTAAAGTTATGCTCTAAGTCAGGCTTCCATTTATTCTTATCCTTGCGGTCAGGTTTTGGTAAAGTGTTTTAATGCATCTGATATCTTTGTCATTAAGTCCGAATTCTTCAAGTACTTAATAAAGATAAGTCTAATTAACGCTGTCAAAAGCCTTTTCTGCATCGAGGCTTATTAAGGGTTAACATTTTTTCTTTTTTAGAATATAGACCATATTAACCATATTCTACAGAATAGAATATGGTTAATATGGTCTATATTATGTAGATATCTCTGTATGTTATCATTGGCTTGATGTCCCTTAATAAGGTCGGTCTGGTCTTCATTGATAACACCACTTATAAAGTATTCATACCTTTTGGAAATAATTGAAGTATACAATTTATAATCAACATTGAGTAGTGATATGGGTCTATAATCTGAACAAGTCTCACTGTTGTTTTTATTGGGGATCGCTGATATTACTGCTTCTCTCCAGGAAGGGGACATTTCACCATACTCAAGTGTATAGTTGAATGATTTCTTGAGTAGAGGTATAAGCTGTACATTAAATGTTTTATACCAATCGGCTGGTAGACCGACACTGCCAGGAGATTTGTTTGTGTTTAGTTTATTTATTGCTTTCTCTATCTCTGATTTTGTGATGGGTGAAGTCACATGATCATTCAGATTTTTTCCAATTGATGATAGGTCCAGTTTCTCATGGAAAGCAATAATTTTGTTGATGTCAGCAGAGGGAGGCTGGCTGTACAAGTCCGTATAGTAGCTCATGAACTGAGTCCTAATCTCTTTGGGAACATGAATTATTTGATTCATACTTGTATCCCTTATCTTGTGAATTGTCTGATCTGCTTCCTGTTTTTTTAATCATTTGCCAGTAATTTGGTTGTCCTTGGACCCACTTCATAATAGGATTGTTTTAAAAATCTAGTCTTCTTTTCAATTTCTGTGGTTAGTATTTTATCTATATTACCCCTAATATCCTTATTTATGGAAGCAATGAGGAGTCTTGTGTAGTTTTGTGTTGCTGTTCAGTTGTAAACAGCTTCTCCTTTTTCTTTTTATAGACCTTCTTTCTGTTCTTTTTAATTGCTGCCATCATTGCAACCAGTTCTCCCCTTATAACTGCTTTAAGAGCGTCCCATAAAATAACAGGGGTAACCTCTCCATTATCATTTTGATAGGTTATGGATGTCTTTCTTTGGCTCCTTCACACTTGACTTGTTATTTAATATTCCGATGTTTAGCCTCCATTATGTATTTTTCTCCTGCACTTTCAAATTGACTTTGAGATGAACTGCACGGTGATCAGATACATCTGCCCCTTGAATTTCAGATTTCTTTACCCTATATAAATCATTCTTATTCATAAAGAAGTAATCGATTCTAGCAAAGCTGGTGTTAGGGAGTAAATCGTGTTTGTAGTCTCTTTTAGAAGGATGTAACTCTCTCCATGTATCAACTATCCCTGTGCTGTACATCACCAGTCTGGAGTCCCAGTGCACCCGCATCTTTGTGTAAGGTCTCTGGTACCGGATCTCCTTCAGAGCTGTTCTGATGGGCCTGTATGTCTTGTGCATCTCCATGTCGGTCACATAGTCGTTATCAAAATAAAGTCTTTTGCCGTTAATCTCAATCTTCTGTTGCCTCGCTTTCCTTAGGACCAACTCTTTAACGTGAAACTCCAAAAAGTTAACAATTACAACTATAATTATTATCTCAGGGAAGAGGCAGCTGTACATGGAGCTCGAGTCCCTCTGGCACGGCCAAGTGGCGTTTAAACAACTCGTTAACAAACTCAATGACCGATCTTCCTTCTTTTTCTTCTGGCACCCCATACATTCTGACATTATTTCTTCTTGAACAGCTTTCCAGATCAACAACTGTGTCCGGCATCTACGTCTTTTCTTTCACCACTAGCCAGTAGCGTTTCTTTCATCTCCAAGCAGGCCGACTCTATGTCAGCTATTCGGGTTTGTGCCTCAGCTATGTTAGTGTTTTGGCTCTGGAGCTCCTGCAAAACTTCACCTTTAAACTCTGCGAGGTCGTCTTTAAATTCATCCAGGTCCCGTCTCATTCCTTGTTTCAAGTCTTTTAACTCTGTACGAAGCACTGATAGAGCTTGAAGCAGAGCGTTCTGGTCAGTGCTAGCTTCACCTGACATTGTTTCTCCGTTGTCGTTGTGTTCCTCGTGCCCAGTAGACTAGTTCACTTCTGCCTTTTTTGCTGTGTATCATTCTTATTCGTCATCTGACTCCTTTGCTTTCTCCCTCTGTCCATACTTAAATTGAAACGTTATCAGGGATATTTATATTGATAGGAGGTATTTTCCAAACCAAGTTGCAGGAGCTAGCTATTATGTGTCCATCTTGTTGTAGCACCGCGCCGGAAGTCCGGCAGCACATTCATTTTTAGGTGTGTGCTCGGAGTAGTTTTCCAATACGGAAGCCCTAAACCATGGGTGTCAAAGTGATCCAGTAAAGAGCCGTGTGGCTGCAGGTTTTCATTCCAACTAATCAAAAACACACCTGGTCCAACAAATCAACTGTGTGAAGACAGTTCAGGTGATTGAGTAAGTCGAGTGAGGTGTGTTCTTGCTTGGTTGGAATGAAAACCTGCAGCAACACGGCCCTTTACTGGATCAGTTTGAAACCCCTGCCCTAAACGGTCATACATAACATACATTTTATTTCCTCTGCTTTCCCGTGATAATGAGATAATTTCCCTCCGTTTTCTTGTGATAACGAGATAATTAATTTGATAGATAATGAATGAAACGTGATAGGCCTGAGATTTCCATCATCCCTGAAACGTCATGCCTCATAAAGACTTCTCATATCTTGAAGAACACTATAGACAACACTGATGATGATTTCAGTTGCTTATTTACTGTTATAAAATTTAACTGTAATCTGTATATGTATGTGCACATTGTAAAAGTCCTCCCTGTACTGCTGTATTTATGTTGTTTTATTATAATATTGTTGACAATAAACTTTGTTTAAAAAAAACAAAACTGTAGTTAATGAGGACATCAGGCTCATTCACGCCTCTGATAAAGCTGAAAACGTCTTCTCAGATGACGCACACTAGAATAGAATCAAAATGATCTGGTTATCACGAGAAAACTGATCAAAATTATTTTGTTATCACAAACAAACTGAGGTATTATCTTGTTAACTTGGCAAAACAGAGTAAATAAAATCTATGTAATCTATGACCTTTTAAGGTTTCCATAGTTTTCAAATGTAAGAGACCATTCAGACACTAGATTGAGAGAATATTACAAAGAGAGGGGATTTGAAAGGGTGAAATGTGATACATTAGTCCCGCTGCGTTATTTATATTTATTTTTTAACACCTCCACCCGTTGATGCACTGCATGTGAGTCACTGTTCCAGCAGTGTGCAAATCAGAATTATTTATACTGTCACATCTTATTAACTGAAGATAGTCCTGTCAAGATGTCCGAATCCACCGGCTTCCTTGCTGAAAAATACATTTAGCCTTTAATGCATTTTTTCATACCCGTCTTTCATACAGTACATGCATTGTTAAGGCTGTTAGTTTAGCATCACGTGAAGCCCTCCGTGCAGATTTATCCTGCATGAATACCTCAGCTTAAACCAGAAGATGAACGCATGAAATTAGTTTATTGCAAGTGTTTATAAGAAACGTTTGCATTTTATTTCTGTGCCTCTTCTATCTGCTGTCTCTACAGCTGAGACATGTTCCATAAAGCAAGTTAACCAAATAAGCTAGGCTTATTATGTCTTATTACTTAATACAGTTAATTTTGTTCCATAAGGCAACTTCAACTAGTTTCCCAGTTGCTTTGCCATAGTAACTGAGTTTGAACTATGTTATACCTTATTTTCTTTATAGAACCAAATCAACTGAAAATAGGTCAGACTAACCAAAATAAGCCTGGCCTAACTTGCTTTATAGAATGGACCCCTGTTCTCAACTCAGTAAAAAACATTAAAAACAATCAATGATAAATTAATTATTGGTATTGTTGTAACAGACAAACACACAATACATTATATCAGCAAGTCCACATATGATAGCATACATTATGTAAAAAGGTTTGCTGTAGGCCTAGTAGCCTGGGAACTACATGAATCCACAAGTGTTTTATTTGCTCTGGCAGATTTGTCTGGCCCCTCCCCCGTTTAGACAGATATACAGCTGACCAGATCCTTATCGGGCCAATCACAGCCATTTATCTAATATTATCTCATTGGATATGATGACTGACAACTCAGTAGCCTTCACATACTAAAATATGTAATGACGTCATATTTGGCTTCTGCACCCCATGCCAGGGACATTATAGCAAGCATAAACCTAACTTAGTAAAGAGGAGCGCCCTTGAAGAATAAAACAAAAAAAACAGAAGATTGCTACAGCCTATTTAAAACTTTGAACGTACTGCATACTACATACTCGATGTGTATGAACCTACCAAATTAAGTACGCTATTACCAGCAGACTGTTCACGTTGAAGTATACTCAGAGCCGGGCAAGTGACTCTCATATCTGCAAAAACGAAAAAACACATTTCATCATTTGGATATACTGTCCACACATTGGAGGTCTAAACGGTTACTTTCTCTACTGAAACATTTTAAAACTTTATAAAGTGAATATTAACAACCTGGCTCAAAATAAGTGCCTAATAACTGTAGCAGTTAAGTATGTGCAGTAAGCTCACGCCTCATACTCAGAAATTATTTTATTTAGTATAGATCCAGGTATTCCTTGTGTGCACAAAATCCACATACTATGCAGTGTTAATGCACTCAATTTAAGTGTAGTAATCCGAAAAGGAACAAACACAGAGTCCATGTAAGGATAGAGTTAAAAACTTTACTCTCTGAACGGGAAAAACCAGTACAGGTCAGCAACTTCACATCCTCTCTAAAGTTGACTTGACTTCCTTCAACAGTAAAGCTTAGAGCTTCACACCGTTGATAACTTGAATATATCACAAATAATACTGTATGTTAGTATGTGATTTTGAAAACTGTTCACAGACAAATTGATGGTACGCCATCACAATTCATCTCTGTGTGCAGTATATGGAGGCAAGTTTGGTGCATAACTACTTTGTAGTTGTAGAGAAAAATGCTTCAGGAGTTGCAAACTTTTCTGCTGATTTTTTCATCCCCTCCCACACATCCAAAACTATAGTTACACCTCAAATACCTAACCATAGGTGCACAAATCCTATTCTATGAATCACAAGTTATGAAAGTGATACGCTGACATTTTTGCTACATTTTTTGCACCCCTGTTGGTGCAAAACACATTTCCATACCTTTGGATAACTATGTTTAAATATCCATAGTATGTGGTGAAATTAGCAAGCTAGCTAGCTGCTTGGCCACCAACTAGCCTGCCAAAGACATATCACAGCCCAATAACACTGCATCGAGACCTGTGTTATACAGAAGTGGGTGTGGTTAAACATATCACTCACCACACATCCTGACTGGGGCCCTTCTGTGTGGAGTTTGCATGTTCTCCCCGTGTCTGTGCGGGTTTTCTCCGGGTTCTCCGGCTTCCTCCCACAGTCCAAAGACATGCAGGCGTTGGGTTCATTGATGACTCTAAATTGCCCGTAGATGTGAATGTGAGTGTGAATGGTTGTCTGTCTCTGTCTGTCTCTATGTGTCCTGTGATAGACTGGCGTCCTGTCCAGGGTGGACCCCGCCTCACGCTTGATGTCAAATCTGTAAATTTGTTTTGCACCACATTCACTGAAAAAAATGTAGCAAAATTGTCAGCATATGACTTTCATAATTTGTGATTCTTAGAATCGGATTTGTGCACCTGTGATAAAGTAAGGTGTAACTGTAGTTTCTTGTTTGTGGTAGAAGGGAAAGATCTACAAGTTTGCAACTCCTGAAGCATTTTTCTCTACAACTACAAATCTACTGATACATGTGTGACTCTCTTCTACAACTACAACTAAGTTATGCACCAAATGTACTTCCATACATTTTAGTCTATGGCTCTTTAACGGCCCCAAAAATAAAAAATGGCTCATGTCCTAGACTCGCACTTTCAATTTGATCTGGTGATGCCAGGCTAACTTACAAATGGCTTTCTCCAAAAATCACGAGTTCATGTACAGTACTTATTTTTGTTTTGTGTGTAACGTTTGGGCTTTGATGAAGTCACTGTATCTGACAAAGTGTTATTGGATATTAAATTACTTAAATCCCATCTGCGTGTGTGTTTGTGTGTCTGTGTGTTTATTACAGATCTATCGACGTTGCTGGCTGGTATTCAAGAAGTCATCCAGCAAAGGACCTCGTCGTCTGGAGAAATACCCTGATGAGAAGTCTGCCTACATCAGAGCCTTTCCTAAGGTGTGTGTGTGTGTGTGTGTGTGTGTGTGTGTGTGTGTGTGTGTGTGTGTGTGTGTGTGTGTGTGTAAGAATCAACAATCCTTCTTCTTCTCTTTTAATTCACTCCCTCTTTCTCTCTCAGAACTCACTCATCTTCCGTTCTTTCTCTCCTTCACTTGACCTTCTACTTTCACAATCCTTCATTTAATGTTCTTCGACGTATCAAGTTGTCAAGTGACTTTACTCTAGTTTTTTAAATCTTTTTTCCCTTTATTTTCACTTGGTAATTAACCGACTAACCCTTGGAAATGCTCTCACTGCAATTCACCTACTATTGTCAGTGAAGAAAGACTTTTACTTCTGGAAAGATTTATGCTAAAAAACTAACATTTGACATGCCTAGAAAAATTATCCTTTACTCAAGTTAATGGTTTATTTATACATATACATTCATGCATATTTATAATGTAATGTCAATTTCATATAAAGATTTTCATCAGAAATGCACTTTTCATCTCATCTCATCTCATCTTCAGCCTCTTATCCGGGGTCGGGTCGCGGGGGCAGCAGCTTTAGCAGGGGACCCCAAACTTCCCTTTCCCTTTTTATAATTAATTTTTGTATCACATTAATTCAAATATCAGCCTTAATATTGTTTATTATCTTATTCCAAATCTCAACTCTCTGTTATTGCCTTAAAAAAACAGAACTGTCAGACTCTAGTGGATTATCAACAATTTATACCTAACTCCTCCCACTTTAAAGATGCAGTGTGTAGTTCCTGGCTACATGCTCCAAATTAGGGGGCACATTCCACCCTGTGCAAGAACTTTATGAAGGCCTAATTAATATTCTGTAAAGTTAAACACAATAAACTTTGCAGTGTATTTAAGACTCTTGTTTGAAAGACTATTGCAATGGACAGGGCCCCTGAGAGTCTTATTCCATCCCGTTGGAGATTACTCGCTCAGCGGAGTGCACAGAGACCATCGGCACAGCAGAGAGGAGGAACATGCAGGGATGCAAGAGGAAGCAGAAGCAAGGCAAGCATGCAGAGATCCAGGCAAGGCTCTGAGCCGGCTGACATGAACCTGCTGTGCCCAGCGTCTTTCCCACCAATACCCACTCTCTCATCAGCAAGCTGGACAACCACACGGATAGATGCGTTATGGTGATGACGGAGGCCTGGCTGCACGATAACGCACTTGATGACTTCTCTCTGCTGGACTTTCCGTTTCAGTGCGCTCAGCTAAACGAGTGATGTCCGCTGGGCTGGAGATAGACTCTTCGGGGTTTCATCCATATCAACAGTCTCTCTTTCGTCCTCTCACGTTGGCAGAATGGACGCTACAGTGACTCACTACCGCCTCTTGAGGCACAAGTGGTAATATAAGACAGGACTGGCCAGGGCTAGCTGATTAGCATGCACATTTCAGTAGATACCTCTTCAACACAATACATAGATATCTTTGACATGACATCATAAAAGTTGCTCTTCACACTCTGTTAAAGGTTGAATATGGAGAATGAGCAGAATCTAGTCAATCTAGCCGCCATCTAGTGTCTCAAGACTGTAGTCGCAACAACAAAAAATAATTCCAGCAGTCGGGTTGCCAGGTTCTTTGCAGCAAGTAAGAATAAGACAATATTACTAAAAACAAGAATTGCAGAGAGGTTTGACTGACAGTTGAGTAAAGTAAGTAAAGATGAAAGTGATGTTAGCGATCAAGGAGAAGCGTAGCCATGTGGGCGTGCGTTTGAATGGCGTTCCTCTCCTTTCTCTCAGTCCATGGAGTGAATGCTCGGCCTATATTGACTCTGGTTTTTGCCCGTCTCCGCTCACTCAGCTGCTGGGTCAAATAACGACCCCCTTCACTGAGGCTCTGAAGCAGCTGCAGGATTGAAAAACTCCATTTCACCCAGTGCCAGCCTACAGTAGCTGCACCCAACAACAGACAATCCTGGCAACCAGCAACGCCCAACGCTATTGGCTGCTACCATGGAAACAAAACATGAAACAAATTCATTGTCAAACCCTTCAAAAGAAAATTTCAATATTAATTTCAGACTAAATATATTTTTTTATGGAAAAGCAACACTTTCATTCTGTACCCCTCAAAACGCCCCATGTGTGTATTATTTTTTTAAGAATATAGCTTTTAATAAAGATTCTACATATTCAACCTTTAATAATGTTAGTGCCTTTATTGAATGTTGTAAGCTGAAATCTGGACGTATCTTACACATTGCACTTTTAATCAAACTATAACAGACCATTTTCCAACTCAAGACATGTTGATGAAAGTGATAGTTTGTATATTTTGGGATATGTTCAGGAGTGTCTGTTACTCTCCAATGAACCAGCACATCTGATCATCTTGTCAACCTCTGTTCAAGTAACCATTTCAGCCTAAAATAGGTGGATTTTACTGAGGTAACATCACTTTAATGAAACAATAATAAGTAAGATAATCAGCTCTGAATTCCACTTTGTTAACCATTTTACCTTTAACCTGTTTCCTAGGTGACAGAGATCAGCAATGTCAAGAATGTCACACGGTTGCCTCGAGATACCAAGCGACAGGCAGTGGCTATTGTGTTTACAGACGACACATCACGCACCTTCACCTGTGAATCAGGTAATGTATTGGCACACACTAAGGCCCTGTTCAGACCTGGAGGGGGGGCTCGCCGTCCAAAAGGGGCTCGTGTTTGTGTGAAGGTGCTGCCTGGCAATAATGTTCTGAGAGTATGTCAGTTCCCATATGGCAGCAGAATGGTCTCCACATGCGTCTTGATTGACCACTTATTGGATTTCACTTCCCCGCTCTGTATGTAAATATGCACGCACATAATGTCCATTTGCACAGAACAAATGCTTTGGAAATGCTGAAAATTAAAAGAAGCAGAAGACATCAAAACAATACAGATTAGGACTATTCCTTGGTGTGCCAGAATGTACAACACACTAGTGTAGACTAATACTCTTGGCCTTTCTAAATTTTTAAACGTTGTGGACAAAGCCAGTGAATGAGTAGGAGGTCCTTTAATGTGGCCCAGGACTGGTGTGTACACAATGCTCAATTGTCTACTTGTTATTGCATCACACAAGATGTTCATGTTAATGCCAGGTCTCAACGGGGCCTTTTCAGTTCGCCTGGAGGTTGTTGATATGTCTGCGCCATATTTACATGACTTATGCCTGTTTTACGTATTCCTCCTAATCCCACCTGCACCACAGCTATAGCCTGTTATTTTACTGAGTGACTTTTAACAAGAATGATGTTGATTCTAGTAGATGTAATCTCTCTCTGTCTCTCTCTAAAGAGCTGGAGGCAGAGGACTGGTTTAAGACGCTGTCAATTGAGTGTCTGGGCACACGGCTCAACGACATCAGTATGGGTGAGCCTGACCTCCTGGCTGCTGGAGTGCAGTGTGAACACACAGGTAATTCACACACAGACACGCAAAATCAAACATGCAGAGTAAAAGTTTCTATCTTAAAGGGGTGTTTACGTTTCTACTGCTACCACCGCAGATCTGTGGTTTAGTTTAGGTCCTCCAGCTCAGATTGTCTCTCCATCAAACTATCAACGGATAGTGTTGATGAGGGATCACAATACAATTTGACACAAAGTCATTTATTTAAAAAAAATTATCATTTACATTTTCGCCTGGAGCCAAGGTGTGGCAGCTGCCATACCCATGTGACGCCCCTGGATTGGCTGCAGTGTTCAGAAAAATTTGATATAGGACTTGATATCTACTCACTAGTTCCAGGGACTCTGTCTGTTCCCCATTCTAAATTAATGTGTGTTAATCAACTTACATCCCGTTCAACTGTTCAGCTCGCTACTTCAGGCTGCAGCCCACATAACGTTACACATGTATCATCAGTCTTTGTGAAAATCTTGATATAAACTTGCAAAAACTCTTACGAAACTCACTTGCCAACCACTTATACTAACCTTCACCATTCAAGGTAATGCCTAACCCCCTATTTGCTGTGCTAAGATGATTATAATAATAATAAGAATAGTAATAATAATAATAATACTACATATAATAATACTACAGTGGTTAGCACTGTCGCCTCACAGCGAGAAGGTTCCCGGTTCGCGCCCCGGCTGGAGCCCTTCTGTGTGGAGTTTGCATGTTCTCCCTGTGTCTGCGTGGGTTTTCTCCAGGTTCTCCGGTTTCCTCCCACAGTCCAAAGACATGCAGGTGACACAGTGTAAGGGTTAAGTTTAGGCACCAGAACTACTTGGTTAAGATTAGAAAATAGACTGTGGTTTACTTCTAATACTGAGGACAACCTGATTTTATATAATTAATTTTACATACACAAGGGTTTCTATCATCAGTCTCTAATAAAGAATGATATGAGATGAAGCATTTCTGTTTTTCTTCTTGCTCCATAGAGCTGTGGGTAACTGCAGAGCTGGGTGGTTATCCTCTGTGAGTTTGTCACCCACAAGCAACCCTTTTCACATTATACATAGTCATGTGATACTTTTTTTTTTAATATTGATTTAAGCAACTTTTAAAGCAGCACCGAATAGTTTAGGGCCAAAATATATTTCTGACCTGCTGCTCCATTATGAGCCCCCCAGACTTTTCAGATCGTCTGGGACATGTCTACTTCCTGTCCCCATGAGTCAAAACTAAACATGGAGAAGCAACACTCAGTTTTTATGCACCAGCTATTTGAACAATGTCAAAGCAAACTTAATGTCTGCTCCAACTCTCAGTTACCTGAATCACAGCATAACACTTTGCTGTTAGTCACTGCTTTTTATTGAATTCAATCTGGGACTGATTATATCTTCCACTGCACATCACTCTTATCCTCCTGTTTAGTCTGTCTTTTTCGTTATCAGTTTATTTCTGTTTTGTATTGTAATGATGATAGAACTACATCCCTTGTCCGTCACAATATACAAACAGAATACATTGATTTGCAAGTCCTTTTCAACTTATATTCAATTGACTACAAAGACAAGATATTTGTTGCTCAAACTGATAAACTTTATTGTTTTTTTGCAGATATTCACTCATTTTGAATTTGAATACGCTATACAAGGCAAATATCGGGAAGGTTACATGCCGTCATATGTTATCATAGGAAACTAGTTTCATGCACTATCAAATAAGTTACTATGACTGAAAATGATTATTTAACCGTATTTATGTGTTGATGATATTGTGTCACTAACAACAACTTCCACAGGTTATTTATTAAGAAGAAAAGAAGTCATGTTTTACATACTGTGCTTTGTGATTTTTGATCTTTGAAGGTCTGGTTTTCTCTAACTGATTTTGTTATTGTTTGTTTGATGAGAAACAAGTGAAAAACAAAAACAAATATTTATTAAGTTTCGGTTCTAAACACAAATACTTTTTCAGGGTCATAGTTTAGAGCACAAAGTATTCTAAAGACAAAAGACGTCCTTTCCTCAGAACAAAGAAAGTGTTTCCTATCCTAATGTGTGAAAGGAGCATCTCTTCCATTGTATGCATTGAAGTTCTCATCTGTCAAATCAGGGCCTGTCGCAATTTTCCCCAGATTTAAATTTATAACACATTACATTCTTTATCTCTTTTTGCAGACGATGTCATTTTATTTTTGGTACACTCTAAATCATCAACCCCCCTCTACTGTGATTAAATGAAACTTTTGGCAGCTTTTCAGGATACAAAATGAACATTGGGAAAGAGTGAACTAATTCTGTTATCAGATCAAGTAGACCTTGATTTTTTTTTACATTCCATGCCGTCTAAGAACGCAATAGAGCATTTCAAATCCTTATCCATATTAGCTATGCAGGAACATAGATATCTTCTGAAGAGCAACTGTAATTGCAGGATGGACCTGTTGAAACGTTATATTGATTTCTGGAATACCCTTCCTGTCTCAATCGTCGGCCGTAAGATCTCTCCCAAGTTTTATATATGTCTTTCAAGGTATCCCCGTGTTTATCCCACTGTATTATTTCAAGATGCTAGACTCCACACCTCTACATCTTTTATGGAATAACAAAACAACCAGAATTTCCCCAAATCACTTGTGTTATTATAAATCAGAACGAGGCTTTGGTTTCCTCAATTCAGATTTTACTATTGGGCAGCCAACCTAAATGTTCTATCCCTCTAGAGCAAATTTCTGCATGCAAAGGAAAGCCAAGGTAACAGACCTTATTGGCTACAAGCTGAGATAGTTTAATGTGGTAGGATGTCTCTATCAGCACTCCTGAATAACCCGGCAAATTTTAAAATACCAGCCCAAATTACACATCCAGTTGTCATTCATTCCTTTAAAGGTTTGGAAACAATTTAGTTATTCCTTGACTTACTCAGGGTATACATGGACAGCACAATTTGCCATTATCACACCTTAACTCCAGCCTCAATAGACCTAACATTTCTTGTTTTGAAATACCGAAACATTGCTAGTATTAAGAATCTGTGCCAGCGGATGAACGGACTTTCATGGAATCATTTTTTCAGACATCCCCAACTCAGGATTTTTATTGGAACACACATCCCACAATATGAACAGAAACTGATGCAAGGCATAAATACAATTTTCTCTCGCAGGGTCAGTTTCTAATTTATATGATATCTTGCAATCCCGCAAGCCAGTGCCTGATGATGAATTTAAAACTCAATAGGAACAGAAACTTGCCACAGTCATTCTGGGTGTCAGAGAGAATCCTAGTTGTTATCCACCATACTTTCATAAACACTTCATGCCATTTAACAAAACCTTTCTCCCTTATGTGACGAATATTGACTAGAGGCCAGGACACTTATTCATCAGTTTTGGTCCTGCCCCTATTTAGACCCGGTGCCTTGTATTCGACTATACTGTTTTTCTAAAGCATTGGATTGAACTAGAGCTCCAGACCTGCTTTTTGCCATGTTTGGTTCAGTGGTGAAAAAATCCATCTTAACAACTAAGTAGGCTAAGAAATTTCCCTATATACATTGCTGGCTAAATGCCTTATTTTACAAGGTTTGAAATCAGAGGCTAGTCCTCCCTTCCAGCAATGGCTCAGAGACCGGAGAAATATGTACATATGGAGAGATTGCGATACAAGTTGGCCATAATAGATAATACTTTACAATCCCCTCCTTGATAAATGGTTGACTACCTCCAACGATCTCTCCTTTAAGCCACCACTCCATGCACTTGAAAATAGTAGATAACCACAGGTTGATAATTGGTTTCGCTTCTAACTATATTGTATGTGAATAGAGCTGTCGCTGGCTACACCTTGTTCCGCACTTGGAGGTTTCTCTGTCTTTGCTTTGTCTTTTGTACTTGTACTTTTTTTTTGTCTTACATTCCCATGTTTGTTTTCGAATGTCTGCTTTATTCTTTATTCCCTTTAATTCATGTAACTTGGCCATGCTATTCTTGTGTTATTACGTTTTTTTACTTGTTCTGTTTTTCTTGTAAAATCTTTTTGTTTTTTTAAACATAAAAAAACATTCTTGTGAAATCCCTGAAGCAAGTCAAAGCACAATGACAATAAGTCCCTGACATTATTCCTGTTCCCTTGGTCTCCTCAGAGCGCTTCAACGTGTTCCTCCTCCCCTGTCCCAACCTGGACATCTATGGGGAGTGCATGATGCAGATCACCCACGAGAACATTTACCTGTGGGACATTCACAACCCTCGCACCAAGCTGGTGACCTGGCCACTCTGCTCGCTGCGGCGCTACGGACGAGACGCTACGCGCTTCACCTTCGAAGCTGGCCGGTGAGACCAGAAATGGGATTGCTGCATGAGGCAGAGAGGCAGGGAGGGAGGGAGGGGGTAATGTTTAATCACTAACTGTCCCCAGATAAATGCATGTTACCTACATCAAAGGTTGCCACACACATTTACAGTATAGAGCATTTTAGCACTGTGTATTCAAGGTGAAATGCTCCTTTATTAGAACTCACAACCAAAGTGTGTGCATGTGTATGTGTCAGTCAGTTTACGGTCAATCCAAGGATACCTTAGAGATTGATTGAATAGATTAGGTGATAAATCAATGATGGGTTAGACCCCCTTATCTCCTACTCTTTGATAAAACCTGAGGAGCTATGATGGGGTCAGCATGCAGATAATGGTGTGTGTGTGTGTGTGTGTGTGTGTGTGTGTGTGTGTGTGTGTGTGTGTGTGTGTGTTGTGTGTGTGTGTGTGTGTGTGTGTGTGTGTGTGTGTGTGTGTGTGTGTGTGTGTGTGTGTGTGTGTGTGTGTGTGTGTGTGTGTGTGTGTGTGTGTGTGGTCTGAATCAAACTAAAAAGCAAGAGAGCCCTCTGTCTGTGGGTGTGTTGTACTGCGTCACTCCCAAAGACTGTCTTGTTTGCAATGCATTCATTTACAGCTAGTTTACTGCCATTTCATTCCATAAGTCCAATATTTATTATTGACTCACAATGGACACAGTAATGTTAATGAACCAAAAAAAAACCTAATAGAAACAGACTATTTTAAATGAGTGATTTTACTATTATTAACTTGTGAATTGATGATCACAGAGCCTCAGTGACAATCACAACCACCAGTACAAAGTGTGAAAGGGTACACAAGTGCACTTGAGTTTGATCAGGTGGACTATGAGTCTTGGGTCACTTTCTCACCTGTAGTTCAGGTAATTTTGTCCAGACTGGGGAATGAAAAATGATACTGGTTACCTTTTTACTTTGCAGGTAAACCAAGAGTCATAATCATATATCATTCAGACTGACAGGTAACTCATTCATTGGACAGTTTTGATGATGCCATCCTGCATCGTGGATAAAATTATTATTTTTTTACTGACAGCAGGTGAGGCAGCACTCTACTGAACCTGATGTGTATTTTTGTCATCTGATGTCACAAAGAGCTCACAGAGAAATACCTGATCATTGATGTGATCGGTGGCAGCTGGTGAACATATTTTAGGTGGGGCTGTGCCATATTCACTCAGCTCCAGTAACCATCCCAATATACAATTTAATACAAACTGCACAGTACCAGCGCTCTGTGAAATAGCAAGGAATTATTAAATACCAGTATTAAAAAGTTAGGGCATAAATGGCACAAAACACAAACTTTCCATTTGAATTTGAAACTAAACTTGTAAACGTTTGACTTAGACAGTTACTCCAGTGCCCCCTTGTGACAGAGATGCACAGCTGCACTGTTGAGCACAAGAAATGTGCTGTTGGTAGTAAACAGGCAAGGCAAGAGGCACACTTTAGTGGAAAGTGGACTACATATATTAACTTAAAATCAATTGGATTTACGTACAACTGAATGTTAAGCTGAACTCAAACCTTTGACTAAAAGAATAGAGTCCAGGAAATACAAAACAAACAATTTTGTTGTTGTTTGGATGATGTGTGCCCACGCTCTACACTTTTCACTCCAAAAACATTGAAAAAGTGGATGATGAAGTCATTTAACCCTTTATTGCTAGAAAAAGAAGCATGCAAAAATCACCAGAGAGAGAGCTGGCCAAAATTATTAGCAAACCAGCCTCAAGGTAAAACAAAGGTACAATCCTGAACGAAACTCCTTGTCACCACAGAAAAACAGGAGAAAAGGAATAGAACGGTGTATCCTGGCCAGAGAATTGAAAAGTGTTTGAGGCTAAAGAAAAACTACAGCACTGTGTACAATAAAATAGCTGTGAACTTGTTTTTGGGTGTTGTCTGTGTTAAAATCTCAGGACTTTGGCCCTCTCACAGTGTGTTTTCACTTCATCAAAATGAATTGTAACGTCTTTTTCAGAGTTCAGGTGCTCCTTACTATCCAAGTCAGTGAGCTATTGTTGGTGTTCGTCAATTTTGATGATACGGTTATAGAGGAAAAAACTTAGTTTCACAATTATCACGATTTTGGATGTTGAAAATCAAATTTGTAATCTGAGGTTTTATTGTATTTTCTCCTAAATCTTTCATTGTTGGTGTTTTTTAAACAGTTGCTGCCTTTCAACATATAAGTAATACATGAAAATAAGTGGATATCTTTGGCATTCAATAAAAGCTTTTTTTAAGTCATTGCATTGTTGAGGCTCTACAGTTATAATAATAATAAAAATAATAATAATACATTTTATTGATCAAATTATTGAGAGCTTTGTAAAAGATGAGGAGGATCTTGAAGTGGGTATGCGGCTTTATTGAGAGCTAGTGAAGGTGTTGAAGGATGAGTGTAACGCATTTCTTTGAGTAACTTACACTTTGACTCTTGTGTTTTTTAGACATCCTGGCTGCACCTAATTACCAAACACACACACACACACACACACACACACACACATACACACACGCACGTAGGCACATGGACAACGATACAAACATTAATGTAAATTAAACCTCTGATATTACAATCCTTCTGGCTGACGTGAACCAGGCAGAACAAACGTCCAACTTACAGTAGCAGACTCCTGTAGACTCCTGACTGCAGACTAGTAGGCCGGTGCGCGGGCAAGATGGAGTGACAGCGGGGACGGCCAATCACACTAGAAACGGCAGAGCCAACCTATGAGCTTGGGGGCAGTCTAAACTAAGGGAAACGGGCTTCACCTCGAGCGGCCGTTTTCCTACTCAAAATAACACCAAACCTCTGCAGTAGCATTATAAGAGTCCCTACATATAAAACAAAGCACCATCAACGTAGTTAGTAAACCCAGAGTTTATTAAAAGAGTGTTTTAAAGACTTACCTACTGGCCCCTGTACCAGCTCCTCTCATAGTAAAGTCCATTCAAGTGGATTACCAAAGTCAATCCCAAAGGAAGGAGCCCATTGATGCTTCAGTTACGCCAGAATTTTATTTTAAGGGAAACTTTACCATCATTCAACCAGTGAATGGTGAAAGAGATCTGCAGGATGACACACATCAGCTCGTTTCCCCCTGCTTTGTCCACCAAGCAATGGATGATGTCGCTGCGCCCTCTTCTTTTATACAATCCATGACACCAAACGTACTCTGTTTCTCTTATGTCTGGACCAAATGAACAGTCAAGTGAACTTAGTACACATTTTTGCATCAGAATTTTGCTTCAGACATCGTGTAGAATGGCTTTAAAACTGTGTGATAAAACAGCATTCAGAAGACACTGACTCTTCCTGAAATCCCACATTGATTAATTTCTAGTCGTAGGAGTAGGAGCTCATTAAGGTTTTCCAGAATGAAAACTTTTGTACACTGGCTTCATATTGAGTTGCTGTTGTGTGTAGGATGTGTGACAGCGGTGAAGGCCTCTACACCTTCCAGACCAGAGAGGGAGAGCAGATCTACCAGAGGGTTCACTCCTCTACACTGGCTATTGCAGAGCAGCACAAGAAGGTCCTGCTGGAGATGGAGAAAAACAGCAGGGTGAGAACCTGGCTATCATCCATATACATACACACACACATTCTTATGTGACCAAAAACAAAAAGAGACAGATATTTTTCTTCTTCATTGAGACCTAACAGAGCTAAAAGAGGGATAATATTGGTTTAACATGTATCTTCACAAAGCCCCAAACAGGTTGATCCAGCCATGATTACAAGGATTACATTCCAATGCAGAAAAATCTTGTAAAAACATGCAATAGATAATAAGAAAAGTGTAATTTATAGTCAATACAGATGCTGGCTATGACAAACCAGCTCCTCTCTCTACCAGCACATGGCTAATTATTATGCACGTCATTGATATCATCAGACCTCGACTGCTCCATATCATACCTGCAACATTTACAATGGCATTCAGTGTAAGTTCATTCTGCATGGCACATTGCCCTGCCATGTTAATCAAAAGGTCCCTTAGTGCATCGGCATCATAAGTGATGAGTTAACTGATAAAGGCATTTCAGCCGCAGGCTGACATTATTGGATTAAACGACCACCGTACGATGAGAGATCTTTGAGCATACAGTCATAAATACGCACAAAACATATTAAGCTGATTGGCCCAGCATAATCTTAGGTATGGTAATAACAACAAAACTGATATGAAAGCCATAGGCACATTACCTTTTCGTGGAAGTATTCAGTAAAGTAATGTAGTTGCCTTTATAATGAGGTAAATACTTATTTCTATTTTTCGATAACTAACATTGGTGATGGCTGGGTGATGACCCTGATGATACAGTTGCACCCTGTTCCTGCAGTGAGTGAGATACTTTCAATTGTAGCTCTCTACCAATGATCTTGGACACCTGCTCGGCCACATCCAATCTTTCTAGTAATGTTATCCACAGTATCAACCTACCTGTGATCATGCCTACTCCAGACATTGTTAATTATTTGATTCTTAAATTAAAATTACTAATCTTCATTGCCCTTTTTTTAATTCCTGATGTTTGTGTGTTTATGACTCCCAGTTGATGTCTGTGGGTACAGAGCCTGGCTCCTACCCCTGCACCCCAACCGCCATCCTGCCCCGATCCGTGTACTGGCACCACATCACCGGAAATCAGACTGGCATGGATCCTGGCAACGGTAGGTTCACACAGGCCTTCACACAATTTCAATCTATTCTTTTTCTTATGTAGGCATTATTTTGTATGCTATCATAACATTCTCACTCCAAACTCGGCGTCCCCTTTGGCATGTGCATGGTATGGTTAGGTTTAGACTACAAAAGTACTTGGTTAGGTTTAGGAAATATAAATATTGAGGTTAGGGTAAACTAAATGTGTTTGTTACTTAACTTACATACATGGCATTAGTTAAGTAAATCACTTATGTACCGTGACTTACATAGGTTAAATAAGTTAAAGTAAATCAGTGTAGATGTTTAGGGAAAGTTCTGTTTGTTTGACTCATTCATCCGCCCCGACCTCTTCCCTACAAGACTTTGGCGCTCTTTATCCTTTATGTCATCTTGAGCAGTTACAGCATGGTGCGCCTCGTACAGATGCTAAAGGGTGTTGCTGAGGGCCACTGACCAAGCTGCCCAATTTGACAAGTTGGAAGCGAGAGCAGGGCAAGTCTATATGTATAGGGAAATAACATCTACTTCCTTAGTCCTTTTTTATTGTGCCTGGAACTAATTTCCTGGCTCCAATCAAACTTGCTGGCACCAGCATTGCTAGAGTAGAGGTTATTCACACCAAATCCAGAATAAACACCTTATAGAAACTGGAATACAACTTTAAATATCATTGAAGTGCGTTATATCAATGGGTGATTCTTACCAATGGTTAGCCTAGCTTAGCAAAAAGACTTGAAGTGTAACTCCGACGTAAAATCATCCCATGGTCTTTTTCGACACTTGCATACATCAAATAAGTAATCGAGACATTTTCTTTTGTGTATGAACTATTAACGGAGAAATCCCGGAGAGTAGCTAACAGCCGAGATGTGGCTAACACTGATTAGCCCGGGGCAGCATGGTGAAGACATTAAAACGGCTTTTTAAACCACTAATACTGCTCAAAATAACACCAAACCTCTGCAGCAGCTATGAGAGGAGCTGGTACAGGGGCCAGTAGGTAAGTCTTTAAAACACTCTTTAATAAACTCTGGGTTCACTAACTACGTTGTTGGTGCTTTGTTTTCTGTGTAGGGACTCTTCTCATGCTACTCCAGAGGTTTGGTGTTCTTTTGAGCAGTATTAGTGGTTAAAAAAAGACGTTTGAATGTGTTCACCTTAATGCCCCGAGCTAATCAGTGTTAGCCACATCCGGCTGTTAGCAACTCCCCGGATTATCTCCGTTGATAGTAATTACGCATAAAAAACTGTCTCGATGGCTTATTTTTTGTATGTAAAAAACATTATTTTGCGCCAGAATTTCTTTAAAGCAGAGAGAAACTGCTTGCCTGAAAAGGGAAAAACACACCTACCAGTGCCTCTAATACTCGTTCATGAACTCATTTTGTCCTGTTTGTGTGTGCTACAGTAACAATAATAATAATATAGCACTTTTCTCAGTATTCAAAGACGCTTGACAGCTGTGTTTCTGCTCTGTCTGTAGGTGATGCTGCCGAGGACGACCTTCTGTCCACCCACCTGCCTCCTGACCGCCATGCCACGCTGCCCCTGTCAAACACACATGCACAGTCCCAGTCGCACATACACACACACTCACCGACACACTACCCCACGTACCCTGGACAGTGACATATGGAAAATTCACGAACATAGACATACCCACATGCATGCAGGCACACACAATTCACGCAAAGTGAAAGAAACGTACATTAGTTTTACAGCCCAACATTACACCTCACAGGCAAAAGGCGTGATTAACACTGGCCAACAGACCGTGCTGAATGCAGACAGCAGGAAGTGAAAACTAAATTCAGCAAAAGACTACAAGGAGATTGAGCTTCCTTACATGACTGCATCTCCTACAATTCCACAGTTGCCGGGGGGTATTTGACATTTTTTCACACTCAGGATGAGAAACTCAGGCAGATTGGCATATATTACCAACTGTTTAATGGCTCTCAGTATGCTTTGAATCAGCTAGGCTGTATAATATGTCCAACCAGGCCTAAGTGTTTCCATCTGTTCCGAATGGCCACTCTCTATGCAGTGTGAAAAGCTTTGAATAGCAATTTGTAGTGATTATTATTTACTGAATTTATATTACAGCTTTTTATTGAAATCATTATCTAAAAATTGATTTGAGATAAAACACTTGAAAGAAAAACAACACAGCATTTGCTTTTGTTAGCTAATGCTCATCACTCACCAATACACTTGCCCAGTTATCCATTGGTTCTCTCCACCACTAACACCACAACTCAATTTTGCTGACTGTAGTCCATCATATGCATATGAATATATCTTAAACCTCATCCATATTTTTATCGTTAGAATTGACGCAGCCTGGCAAAACTCTGGATGCACACGGTCTGCAGATATATTCCTTATTATACCGTATATCACAGCTATAAATAAGATTGCTTGATTTCAGCTAGCGGTTTCATGAAATATTTATATTATATATAAGACATTTTTAATTTGATCCTAATCATAGGGAAAATAGAAATTGCCTTAAAATAATTGCTCAATTTAAATCCAAGTAAATATTAATGGATTATCGATTCACTATTGGAAACTTTACTTTTAATATATGTTGATTGTTTGTCAGTGTTAATGAAAGAAACTGTCCCAAAGCGTGCATCAGAACCAAATTTTGTATGATTCACTGCATTGAGGCTTCAAGGCAGGCTTTTCACCTCACCTTTAAATTGGCCATTTGGATCAGGTATAAACACTTTTGTGATGTGTATGATTACACTTCATAGCACCGAGTTCATTTGAGGCATATTAAAGCCGTCACAAACTAACCAAGCTAGCTGGGTAGATTTGGTAGATTTTTAGTGAGGAATCATTCTGTGAAATGCCAAGTTTTGTTGAAATTTCCAATTTTTTTTTATTTGGTGTGTTTACAGAAGGACACTGATGTTGTAGCTTGAGTTTCTCACCCTAAGAGTGACACAATTTACAAAAGTTGCCATGCAGTTGACGTCAATAAGGCCCAGTGTGTAACATTGAATACTGTGTGGATCAGGACTACATGGTGCCTTTATAGCACCACATGGACTGTGCTATCATTGGAAATACCCTGACATCTCGGATTCCCTTGTGAAAAGTTCCCAGTTAACCAGTGCCAGCTGACACACTTGTCTCAAGAACACTTGATAATTTCACTGTACGTCCGCCTCTGGATTAATGCCTTTGATTTTGCTGAAAACTGACATGACTTTTCAGTTACTGGATCTGCTTGCTGTGCTGAGGTTCTGAACCTTGGAATGAAACTGTGATTGGGTTTATTTTTATGGATTGGCTCTTGTACTAAACTAGATATTCACCCTTAGGAGCTTCAGACTTTCTCGGGGATGTATCCTATTACACCTCCTTGTAGCCACATGCTTCTATTGAGCTATATTTGCACAGTCCTGTTATTTTCTGATGCTATTCAAGGGTTAGAAGTTGCAGAGGGGCTAACAGTGTGGAGGTCAACAGATAGGGATTTTTGAAAGCCCATACTGATGTTACATTTGGATTGATATTCAGTGTCTTAACATATGATCCCTTGAATAACAGATATTAATTTTACCCAAATAATGTATTTCTTACTAGAGCAACAAAACCCTAAACACTGAAATGAAACTCTCTACTGAAACACAAGGGAAAAACAGGAAAACATGTACAAACATTGGCGTTCACGGACTGGAAATGGCGTCTCTTCCTCCCACAGAGTTGGGGATTATTTCTGCTCTAAAGTCACAGTATTTTGAAATAGAGGGGTATTAAGAGCCACTGGAGGGGCACATGAGGGCACTTGGTCTGCCTACAGAGGAACTCAGTGTGTCTCCATTTGCCTCCATGATGTGAGACATCAGGTCAAAACTGAAGACTGGAATTATCCCATTGGGCTATAGACACATTATGATTAAATAATGTTATATTCCCTCTGTAAGTCACATAAGAACAGGGCAAGAATATTAGGACCAACCTGAAGGGCATTTGGACTGACCCTGGAGCACTCAAGTACCTTATGATTTGACCACAGGGGAAAAACAATCCCTGGAATCAGAGGCGGATTAATGCACTGGCTGGCCTAGGCTGCAGCCTGCAGCAGAGGCCCTGCATTGGCCAGACTATTCTATTTTTTATTTACTACACTGGGGGAAAAAATTTGTCAAATGATACGTCACTCACTGTTACCAGACTGTATAGTAGCAAAATGTCTGAAAATAAATGTGATAACAGAGCACGAAAAAGAAAAGCACAACGACGAAAGAACAACAGGACCAAGATCTACTGTAGAAAATGAATAAACTGGCAGGATTTTTCAAGGTTGGGGACTCTGATAAAGCATGATTAATAATGTGGGGGGCCCCAAACAAACAGTAGAGAAATCATGATATTATAACAGTTTAATCAGCATAGTGTCAACGTCAGTTCTGTAAGGGTTTATTTCACACCTTTTTGTTGCTTCCACTCAGTCAAACTAGTCTGGGGTCAGATGGTCTTAAATTAAAATTCTAGTTTATTACAACTTAGATCTCATTCTCTGATGTAACTATTTCTACCAGTCACACTCACTGAGTTAAATAACCTGATCTGGAAACACAACAGTATGACTCAAAAGTGATTAAACAAACCCTCAGGTTAGCCCAACTTACAGTATTTAGAAGGGATAATGAAGATGCACAGTAAAATTAGAGTTCTGCTACCAACTCGAAAAAATTACTAGAAAATTACACTCCCACACAATGAAACAATTACTTTTTGAGGGGAAACGTATTGTCCAGACTTTTGGGAGGAGCTGTTAGCCAGAACATGTGGTTAACGTTGGGAATTAAAATAAAAAATTTGTTTAGGTTTTGAAAAAGATTGTGTTATGGATCAAAATAAGTATGTTTGTTACGTAAATTAAGTTATCTACGTGAGTTAAGTACTTACGTAGGTTAAGTTTGTTACATAAACTAGTCCTCCATCCTGACCACCTGCCCACATGGGTTATTTTATCTTAATTTTGATAGTACCTTTAGGGTTCAGCCAGGTCAGGTGTGAAGAAAGACGCAGGTAAGACCTGGGTTCCAGTCTCAGTTTTAGGCCGGAGTAGAACTCAGGTGGCGTTTTTTTCGGTTTTACCACCATGAGATTTAAATTATCTGGTTACTGTTGGCATGTTAACAACCTGTCTGTTCATCTAATTGCAAGGGGCTTGTTATCGCTCTGTTGCCATGTTTCGACAACTTTTGTCGAACAAATTTTGGTGAGTCTAAGATTCAAATTATTTCTTAATTCAAAATCAGATGTAGCATTATTAGCATCTTAGAAAGTCCAACTATTCCCATGAATGCAGTATTGATCATCTGTTATGGTCAAAGTGTATCATAATTAGGGGAGGACAATGAACCATATCTACATCTGACCCTTGTATAGGTGAATCATAGCTGCCTACATTCTCTTGTGGCATGAATGATTCTTAGGGTAACTCATTTCCATTTTTATCATCTTAACCTTAAACTTCAGTCCTGCCAACCCGATCTCACGCTTGTTTCGTATAAAAATATCATATATGGCAGCTTAGTGAGTGGCCCCCAGCATCTGATACCAATGCACAAGGCACCCTGTAGCGTCTGCTCCAATGTAAACCCATTTGCAGCAATATTGGACCCTCAGAGCAACTACTTGGTTTATTAAATGGTCATGCCTAGATGGTAACCAAAAATCTTGCGAGTTAAGGTTGGGTATTAAGAAATGGTTTCGGTTAGATATTGAACACTAATGGTTAAGGTTAGTATAGGTGATCGGGAAACAAGTCTTGAGAGAGCTTTTGCTATTTTTTCGCAAATCTAGAATTACCATCTAGACACGAACCTTACTTACCCCAAAGCTGCCTGTTTGGCCATTTACAGAAAAGAACATTTGCATTTCATCGAGGCAGCTTGACATTGCTAAATACTGCATTTGCCTTCTATAACACTTTGTCTGACAAAGAACTCAGCTATTTAGAGGTGAGGTAGTGGTGGGAGGAAGATGATAATCACGCCAGGAAGGACAGGCTTCCAGAACAAGAAAGATTGGATCATGTTTTTCTCAACTGCGGGCTCATGTGGGGGATATCCTTTGATTGCTGCCTTTTGATTCTGTCATAAGGGTGTGAGACTGTTAATATTACAGTGGAGATTTTCCCACAGCAATGTGAGGTCTAGGAACAAACCGACCACTTATACACCATTGTGAAATGCCTTGTATCTGGATTGTGTCTAGATTTGATATAGCTCAATTAATGCTGGAATCCTTCTATAACTTACATTTCATGGTTTGTTTGATGTTTTTTTACGTAATTTTAACATGACAGGGCTAAGCGTTGTTGGTTGTTTACATGATGTAAGTTATGTATTGTGTATAGATGTGTTTTCTGTACTTGCATACTGTATAACTTGGGTTTTGTACATATTGCTATTTATTTCCTATGGAATGTGTGTGCGTGTGATAGAGAGAGAGAAAGACTGTGACATGAGGGATTATTGTAATGTGTTAATTTTAAATGCAGACACCACCTTTTTTTGTACCTTGTAATGTTGAACAAGCAGATAGGCGGTCCACTACTTGTCAGCGTGTCTCTTCACACATAAATCTGCACCTGAGAATATATACCATCTACCTGTCTTTTGCACTGTCCCCTCACACAGCATGGATCGTTTTGGGCCTTAGATTGACCACAGTAACATGCCATGCTGCTATTTTTGTTTGTTTTGTAAAGAATCTGTTTCATAAAGAAGGCTTGAAGAAAAGCATAGCCTAATGTGAAAAGCCTGTCTTGAATGAGCTCAACAAGCTAAACCAGGATTAAGATTTTTTCATAAAGCCATCTCAGAGCTAATGAGGTCACACTAAACCATGTCTGGATTAAAAATAGCTCATTTATGATTTTGAATCACAGACCTGAAACATCAAGCACAGATCGCATCAATAAAGGCAACACACAAATAAAGAGATGGCCGATTTTCACGGCAACAGAGTGTCACATTTAAACAGATAATATTAGGATGAAAAGTTTTGTGGAATTATGCTGCAGTTGATTTACAGAAGTGACATAATCTCCTTTGCATGGTGAAAGTACGATTTGAATACCTTCAGACTGGTTGTGCGACTCTAGTATTTTTGATAGTAGGGTATATGTTTCTGAGTATCTGTTTTATTTCTTTCATTTGCATGAGAGAAAATGGTGAATATGCTACTTTCACTAAAGCTACAGCCATGGGTCAAACATTACCTTCAATTTAATTATTCAAATGGAAAAAATGGAAAAATGAGAGCACAGCGGTGCTTTGAGCTAGTCTCACTTCCACATCTCTCTTTGTATGTATACAAGTCGACCTAAAGTCAGTTTATTCCAATGGGTACCTCCATGATCTCCAATGCGAAACTTCAGGGGGGGTTTCCGATCCAGAATTTGCATCAAGTACGTTGAAAAAACTTTACTTCTGCGGCCAGTTTCGGACAGACCGTATGCACTTTATGGCATTTTACTGTATGCTAACATCCTGTTGAATTAGCGAATTAGAAACAGACTATTTCATTCAATTCAGTTGCTTGACTATATTCATAAGTCACAACCTGTATAATGAAAAAGAAACTAGTTCAGCTAGTTTAACACAGTGTGAAGTTGAGGAGTGTTATTTTATTAAATGGTTAGCATAGGCTACACCGCCTAAATCAAAGTTATATAAAAGTCTGAGAGTTCATTATTACATCTATATACATCTATAATGTCCTGTTATTGTCTCAGTATATACTAAATTTGCATATTACAGAACACTGGAAGGCAAAAAAACCCACTTTCTCCTATCTCTGCGGTGGTGTTTCCATCCATCCGTAAAGAGATGCATTTCCTTGCGTGTTCTTTCTCCCAAAACTATACGGAACTAAGAACGCAAAACAAAACTGCTGGAAATGGGGCGTAATTGCTAATGTCAGTATGCTATGACGCTGACGATGTTAGTTTAGCATGTTAGCATGCTAGCATCTGCTAGTTAGCACTAAACTGAAAGTAAGGTTTATGTAGGTTTTATGCAATTCATTTTGCAGATATTTGATCATAAAACAATATTGTACAAATTTAAATTTGGTGGAGCAGAACAGTCAGAGGATGACCACATTTATAACAGTATGAACGTGAATGCCAAATTTCAGTGCAATCCCTCCAATAGTTAAGTAAGACTTTTCACTTTGAACATATGTGGCACTAGAGATGACCCCCAAAGTTCAAAGGATTACATCACCTGAGAACTATGCCAGGACATAGTTAGTCTGGACAACCTCCAGTGGATTTTTAAACTATTTTACTGAATCAGTGAATATTTGACCTGCTAGTGTCAGTATATGAAAGGTCAGAGTATCATCAAAGTTAGGATTCATCATCTGGGAAACAAATATCTGTACAGAATTTCATGGCAATCGATATTTCAGTTTGAACGGAACCGTCTTCTATGAGACAGAATTTCCTGGAAACAAGCCTGATTTACTAAGGTAAGCCAGACATACCTCAGTAAATCTGCTTATGTTGCTTTGTAAAACACCACTCTGGTTATATAAGTGGCACAATAAAGTGCTAATTGAAAGATCGTATTGATGGAAATGGCTGGGGAAAAGGATGGAAACAGTTTTCCTCTAGCATGAAAGCACCAGACAGTTCTAGTCATTGTTTGTGATTGTAATGTTATCACATTGATAGTGTCAGCTTGCACCAATGGCTATAACCTCCCCTTAGCTTTGTAACAGATGACAAGATGTTGTTTTCACCCATTTACACTGTCCACACCAAGTGCATGTTTTGTAGAAAAATAAAGTCCATTACTGAATGGTGTAGCCTTCCTTTAAACCTTGTATCCTTTAAACATGTTTTGCCTTTTCTTTTTTAAAACTATTGTTACATGTCAAATATTCAACATTGAAAGATTAAGTCCATTAGGTTTCAGTTGGTTACATTTTTTGGGGTGGCATTAAAGCCCCAGGACAGATCCTTTTCATCTGAAAGTGGGTAAGTTTCCAATAAATTAATGAAAGTGTTGCTTGTAGTGACAAACCCACGCATAACTAGGGGGGCTCATGGAGAGCGCAGACCTCCACCATCTCGCAATGTTAACAGAAGTTAAAAATATAATTTGTGTATCCTACTCCATGATCAGGATCCACCTCAGAATTAAAAGGGTTCTTCCTTCTACCAAATTTCATGAAAATCGTGCCTAATCCTGCTGACAAACAAAATGAACCATCCCTGTGGTGAAGGAAATGAAAACCCATCTCTGCAGCTCCCCTCAGCTACACAGAGCTTTTCTGGCATCTTTCAGCTCACTGTTTTCGTTCAGTCTCACGGATCTCATCCATCAGCAGCAACTCTTTTCAGTAGTGATGACCAAATTAAGTTTCATTAAGCATGTTCTGTATTTTCAGAGCCCAAAACATGGAGCACTTTGTTTAAATAAAAAGCCTTGATTTTAAAAAATGCTTCATGAATCTTTAATTGTACATGACTAGTTTTTAATGACAAAGCTCTGATAAACCCACTTTTTGATTTTATAGCCATTGAGAATGGAGCTTTAATTGTTTGTTATAGTGTTGTTATATGATGGCATTCATTCATCCAATTACTTATTATAATATTTATTCCCACTGTAAGCAGATAGACAATTATAGCAAAACTCCATGGGCTGCGTAATAGGGTTGTCACGATTCTAGAAACATCGATACCCAGGAAAATACTCAATAACATTTTCGGTACCACAGAGAGCAAATTACAAAAATGAAGGCAGAAATTTTAAAATAAAGATTGGAACAATAAAAACGACATCAATAACATCACTGACTTAATGCGAAGAAAAAGGAAAACACATAATTGTATTGTTAGTTATATTGTGTTGTATAGCTCAGGGATTTGTGTGGACATTAAATGATTCCATGAAGGAGGTGAAACCTTGGATTCAGTTGGTGAATCAGTTGTTGTCAGTCAGGTTTCTACACAGTGTAAACAGGGATCTGGCCCATGCTGATGTATTCAGCTACAGTCCTGTTTATCTTCTGTGTTTCTGCTGAATTGGCTCCATAATATTGTTTCTGATTAAATAGAGTTGGTATAGCAGCTGCCACTTTTTCTGTCTCGATACCTTTCAGACACGTTTTTGTGTCCTGTATAATTAACGTCTCTTAATGTTAGACGGTCAGGACTGATGATGTCTGCTGCTTAGCTCTGCCGTTAACGTTACTGTGTATTATTAGACACTAGCTTTACATTCTTAGCCTTTCCCCAGCCATTAGCCTTGTATGCTCAATACTGCTTTGTTCATTTTCTGCTAAAACTGGTCTCGAGCTCTTCCAGTGCTAGCTGTGCTCAGTCAGCTCAGTGTTGTGATCAGAGGGACGTAGCGCTTCTGGGTGACGTTACGTATTAGGAGGAGGCAGAGACGGCACTGTTGATGGCAGAAGTAACGATACCATCCTGCAAGTTAGTATCTAATCTAAACTAGTAGTTTTAGTATCAATTATTTTCCGAGTATCCAAGTTTTGACAACTCTATAAGGCAGTAAATACCTGCGGACCTTCTGTTGGTGCAAAATACTGATGACTCATAATCATCCTCAAGTGTGTTCTTATGTACAATACATAAAATATAGAAGGATGTTTGTCGGAGGTTGTTAGTTCACATTAAACTGTACATCCAACACAATGGTCCCCTAGTGAAGAAGGCATTCATGCAACCGCCCAGAGAAGTTGGTATATGTACTGGATATGGTTCATTGTGATCTGCTATGTCTTCCCTGAAGTGTTCATCTGGTTGTGAAAAAGGGAGACTGCCTGGATTTCAGCTTACTCAGATGACAACTTTCAAAGTTAAAGGATAATTTATGTGATTCTACTTGCTTGGTTATTCCAAATTCCTTGATAAAAGATAACATACTGTATAAAGAGCAAAGTAACTGACAACACATAGTGGCAAACCCTCTATCAATTTGTGTGAATTATTACAATACTGTGCATGATGCTAATGTCCAGATCGAATGTACCAGATCTGTACCATTAAAAAACATCAAACCTCCAAAAGAACCTGTGTTGCACATTAAAATCTGCATTCATTTCAACAATTACATTATCCATGGAAACCATGTAAAGATAACACTGGAATATGTACAGAAGAATGTAATAAATAATAATGAACAATGTAATAAATGTGAATATAAAAGAATTAAAAATATATACAGTACCTCTCAATCAGGATTAAGGTGGACTGTCAAAAGACAATTTTGCACAATGAAAGAGGTAGTTGAAGTATTAAATGTTTCTATTTTATTTTTTAGTAACAGGTTTTGGTTCAGCTATCTGTACATACAATGGGGACAGTCCAAAGGCTAGGTAAAGGAATAAAAGTTGCCTTTTGAAATACGGCGAGAACAGTGCAACAATCTGTATGTTGGTTGTAATGCATAGTTGAAAAATTGATTGGTCCATAAGCAATAGAGGTAAGGTGCATTGAGTCCAGGGGATATTACTCTTCTTGAGTTCTAGCATGTGGCACAGTTAATGAGTGGCAGGCTCACAGCCTGGGAAAGCAAACGGTTCTGAAGTCTGTTTATGTTAACAGTTTCTTTTAGTCACTGAGAGAGGCTAAAAAAGCAATGCGGCAAACAATTTGAATGTAAATTTGCCCCAGTAACAGCTTGTCTCTAATTAAGTGAATCACTTGTACAACATTCTTAGTAACTAATAATGAAAAACTGTGAACTACAAAAATTCTAACATTTTGAACTATTTATAATTTGTTACAGCTCCATCTGTCATAGGAGGAGAGCGGGTCAAAGACCATGGGGCAGTAAGACTGGGATGGTGAAAGTGGGAATAGTGGATGTAGGGAAGGAGGAAGAGCATAGCTTGTACGACTGAACAATGTTATGGCCACAACTATTTATTAAACAAAAAAGAAAAGCTCCACAAGTATTACATCCATCACATAAGACATGACATTACGAATTATGGGGCCTAAATAGAATCAATTAAAACTTCAACGGCCAACAATCTGTCAGACATGGACATTTCACTGTTGGTGAAGTAGAGCTTTAATGGACTTGGCAAAACTGTTTAAAAGTATAATTTCCCCTCATTTCACCGAGAAATAACCCAGGAGTGTCAAGCTTTATTTTAGGGTGTTGTACAAAGCTGCCACTTAAACAATGAACATATGTACCACTGTTCACAAACTTGCTAGCCTTGTCAATCTTCCCAGGATTGGCACCAGCCTTCCCCCTCCTGCATCTCTGTGTGATGCCAGAGAAGATGACCTTCATTAATGGATACTGCAGGTGGAGGTGGTGCAGGTCATCCTTCATAGCTGCAACTAGCTCGAAGCTTGACACAGATTCCAGGTCATATGTTCCTGTTGCAATGGAACAGGAGGACATCTGGGACTGCTCTTCCATCCAGATACTGGCGACAAAATGGCAGGAGGCTCTTCCACTCCAGACCTCTCCAGCAGAACCAGAGGACGTTAGCCCCCTCAAGGCCAAGGTGGTGCCCCATGGTCTCTGTAGCTCTCTCAGACCCACGCCGGACATAACTGTCACTATTATCCACACTGTGGCTGGATGGACAGTAAATATTTTAATTGTGAGAAAAGTGTCATATTGTAGGCTATAGAGAAAAAGTCTTAGTTGTAAAAAAATAAATAAAATAAAAGGTTTGCTGTACTGTTTTACAATAAATAGCAATAAAACATAATTTATTACTCACTTTGGTGGCATTGTGTGGGTGCACATTCCATGACACACTATTTTTATTCCTGAATGAGAGAAAAGATTAATTCCAATGGCTTATTAGATACTTTTAATGCCTGTTATTAACATTGCATTTTAAAAAGACCAAAAATCTTTAATTCTTAACACACACTTAATGCTAAGCTGTATTTCAGTCATTCATTTAACAGTATTCCGTGGTGTAAACTAGTTAAATTATCTCATTCCCATCTGCTGATATCTTGAACAAACAGCACGCCTTTATCTAACCCTGGGTAATAATATGGGTTATCCCTTTCTTGCATGAATTATCAAATTTTGATTACATATTTTTTTACCCAGTGATTTTAGAGTACCATAAGGGTACATAAACATGGTGAGAATTGTTTTTTTTTTAATCTCCATCACCTAAGGAGATATTTTTTTGTACACTCCAGTGTACTCTGTGCGCTTTCCTTAAAACAAATATTTGTATGGTAATTTGTTGAAATACTGTGCAAATCATGAAATAATATCACAGTATACCTGTATAATCACACTACAGTCATTACTAGTCTTCCTGCCTGGCCGATGGTGCCATTGCATTCTTTATTGCTGACTTTTCACACACACAGACTCAAACACACTCAATTTCTTTCAAATTACTTTATTGTCAATTCATATCACTTTATAAACACACACACACACACACACACACACACACACACACACTCACACCCAGTAAGAGGTTACAGAACTCCTCTCACCCTGTAAATAGTCACATACTCTCTCCCTCTAAACAGTCACTGAACAAATACTCTCAACCAAAGTAACAGGAGTAATGTACTGGTGGAGGGGATAAATCAGGGTATGGAGAAGAGATGGATTGATTGATGGATGAGAGGATGGAAAGGGGCGTCTCCTCTTTCAATTATCTCCTCAAATGAAAGTTGGAGAAGCAATCAGGGCACACAAACACAACACATTGCAAGCAGGTGTACTTGGTTCTCCGGTCACAACTCTCATCACTGCACCTCATGGCATTTTCCTTTTTGAGCTTGGGCCAGTGGTTTCCAGGTGCATACCGGACCTCAGGAGGGACCTTGACCACAGCTCTTCGCTTCACTGGTGGTGGAGTGGCACTGGATCTGCCTCAGGAACGGATCTTCACAGAACCTTTGTTGATCAGAGCACGAGCTGTTGATGCCTTGAAGTGCAGGAGGTCTTTTGCTTCATTCCCAGACATCCTGTACAGGAACCAGGCATTCACAACTGCGACGTCCACGAAGTGAAAGAAGACTCTTATGTACCACCTCCTGTTTCGGCGTCTGTGGGGATACGCTGCCACCATCTGATCCATCTGGTTGACTCCTCCCATGTGCTGATTATAGAGCTTTACAGCAAATAGCCTTTGGACCTTCAGCATCTTCTTCTCCTTCTTGCTCCATCTTTCTGCTTCAAAGCCTGGAGGAGGGGAATGGTACAAAATAAGTTATCGAAAAACACCTTGTGGTTTCGGTCCTGCAAGTCCTCACAGAGGCGCATCACGAGATCTCCAGCCTTCCAAGTTGGCTTATTTCTCCTTGTCCTCCAGATGGACCCTGGTATGGTTCGAAGCTATACATATAGCCAGAGGACTGAAGAATAATAATCATGTGTCAGCATGTGTACTAGTAATGATTAATAAGAGTGTGATAATCAATGATTGAAGAATTAATAATCATATGTTAACGTGTTGAAGAATTAAAAATCAATGTGTTAGTGTGTGTATTAGTAATAATTCAATTAATAATCATGTGTCAGCATGTGTACTAGTAATGATTAATAAGAGTGTGATAATCAATGATTGAAGAATTAATAATCATATGTTAGCGAGTTTATTAGTAATGATTAATAAGAATGTGATAAGTGTGATTATTAGGTATGATCATTTAAAGTGTGATAGTGATTATTAGTCCAAGCTCAAACTTTTCTGTTTCCAAAAGCACACAAACTTTTGACTCAATCTTTTTCTGCTTTCTCCAAAAGCACAGGAACAGTAAGTCGGTCAAGGTCACAAAGACAATGAACTAGCCATGTTGCAAATATGCACCTGGCAAAGTTAGTTGAGATTAGGGAAGTTGCTGTACGTGTTGTGCTTTCTTCACAGATAAAGAAGAAGACTCCTGCTCTACAGAGGCTACTCCTACGCACAGGGAGGAAGATGGAGGCTGGAGCAACTGCTACTTCTAAAATACACATATGCACGCACAAGCGCACACATAACCACGCCTTTGTAACAAGTTTATATGCTGGAGTTTTTAGAATAGATATCAGAACTTCTTGCCTCTGATCACGGGTACTGTGTGCTCACAGTTACTCTAGATAGAGAATAGAACATTTCTCCAGACGTCTGTATCATCCGATGTCCTTCTGCTAATAAATGCCTGCTGGCGCACTAAACTACCAACGACTCTGCTGACTCCAGAAAGCCTCCTGTAGAATTTGAATTACGCAATATATACTCTGCTAGGTCCTTTTGATTGGTGTGAAATTCTGAAAAGTATTGTGTAAAATTCCTACAGAGAAACTTGGTGACCCCGGACGTGATTCTGACAAGGAGGCTCAGGTAAAAGGAGCTGCAGAGGTTGGACCGGTGACCACGCGGAGTCACTGGGAACCTCCTGGGGCCGACTGAACTTCTCCACAAGGGCCCATCACTGACAAAAGGTAAGCAGTCACCTATTCTTCTTAAGAAGTGAAGACTGTGATTCGGCCTATAATCTAAATTGGTGGAGAATGTCAGTATGTTTCCTAGAGGTTAATTTGATCCAAATTTAGCCGGGGGACTGACGATTGAAAAAAGGCCTGTTAAACTGATTTGGAATCAGTATAAGTAAAAGGTAAAGGAGTGTTGGGATCATAAATCCTGACAGGTCCTAGGCGCATAAACGGTGCTCAGTAAGACGTTCAGGGAACGCAGAAAGGCCGGAGGCTGTAGAGACCCTCGAATATACATTAGGCATTAAGGACTAAAAGCGCCACAGGGGGATAGCCCCTAGGTGAGCCTAGAAAGCCACCATAGGTCTGGGACCTAAAGGTTCTGGGAACCAAAGAAAAAAAATTGTAGGTCTGGGACCTAAAGGTTCTGGGAACCAAAGTGTAAGAAATACTTAAAAGTTGTGTTTGTTTGTGGGATTGTTGTATGGGAAGTTTCGAGGATAATAGAGAACACAAACAGATAAAAGTGTGAGTAGGTTTCTGTGATGGTGGATACACCCAGTCTGTAGCCGCTGATGGTGAAACACTGTCAGTAGAAGCTTGTTGCAGACATCACAGAAAAGCCTGACGATTAAACTCACCACTGGTCTTCTCTTATCTGGGGGTACATAAATAACGGGGCTGTGACACTCGGCTTTTGGTCATTAAAAGTAGTGATTTATATCGTCTCACTCCGCTCTATCACGGTAGAGTAGAAGCTTGAGTGAGGGGAGGATCACTGGGGACTAGATCCACTGACCGGATAACGAGTGTGTGTGAATAAAGAATAAATAAATACCTGTGAATAGTACTTTAACAGCTGAAATAACTATGACAGGCCCTGTAGAGTCCCGGCTGATTGATGGTCGGACTCTTTAACTGATGGTTCACAAGTGTTTATTTTTGGGCAAAATAGATGATACCGTTGCTCCATTTAATCTTTTGACACCTTGAAGACTCTGAACACACCGTGAACACAACGTGAACAATAAGAGTAAGAGCTATGGAATGAAACAAAAATAATATGTAATAAATAAATAAATAATACCATCTATATAATATCATGTTCAACAATATCAAAATAGTGTGTTTTTAACCTTTTACAGAAAATGAATTGTCATTTACAATCATGAAATATACTTTAAACCTATTTTATCTTAATTACAAACTCAGAATAGAGTGCAATAAACAAACATATCTAACTAAAAAAAATGATATTATAACAGTTATTATATCAGTTTGCAGCTTTAACTTCCAAAGATTGTTAATGCACACAAAAATAATGCTGTATTTATTAAAAACTAGCAAGCAGTGTAATGAAATAATTGTCTCCTTCAGAGAGACAGATGCTCTGAATCGTTCCAAAACAGCGTTACTGATTAAATTAAAAGCTTAAAATAGACGATGCAAAGCAACACAAGGACATCCCGTTTTGATAACGCATTAAGCACCACATGAAACAAAATGATGACAAACCTTGTGCCTTTATCCACCAGCTGCTTAACAAACTTGTCGGTTTACATTTCCTTAAGTTTTTGCACTTTTGATAGACCCGTTTGCAAGATATTTAAAAACTGTAAAGTTGTTCTTTTTTTCTCTTTTCCGGTTACACTCTATCAAAATAAAAGCACAAGCCTAAAAACAGGAAGTAACGGTAAAAATAAACAAATTGTAAGAGATTTCTCATGAAAATGCAACTACACATTTTGGGAATATGATGTGCTATATTAAAGGTAATTTACAGGCCCAGGATTAGGTTGGGATGAATACTGGCAGCGAGTAGCAGGACGGGTGAAGCGAGCCAGAGAATATGGTAAAATATGTATGTATGTAATATATGGTTCAGTTAGAGGAGGAGTTAGAGGAGGACAGAGCACGTGAAGAAGTAGTGGGAAACAGAAATAATGGTCTGAGTAGGTTGTGGCATAAGAGAAAGAAGGAGGAGAAGGAATAGGAGAAGAGGGAGGAGCGAAGAGCAGATTTGCATATGGCCGGACTGGCAGCTGAGGTAGACAGAAGAGGAGAGACAGTGGGAGGAGGAAAAACAGTAGGAGAAGGAGAGACAGCGTCAGAGAGGAGCGCAAGATGAGGAAAGGAGGGTGCATGAGAAAGGAGGGGCTTTCGGAGAGACAGTATGAGAGAAGAAGTTAGAGGGAGAAATAGAGGGAGCAGCAACACACACGACAGCGACACAAAGCAGGAAAACCCAAACCTGAGACTGACTTAACTGACTCAGACCACTCTGACTATGACTGTAGAAGCCAGAAAAGCGACAAACATGGGAGAAAGAGAGAGGGATTTAAAAACAAACACGTAAAATCAGTATGATGAGTTCAGGCTCAGAGGGGAGGAAGAGGAGATACGATGGTCAGAATGCGGAAGTGAAGGACCAGGAACTAAGACTAGGGACAGGACCACCGATATATATAAACAATTTAGTTTAGCAGACAAGGAACACATGAATGTACAACTACCACCACTTAGTGACGAAGCTGGAATATGGTTACAGAAATTAGCTGGTCTAACCGTAGGCACAGAGCTCACCATGAATGAATGAATGAATTTTATTTTTGGTTCTACATCAGATGTTAAATAAAATGACATAATTTCAACCAAAAAAGGATTGCTTTTATTAGCCCACCCTAACATCACAGTTCTGACTGTTTAAACACAACGTATTTACTTATGATTAAACATATATTTGATTAAAAGTATATTTATTTATACCTAAATAAATGAAAGAATTTACTTACTTTATATACATTTAAACATATTATACATGTAAACACACACACACATACTCACAAAGCAAAAATCAAAATCTGCAAAATCAAAATTCATATTTGCTTAAATAAGGTTTTACTTTTTTCTCATTTCCATGTATTCAATAATCAAAATGAACAACATTTCCCTTTTTTATTTATTTATTCATTTTTCTCTTTTCCAATTATAACATTTATACAGATGCATTAATTATGTCCGATTTCAAGGTCTTTTTAAATATCGGTCGTAATTACTTTCAGTTTATCATTAAGGTCATTCCACATTTTTACACCAATAACGGACGCGGACGCGCATCTTTGTCTAATGTTAGTTCTTGCTTTTCTTGTTTCAAATCGAAGCAGTCCTCTTAAATTATAGCAATTGTTTCTTAATTTAAATAAAGATTGAATACTTGTAGGAAGATTTTTTACAGCTCTGAATAAGATTTCAAGTATTTTTAGCTTGACTATATCCGTAAATTTTAAAACATTAGATTTTATGAAAAGCTCCTTAGTAGAGTCACGGTATCCCACTATAGGTGATGTGAGAGGATTAAGATTCAAGATTCAAGTTTTATTTATCCAGAGGAAATTATTGTGCAACTGTTTCAATTCAAAGATGGGAAAAGATCAGAGTAACAACAAGCATAGAAACATAATCAAATAAAATAAAGCTAACGTAAAATAAATCAAACAATAACTAAATGTGACAGAGTGCACTGACATAGTGTTTAAACGTAGATATATACAATAAACAACAATACGCACTGTGCAGTTTAGCAGCATATGAAATAAAATAAGTACAAACTAAATAAGTGATAAAGAGCAATAATTGAAACAGTGTTAAAAATGTAGCAGCATTTCCTACAGAACTCAGAATTAATTGGACAGAAATACGGATTAGGGACAACAGACCAATTAGATTTAGATGTAGGAAAGACTGGCAGGAAAGGTCAGGAACAAACCCAGGGTCAGATCCACTGCAGGGATCAATGTTTAAAGCTGCACTTATGAAAGGAACAGATAAGGAAGTGCAGGCAAAGATGGAGGATGACCCCAGAGCAGACACAGATCCATTACACATATGGATGAGGACACTTCAACATCACATGCGTAGAGCAGATGAAAGAAAGGCTGTGAGCAAAACAGAGATAGATAATTTGAAAATACAACTGACCAAATTACAGTTAGAGACACAAGCACAAATGAGCCAACAACAGGAGGAGCCAGCGCCAATGGGAATCCCCAGTTCCAGTTGCCCCAGTTGCAGGCCAATTTTATACAGGACCCCCTCCCCAGGGACCATGGAACCCGCCAGGACCATGGGGCCCACCACAATCAAATTATAGAGGAGGAAGAGGACGAGGCTTTAATCCTCGAGGAGGTTATGGAAGGGGCAGGGGCGGACCACCGGGGGCCAGGGACAATGGGTGTTTCGTGTGTGGAGGTCATGGACATTGGGCACGAGACTGTCCACAAAACCAGAGAGGTCTACCAAGAGGGGGACCCCTGCCACAGCGGCAACAACAGCAGGTGCCATCACAACCACAACTGGCCCCAGGTAACCATTTGTCCCAAGGCACCGGGTATCCAGACCAATACTAGGGGTGCCCAGGGTCAAGGGCAAGGGGAGAGGCTGACCCCTTGCTACGGGGAGAAGTGAACGAACGAAAAGTGAACTTTTTAGTCGATACAGGAGCAACACATTCGACTCTGATACAACCTCAGTTCGGTCAACAGCTCTCCAAATATTCCATAGACCTGGTGGGATTTGGAGGACAGCCAATGCCACTCCCTTTCACAGAACCCCTCACCACTAAAATAGCTGGTTACCAGTTTCATCAAAGCTATGTATATTCGCCACAATGCCCAATCTCACTGCTAGGAAGAGACGTCCTAGTCAGATTAAAAGCATCTATCCTATGTGGCCCACAGGGGGTGCAAGTTCATTTCCCTAATAGGGTAAAAATAGACTGTTCAGAGACAATTACTTCAAGATGTAACATAGGACAATGGATCCTAGGGGAAGATCCTGATCAGCAGCAACAGTCGACCAACGTTTACTGGACTCAATTGAAAGAGGACCCAGACCCGCCAATTACCAATGTTTTGAAACTGTATCAACAATGGACACCGTGGATTCACTCAGTGCACCCATATGAACCGGTCCCTGACGTTCCCCAATGTACTCTTCTCTATGACCGCACCCAAACTGAAGAAGTGTATGAGGAAAGAGTTAGGGAAGTAGAGGGTTCCCCTTGGACACTGACTTTGGACTGTATATATATATATATATATATATATCAGAATCAGAATCAGAAAACCTTTAATGTCCCGCAGAGGAGGAAATTCTTTTGTCACAGCACCAACAGAATATTACAAAATAAGATAAAAAATAGCAAAAATAAGCAATAAAGTTAAATTTTAAAAAGGTAAGAAATAGAAATAGACATATATACATATTCACATGACATGGTGCAGTTGTTCTTGTTTTGTTTGTTTTATAATAATATAATATGGAGTGAATAAATATGAGTAAATAAGACCAAATAGTGCAAAAACAGAAGTGACCATAGTTCATAGTACATATGTATCAAAGAAAGGAGTAGTAGCACAAGTCCTGCTCACTGTAGAGCAGGCAGAGTGGTACAACATGGGTGACACCCCATATTAGCTTAGCATTAGGAGCAGGAAGTCAAGCTAAAGATTTAGGGCCCATGGTAAAAACAACATCTCAGTTACAGGACTGGGAACAAACCACAATCCCTGCAGTCACATACTCTAAAGAAGGACCGGTGTACAAGAACACTCATCACATCACCTCACAATCAGAATTAGAGAAAAAGGTAATCCAGGCATCCACTCAAAATTTTGACCAGGCATAGTGTAATAGCGTTAATCTCATCATCCGTTTTTACTCTATCAGGCTCTCGACTGAGAAAAGTAGAGGACGGCTTAAATGCAAATATAATGTACACACACAAAGGAGTTAATGCAGCGAGCTGTTTAGCAGTTCCAGATGACGAAAACCCACATGACTGCATTCCACTGACAACGCAAGCCATTATAGTGAGACCCGACTTGCATGCAAAATCACAGGATCGACCAGACATTGACTTGTATGTATACGGCTGCTGTTTCAGAAAAGATAATGGAGGACTAAACGCAGCATGGGCAGTGGTTATCAAAGATCAGGGAAAGTTTGAGACACTAAGTACAGGAGAGGTGACAGAAAAACTGTCAGCTCAGCGAGAGGAAGTGATGGCAGTGACAGCAGCTTGTAAGCATGGTGAGGGAAAGAGAGTGAACATATACGATAGATAGATAGATAGATAGATAGATAGATAGATAGATAGATAGATAGATAGATAGATATATAGATAGATAGATAGATAGATAGATAGATAGATAGATAGGTAGACAGACAGACAGACAGATAGATAGATAGATAACTTTATTTATCCCCGAGGGGAAATGAGGTCATCGTAGCAGCGGTACAAAACAATCAGAAGTATTAAAAATAAGATAAAATATAAAATACAAAATATGAACAACAATAAAATAAAATAAAAGTACAGTATCGCAGATAAACACTATATTACAATATGCTATATGGATTTTAATGTGCAAGAGAGATAAAGGTGCATTTCAGTGATAGGTCACTTTGAGTAGTGTGAGTTTATTCCCTGAGCGTCGCTCAGCGTGGCTGTGCAGCGTTGTACAGTCTGATGGCAGGCATATGCAGACTCTGCATAGGCCAGTGCAGCAGTGCATTGTCAGCTAAAAGAGTGGGAGAGAGCAGGTTTTGTGACAGCTTCAGGTCTGCCTATTAAGCATGAGGAGGAAATGAGGACAGAGAAAATAGCTAAAATGATGGCAACTACAGGTTTATCATGATTAGACTGTTTGCCTATGGCATTATACTTAAGAGGGCTAGTGTGAACAGAGAAAAGAAATTTACCCCTTATGAGTCATTTACAGGTCGCACCATCCCTGGACCAAGACACCAGGAACCGCTGCAGCCAGGGGCCACACCAGGACTAGCACGGTCCCAGGTGACTCAACTCCAAGGCTGGGTAAAGACATTGTCAGGAAGCCAAGGGGGGTCAGGACCAGTACCCGCCTCACTGACTCTGTTAGGAGAACCTTGGGTGTATGTATAGATATTGAAAAGAAAGTGGACACAATTGTAGGTGGACAGGACCCCATAAGGTAGTGGAGCAAACCTCCACAGCAGTAAAAATACAGGGAAGTGACAAGTGGATTCACCTTTCAGGGTGTAGACAGGGGGAGGAGCCCAAAAGGTCCTTAGATCAAGTCAGAACAGATCTAACCGATCAGGGTTAAGGGACTTCTGTAAATACATATAATCTATGATTGACCCACATACACCAATAGTAAAGAACACCACAGTATATAGAGTTGATAAATAGGGTAAAGGGGTTAAGTAGGAGTAGAGAACAAACAGTGTGTGTGTGGACACTTAGTGTGTTTATTGTAATATTCATTATTTTAGTGGTAATTTATCTCATATGTGCATGGTTTGATAATTGTTAGAGTTATAGAACTTGGCAGGCCACGTCCGTGGCATCCCTTTAGACATCCAGGATTTTGTGGTCTCGGAGGAATGATCACTCTGGTGAGTGATCAACAGGGGGAATTGAAGAATTAAAAATCAATGTGTTAGTGTGTGTATTAGTAATAATTCAATTAATAATCATGTGTCAGCATGTGTACTAGTAATGATTAATAAGAGTGTGATAATCAATGATTGAAGAATTAATAATCATATGTTAGCGAGTTTATTAGTAATGATTAATAAGAATGTGATAAGTGTGATTATTAGGTATGATCATTTAAAGTGTGATAGTGATTATTAGTCCAAGCTCAAACTTTTCTGTTTCCAAAAGCACACAAACTTTTGACTCAATCTTTTTCTGCTTTCTCCAAAAGCACAGGAACAGTAAGTCGGTCAAGGTCACAAAGACAATGAACTAGCCATGTTGCAAATATGCACCTGGCAAAGTTAGTTGAGATTAGGGAAGTTGCTGTACGTGTTGTGCTTTCTTCACAGATAAAGAAGAAGACTCCTGCTCTACAGAGGCTACTCCTACGCACAGGGAGGAAGATGGAGGCTGGAGCAACTGCTACTTCTAAAATACACATATGCACGCACAAGCGCACACATAACCACGCCTTTGTAACAAGTTTATATGCTGGAGTTTTTAGAATAGATATCAGAACTTCTTGACTCTGATCACGGGTACTGTGTGCTCACAGTTACTCTAGATAGAGAATAGAACATTTCTCCAGACGTCTGTAGAATCCGATGTTCTTCTGCTAATAAATGCCTGCTGGCGCACTAAACTACCAACGACTCTGCTGACTCCAGAAAGCCTCCTGTAGAATTTGAATTACGCAATATATACTCTGCTAGGTCCTTTTGATTGGTGTGAAATTCTGAAAAGTATTGTGTAAAATTCCTACAGTGTGTATTAGTAATGATTATTAATTATTAGTCCAAGCTCAAGCCTTTCTTCTTACAGCAAAGCATACAAACTTTTGACTCAATCTTTTTCTGCTTTCTCCAAAAGCACAGGAACAGTAAGTCGGTTAAGGTCACAAAGACAATGAACTAGCCATGTTGCAAATATGCACCTGGCAAAGTTAGTTGAGATTAGGGAAATTGCTGTACGTGTTGTGCTTTCTTCACAGATAAAGAAGAAGACTCCTGCTATACAGAGGCTACTCCTACGCGCAGGGAGGAAGATGGAGGCTGGAGGAAGATGGAGGCTGGAGGACTGCTACTTCTGAAATACACATATGCACGCACAAGCGCACACATAACCACGCCTTTGTAACAAGTTTATATGCTGGAGTAGTTAGTATAGATATCAGAACTTCTTGCCTCTGATCACGGGTACTGTGTGCTCACAGTTACTCTAGATAGAGAATAGAACATTTCTCCAGACGTCTGTATCATCCGATGTCCTTCTGCTAATAAATGCCTGCTGGCGCACTCAACTACCAACGACTCTGCTGACTCCAGAAAGCCTCCTGTAGAATTTGAATTACGCAATATATAACTCTGTTAGGTCCTTTTGATTTGTGTGAAATTCTGAAAAGTATTGTGTAAAATTCCTACAGGACCCAGCTCTAACACACACCTTCACTCCCCAGGGCTTCGGCTTTTTGGGGATATATTGCTTTATGGACAAACGTCCCTTGAATGGTATCATCATCTCGTCCACAGACTGATACTCCTCTGGATCAAGCGATGCACTGAAGGTGCCCTGGAGAGCATTCAGGAATGGTCTGATCTTCATAAACCTGTCTGCGTTTTCGGGGTCGAGTGGAGTAACTGTCCACAAAGTGAACGTATCTCAAGATCTTCTCAAACCTGTTGACTGGCATGGCATCGGCAACCAAATCAAGGCGAAGTTCTTGCTCTGATGACCAGTACATCCTTGCTCTTGGGTACTTTATGTAGGACATTACCATGTTCATTCCAAGGAATGTTTCGAACTCGTCAGAGGTCAGTTAAAGCTTCTCATTTCCTTTTTGCACAGCATAACGGTTTGTATTGAAGACAATGTCATCAATCATTTCCTGTGTGAAAAGATGTGAGAAGAAGTCTATTGGATACCTTCCCTCTACATTCATCTGGCTCTCTCCTAAGAAAGTGGGAAGATCTCCTCCAAACTTATTATCCATAGATCTCCATGTATTTCTGACACTCTTTCCCTTTGCTTTATTCCCCTGAGCTCTGGGTGGTGGTCAATTCTCAGCTTCCTCAGCCTCATCTTCCTCCTGACCCTAATCTATTACCTCATGTGCCTCACGTTCTTCTTCATGACCCTCATATTCTTCCTCCTGTGCCTCATCTCCATTATCACTGTCACTGCTGGATCCGGCTACTTCCCTGCTTGCACCATTCTGTTCAGGCATCCAATCCTTGGATATTATGTCAACTAAGATGCTCCTTGATCTTATGTTATTTTTCTTACCTTCAAGGGATTCTTTTTGTAGAAGGTAGACACAGATATAGGTGAAGGGCCTGGGGCCTCATTTATCAATGTTGCATACGCACAAAAACGTGGCGTACGCCATTTTCCACGCCAGCGTTCAGATGTATCAAAAATGAAATGACCGTGGAAATGTGCGGTGCGCCACGCAAACTTGGCTGTCGTACGCACGTTTCTACAGCTATTGTTTCGTTGGCGACACTTAGAGGTGATGCTGGGAAACTGTAAGTTATGTGAAAACAATTCATCCTCAGTGTAATGTGAACATCAGAGACACATCAATGAAAAATTAACACACACCGGTTTGCAATCATAAGGATGGATATAAAAGCATGCGCAATTTAATGAAAAATGGCATTAACAATGACAGCCTTGGCCTTGTTAGAAGACATCGCAAATGGTTATATCAGACGTGAGAGGGTGTTTAGAGAGCGGGAAGATCTGTTGGCAAATTACGACAACTGGCTCATGAGTCGTTTCAGGTTGCCGAGGCCAGTGTTACTGGAGCTGTGCGCGGAGCTGTGCGCGGAGCTGTGCGCGGAGCTGTGCGCGGAGCTGTGCGCGGAGCTGTGCGCGGAGCTGTGCGCGGAGCTGTGCGCGGAGCTGTGCGCGGAGCTGTGCGCGGAGCTGCGGCCAGCCCTAGAACGACACACAGCCAGGAGCCAGGGGTTGTCCATTCCTACACAGGTGCTGACCACTCTGGGGTTTCTTGCAACGCATGACTCGTTCAATCTAAACAATAGCATGGTTGGTAACAGATTGGAGGCTGGCACGGTGCGCGATGGGTGGCTTCTCGGTAAGTAAATAATTTATCCGTGTAATGCGCCCCGAATTTAAACCAGCACAATGCCCGTTTGGACACGCGCATTCAAATATGTGTATTTGTTTTTTTCCCTGGTGAAAAAAGAATGGCAGAGCTATCTTGTCTCCTTGTGTTCAGTATTTGTCTCAATAACCACGTGCGTAAAGTAAACTTCAGTAGCCACGGCGCAACTCTGCAGTCATTAATATCAGTGTGATAAGTCTTGTCAATCCTTGTAATGAAGTTGTTTTGTCCTGTTTGTTTCCCCGCAAACAGTAGTGTGATTTTTATTCATACAGTATATATATATATATATATAGTTACCCCCTGAGAACGTGGCTTTTGACCCCTCTCACTAACCCCGGCACCAACCAAGAGGGGAGGTACAACGACCGCCATTCCCGAACTCGGGCAGTGGTGGAGAGGGCGATTGACCTATTGAAGGGGCGCTGGCGCTGTCTAGACCGGTCGGGCGGGGTGCTGCTGTACATACCTGAGAAGGTGTTCCGCATCGTGATGGCCTATGGTGTCCTGCACAACTTGGCACACCGCCATGGCATACCACTGCCAGAGCACATCCCCCCCACCAGAGGAACCGGATGCCGGAGCCGTCAACCTCGACCCACCCCGCGAAGCGGTACGGGCCCGGCAGCATCTGATTTCAACGATGTAAAGAGGCAAGGACACACTTTACTTTGTATAAAGTAAAGTAAATTTACGTCAGCTGGCGTGGAGTCGCCGGGGCGCGTGGTGCTGGAGGTGCCGGTGGAGACGCCAGGGCGCACGGTGCAGAGGGAGGAGCCCTCTCCTGTCTCATCGTCTATTGAGAAATAATAATAAAAAAATGAAGTAATTAAACATGAGTCAATGTGTTTATATCCTGGCAACTTAACGCACGAGCATGTGTAATGTGAGCAGCCTATTGTACGACCAGTATAATGACATTTCTGAGTTTAACACCTTTACCTTGAGGATGATCTGTGTCGCCTAAACTCCGCTTAGCGCTGTGTCCTCCACATAGCCGCCACTCTCTGATCAAAAGCGGGTCAGTTCCTCCCCTCCTGTCACCCCGCCCGTTCACTGCTTCACACACACACTCCCACTCAAATGTCTTTTTCTTTGTGTTTATCCCTGAAAAGAGGCTACCAAATAACACAGCTCTTCGGGTCTCCACTTCATTTAATAAAATTTCGAGCTCGGACTCGTTGAAGTTGCGCTTCTTACCTTTACTCATCGTTTAAATCTGATGGTGCAGAGAGGGAATCCCCGGTGCAGGCCCTATTTACATTGATTTGCATATTTAAATGGGGGCGTGGACAGGGAGGAGTTTAGCACTTCTACATGTGCTGAGCGCACATGTAGAAGTGCTAAACTCCTCCCTGTCCACGCCCCCTCCACGTTGATGGGGATGTACAAAGGAAAAGTGCTTGGATCCATGCGTACGCACACTTTGATACATCTGAATTTTTTTGTGCTTACGCCAGTTTCTGGATTCTAGCGTACGCCATGTTTTAGTAAGAAAGCCACGCAAGTCTTAGTACATGAGGCCCCTGGTCTCTTTTGATCTCTGTCAGCCATCTTGGGAATTGTATGAAATTCTGAAATAGCACCACCTGGTGTTGACTATGTAGAACAGTGCCCAAGATTTTAGGCAATTAAAGAGATAAACCACTTTTAATCAGCTGTACACTGTAGTGTCTTCCATGCAGTAAGGGCAGTGATAGCTTACTCTGTCTAAGCTACAATACAAATACAAGGTAATGTTTATTCTACATGTTTTACCACATGTAGTACTAGTACAGTAATGTAGCACTTGCAGCTTTTTTTTTTTTTTATACCTTGAATTGTGCTTTGTTCAAGCCCACTCTGAATATGGATACGGATAGTTCATATGGTAAACAGATACAGATAATGCTGTACTCCCTCATCCCTACTGTTTTGGCTCTTTGAAAACGGAGGACTTACTGGCGGTAAAAATTTTTGTGTTCCCGAGTGCAAAGCATGAAGCAACACGAAAAACTACAAAAAAAACAATAGAAAAAAACATTTGACACAATAGACAAAAAGTGTTAGCACAAGAATTTTGTCTCTGCCGGGGCCTTACACTTGGCTCTACGGAGACGAGACCTAAGCTGCCGGAGATGTTTCTCTACAGCTTTTTTTAGCCGCGCACCCCCCTTCTCCTTCCCAACACACGATTTTGGTAGGGTCGAAAATTATGCCAGCATACATCTTTTTTTAGATAGTTATGAGCCCTTTGATTGGTATTCACAAAACATTTTTGAAGCTGGTCTCCTCTTACCCGCACGTATAGGACTGAATGGGCGAATGGGCACAGGGCAGCTAACCTGACTATCACCAGAGCCGTTCTCTGGTGTTCTTTTAAAAAATAAATATTCTCTTGATTGGAAAACACGGAAGAAACAGCAGCATCAATGTTGACGCCTGCTTCCTCGATGTGAGCCACCACAGACGTTTCTCCGCTACATCACATCGATAAAACCCCGTCTGGCAGTGCTGATTGGCCTGACCATTTTATGCGGACCCTGAAATCACTTTCCTATGGAGCGAATCCAGATGGTTGAGTGGAGCTAGGGGGAGCAAAATTTATCTGGCGAGAGTCAGGTTACAGGGCAGCCCCACTGGCGAGTGTTGCAGAACCGCGCTTGGCCACTCAGCCCATGCGGGGCACACACACACACACTCATACGGTGTGGAAGTAAAAAAAATCAACACTTCATATTTAAAAATCCCTAGACTATCGTGATCAAAACTATTGATCTGAAGCTCTATGCTGACGCTGTCCTGTAAGTAGTTTGATGATAATGTAGATCTTAATACTGTCGGATAATCAGCCAACACCACATAAACACCTGTTACCTTGTGTGAGAGATTCTTAAAGGTTTTCATATTTCGAAATCATCAGAGTAGAGTAGAAGTGAAAGTCTTAACTCCTCTCCAGATAGAAATATGTTTTCCTTGAAATGGGAACCATCATGGAAACTGGTGTACTGACCGGAATAACCATAATGTCTTGTAGGCCTACTCTTTAACACTTTCTCCTGAATGTCACTATTTTTCAGAATTTGAGACAAGGATTGCAAAATTGGTACATACTGGAAAGTCTTTCCCTCTTTTGCATCAAGCATATACTCCAATGGTTCAACAACGTAGAAATGTCCCTTTAAGTACTTATTTCTCTGATATGCTGTGCCAAGAGGACTTCTTCACTAAAGGCTGCACTAACAGGATTTAACAGGCAAATGCGTTTTAGCAAATCTGTGACTACAAATTCCTCAACAGCGCAGTCATGGTTCTGAAATGTGTCATGGACAATGCTTTTGATAATGGGTGCAGATGCTGAACTAGTAATAAATTGAAGCTCCTCTACAATCTCATTTATACGCCTCCTGGGCACATTGAAGATGCAATCTCATTTAAGTAATAAGGCAAAAAGCTCATCAACAATGGCTTTACCTAAATCTTCTGCCTCTTTCACAAGCAGTAACAAATTGTTGCATTGAGTTCTCATTTAAATTGTGTTGAAATGCCTTTTAATACAGCATTGAGTTTGTTGGCATGGCAGTGAGGCGGAGGGGTCTGGCGCCCATCGCATTCAAAGTTAACCGTTAACAGATACACAGGGCTGAAGCTACTGATGCCCACTTTGGGGTAACCGTAAGCTGACCTCCTCCCTCAATCTAGCCGTGAAAGGCTGTGGTCTAACCAAGCCCCCACTAGGCAGAGAGTCGTCCTCCAGTCGAGAGATCGGCGGTTCGATCCCCAGCTCTCCCGGTCCGCATGTAGAAGTGTCCTTGACACACTCACCAGATACTCACTCACCCAAATTGCTCCCTGTGCTGCGCATGGGTGTGTAAATAAGGTGTGCATGGTAAAATAGAATAGAATAGAATGACTTTAATGATCCCAGTGTGAGTTGGAGAGGGTGGAGAGGATGATCCATGATGGATAACAGTTTTTTCAGTGTCCTCCTCTCCACCACAGCCTCCAGAGTGTCCTGTCTGCAGCCAATCACAGAGCCAGCCTTCCTGATCACTTTGTTGAGTCTGTTGGTGTCGCTGGCTCCAATGCTGCTTCCCCAACAAACCACAGCAAAGAAAAGTACACTGGCCACCACAGACTGATAAAAGATCTCCAACATCTTGCTGCACACGTTGAAGGATCTCAGCTTCCTCAGGAAGTAAAGTCTGCTCATCCCCTTCTTGTAAACCGCTTCAGTGTTAGATCTCCAGTCCAGTCTGTGGTTGATGGTAACACCCAGGTGTTTGTAATCCTCCACCGCCTCCACATCCTTTCCCAGAATGCACAGATGTTGAAAAGTCATGTTCCTCTTCTTCCTGAAATCTATCACCATCTCTCTGGTCTTGCTGATGTTCATCCGCAGGTGATTCTGTCCAGTCCACTTCACAAAGTTGTCTAGCAGTGCCCTGTACTCCTCCTCCTGTCCCTCACTTATACACCCAACAACAGCCGATTCGTCAGAAAACTTTTTCAGGTGACACGACTCAGTGTTGTATTGAAAGTCAGTGGTGTATAAGGTGAACAGGAAAGGACAGAACAGTACAGTCCCCTGTGGAGCTCCTGTATCACTAACCACCACATCAGACAGAACACTGCCCATACGGACAAACTGTGGCCTGCCTGTCAGGTAGTCAGTAATCCAGGAGATCATTGTGTCGTCTACTCCCATCACCCGCAGCTTCTCCCCCAGTAGCAGTGGCTGAATGGTGTTAAAAGCACTGGAGAAATCAAAGAATGTGATTCTCACAGTACCTCCTCCACCATCCAGGTGCAAATGGGCTCGTTGCAGCAGGTAGATGACAGTGTCATCAACTCCCAAGTGGGGCTGGTAAGCAAATTGCAGAGGGTCTAGCAGGGCTCTCACCTGCGGCATCAGGTTGACCAAAACTAGTCTCTCCAGCACCTTCATGACGTAAGATGTGAGGGCCACTGGTCGATAGTCATTGAGGTCTGATGGTGTCGACTCCTTGGAACAGGAATTAGGCAGGAAGTCTTCCAGAGCATTGGTATTCTCTCCTAACCAAGGCTCAGGTTGTAGAGGTGTTGTAGTACAGGAGACAGCTGGCGGGCACATGTCTTCAGGATCCTGGGGCTGATACCGTCAGGGCCTGCAGCCTTATGCTGGTGGAGTCTCTCCAGCTGTCTCCTAACCTGGCCTGCAGTCACAGTCATGCAGGGGAGGCTGCTGGTGTCTTCAGTGGAGGACGTGGAGGAGGAGGTGAAGATGGAGGAGGAGGAGGCAGAGGAGGAGGTGGAAGAGGTGGAGGAGGAGGAGAGGTGCTGTACAGGAGAGCTCACAGCAGGGGATTGAGGGGGGAGGGGAGGAAGCATTTGGGGCAGTGAGGGTGTGTGGGGGTCTGGAGGTGTCATGGAGACGACAGAAGGCTGTGAGCTGAACCTATTGAAGAATCTGTTCAGCTCGTTTGCCCTCTCCAGGCTGCCTGATGACTGTCTGCCGCTCACCTTACACCCAGTGATCTGCTTCATACCAGTCCACACATCCCTCACATTGTTCTGCTGGAGTTTGGCCTCCAGCTTCCTCCTGTAAGCGTCTTTACAGGTCCTCAGCATATCCCTGAGTTCATGCTGCACTTTCCTCAGTTCTTCCCTGTCTCCAGACCTGAACGCCCTCTTCTTCTTGTTAAGAAGAGATTTCAGGTCATTGGTGATCCACAGCTTATTATTAGAGAAGCAGCTAACAGTCCGGGTTGGCATGGTGGTGTATTCACAGAACCTGATGTATTCTGTGATGCAGTCGGTCATGCTGTCCAGATCCTCTCCATGTGGCTCAACAAGTGCATCCCTGTCTGTCGACTCAAAGCAGTCCTGTAGTGCGTCAGCGGCCTCCTGAGTCCACCTCCTAACGCTCCTAGTGTGGACAGGCTGCCACTGCACAAGGGGAATATACTTAGGGGTCAGCAGAACCAGGTTGTGGTCAGATCTTTCGAGAGGGGGGAGGGCTGTGGGACTGTCTCTGGTGGGGCAGTCAACATACTGGTGAAATGTTGGAAGGGTTTTATCCATTGAGACGTGATTAAAATCCCCAGTGATGACAATAAATGCGTTAGGATGCAGCGTCTGTATCTGGGCAACAGCGGAGTGGATGACGTCACAGGCCAGTGCTGCATCAGCTGAAGGAGGAACGTACACATCGATAATGATGGCAGACGTGAATTCCCGGGGCAAATAATAAGGCCTCATCCCCACAGTCAACAGTTCAATGTCCGGGGTACAGAGATGTTTCTTTACGTGAACGTGTCCGGGATTACACCACCTTTCACTCACGTACAGTGCAATCCCTCCTCCGTTTTTCTTTCAGCTGCTTGTCACGTGCCTGTCCGCCCGAACAGTGCTGAAACCGGGAATCGCCAAGCTGTGGTCCGGGATGTGTGAGTAAAGCCATGTCTCCATGAAACACAACACACTGCACTCACGATATTCCCTCTGAGCCTTTATCAGCGCGGCGAGCTCGTCTTGTTCCCCAGAGACCTCACGTTTCCTATGACGATCGCCGGTACAGCCGGTCTGTGTCTCTTCCTCTTCACCCTCCGTTTCATTCCAGCTCTGCAGCCACGGCGTCTCCTCCGCAGCTCCTTCAGGACCTCAGGTCTGGCTGCGGGCAGCAGTACAGGTTCACACAGCGCAATCAGCTGGTCACGTTTGTAAACAACGCGCTCAGTTATGCGCTCCTGGCCCTCCGTTGCAAGGGTTAGCAAAACCATCAAAAAAAAAAAAACAACACAAAAAGTGCCGTGAAAGTTCAAAAAAAGAAAAAAAAAGAAGGTGTTCGTCCTCTCCCAATCGCCGGAGAAGAGTCGCCAAAAGTTGAGCAAAAACCAGAACACAAACACAACAAAAACTTTTTAAAAACTTAAAAACCCACGGGAGCTGCTGTTACAGGCTGCAACCTAGTACGGCGCCATAGCAACTCATACCAACTACATAGATGTCAACTGCCATCAGTGTGAATGGGTGAATGTGAAGTAGTGTGAAAGCACCTTGAGTAGTCAGAAGACTATAAAGGCGCTATATAAGTACAAGTCCATATTAATTATCTGGATCTGTACTCGGAATGGACGGGGCCTAACCCGGAAGTGGGCAGGGTTTAAAACAGACATTGGTCAAGTACCGGTATGCCCTTTTAAGCAGGCAATTGATTTGGGGTGATCAGAAATTGTTATATATATTGCTGATTAGAAAACTACATACATGATTAGAATTGAGCTTCAGATCCATGGTTTTGATGATGACAGCAAACAAACTATTTACACAAAAAGTTCTGCAACAATGAATACAACACATGCAGTTGCAATTATGATGTAAAATGTGAGCAAGAGTTTCTCAGCACTGTCGCCTCACAACAAGAGGGTTCCTGGTTCAAATCCCGACTGGGGCTCTTCTGTGTGGATTTTGCATGTTCTCCCGTGTCTGCGTGGGTTTTCTCCGGGTTCTCCGGTTTCCTCCCACAGTCCAAAGACGTGCACGTGTTAGGTTTATTGATGACTATAAAAATTCCCCTTAGGTGTGAATGGTTGTCTGTCTCTGTTCGTCTCTATGTGCCCTGTTATAAACTGGTGTCCTCTCCAGGGTGTACCCTGCCTCACGTCCGATGTCAGCTGAGAACGGCTCCACCCCCCCCCCCCCCCCCCGCAACCGCGACAGGGAAAAGTGGTTGAAGATGAATGAATGAATGTTTGTGAGAGTGAGTGAGTGAGTAAGAGAAGGAGAGCCACCATGGGCTTAGGGATACTGCAGCACTCGCCTGTTTGTGTGGCTGTGCTGTGCCCAGAAGCACATTCGGCCCTTCACTCCCATGCATGCGGGGAAGAGATTTTTTTCTGGGATACCCTTCTAATTATCTTGAGAATTGAGAAAATAGGGGAAAGATTTATATGGCCATAATTTTAGACCCTACCAAAATCAAGTGATGGGCAGAAGAGCGGTGGTGAAACACCTGGCAGCTTAGGTCCCGTCTCCGTAGAGCCCAGTGCAAGGCTTTGGCAGATACACAACTCTTCTGCTCACACACACTGCACATTAAACCATGCCATTATACCATGAAAATATAATTTTTCGAGATTTTCAATGGAACTCTATGGATACATGTTTTGTCCCTATCAGGAGATGAGGTCCCAATGGGATAAACAGAGAACTATAAGGTGCAGACAGGAGATCTTCTAGGAGCATGATGTACCTTGCAATAAAGCCACCTCTCTGCAACCTATGAACATTATTACGTGATCACAGCCAAAATGACAGCCAAATAAAAAATCTGATGGTCCATAAAATGTCCCAACAGTTTCAGAGGGTTAAAGTGTTTTACCTTTATTAAATCACCTAAGCTAACCATTCGGATGTACATACAGAATATGTAATATATTTGTTTAACGTGCCATCTTATAGGGCATCAACCTTTATGCTGTATATATGTATATATATGTCTTGAGCCCTGTCTTCTGAGGTTTGCATTATGATCAGCTCCTGTTGCAGCAGTTCTGCCCCGATTAAAAAGTGTCCGGACTTCTTTGTCCGGAGAATTGAAGTGCGCACGGGTTTGAGGCCTGGGATTTTGGTCTGCACAAGCACTTGCAAGAGTGTTTATGACCTGGTCATTATTTATAAAGCTGGGACCAAAGCATGCGCTGACTCAGTCATTTTTGCTGCTGTATCTGCATGGATCAAAATACAAGATGGTGACAGTGCCTTGATGACATCAGTCAAGGGTCATTCAATATATTCAGATTTTCATTTCATATATTCGAAAAGTTTCATTTAATATATTCAGACTTTCATTCCATATGGACTCTCTTCACTGAACTCGACTCTCTTCTGCTGGATCTCCTCAGGAGATAACTTTAAAATCCTTCAATTGAGTAAACTTTTACATTAATTGGTTTCAACCCTTAATTAATAGTTTAACTTTTAACTTTTATATTAGTTATAATTTCCTTCATAACTTGGAGGTGGTGCCCCAGAGGAACTCTGGTTTAAATTTATTATTATCTTTGATAATTATTGGTGATATTTACTTGATTAACAATAAGTTTATTGAGAATACTTAATCTCATAATCTGAACGTGAGTCAATTGGTTCTCTGTGTAAGGTTTTTTAAATGAATTAAACATATTCATTTTTATTAATTTTTCTTTATTCCTTTTCTTTATCAAATATTTCATGTGATATTCACACTTTTGATCCAAGAGAGTACCTACATAACTCATATGAATGATGCCATCACTGAAATATGTCAATTTCCCTGAACACTAACTAAAAAGTGGTAATCATTTTCATCCACATAATACAGTCCTAATACCTTTTTTATTTTTATTTATTTATTTGTGTTTGATGTTTAATTTCTAGATTGTGGGAGGAAATCGGAGCGCCCGGAGTAAACCACAAAGGGGGAAAAGCGAACTCCACACAGAGAGTTCTGGTCAATCAGAACCTGCCTGTGAGTCATTAGTGTGCACCACTAATGATGTCCAGAAAAAAAAGAAATAAAAGAAGAAGAAGAATAAGAAGATATAGAGGAAAAGAGGGAAATAGAGAAGGAATGTAGAGGAGTGAGGTGTCGACATTGAAGGTCGGCCATTAAGGCCTCCTGGGCAGCAGCTTCATGCGCTCCTAGCGACGGCTTTATATGCCTTGTGTGCGCAGGGGCATATTTGGGCTTGTTGCATTCCAAGTGCTGCTTGGTGGCCCTTGTTTGAGCTTTGCTGTATCTGGAGAATGATTGGGATGGGACAATGGGTGGAAGGTAGGTTGGCTCCAGATGGCTCCATCATACTGGTTTCTTTGTGGCTCAGCTGCAGCTCGTTGAAATTCTTGGTTCCTCTGGAAAGTGCCGGCATCTTGTTCAGCCAATTCCTTTGATATTTTCACCTCTTCTCTCAGACTCATTGTGGCAGCCTGCTTCTTCTTACTGACTTCCAATCTGTCCGTCACAATTTCTTTTAGTAATATTCCCCTACTCCCCTTTGGTGTCTGGGGGAACCAACGGGGAGGTGAGATTCATGTAGCCCTGCTCTGGTGGTTGGTTTGTGGAGGCAGGTGCTCGAAGGCCGCTCACCTTCACGTGGCTAATTGCGTCCAGGATCTCCAGAGGGTCACACAAACCTGACGTTAGACATAGCGTAGATGTGTGCAGTAAGCCATCATGGAGACTTTCAAAAGGGAGCACTTTCTTGGCATTCTCCAGGCTGTAGAATGACTTCACGTTCCTCAGGGCACGCTCTAAGGAACTGACTTGGTTGGAAAGCTTCAGGGTACGATCCTGAAGTTGTCTGTTTTCCACTTCTAAGACATTGACCTTGTGTTGGACAGTGGAGGCGGTCCTCATGCCTTTGCTGCCCATTTCCTCTGCCTCAAACATCTTCCTTAACAGTTCCCTCTTCTCCTCCAAAAGCTTCTCATTTTCCTCTGTCACTGTGTGGATTCGCCCCTTCTCCTTCTGTGAGAGGCAGGAGGCCAGCACCAGTTCGTTCTGCAGTTTCTGGATGATGCTGTCCCTCTGTGCAATTTCTTTGAGAAAGACCAGCTTGGCCTTACGGAGCTTGTTCTTGTGCTGACTATGTTTTTCGTTGTACTTCCTGATGTGTGTGTCTAGTTGGAGGAGAACTTGCTGCAGTTCCCACTGAAGTCTGTCACACTCCTGCTGACTGGCCATCAAGTCCTTCTGCAGTTCATGGCTTGAATTCTGGCTGGCTCTCACCTCCTCTCTGGCCTTGCTTATCTCAGCCTCCAGGATGGCAAGACGCGTCTCCTGCTGTTGGACACGGTAACTGAGCTCTGCACTGAGGTCTACTTCCAGCTGTTTCCTCCAGTCCTTCTCCTCAATCAGACGAGCTTTTAGCAGAGCCAAGCTCTCCTGGTTGCTGTCCCTTAGGTGCAGTCTTAAGTAGTGCTCAGTGTCATTGAACTCTTCTCCATTCTTTAACAATTTTTCTTGGACATCATGCTTCTTCAGCTCTGCCTCAAGGCCTTTGATCCTCCTTTGCAATACCTCCAGTTCACCCTCATGCCGATGCCTCTCCTCCTTGCTGGAATTCTGTGCCTCCCGTAGCAGTGCTTCCAGCTCCTTGTTCCTAATTTCCAGCTCTTCCTGTTCCTTGCGTAGTTGCCGTTGCAGCTCCCTCATCTGTACAAGCCCGTCTTCCATCACCTCATGACACCCTTCATGGATGTGATTCTTTTCTTGGGTTGACGAGTCAGACAGATTGTTTTGTGGTTCATTGCTAATGCTCTCGTCCTTTCCATCCTCTTTTATAACATCTTGGTCTGCACTATTTATGGTCAGCTGGTCGAGGAGATTTTTCTTCTCAGATTCTATGACACGGCTTTGCTCCTCCCCCATCGCTAGCCGCATATGCTCCTGGTGGTGGACTTCTCTTAAGTTCCCATTAAGGCTCTGGCTTTCCAGTCTCCTCTCAGCAGCCTCCAGCCTTTCCAGTAGTGTGGCCCTCTCCACCAGCAAGTAAGCCACCTGCTCAATGGGACTGCTCAAGCCCATCTCCCCGAGGTCCTCCTGAGCCAACATCTCCGCCAGGTCCTTGCTCTGACTCTCTTGTTGTTGTCTGATATGGTGTAGCTCTTGTCGCAAGTGTTCATTGTCTTTCTCATAGTTTGAAGTCAGACTCTCACGCTCTTCCAGTAGCCCATGAATATGTGCTACATAGCTCTCCATCTCCTTCATCTCACTGGCTTGCTGGGTACGTAAAGTCTGCATCTCTTGGGTGGCTGACTGAAGCTTTGCCTCCCTGGTGAGGAGCTGCTGCCACATGTGTTGCTGCCATTCCTCCACACTGGCCCCTAAAGGCAAACCATCCTCCTGAAGCCGCATGGAAATCTGGTCCAACTCTGTCCGCACCTCTTTATGATCCATGTTCATACACGTGCTTGCAGCTGAAAGAGGCTTTCTTGTGTTATTATTCCACTATGAACTCTCCAGTTACAATAGAAGTCCCACACGTCCTAGAGGTAATCCCTGGTAAGATGAATTGTAGCTGTTTTGGTTTAAATGAATCCTGATATAGTTCCTGTATATAAACTTCTGTCTCAGTAGAGTTGACCCTTCAAATTGAGATGCATTGTCTGATTGTCGACTGATTGAGTGCTGAGGACAACCGTGCTTAAGAGAATTGGCTTCTATCGGAATTCTGATGAGTTGCACAAGATCAAGGCAGCTGATGACATCATGACATTCTATGTGACACACACACCCCAACATTCCACAGCACCCCGCCCCCTCCACCCCCCCATGGTTACTGTTGCTAGGCCGTTTAAATTCTTTGTGCCCTGTTGGATTGATACTTTTAAACATAAACATCTTAATGTGCCCCAGTTGTGTTGCATTGCAAAGAATATCAAGCCCAGTTCAGACCAAAGATTTGCAACAAGATGAGTTGAAACTCGCAACTACTTTTCAGGTCTGCCACGGCCACCCGGTTAAGTTAGCGTAAACGCCAAGTACTGTTTGATCAGACATGTGTTTAGATGATACAGACTGATTTCAAAGTTCATCATGTCAAATCTCTAGGAAGAGTTTGTTAAAGTATGACACGTGCAAAAGTTGAAAAATGGCCATACAATTCAAAATGGCCGACTTCCTGTTACGTTTAGGATATCGCTCCAACATTTTTCCAACATTTTACCAAACATCCAATGTTGACGTCCATGGGACCTCCGTGTAAGGGATATTTATGGATCAAATGTGGTCTTTCGTGGACGTCTTTTCAATATTAAATTTGGACTAATTTGAGACTACTTCTAAAAAAATAATAATAATAACATGCCCTTAAGTGTCTTGGCCAAGGACACAATGATCATTATACAAGGCAGGGCAGGGATCGAACATGGAATTGCATTTCCAAATTTAAAAAAAACAGATAAATACAAAAATAAATTTATGTATAAATAAATAACTTGATTATTCAAAATAAACATGTTCAAGAAAAGTAGAATATGTCGTATGTTGTAGAATAACAAAAAAATGTACATTTCCCGCACCTGTCATAGAAGTCCAAATGATGTCCAAAAAATGTTCCCAGTTCAAAGGTCAAATGATGAACATCAATATGATGGACGTAATTTGGACGTCGAATAGATGACCAGAATTGGTCATGGATACTCGATGTCTGCGCCTGCAGCACAGTGCTTCCATCACATCCAATTGAAGCAGCTACATGGGCCACGGAGGCCGCGCACACCCGCACAGGCTACGCAGCGGACAAAAGCTGAGTAAGAATGAGTACAATATGTATATGATTAAGATACATACCTCATTGTACGAGAGTGCAATGAGAAGCAGCACAGTTTCAAAACCTGTTGAACTTACTGAACTTTGAAGTTTATTTCAGGCTGACTTTCAACAACAAATCACATATGTCACAACAGTCTGAAAGAGGTGTAGGCTGAAGCTCTTGCTTATAATCATTTTTCAACAAATCATGTTTGAAAATAATAATAGGAAAATACATATAATATATAGGCACACATACATATACATCTTTTTTTAATAACTCTTACATAAGATTAAGACCATTTGTAAATAAAAATAAACACGTCTTACATAACGATCGCGTATACAAGTGAAGTTGCACAATTACAGTCAAAACAAACAGCTTATGCTTTACTTTTTTTTACTACTTACTTTCTGCTCAACCATTTTCATATTGTTTCAGTATATTATCTTTAAACAGTTTTAAAAGCTTACTAAGTGTACTACATGTCTTTTATTCCTCAGGACAGCTGTTCCATAGATTTACTCCTTTAACTGACATACAGGGATATTTTGCATTGGTCCTTACTAAACATTTATTGAACATACAATTTCCTCTTTATTCATGTGGGTATCCTCTTATCGAAAACAATTCTTGGATACTCTCTGGCAATAGGTTTTTTTTTGCCTTGTACATATTTGTAATGCTTTTAGTTGGACTAGGTCTTTAAATCTTAGAGCCTTTAAATCAATAAAAAGGCTTTGTTGCTTCTCTGTAGGTGGTTTTCTTTGGGATTCTTATGGCTCTCTTTTGAAGCATAAAGATTGAATGGGTATTTGTTTTGAATGTATTTCCCCATACTTCCACACAGTAAGTAATGTATGGGAGCACAAGGGAACAATGTGGCACCCTACTTCTCCATATATTTTAACTGTTAGAGACTAGATCTGGTGAACATATCGAACATTTAGCAACAAAAGACTCAGATATTTCCCTCAGGAGCTGGGGGAGACCAAAAACAGAGCTAAAAGCAGAGTGAAAATTAGACGTACGGCACACGACAAATGATGTTGTTCCATCTTTGTTGTGTTTAAATAATAAACTGCTAACAGGTTTACTGAAACAACAATAAAAGCTAGAATATAGGCCTATCAGTGGCGTCAATTCAGCCAAAGCTAAGGTATGGCAAGTCTACTAGTCACATGATTTAACTGCAGTATCAATCAACAATGCAATACAATACATGCCCAGCAAATAATCATAAATAAGTGACAAGTCTGCTATGTAGCTTATCTGTGTGGTTAGGAAAATGTGAACCTTTTCAAATACAGTCTCACTCACATCCCACTTACTTAACTACGGACACAAACACTTAACTACGCACGTCAATCAATCAATTCAGTCATGGATAGCAAGTGGCAGGGTTAGAGAGCAGTAATAGCCTTTCTGACAAACACAATTTCACTCAATGGCCCTCATTTATCAAACGAACGTATGGCAGAAAAACGTGCGTACGACCATTTCCTGGCAAACGTCGGCATTTATCAATTTGGACGTGAGCGGGAGCTACGGTTGTGTACGCAAATTTGAGCCTGTGTATTTGTGGTGCAGCACAGCAAAATCTGGCTGAAAATAATGAACAAACCTCAGCTGTCGTTAAGCATAAGCAGTCACATATTAAGAACAGATCAAAACGGATTCTTAAAACGAATAAAAAAAATTAAAATTGTGGTTGGAGCAATTGATTGTACTCATGTGTGTCTGAAGGCACCATTGAAGAATTAGAAATCAATGTGTGAAGTATAGTAATCATGTGTTAGCATGTGTATTAGTAATGATTAATAAGAAGTGTGATAATCAATGATTCAATTAATAATCATGTGTTAGCATGTGTATTAGTAATGATTAATAAGAATGTGATAAGTGTGATTATTAGGTATGATCATTTAAAGTGTGATAGTGATTATAAGTTCAAGCTCAAACTTTTCTGTTCCCAGCATAGCACATAAACTTTTGATTCAATCTGTATCTGCTTTCTCTGCACAGGAACAAGTCAAGGTCACAAAGACAAAGAACTAGTCAGCGCTCGAACAGGAATCTGGCAGATAGCGTAAGAGTTAGGAGAATTGCTGTCCGTGTTTTGTTCCCTTCACAGATAAAGAAGAAGACTCCTGTGGACACAGAGGGAACCCCTACGCCTGGGAGTCGAGATGGAGGTGTCCTGACGGCTGTTTCAAAAATACACACATGCACGCACAAGCGCACACATAACCACGCCTTTGTAACAAGTTTATATGCTGGAGTAGTTAGAATAGATATCAGAACTTCTTGCCTCTGATCACGGGTACTGTGTGCTCACAGTTACTCTAGATAGAGAATAGAACATTTCTCCAGACGTCTGTAGAATCTGATGTTCTTCTGCTAATAAATGCCTGCTGGCGCACTAAACTACCAACGACTCTGCTGACTCCAGGAAGCCTCCTGTAGAATTTGAATTACGTAATATATACTCTGTTAGGTCCTTTTGATTTGTGTGAAATTCTGAAAAGTATTGTGTAAAATTCCTACAGAGAAACTTGGTGACCCCGGACGTGATTCTGACAAGGAGGCTCAGGTAAAAGGAGCTGCAGAGGTTGGACCGGTGACCACGCGGTCACTGGGAACCTCCTGGGGCCGACTGAACTTCTCCACAAGGGCCCATCACTGACAAAAGGTAAGCAGTCACCTATTCTTCTTAAGAAGTGAAGACTGTGATTCGGCCTTAAAATCTAAATTGTTGGAGAATGTCAGTATGTTTCCTAGAGGTTAATTTGATCCAAATTTAGCCGGGGGACTGACGATTGAAAAAAGGCCTGTTAAACTGATTTGGAATCAGTATAAGTAAAAGGTAAAGGAGTGTTGGGATCATAAATCCCGACAGGTCCTAGGCGCATAAACGGTGCTCAGTAAGATGTTCAGGGAATGCAGAAAGGCCAGAGGCTGTAGAGACCCTCGAATATACATTAGGCATTAAGGACTAAAAGCGCCACAGGGGGATAGCCCCTAGGTGAGCCTAGAAAGCCACCATAGGTCTGGGACCTAAAGGTTCTGGGAACCAAAGAAAAAATTGTAGGTCTGGGACCTAAGGTTCTGGGAACCAAAGTGTAAGAAATACTTAAAAACTGTGTTTGTTTGTGGGATTGTTGTGTGGGAAGTTTCGAGGATAATAGAGAACACAAACAGATAAAAGTGTGAGTAGGTTTCTGTGATGGTGGATACACCCTGTCTGTAGCCGCTGATGGTGAAACACTGTCAGTAGAAGCTTGTTGCAGACATCACAACGTGAACGCACGGTGAACAATAAGAGTAAAAGCTATGGAATAAAACAAAAATAATATGTAATAAATAAATAAATAAATGTTACCATCTATATAATATCATGTTCAACATTATCAAAATAGTGTTTTTAACCTTTTACAGAAAAGGAATTGTCATTTACAATCATGAATATGATATATAAATAAATGATATATATATAATATCCCTTTTAACCTATTATCTTAATTACAAACTCAGAATAGAGTGCAATAAACAAACATATTTAACTTAAAAAATGATATTATAACTGTCCGTTTGCAGCTTTCACTTCCAAAGATTGTTAATGCACACAAAGATAATGCTGTATTTATTAAAAACTAGCAAGCAGTGTAATGAAATGATTGTCTCCTTCAGAGAGACAGATGCTCTGAATCGCTCCAAAACAGCGTTACTGATTAAATTAAAAGCTTAAAATAGACGATGCAAAGCAACACAAGGACATCCCGTTTTGATAACGCATTAAGCACCACATGAAACAAAATGATGACAAACCTTGTGCCTTTATCAGCCAGGTGCTAAACAAACTTGTCGGTTTACATTTCCTTGAGTTTTTGCACTTTTGATAGACCTGTTTGCTATACACTTAACTTTCTGTAAAGTTGTTGTTCTTTTTTTTCTCGTAGAAACAGGAAGTAACGGTAAAAAATTAATTTTAAGAGATTTCTCATGAAAATGCAACTACACATTTTGGGATTATGATGTGCTATATTAAAGGTAATTTACAGGCCCAGGATTAGGTTGGGAGGAATACTGGCAGCGAGTAGTAGGACGGGTGAAGCGAGCCAGAGAATATGGTAAAAAATACTTCAGTTAGAGGACAGAGCACGTGAAGAAGTAGTGGGAAATAGAAATAATGGTCTGAGTAGGTTGTGGCATGAGAGAAAGAAGGAGGAGAAGGAATAGGAGAAGAGAGGGGAGCGAAGAGCAGATTTGCATATGGCCGGACTGGCAGCTGAAGTAGACAGAAGAGGAGAGACAGTGGGAGAAGGAAAAACAGTAGGAGAAGGAGAGACAGCGTCAGAGAGGAGCGTGATAGGAGGAAGAGAGATTGCATGAGAGGGCACAACAGAAAGGAGGGGCTTTCGGAGAGACAGTATGAGAGAAGAAGTTAGAGGGAGAAATAGAGGGAGCAGCAACAAGGACAAAACTGCTGTTTAATGAAAAAAACACCTACTTACATCCACAGACACCAAGCAGGAAAACCCAAACCTGAGACTGACTTAACTGACTCAGACCACTCTGACTATGACTGTAGAAGCCAGAAAAGCGACAAACACGGGAGAAAGAGAGAGGGATTTAAAAACAAACACGTAAAATCAGTATGATGAGTTCAGGCTCAGAGGGGAGGAAGAGGAGATACGATGGTCAGAATGCGGAAGCAGAGGACCAGGAACTAAGACTAGGGACAGGACCACCGATATATATAAACCATTTAGTTTAGCAGACAAGGAACACGTGAATGCACAACTACCACCACTTAGTGACGCAGCTGGAATATGGTTACAGAAATTAGCTGGTCTAACCGTAGGCACAGAGCTCACCATGAATGAATGAATGAATTTTATTTTTGGTTCTACATCAGATGTTGAATAAAATGACATAATGTTTTGACAATTTCAACCAAAGAAAGGATTTGGCTGAAGCAACTTGCTTTTATTAGCCAACCCTAACATCACAGTTCTGACTTATTTACTTATGATTAAACATATATTTGATTAAAAGTATATTTATTTATACCTAAATAAATGAAATCATTTACTTACTTTATATACATTTAAACATATTATACATGTAAACACACACACACATACTCACAAAGCAAAAATCAAAATCTGCAAAATCAAAATTCATATTTGCTTAAATAAGGTTTTACTTTTTTCTCATTTCCATGTATTCAATAATCAAAATGAACAACATTTCCCTTTTGTATTTATTTATTCATTTTTCTCTTTTCCAATTATAACATTTATACAGATGCATTAATTATGTCCGATTTCAAGGTCTTTTTAAATATCGGTCGTAATTACTTTCAGTTTATCATTAAGGTCATTCCACATTTTTACATCAATAACGGACGCGGACGCGCATCTTTGTCTAATGTTAGTTCTTACTTTTCTTGTTTCAAATCGAAGCAGTCCTCTTAAATTATAGCAATTGTTTCTTAATTTAATTAAAGATTGAATAACTGTAGGAAGATTTTTTACAGCTCTGAATAAGATTTCAAGTATTTTTAGCTTGACTATATCCGTAAATTTTAAAATATTATATTTTATGAAATGCTCCTTAGTAGAGTCACGGTATCCCATCACAGGTGATGTGAGAGGATTAAGATTCAAGATTCAAGAAGCTTTATTTATTATTTTATTTATCCTGAGGGAAATTATTTTGCAACAGTTTCAATACAAAGGTGGGAAAAGATCAGAGTAACAACAAGCATAAAAACCATAAATCAAATAAAATAAAGCTAACATCAAATAAATCAAACAATAACTAAGTGTGACAGAGTGCAACAGACATAGTGGTTAAACGCAGGTTTATTCAATATACAACAATACGCACTGTGCAGTTTAGCAGCATATGAAATAAAATAAGTACAAACTAAATAAGTGGTAAAGAGCGATAAGTGATAACAGTGTTAAAAATGTAGCAGCATTTCCTACAGAACTCAGAATTAATTGGACAGAAATACGGATTAGGGACAACAGACCAATTAGATTTAGATGCAGGAAAGACTGGCAGGAAAAGTCAGGAACAAACCCAGGGTCAGATCCACTGCAGGGATCAATGTTTAAAGCTGCACTTATGAAAGGAACAGATAAGGAAGTGCAGGCAAAGATGGAGGATGACCCCAGAGCAGACACAGAGCCTCCACACATATGGATGAGGACACTTCAACATCACATGCGTAGAGTAGATGAAAGAAAGGCTGCGAGCAAAACAGAGATAGAGAATTTGAAAATATAACTGACCAAATTACAGTTAGAGACACAAGCACAGATGAGCCAACAACAGGAGGAGCCAGCGCCAATGGGAATCCCCAGTTCCAGTTGCCCCAGTTGCAGGCCAATTTTATACAGGACCCCCTCCCCAGGGACCATGGAACCCGCCAGGACCATGGGGCCCACCACAATCAAATTATAGAGGAGGAAGAGGACGAGGCTTTAATCCTCGAGGAGGTTATGGAAGGGGCAGGGGCGGATCATCGGGGGCTAGGGACAATGGGTGTTTCGTGTGTGGAGGTCATGGACATTGGGCACGAGACTGTCCACAAAACCAGAGAGGTCTACCAAGAGGGGGACCCCCGCCACAGCAGCAACAACAGCAGGTGCCATCCCAACCACAACTGGCCCCAGGTAACCAGTCGCCCCAAGGCACCGGGTATCCAGACCAATACTAGGGGTGCCCAGGGTCAAGGGCAAGGGGAGAGGCTGACCCCTTGCTACGGGGAGAAGTGAATGAACGAAAAGTGGACTTTTTAGTCGATACAGGAGCAACACATTCGACTCTGATACAACCTCAGTTCGGTCAACAGCTCTCCAAATATTCCATAGACCTGGTGGGATTTGGAGGACAGCCAATGCCACTCCCTTTCACAGAACCCCTCCCCACTAAAATAGCTGGTTACCAGTTTCATCAAAGCTATGTATATTCGCCACAATGCCCAATCTCACTGCTAGGAAGAGACATCCTAGTCAGATTAAAAGCATCTATCCTATGTGGCCCACAGGGGGTGCAAGTTCATTTCCCTAATAGGGTAAAAATAGACTGTTCAGAGACAATTACTTCAAGATGTAACATTGGACAATGGATCCTAGGGGAAGATCCTGATCAGCAGCAACAGTCGGCCAACGTTTACTGGGCTCAATTGAAAGAGGACCCAGACCCGCCAATTACCAATGTTTTGAAACTGTATCAACAATGGACACCGTGGATTCACTCAGTGCACCCATATGAACCGGTCCCTGACGTTCCCCACTGTACTTTTCTCTATGTACCCAAACTGAAGAAGTGTATGAGGAAAGAGTTAGGGAAGTAGAGGGTTCCCCTTGGACACTGACTTCGGACTGTATATATCAGAATCAGAAAACCTTTAATGTCCCGCGGACGAGGAAATTCTTTTGTCACAGCACCAACAGAATATTACAAAATAAGATAAAAAATAGCAAAAATAAGCAATAAAGTTAAATTTTAAAAAGGTAAGAAATAGAAATAGACATATATACATATTCACATGACATGGTGCAGTTGTTCTTGTTTTGTTTGTTTTGTAATAATATAATATGGAGTGAATAAATATGAGTAAATAAGACCAAATAGTGCAAAAACAGAAGTGACCAAAGTTCATAGTACATATGTATCAAAGAAAGGAGTAGTAGCACAAGTCCTGCTCACTGTAGAGCAGGCAGAGTGGTACAACATGGGTGACACTGCAACACCCCATATTAGCTTAGCATTAGGAGCAGGAAGTCAAGCTAAAGATTTAGGGCCCATGGTAAAAACAACATCTCAGTTACAGGACTGGGAACAAACCACAATCCCTGCAGTCACATACTCTTAAGAAGGACAGGTGTACAAGAACACTCATCACATCACCTCACAATCAGTATTAGAGAAAAAGGTAATCCAGGCATCCACTCAAAATTTTGACCAGGCATAGTGTAATAGCGTTAATCTCATCATCCGTTTTTACTCTATCAGGCTCTCGACTGAGAAAAGTAGAGGACGGCTTAAATGCAAACATAATGTACACACACAAAGGAGTTAATGCAGCGAGCTGTTTAGCAGTTCCAGATGACGAAAACCCACATGACTGCATTCCACTGACAACGCAAGCCATTATAGTGAGACCCGACTTGCATGCAAAATCACAGGATCGACCAGACATTGACTTGTATGTATACGGCTGCTGTTTCAGAAAAGATAATGGAGGACTAAACGCAGCATGGGCAGTGGTTATCAAAGATCAGGGAAAGTTTGAGACACTAAGTACAGGAGAGGTGACAGAAAAACTGTCAGCTCAGCGAGAGGAAGTGATGGCAGTGACAGCAGCTTGTAAGCATGGTGAGGGAAAGAGAGTGAACAGATAGATAGATAGATAGATAGATAGATAGATAGGTAGACAGATAGACAGATAGACAGATAGGTAGATAGATAGATAGATAGATAGATAGATAGATAGATAGATAGATAGATAGATAGATAGATAGATAGATAGGTAGACAGATAGACAGATAGATAGATAGGTAGATAGATAGATAGGTAGATAGATAGATAGACAGATAGACAGATAGACAGATAGATAGATAGATAGATAACTTTATTTATCCCCGAGGGGAAATGAGGTCATCGTAGCAGCGGTACAAAGCAATCAGAAGTATTAAAAATAAGATAAAATATAAAATACAAAATATGAACAACAATAAAATAAAATAAAAGTACAGTATCGCAGATAAACACTATATTACAATGTGCTATGTGGATTTTAATGTGCAAGAGAGAAAAAAGGTGCATTTCAGTGATAGTTCACTTTGAGTAGTGCAAGTTTATTCCCTGAGCGTTGCTCAGCGTTGATGGCAACTACAGGTCTATCATGATTAGACTGCTTGCCTATGGCATTGCACTCTGTTAGGGCCAGTGTGAACAGAGAAAAGAAGTTTACCCCTTACGAGTTGCTTACAGGTCGCACCATCCCCGGACCAAGACACCAGGAACCGCTGCAGTAAAAGTGCAGGACAGTGACAAGTGGATTCACCTTTCAAGGTGTAGACAGGGGGAGGAGCCCAAAAGGTCCTTAGATCAAGTCAGAACAGATCTAACCGAACAGGGTTAAGGGACTTCTGTAAATACATATAATCTATTATTGACTCACATACACCATTAGTAAAAACACCACAGTATATAGAGTGAAAAAAAAAAAAAAAAAAAAAAAAGAGAGAGCACAAAAACAAACATTGTGTGTGTGGACACTTAGTTTGTTTTTTGTAATATTCATTATTTTAGTGGCAATCTATCTCATATGTGCATTGTTTGATAATTGTTAGAGTTATGGAACTTGGCAGGCCACGTCCGTGGCATCACTTTAGACATCCAGGATTTTGTGGTCTCGGAGGAATGATCACTCTGGTGAGTGATCAACAGGGGGAATTGAAGAATTAAAAATCAATGTGTGAAGTATAGTAATCATGTGTTAGCATGTGTATTAGTAATGATTAATAAGAAGTGTGATAAGTGTGATTATTAGGTATGATCATTTAAAGTGTGATAGTGATTATAAGTTCAAGCTCAAACTTTTCTGTTCCTAGCATAGCACATAAACTTTTGATTCAATCTGTATCTGCTTTCTCTGCACAGGAACAAGTCAAGGTCACAAAGACAAAGAACTAGTCAGCGCTCGAACAGGAATCTGGCAGATAGCGTAAGAGTTAGGAGAATTGCTGTCCGTGTTTTGTATCCTTCACAGATAAAGAAGAAGACTCCTGTGGACACAGAGGGAACCCCTACGCCTGAGAGTCGAGATGGAGGTGTCCTGACGGCTGTTTCAAAAATACACACATGCACGCACAAGCGCACACATAACCACGCCTTTGTAACACGTTTATATGCTGGAGTAGTTAGAATAGATATCAGAACTTCTTGCCTCTGATCACGGGTACTGTGTGCTCACAGTTACTCTAGATAGAGACTAGAACATTTCTCCAGACGTCTGTAGAATCTGATGTTCTTCTGCTAATAAATGCCTGCTGGCGCACTAAACTACCAACGACTCTGCTGACTCCAGGAAGCCTCCTGTAGAATTTGAATTACGTAATATATACTCTGTTAGGTCCTTTTGATTTGTGTGAAATTCTGAAAAGTATTGTGTAAAATTCCTACACCATCCATGAATGATTTCACACTCATCAATTGCAAAAACTCGATAAATGTACAGGTGGTTTGTGATGCCAAGCTGTTGCTTTTAAACGTGGTGGCCAGGGGGGGGCGACGATACACGATTATTTTATATTTCAAAACAGCTCGGCTCCAGCCCCCCGCGACCCTGACATTGAATGAATAAATGAATGTGTTGGCGCGCGGCTGCAGCAAGATGCACTGCAGAGCCAAAGTCATCTCCTCGGTTGGTGGCTACCCTGGATAAATTGCATTAAATCAAACAACGTATCAGATGATTAACATCTTGGTATGGTTCTTCTAGGTGACAAAGGTATCCTCTAACGGTATACCTAATAACCCCGCTGGCAAACCCCGCTACAGAGCAAGAGCGCCGGTGTTGTGCCGTATTCAGCACCCCTGCCGTGAAATGCACCCCCTTTGATATTCTGGATCAGAAGGCTGTTGTTTCCACCTATAGGAGTAGTTTATATACAGCTAACCCACAACGGCCAGAACATTGGTTACTTACAGTCTTTAAACAATTTTTAAGAGTTTAAAATTACAAACTTGGATAATAGCGAACACAAAACAACACTTTGTTGTCTGTTCTGTGGAAATATACTGCAGCCATAATTACAAAATTAATGAAATTGATCTTTTGAGCAAGTTGAATGTATTTGACTAAGAGTTTCCTAAATATTATCCAAGCTTTTCTTGCAATTCATAGGTTCAAAAGTGTGTGCTTTTAATTGGGTTACCTGTATATAAGATACTCCTATAGGTGGAAACAACAGCCTTCTGATCCAGGATATCACCTATAATGCAAGGGGGTGCATTTCACGGCAGGGGTGCTGAGTACGGCACAACACCTGTCCAACACTGCGCACAAGCGTCTCAGTGGAGCGCTGCTTCGGGTTGACTGCCTCAGTTATTCTTTTGCAGCAGTTTTTATGGGCCCCTTTTATTCCACTCTTAAGACTGCCAAAAAGCAGATCTTTATTTTGCTCCATCCCGGATGTCAGGATGCCGATCTGTGTGTTGGAAAAGTTTATTTTCTAACAATGGTTTCGTCTCTCCATGTTTGACCTCAGTGGGCGAGGCCTCCGAACCAGGAATATGTAAGGGGCGTAACGTGTTAATGACGATCGAATTAAGCCGCAGCATTTATCAAGGCCCGCTCATTCGTACGCTGAGATTGGTCAGATACAAATGTTTCATAAATCACACGTGGGTCCTGTCATACGACCAATTCTGCGCTCAGATCTGCACACGTTTTCCCGCAAGATTGATAAATGAGGCCCAATGTGTTCACTTCATTTACTATTTAATTGCAACAATATCACGTGAACATACCAAGTCAACTTAAAACTGTTAAAGTCCAAATGCAAAGAGGAGAGGAAGGGAGGGGGAAGAAAAGGGAAATCATATTTTTTAAAATAGATTAATAAAATGTATCTTGCCTTAAGATGAACTTTCATAATTAATCCATCAGTGGTTAACGCTGAGGCCTCAAACCAGCAAAGTCATTGACAAGTTCATCTGGGTCCAGTGATCTTACGACAGCAGGGTAAACAGCCATTAACATAAGGTGTGTTAGCCTGTCATCCCATAGTAGGGATGGGCGTATCGATCCTCACACGCTACTCATTTGGCATCGATCTCCTTAAACAAATATCGATATCAAATAACAAATAAGAATTGGGGGTGCATGCATCAATTTCAACTGTTTTGGATAGCTTACTTAAATTACTATGAACTGGGCACCCCCGTACCTGGCGGTGCATTGAGCTGGCCCGTGTCACATGACAAGGAAGCTCTATGAGCAGCCAGCCCGGCCGACGCACACACACACACACACACACACACACTGTTTGTCACACAGCCATCAGCCAGCATGAATACGGGGCTCGGGGAAACAAAATGAGAAGCGTCGGCTATGGCAGACAGAAAACGAAGCGCGGTGTGGTGTTATTTTTCGGCAGTTGACAAAGTTACGGCAAGGTGCCTAGTGTGTGACAAAAAAGTTTCACACAGCAGCAATACTACTAACTTATTCACATTTGAAGACCACACATCCTGAGAGCCACAGTGAGCTTGAGAAAAGACAAGCTGCAGAGAATGTCCAGTCTCCTGCACCACCCGCTCTCCGGCAAAAGACCCTGCGAGAGAGTTTGCAAAAAGGCAAAGTTTATCCAGGTACATACAGCACTGTTACCGTTGCCAGCGTAGTGATAAAGACAATGCTTGTGTTGTCTGTTCCCGAATCCTTAAATATTATGATCACAATCTAATTTTTACAGAACACACTTCAGGTGAAGAGGATAATTATATACAGTAAACAGTTGTTGATTAAGTAATTATGCAAAATGTATAGCCTATGAGTGAACATGCATATATTTTCATAAGTCTGAACACCTGATTAAGCCAGGTATATAATCCTTATTTTATTATGGTTATATATTATTATTAATGATTATTTTACAGTTTATTGTAAAGCCCTAATATCTAATCAAATCCTTAATATTGTATATAGAAAATACATTTAATCTTGCAACCCATTTCAATGGTAGAGGATCAAGGTTTCCGTCATTTTATGAAGGTGGTGGATCCCCAATACCAGATCCCTAGTCGGAAATCCATGATCACAGGTGAAATTCCCAAACTGTATGAGGAAGCACAAAAAACACTGAAAGACTCCATACAGTCAGCAAGCAGTCTGGTTTTAACAAGCGATATGTGGACTCCAAGAACCACTGAAGCTTATTTGACTCTGTCAGGACATTTTATTGACAAGGACTGGCAGATGCAGTCTTGCAATCTTGCAACAATCCATGTAGCTGTGCAGCACACAGCAGACAATATATCTGAACTCCTCACAAAAATAACTGATGAATGGGGCATCACCAGTAAGGTTCATGCAGTTATTACTGACAATGGAGCCAATATGGTCTCTGCTGTGCGTAAAACTTGCTGGAAACATATTCCTTGTTTTTCTCACACACTAAACCTCATTGTGAAAGATTCCATTAAGGCAGACACAAGTCTTGAGTCCATCCTGGAGAAATGCGGTGCTATTGTTCGGTTCTTCCACCACAGCACCAGAGCAACTGACAAACTAAAAGAAGTACAAAGCCAGTTGCACTTGCCACAGCAAAGACTAATCCAAGCAGTGGATACTCGATGGAACTCAGCATTGTACATGCTTGACAGACTGTATGAGCAACAACAAGCTGTCACAACAGCACTTTGTCTTCTTGGGAGAAACAACATGTGCCTAAATGATGGAGAATGGTCCCACATTCGCCAGGCCACTGAAGTCCTCAGGCCTTTTGAAGAGGCCACTAAGGAGGTTTCAGCAGAGCAGTACGTAACTATTTCCAAAGTCATACCTCTGGTCTCTCTTCTTCAACAAGTAACCTCATCTGCTGGGCAGAGGAACAACACTCTGGCTTCACAGCTTGCAGCACAATGCAAGCGAGGTTTTCAAAACATTGAGCACAACCACACTCTTGCAGTCAGCACCTTTTTGGACATGAGGTTCAAAAACATTGTCTTCTGTGATCCTGGCAATGTGGAAACAATTAAATCACGGATCATCACTGAGATGCAAGCCCTGGCCTGCCCTGAAAGACCGGCAACCAGCCGTGAAGCCTCTGCTTCTCCATCAACTGACTCTATGAGAACAGCCTTGTCAGTGACACAAGGGCCACCTGCTGCAAACACTGAGAGGAGTGACACACAGTGTTCAACGTCCAAGGGATTATGGCAGGAGTTTGATCGGGTTGTGGCTTTTCAGAGCAATCGCACAGCAAACACAGATGCATATATCGAAATGCGAAGATACATGGAAGAAAAAGTGATCCCAAGGAGTGAGGACCCTTTGCTTTGGTGGAAAACAAATGAAAGCACATTTCCACTGCTGAGCAAAGTAGCAAAAAGATACCTTGGAACTGTTGCAACCTCTGTTCCAGCAGAGAGACTCTTTTCCAAGGCTGGAGAAACAATCAGCCAGAAGCGTAATCGGCTTAAAGCTGAAAATGTTAATATGATACTGTCGTGGAAATTTTCTGCTCTTGGTGAAGAATGAAATAACGAATTCTTGCCGGCCGACAAAGTTTATTTTCTTTGCAAAGAAAAGGTCAATCGACATGCGAGCAGTTCGAATGAGGAAAGACAAGTGAGCAAAAGAAACGTTGAACATTTATACCTGACGAAAGCCCACCCCTTGAATGTGTATTACATCCTTTGTCTTACTGTGGGGTTGACCAGCCCAGACATCCTGCCGTATAATTAACAGGTCTGATCAACACAGTTTCAGAATACACAAGGGTTGAATACATCATGAGACAGTGAGCTGTTGACTCTCTCTGAAACGTGAAATGCAATTACAAGGTCTAGTCTTTAAAATACACAAATGGGTAGAAAAGAAAAAAGGGATCTGATATCTTGGGGCGAAAACCTTCTGTTCTGCTGTCTGAAAGGCTTCTCAAGGAAGAAGGAATATTCAAATTTACCATTACAGATACTTTTCCTTAACACCAATCTAAAACTTGAGTAAAGTATGGGTACCCATGTACTGAGGCTTAGTCATTGCTGCAGCGTTTTTTTTTTTTTTTTTACTAAGTGAGGATAAGTGCAAATGTACATGTTTTTGTTCATGTTTAATTTATGTTTATATTATTTATTTTACATTTTGTTTTATTATACTATTGCACATAATACATTGGGCAAAATGGCCAGTATTTTGACATGTGATTTGGTTTAAGTGTAAAAATGTTTTGACTCAAAGTGAGGAAAGTGCAAATGTACATGTTTTTTGTTCATGTTTAATTTATTTTCATATATATTTATATTATTTATTTTACTTTTTGTTTTATTATGTATTGCACATAATAAATTTGGGTTAAATGGCCAGTATTTTGTCATGTGATTTGCTTTAAGTGTAATAATATTTTGACTGAAAGCAGCGCCGTAAGTATCGGTATCGATATCGGCAATACTGACTGGTATCGGATCGGTATCGGATCGATAGCAATTTTTGCGGTATCGCCCACCACTACCCCATAGTGGTCCGCAGGTAGGGTTTGACTCGTTATGAAACAGAGAAGAATCTTTCGTTTTATGCGGTGGAAACCGGAATTGTTGCTGCAGTTTTATGACCTCTGAAAAGCGACAGACATGGTGTTGAGTTGTCAGAGCCAACATGATGTTTTTCTGCTCCTCCACGTCCTTCATCTCAATTGTCCAAGTCTGATCCAGCTATTTCAATCTGAGAAATTGGTGGGGACTCAGACTCAAAGATTCAATTCGAGAAGTCGGTGTGGACGAGTTCTCAGCCTCCATGCATGTAGTCTCCGTCTTCCTGTAAGCATCTGCATCCCCGGCGCAGGTGCTAGAGTGGCTAACAGCCCCGTTAACAGCCTGAATCCCACCTTCACTACCTGGTCTTCCTCCCTCCAAAATATAACTGAATCTCTGTGAGCAAAAAAATCTGTTTTCTTTTCTTCAACTGACTACATTTACTATCAACATTTTTCAAGAATCAAGAAGCTTTATTTATCCCAAGTTTCAATACAAAGATGGGAAAGGATCAGAGTAATAATAAGCTAACATAAATCAAATCAAAATAAAGATAACATTGAATAAATCAAACAATTAACTAAATGTGAAAGAGTGCAACAGACATTGTGGTTAGACGTAGGTTTATACAATATACAACAATACGCAATGTTCAGTTTAGCAGCATATTGAAATGAAATAAGTACAAACTAAATAAGTGATAAGGAGCGATAAGTGATAACAGTGGTAAAAGTGTAGCAGCATTTCTTACTGAACTAAGTTACAGTAAAACTAAATAAAGTGATGCAGTGATGATAGAAAGTGACATTTGCTCAGGACACAGTGTCTCCACATTGATTGGACACAAAATGTGAAAAGGTAAAAAAAATCCCTTAAATTACCGTACTTGAGTAAATGTACTTAGCTCACTCCCATCACTGTTAAGTTGTTAAGTTAGCCTCATAGGTTAGCCTACATGCTACACTCACTCCCATCACTGTTAAGTTGTTAAGTTAGCCTCATAGGTTAGCCTACATGCTACACTCACTCCCATCACTGTTAAGTTGTTAAGTTAGCCTCATAGGTTAGCCTACATGCTACACTCACTCCCATCACTGTTAAGTTGTTAAGTTAGCCTCATAGGTTAGCCTACATGCTACACTCACTCCCATCACTGTTAAGTTGTTAAGTTAGCCTCATAGGTTAGCCTACATGCTACACTCACTCCCATCACTGTTAAGTTGTTAAGTTAGTCTCATAGGTTAGCCTACATGCTACACTCATTCCCATCACTGTTAAGTTGTTAAGTTAGCCTCATAGGTTAGCCTACATGCTACACTCATTCACATCACTGTTAAGTTGTTAAGTTAGCCTCATAGGTTAGCCTACATGCTACACTCATTCGCATCACTGTTAAGTTAAGTTAGCCTCATAGGTTAGCCTACATGCTACACTCATTCCCATCACTGTTGAGTTGTTAAGTTAGCCTCATAGGTTAGCCTACATGCTACACTCATTCACATCACTGTTAAGGTGTTAAGTTAGCCTCATAGGTTAGCCTACATGCTACACTCATTCACATCACTGTTAAGTTGTTAAGTTAGCCTCATAGGTTAGCCTACTTGCTACACTCATTCTCATCACTGTTAAGTTGTTAAGTTAGCCTCAAAGGTTAGCCTATATGCTACAGTTTGAATAAAGCCGAGTTAAGTAATGCGTCTGTTATCCTGTGGAGGGCAGTAATGCGCTCAGAAGCGTTTAAACTGACACAGGGACAGAAGAAGAGGGTGTACACACTGTACTGTGCTCCAGAACAAGTTGAGTCAGGTCTGCACACGTAATGACAGCCAGGTAGACATAACTAAAGCTACAATATACAGCTCTTCCTGTACCCGCTGACCACTCGCATTGTCCGCCAGGTTCGTTCCTGCGTACTCACCGCTGTAGCAGCAAACTGCGGACCATGGGACGGAAAGTGACCCTCGCTACTTGCTCTTTGAATCAGTGGGCTTTGGACTTTGAAGGCAACCTGGAAAGAATACTGCAGAGTAAGTCGGAGTATTACTGCCCGACACTGGAGTCTGTGGAGCTATTCCCGCGGTAGCCGGTGGAGGTTTCTGGTTCTATTAATGTCAGAATGCAAAACCTACTGTTCAAAGACATAGCAGATACTCCAGGGCTGTTACCTTAGTGCAAAACGTCGTGATACAGTAGATGACTGCGGTGTAAAGTGTGTCAGGATATTTCAGCCACTCAGGAACATGAGGAAATGCTTTACACAAGTGTTTTTAATCAGAAAAAGATCCATTTTCTATCCAAAGTTCTCAGTTTGCATAGTCTCATGGTGAAACTTAAACTGATCCCCAGTGTTGATCATAGATCTTCTGTCCTGATATAGTAAGGTGACCAGATTTCGGAAAAGAAAATCGGGGGCATTTTCAGCGCGGTGGTCAAAATTAAAATGTTATCATTATGAAATAAATAACAGGGGCAATTTCATGTTAATGTAGTTTAATATCAGTGTGTCTTTTTAATGTGTATTAAAGCAAATGAGCAGCAAATAAGAAGTTTCAGTAGTCCCAGTAGAAGTAGTTCGGTAGTAGTATAATTAAATAGCCACCTCTGTTAAGGCTGCATGAGTTGTTTATTCTAACATATGTCTGCAGCATTTGACAAAGCTGTAAAAAACAGAGATAAAACAAAAACAACAACAAAGCAGATTCTTAGCTCATTCAAATTTTTTTTATTGAAAAGCTCTTTAGTTTTTGGTCCTAAATGTCCAGATCCATGCAGGTCCAAGCAGGTCAACCACAGTCCTCTCCCGTAGCCTCAGCCTCCGAGACCTGGATGGAAAAACAGCAGAGGAGAACATGAGCAAAATTGAAGAACAGATGCAATAGTGAGAAGTTTATTTCTTAACAAAGCAATAACATCAGATTTGATAACATACTTTTATAATTTAGTCTCCTTTCTTTCCTTATCTGCTCAATGTAATTGCCTGTTTAAATTGCTATATCAGAGGTTCTTAAACCTTTCAGACCACATACCACTATGTGACAAACCAAATTTCCAAAGTGCCAATTTTTTAACCCATTTTTTTTAATGCCTTCATTTATTAAGTGCACTCACAAATGTCACTTCTTAAGGGGACAGACCGGATATTACATTTACAGTTCCAGTAATTATCAGTTCAATTAAATTAAATAGGCTTTATTGGCATGACATTTTACATGTGTTGCCAAAGCACAATCAGAACAATAATAACAATAATACTATTCAACAGAACAAAATAACTAAATAGACGGCTGTGGCTTGGTGGCAGAGTGGGTCGTCCTCTGTTCGAGAGATTGGTGGTTCAATCCCCATCTCCCCCTGGTCCACATGTCGAAGTGTCCTTGGGCAAGACACTGAACCCCGAATTGCTCCCCGTGCTGAGCATGGGTGTGTAAATGTGGTGTGAATGGTTAGATCAGATTAGATGGTATGTAGATGTCCACTGCCATCAGTGTGAATGTCTGTGTGAATGGGTGAATGTGACAGACACTGTGAAGCGCCTTGAGTAGTCAGAAGACTACTATATAAGTACAAGTCCATTTACCATTAGTCCATTTACAAAAAAGATACAATACATACATACATAACATAGATATAACAATTATACAAGTTAATATAAATGTATAGGTAGCATAGCATTAACAGATTACAGAAGCAAACCTACTGAAGATACAATAAAATAAAGAGATGAAATACAATGATGAGATGTTAATAGTTGGTAAAACACAAATAGGGATAATAAAGATATATAGAAGTAAAATGAAAATAAATAAATAAAAGAAGATGGTGGCAGTAGAGTATTGTAAGTACAAGTATACTTATAAATGTCTATCTGACTCTTTATCTATGTCCCACTGGTTGTCTCTTTTGTTGTGGCAGGAAGGGACATATTTAGCGGCCAACACCCCACATTTTTCTTTTCCCCTAGAATGAGGTGTAATTTCTGTCAAACCCCTTTATCTCTGTCTCTCACTCTTGCTCATTCCCTTTTTCACTGTCTCATTTCCTCCATCTCTCTCTCTCTCTCTCTCTCTCTCTCTCTCTCCTTTGCCTCACCTGACTTGCATATTTCTCAGAAGAATGTATTTTCCTCTGGATAGCTCTGTCGTTGGCCAGGATCTCCATGAATTTCTCACAAGGGAGATTGATGTTTGTCTTCACAATAAGCATGGCCTTAATCGAAGGTACAGTGAATCTGTTTCTGCTGTCTGCCCATATGTCATTCATTTGGGAGAACACCCTCTCTACTGGTGCATTACTTCCAGGTAAGCACATGACAACGGACACTAAGGGCGCACTCACACTGTCCTTCAGTATCGGGCCCAAACAGGTTTTACGGGGAAAAGCCTAGTTCGTTTGACCAGTGTGAGTGCAACCGCTCCGCGCCTAGCTGCGGCCAGCTGGCTGACCCCGGCCCGTTTGAGAGAGGTGGGCTTTTGTAAAGCGTGTTTGCACATATACGAGCACGAGCTTTCGCACGTGTACGAGCACGAGCACAAGGCCTACGACGGCTCTGATGTCATTTTATGTGCGCCTGTTCGGACATAGAAAAAAAAAAGAAAGACGGACCATGCGCGGACATTTCACAACAACAATGGTGGCGAAAGGTTCCCGTCGATGTGATGTGGAGGTGGAGTGTTTACTGCAGATTTGGGTGGATGAAAATATTTAAAAACAGTTGTACAAGACGCTCAAAAACTCTGGAAAGATTTGTAAACAAAGCGACGCATCGTGATGGCGTCATTTTATGTGCGCCTGTTCCGACATATAAAAAAAAAAAAAAAGACGGACCATTCGCGGACATTTAAAACAATGGCGGTGAAAGGTTCATGTTGGTGTGATGCGGAGGTGAAGTTTTTACTGCAGATTTGGTCGATGAAAAGATTCAAAAACAGTCGACAAGACGCACAAAAACTCTGAGGTCTATGGAAAGATTTGTAAACAAAGCGACGCATCGCGATGACGTCAATCAATGCGTGTGACGTGTTACGGCGTGATGACGTATGGACAGGCAAGAAGCATTTGCGCGAGGCCCAGGTAGTGTGAGTACAAACTGGCTGGCCGGCGGGAGGGGAGAGGGAGGGGGGGGCAAGTACCCTAAAGCCCGGGGCACGGTACTAGTGAGCCCTAATCTAGCCAGGTTAGTGTGTGGGATGTCTGACTGACTGAGTGGTGTCTCAGATCCCTTCCATTCACTGAGTGATTCCCCTTTTAGGAATTCTTGCAGGGCAGAAACCTCATCAGACAAATCATCTTCGTTGATGGACAAATTGGGGCATTTTTCCTGCAGTGTGGCTGTTGCCCTCTGGATCTCTTCACGCTGAGGTTTCTTTTTTAGAAGGAGACAGTGTAAGTTATTCAAGTTGTCTGCATGCTTTCCCCAAGCTTGCAAGTAGCTCACAGCCGTTGTAAAAAAGAATTTGAAATTTTGAGAACGTTTTCTTGAGTGGTTTCTGCATTTTCTACAAGTTCCCTCAAAAGTCCTCTGGCCAGCACTGGAATGAAGCCGTCATCACGTCTTGCTGTCAGTTTTACCTCCAAATCTTTCAGGACTGCAGCTGACTCCACAGCACAACGGTCCTGGCCTTCAAGCTTCCTAATCGTGTCACTGAATATAGTCAGGTTTCCATGGGCAAAGGTCAGCAGCAGTTCAGTCAGTTGATATTCAAACATTCTTTTCAAGACAACAGGGCATTTTTCTTCAGAAAGGAAAAATGCTTTCAGCGGTGCATACATTTTCAGCACTCTCTCAAGAGCAGGCAGCAGAGCACATTGTTGTGTCCCAAGATATTGTGATACTCTTGGCCAACAAACTCACAAAAGCTATTCAGTCTTTCCTTTTTTCTAAAAATGAAAATATGAAAATATTTTTGTGAGCAGGTACTCGACATCAATGGGAACAAGATCCAAAGCTGTTCTGGTTGCATTATGGATAATGTGAGCAGGACAACCAAGGCCAATCACCTCCCGGTGCAGACAAAAAGTAACACCCAGATTCCTAACTGTGGTGCTGGAGGACAACACAACATTATCCAGATTAACAATGTCTTTAGCTATTGAGTTTCGGAGGCCTTTGGGGCCAAGTACAATGACCTCAGTTTTATCTGAGTTTAACATCAGAAAATTGCAGGTCATCCAGCTTTTTATTTCCTTAATGCACATTTGAAGTTTATCTAACTGATGGGTTTCATCTGGTTTGATCGACAAATATAATTGTGTATCATCAGCATAACAATGACAGTTTATGGAGTGCTTCCTTATAATATTTCCTAAGGGAAGCATATATAAGGTGAATAGAATAGGTCCAAGGACAGAACTCTGTGGGTATCCGTGGCTAACTTTAGTGTAAATGGAGGATTTGTCATTAACATGTACAAACTGAGATCTATCTGATAAATAAGACTTAAACCAGCTTAATGTTCACACAGACAAGTCTAGTTCAAGCTCACAAAATAAATGGGTTCATACTACACAACTTACCTTAACACGGTCGCCTTCCTCTGCCTTCTGCTCTTCACCCAGAAAAAGGAAACAATTTTGCCGCGTTGTCTGTTTCCGGGTACCGCGACGTAACGTCAGGACATTAGTTTAACTGGCTACCGTAATAACTGGAGTTTGCGTCTGCCCGCAAATTTTTTTTTCTCCCATTCAAATCGGGTAAATTTTTTTTGGGGACAGTTTTAACCGGGTACAGGACGGCCTAATCGGGGACTGTCCTCGGGGTTACCTTGAATTATGCTTTGTTCAAGCCCACTCCGAATATGGATACGAATAGTTCATATGGTAAACAGATACAGATAATGCTCCCTCATCCCTACTGTTTTGGCTCTTTGAAAACGCAGGAGGACTTACCGGGGGTAGAAATCTTTGTGTTCCCGAGTCCATGCCCGAGTGCAAAGCATGAAGCAACACGAAAAACTACAAAAAAACAATAGAAAAAAATATTTGACACAATGCACAAAAAGTGTAAGCAGAAGAGGTGTGTCGCTGCTGGAGCCTTACACTGGGCTCTACGGAGACGGGACCTAAGCTGCCAGAGATGTTTCTCTACAGCTCTTTTTAGCCGAGCACCCTCCTTCTCCTTCCCAACACTCGATTTTGGTAGGGTCGAACTGATGCCAGCATACATTTTTTTTAGATAGTTATGAGCCCTTTGATTGGTATTCACAAAACATTTTTGAAGCTGGTCTCCTCTTACCCGCACGTATAGGACTGAATGGGCGAATGGGCACAGGGCAGCTAACCTGACTATCACCAGAGCCGTTCTCTGGTGTTCTTTTAAAAAATAAATAATCTCTTGATTGGACAACACGGATGAAACAGCAGCATCCATGTTGACGCCTGCTTCCTCGATGTGAGCCACCACAGACGTTTCTCCGCTACATCACATCGATAAAACCCCGCCTGGCGGTGCTGATTGGCCTTACCATATTTTGCAGACCCTGAAGTCACTTTCCTATGGAGCGAATCCAGATGGTTGAGTGGAGCTAGGGGGAGCGAAATTCATCTGGCGAGAGTCAGGTTACAGGGCAGCCCCACAAGCGAGTGTTGCAGAACCGTGCTTGGCCACTCAGCCCATGCGGGGCACACACACACACACACAAACATACTCATACGATGTGGAAATAAAAAAATCAACACTTCATATTTAAAAATCCCTAGACTATCGTGATCAAAACTATTGATCTGAAGCTCTATGCTGACGCTGTCCTGTAAGTAGTTTGATGATAATGTAGATCTTAATACTGTCGGATAATCAGCCAACACCACATAAACACCTGTTACCTTGTGTGAGAGATTCTTAAAGGTTTTCATATTTCGAAATCATCAGAGTAGAGTAGAAGTGAAAGTCTTAACTCCTCTCCAGATAGAAATATGTTTTCCCGAAATGGGAACCATCATGGAAACTGGTGTACTGACCGGAATAACCATAATGTCTTGTAGGCCTACTCTTTAACACTTTCTCCTGAATGTCACTATTTTTCAGAATTTGTGACAAGGATTGCAAAATTGGTACATACTGGAAAGTCCTTCCCTCTTTTGCATCAAGCATATACTCCAATGGTTCAACAACGTAGAAATGTCCCTTTAAGTACTTATTTCTCTGATATGCTGTGCCAAGAGGACTTCTTCACTAAAGGCTGCACTAACAGGATTTAACAGGCAAATGCGTTTTAGCAAATCTGTGACTACAAATTCCTCAACAGCGCAGTCATGGTTCTGAAATGTGTCATGGACAATGCTTTTGATAATGGGTGCAGATGCTGAACTAGTAATAAATTGAAGCTCCTCTACAATCTCGTTTATACGCCTCCTGGGCACATTGAAGATGCAATCTCATTTAAGTAATAAGGCAAAAAGCTCATCAACAATGGCTTTACCTAAATCTTCTGCCTCTTTCACAAGCAGTAACAAATTGTTGCATTGAGTTCTCATTTAAATTGTGTTGAAATGCCTTTTAATTGAAGAATTAATAATCATATGTTAGCGAGTTTATTAGTAATGATTAATAAGAATGTGATAAGTGTGATTATTAGGTATGATCATTTAAAGTGTGATAGTGATTATTAGTCCAAGCTCAAACTTTTCTGTTTCCAAAAGCACACAAACTTTTGACTCAATCTTTTTCTGCTTTCTCCAAAAGCACAGGAACAGTAAGTCGGTCAAGGTCACAAAGACAATGAACTAGCCATGTTGCAAATATGCACCTGGCAAAGTTAGTTGAGATTAGGGAAGTTGCTGTACGTGTTGTGCTTTCTTCACAGATAAAGAAGAAGACTCCTGCTCTACAGAGGCTACTCCTACGCACAGGGAGGAAGATGGAGGCTGGAGCAACTGCTACTTCTAAAATACACATATGCACGCACAAGCGCACACATAACCACGCCTTTGTAACAAGTTTATATGCTGGAGTTTTTAGAATAGATATCAGAACTTCTTGACTCTGATCACGGGTACTGTGTGCTCACAGTTACTCTAGATAGAGAATAGAACATTTCTCCAGACGTCTGTATCATCCGATGTCCTTCTGCTAATAAATGCCTGCTGGTGCACTAAACTACCAACGACTCTGCTGACTCCAGAAAGCCTCCTGTAGAATTTGAATTACGCAATATATACTCTGCTAGGTCCTTTTGATTGGTGTGAAATTCTGAAAAGTATTGTGTAAAATTCCTACAGAGAAACTTGGTGACCCCGGACGTGATTCTGACAAGGAGGCTCAGGTAAAAGGAGCTGCAGAGGTTGGACCGGTGACCACGCGGAGTCACTGGGAACCTCCTGGGGCCGACTGAACTTCTCCACAAGGGCCCATCACTGACAAAAGGTAAGCAGTCACCTATTCTTCTTAAGAAGTGAAGACTGTGATTCGGCCTTAAAATCTAAATTGGTGGAGAATGTCAGTATGTTTCCTAGAGGTTAATTTGATCCAAATTTAGCCGGGGGACTGACGATTGAAAAAAAAGGCCTGTTAAACTGATTTGGAATCAGTATAAGTAAAAGGTAAAGGAGTGTTGGGATCATAAATCCCGACAGGTCCTAGGCGCATAAACGGTGCTCAGTAAGACGTTCAGGGAACGCAGAAAGGCCGGAGGCTGTAGAGACCCTCGAATATACATTAGGCATTAAGGACTAAAAGCGCCACAGGGGGATAGCCCCTAGGTGAGCCTAGAAAGCCACCATAGGTCTGGGACCTAAAGGTTCTGGGAACCAAAGAAAAAAAATGTAGGTCTGGGACCTAAAGGTTCTGGGAACCAAAGTGTAAGAAATACTTAAAAGTTGTGTTTATTTGTGGGATTGTTGTGTGGGAAGTTTCGAGGATAATAGAGAACACAAACAGATAAAAGTGTGAGTAGGTTTCTGTGGTGGTGGATACACCCAGTCTGTAGCCGCTGATGGTGAAACACTGTCAGTAGAAGCTTGTTGCAGACATCACAGAAAAGCCTGACGATTAAACTCACCACTGGTCTTCTCTTATCTGGGGGTACATAAATAACGGGGCTGTGACACTCGGCTTTTGGTCATTAAAAGTAGTGATTTATATCGTCTCACTCCGCTCTATCACGGTAGAGTAGAAGCTTGAGTGAGGGGAGGATCACTGGGGACTAGATCCACTGACCGGATAACGAGTGTGTGTGAATAAAGAATAAATAAATACCTGTGAATAGTACTTTAACAGCTGAAATAACTATGACAGGCCCTATAGAGTCCCGGCTGATTGATGGTCGGACTCTTTAACTGATGGTTCACAAGTGTTTATTTTTAGGCAAAATAGATGATACCGTTGCTCCATTAAATCTTTTGACACCTTGAAGACTCTGAACACACCGTGAACACAACGTGAACAATAAGAGTAAGAGCTATGGAATGAAACAAAAATAATATGTAATAAATAAATAAATAATACCATCTATATAATATCATGTTCAACAATATCAAAATAGTGTGTTTTTAACCTTTTACAGAAAATGAATTGTCATTTACAATCATGAAATATACTTTAAACCTATTTTATCTTAATTACAAACTCAGAATAGAGTGCAATAAACAAACATATCTAACTATAAAAAATGATATTATAACAGTTATTATATCAGTTTGCAGCTTTAACTTCCAAAGATTGTTAATGCACACAAAAATAATGCTGTATTTATTAAAAACTAGCAAGCAGTGTAATGAAATAATTGTCTCCTTCAGAGAGACAGATGCTCTGAATCGCTCCAAAACAGCGTTACTGATTAAATTAAAAGCTTAAAATAGACGATGCAAAGCAACACAAGGACATCCCGTTTTGATAAAGCATTAAGCACCACATGAAACAAAATGATGACAAACCTTGTGCCTTTATCCACCAGCTGCTTAACAAACTTGTCGGTTTACATTTCCTTGAGTTTTTGCACTTTTGATAGACCCGTTTGCAATACACTTAACTTTCTGTAAAGTTGTTCTTTTTTTTCCGTTTCCGGTTACACTCTATCAAAATAAAAGCACAAGCCTAAAAACAGGAAGTAACGGTAAAATGCAACTACACATTTTAAGAGATTTCTCATGAAAATGCAACTACACATTTTGGGAATATGATGTGCTATATTAAAGGTAATTTACAATCCCAGGATTAGGTTGGGATGAATACTGACAGTGAGTAGCAGGACGGGTGAAGCGAGCCAGAGAATATGGTAAAATATGTATGTATAATATATGGTTCAGTTAGAGGAGGAGTTAGAGGAGGACAGAGCACGTGAAGAAGTAGTGGGAAACAGAAATAATGGTCTGAGTAGGTTGTGGCATAAGAGAAAGAAGGAGGAGAAGGAATAGGAGAAGAGGGAGGAGCGAAGAGCAGATTTGCATATGGCCGGACTGGCAGCTGAGAGTGTAGAGACAGCTGAGAAATAGGGCAGAAGAGAAGGAGGCAGAAAGAGTACCCCCACCCTATCCACACCCACCCCCGTCACCATCAGCCCCTTCAGCAAGTAGAATATACCCAGATTTGTCTTTACAGTTACCTACGATTGAGGCAGAAGGAAGTATGAAGGTAAGAATGAGAAGAAACGCAGATTATGAGGATACAAAAAGAGGGAAGAAAGACTATAGTATAATAACAGGTGATTCTGAGAGGGTGAGACTTCAGACAGAAGAGGAGAGACAGTGGGAGGAGGAGAGACAGCGTCAGAGAGGAGCGCGATGTGAGGAAGAGAGATTGCATGAGAGGGCACAACAGAAAGGAGGGGCTTTCGGAGAGACAGTATGAGAAAAAAAGTATGAAAGGGAACATGGGAAGTCAGGAATACTAGGAGAAGAGTTAGAGGGAGAAATAGAGGGAGCAGCAACACACACGACAGCGACACAAAGCAGGAAAACTCAAACCTGAGACTGACTTAACTGACTCAGACCACTCTGACTATGACTGTAGAAGCCAGAAAAGCGACAAACACAGGAGAAAGAGACAGGGATTTAAAAACAAACACGTAAATCTAAAAATCAGTATGATGAGTTCTGGCTCAGAGGGGGAGTAAGAGGAGATACGATGGTCAGAATGCGGAAGTGAAGGACCAGGAACTAAGACTAGGGACAGGACCACCGATATATATAAACCATTTAGTTTAGCAGACAAGGAACACATGAATGCACAACTACCACCACTTAGTGACGGAGCTGGAATATGGTTACAGAAATTAGCTGGTCTAACCGTAGGCACAGAGCTCACCATGAATGAATGAATGAATTTTATTTTTTGTTCTACATCAGATGTTAAATAAAATGACATAATATTTTGACAATTTCAACCAAAAAAGGATTGCTTTTATTAGCCCACCCTAACATCACAGTTCTGACTGTTTAAACACAACGTATTTACTTATGATTAAACATATATTTGATTAAAAGTATATTTATTTATACCTAAATAAATGAAATAATTTACTTACTTTATATACATTTAAACATATTATACATGTAAACATAAATACACATACTCACAAAGCAAAAATCAAAATCTGCATATTTGCTTGAATAAGGTTTACTTTTTTCTCATTTCCATGTATTAAAATGAATAACATTTCCCTTTTCTTATTCATTTAGTTATTTTGCTCTTTTCCAATTATAACATTTATACATATGCATTAATTATTTCAAATTTCAAGGTCTTTTAAATATCGGTCGTGTTGTAATTACTTTCAGTTTATCATTAAGGTCATTCCACATTTTTACACCAATAACGGACGCGGACACGCACACGCATCTTTGTCTAATGTTAGTTCTTACTTTTCTTGTTTCAAATCGAAGCAGTCCTCTTAAATTATAGCAATTGTTTCTTAATTTAAATAAAGATTGAATAACTGAAGAAATATTTTTTACAGCTCTGAATAAGATTTCAAGTATTTTTAGCTTGACTATATCCATAAATTTAAAATATTAGATTTTATGAAAAGCTCCTTAGTAGAGTCACAGTATCCCACCATAGGTGATGTGAGAGGACCAAGATTCAAGATTCAAGAAGCTTCATTTATCCTGAGGGAAATTATTGTGCAACAGTTTCAATACAAAGGTGAGAAAGGATCAGAGTAACAATAAGCATAAAAACATAATAAAATAAAATAAAGCTAACATCAAATAAATCAAACAATAACTAATGTGACAGAGTGCAACAGACGTTGTGGTTAAGCGTAGGTTCATAAAATATACAACAATACGCAGCGTGCAGTTTAGCAGCATATGAAATAAAATAAGTACAAACTAAATAAATGATAAAGAGCGATAAGTGATAACAGTGTTAAAAATGTAGCAGCATTTCCTACAGAACTAATAATTATTTGGACAGAAATACGGATTAGGGACAACAGACCAATTAGATTTAGATGTAGGAAAGACTGGCAGGAAAAGATCAGGAACAAACCCAGGGTCAGATCCACTGCAGGGATCAATGTTTAAAGCTGCAGTTATGAAAGGAACAGATAAGGAAGTGCAGGCAAAGATGGAGGATGACCCCAGAGCAGACACAGATCCATTACACATATGGATGAGGACACTTCAACATCACATGCGTAGAGCAGATGAAAGAAAGGCTGTGAGCAAAACAGAGATAGATAATTTGAAAATAAAACTGACCAAATTACAGTTAGCAAAAGCCAGAGAGGAAGGCACAAGCCACAAACAAGCAGCTAATGCAAAGACACAAGCACAAATGAGCCAACAACAGGAGGAGCCAGCGCCAATGGGAATCCCCAGTTCCAGTTGCCCCGGTTGCAGGCCAATTTTATACAGGACCCCCTCCCCAGGGACCATGGAACCCGCCAGGACCATGGGGCCCACCACAATCAAATTATAGAGGAGGAAGAGGACGAGGCTTTAATCCTCGAGGAGGTTATGGAAGGGGCAGGGGCGGATCACCGGGGGCTAGGGACAATGGGTGTTTCGTGTGTGGAGAGGTCTACCAAGAGGGGGACCCCTGCCACAGCGGCAACAACAGCAGGTGCCATCACAACCACAACTGGCCCCAGGTAACCAGTCGCCCCAAGGCACCGGGTATCCAGACCAATACTACGGGTGCCCAGGGTCAAGGGCAAGGGGAGAGGCTGACTCCTTGCTACGGGAGAAGTGAACGAACGAAAAGTGAACTTTTTAGTCGATACAGGCGCAACACATTCAACTCTGATACAACCTCAGTTCGGTCAACAGCTCTCCAAATATTCCATAGACCTTGTGGGATTTGGAGGACAGCCAATGCCACTCCCTTTCACAGAACCCCTCACCACTAAAATAGCTGGTTACCAGTTTCATCAAAGCTATGTATATACACACATATCCTATGTGGCCCACAGGGTGTGCAAGTTCATTTCCCTAATAGGGTAAAAATAGACTGAGACTGTTCAGAGACAATTACTTCAAGATGTAACAATGGACAATGGATCCTAGGGGAAGATCCTGATCAGCAGCAACAGTCGGCCAACGTTTACTGGACTCAATTGAAAGAGACCCAGACCCGCCAATTACCAATGTTTTGAAACTGTATCAACAATGGACACCGTGGATTCACTCAGTGCACCCATATGAACCGGTCCCTGACGTTCCCCACTGTACTTTTCTCTATGACCGCACCCAAACTGAAGAAGTGTATGAGGAAAGAGTTAGGGAAGTAGAGGGTTCCCCTTGGACACTGACTTTGGACTGTATATATATATATATATCAGAATCAGAATCAGAAAACCTTTAATGTCCCGCAGAGGAGGAAATTCTTTTGTCACAGCACCAACAGAATATTACAAAATAAGATAAAAAATAGCAAAAATAAGCAATAAAGTTAAATTTTAAAAAGGTAAGAAATAGAAATAGACATATATACATATTCACATGATATAGTACAGTTGTTCTTGTTTTGTTTGTTTTGTAATAATATAATATGGAGTGAATAAATATGAGTAAATAAGACCAAATAGTGCAAAAACAGAAGTGACCAAAGTTCATAGTACATATGTATCAAAGAAAGGAGTAGTAGCACAAGTCCTGCTCACTGTAGAGCAGGCAGAGTGGTACAACATGGGTGACACTGCAACACCCCATATTAGCTTAGCATTAGGAGCAGGAAGTCAAGCTAAAGATTTAGGGCCCATGGTAAAAACAACATCTCAGTTACAGGACTGGGAACAAACCACAATCCCGGCAGTCACATACTCTAAAGAAGGACAGGTGTACAAGATCACTCATCACATCACCTCACAATCAGAATTAGAGAAAAAGGTAATCCAGGCATCCACTCAAAATTTTGACCAGGCATAGTGTAATAACGTTAATCTCATCATCCGTTTTTACTCTATCAGGCTCTCGACTGAGAAAAGTAGAGGACGGCTTAGATGCAAATATAATGTACACACACAAAGGAGTTAATGCAGCGAGCTGTTTAGCAGTTCCAGATGACGAAAACCCACATGACTGCATTCCACTGACAACGCAAGCCATTATAGTGAGACCCGACTTGCATGCAAAATCACAGGATCGACCAGACATTGACTTGTATGTATACGGCTGCTGTTTCAGAAAAGATAATGGAGGACTAAACGCAGCATGGGCAGTGGTTATCAAAGATCAGGGAAAGTTTGAGACACTAAGTACAAGAGAAGTGAAAGAAAAAACCGTCAGCTCAGCGAGAGGAAGTGATGGCAGTGACAGCAGCTTGTAAGCATGGTGAGGGAAAGAGAATGAACATATACGATAGATAGATAGATAGATAGATAGATAGATAGATGGATAACTTTATTTTTCCCCGAGGGGAAATTAGGTCATCGTAGCAGCGGTACAAAACAATCAGAAGTACTAAAAATAAGATAAAATATAAAATACAAAATATGAACAACAATAAAATAAAAGTACAGTATCGCAGATAAACACTATATTACAATATGCTATAAGGATTTTAATGTGCAAGAGAGATAAAGGTGCATTTCAGTGATAGGTCACTTTGAGTAGTGTGAGTTTATTCCCTGAGCGTCGCTCAGTGTGGCTGTGCAGCGTTGTACAGTCTGATGCAGACTCTGCATAGGCCAGTGCAGCAGTGCATTGTCAGTTGAAAGAGTGAGAGAGAGCAGGTTTTGTGACAGCTTCAGGTCTGCCTATTAAGCATGAGGAGGAAATGAGGACAGAGAAAATAGCTAAAATGATGGCAACTATAGGTTTATCATGATTAGACTGTTTGCCTATGACATTATGCTCTAAAAGGGCTAGTGTGAACAGAGAAAGAAATTTACCCCTTATGAGTTATTTACAGGTCGCACCATCCCTGGACCAAGACACCAGGAACCGCTACAGCCAGGGGCCACACCAGGACTGGCATGGTCCTACGTGACTCAACTCCAAGGCTGGGTAAAAACATTGTCAGGAAGCCAAGGGAGGTCAGGACCAGTACCTGCCCCTCTGACTTTGCTAGGAGAACCTTGGGTGTATGTAAAGACATTGAAAAGAAAGTGGACACACCCCAGGTGGACAGGACCCCATAGGGTAGTGGAGCGAACCTCCACAGCAGTAAAAGTGCAGGACAGTGACAAGTGGATTCACCTTTCAAGGTGTAGACAGGGGGAGGAGCCCAAAAGGTCCTTAGATCAAGTCAGAACAGATCTAACCGAACAGGGTTAAGGGACTTCTGTAAATACATATAATCTATTATTGACTCACATACACCATTGGTAAAAACACCACAGTATATAGAGTTGGAAAAAAAAAAAAAAAGAGAGAGCACAAAAACAAACATTGTGTGTGTGGACACTTAGTGTGTTTTTTGTAATATTCATTATTTTAGTGGCAATCTATCTCATATGTGCATGGTTTGATAATTGTTAGAGTTATGGAACTTGGCAGGCCACGTCCGTGGCATCCCTTTAGACATCCAGGATTTTGTGGTCTCGGAGGAATGATCACTCTGGTGAGTGATCAACAGGGGGAATTGAAGAATTAAAAATCAATGTGTTAGTGTGTGTATTAGTAATAATTCAATTAATAATCATGTGTCAGCATGTGTACTAGTAATGATTAATAAGAGTGTGATAATCAATGATTGAAGAATTAATAATCATATGTTAGCGAGTTTATTAGTAATGATTAATAAGAATGTGATAAGTGTGATTATTAGGTATGATCATTTAAAGTGTGATAGTGATTATTAGTCCAAGCTCAAACTTTTCTGTTTCCAAAAGCACACAAACTTTTGACTCAATCTTTTTCTGCTTTCTCCAAAAGCACAGGAACAGTAAGTCGGTCAAGGTCACAAAGACAATGAACTAGCCATGTTGCAAATATGCACCTGGCAAAGTTAGTTGAGATTAGGGAAGTTGCTGTACGTGTTGTGCTTTCTTCACAGATAAAGAAGAAGACTCCTGCTCTACAGAGGCTACTCCTACGCACAGGGAGGAAGATGGAGGCTGGAGCAACTGCTACTTCTAAAATACACATATGCACGCACAAGCGCACACATAACCACGCCTTTGTAACAAGTTTATATGCTGGAGTTTTTAGAATAGATATCAGAACTTCTTGACTCTGATCACGGGTACTGTGTGCTCACAGTTACTCTAGATAGAGAATAGAACATTTCTCCAGACGTCTGTATCATCCGATGTCCTCCTGCTAATAAATGCCTGCTGGCGCACTAAACTACCAACGACTCTGCTGACTCCAGAAAGCCTCCTGTAGAATTTGAATTACGCAATATATACTCTGCTAGGTCCTTTTGATTGGTGTGAAATTCTGAAAAGTATTGTGTAAAATTCCTACATAATACAGCATTGAGTTTGTTGGCATGGCAGTGAGGCGGAGGGGTCTGGCGCCAATCGCATTCAAAGTTAACCGTTACACAGGGCTGAAGCTACTGATGCCCACTTTGGGGTAACCGTAAGCTGACCTCCTCCCTCACTCTAGCCGTGAAAGGCTGTGGTCTAACCAAGCCCCCACTAGGCAGAGAGTCGTCCTCCAGTCGAGAGATCGGCGGTTCGATCCCCAGCTCCCCCGGTCCGCATGTAGAAGTGTCCTGTGCTGTGCATGGGTGTGTAAATAAGGTGTGCATGGTAAGATAGAAAAGAATAGAATGACTTTAATGATCCCAGTGTGAGTTGGAGAGGGTGGAGAGGATGATCCATGATGGATAACAGTTTTTTCAGTGTCCTCCTCTCCACCACAGCCTCCAGAGTGTCCTGTTTGCAGCCAATCACAGAACCAGCCTTCCTGATCACTTTGTTGAGTCTGTTTGTGTCGCTGGCTCCAATGCTGCTTCCCCAACAAACCACAGCAAAGAAAAGTACACTGGCCACCACAGACTGATAAAAGATCTCCAACATCTTGCTGCACACGTTGAAGGATCTCAGCTTCCTCAGGAAGTAAAGTCTGCTCATCCCCTTCTTGTAAACCGCTTCAGTGTTAGATCTCCAGTCCAGTCTGTGGTTGATGGTAACACCCAGGTGTTTATAATCCTCCACCGCCTCCACATCCTTTCCCAGAATGCACAGATGTTGAAAAGTCATGTTCCTCTTCTTCCTGAAATCTATCACCATCTCTCTGGTCTTGCTGATGTTCATCCGCAGGTGATTCTGTCCAGTCCACTTCACAAAGTTGTCTAGCAGTGCCCTGTACTCCTCCTCCTGTCCCTCACTTATACACCCAACAACAGCCGAGTCGTCAGAAAACTTTTGCAGGTGACACGACTCAGTGTTGTATTGAAAGTCAGTGGTGTATAAGGTGAACAGGAAAGGAGACAGTACAGTCCCCTGTGGAGCTCCTGTATCACTAACCACCACATCAGACAGAACACTGCCCATACGGACAAACTGTGGCCTGCCTGTCAGATAGTCGGTAATCCAGGAGATCATTGTGTCGTCTACTCCCATCACCCGCAGCTTCTCCCCCAGTAGCAGTGGCTGAATGGTGTTAAAAGCACTGGAGAAATCAAAGAATGTGATTCTCACAGTACCTCCTCCACCATCCAGGTGCAAATGGGCTCGTTGCAGCAGGTAGATGACAGTGTCATCAACTCCCAAGTGGGGCTGGTAAGCAAATTGCAGAGGGTCTAGCAGGGCTCTCACCTGCGGCATCAGGTTGACCAAAACTAGTCTCTCCAGCACCTTCATGACGTAAGATGTGAGGGCCACTGGTCGATAGTCATTGAGGTCTGATGGTGTCGACTTCTTTGGAACAGGAATTAGGCAGGAAGTCTTCCAGAGCACTGGTATTCTCTCCTGACCAAGACTCAGGTTGTAGAGGTGTTGTAGTACAGGAGACAGCTGGCGGGCACATGTCTTCAGGATCCTGGGGCTGATACCGTCAGGGCCTGCAGCCTTATGCTGGTGGAGTCTCTCCAGCTGTCTCCTAACCTGGCCTGCAGTCACAGTCATGCAGGGGAGGCTGCTGGTATTTTCAGTGGAGGACGTGGAGGAGGAGGTGAAGATGGAGGAGGAGGAGGCAGAGGAGGAGGAGAGGTGCTGCACAGGAGAGCTCACAGCAGGGGATTGAGGGGGGAGGGGAGGAAGCATTTGGGGCAGTGAGGGTGTGTGGGGGTCTGGAGGTGTCATGGAGACGACAGAAGGCTGTGAGCTGAACCTATTGAAGAATCTGTTCAGCTCGTTTGCCCTCTCCAGGCTGCCTGATGACTGTCTGCCGCTCACCTTACACCCAGTGATCTGCTTCATACCAGTCCACACATCCCTCACATTGTTCTGCTGGAGTTTGGCCTCCAGCTTCCTCCTGTAGGCGTCTTTACAGGTCCTCAGCATATCCCTGAGTTCATGCTGCACTTTCCTCAGTTCTTCCCTGTCTCCAGACCTGAACGCCCTCTTCTTCTTGTTAAGAAGAGATTTCAGGTCATTGGTGATCCACAGCTTATTATTAGAGAAGCAGCTAACAGTCCGGGTTGGCATGGTGGTGTATTCACAGAACCTGATGTATTCTGTGATGCAGTCGGTCATGCTGTCCAGATCCTCTCCATGTGGCTCAACAAGTGCATCCCTGTCTGTCGACTCATAGCAGTCCTGTAGTGCGACAGCGGCCTCCTGAGTCCACCTCCTAACGCTCCTAGTGTGGACAGGCTGCCACTGCACAAGGGGAATATACTTAGGGGTCAGCAGAACCAGGTTGTGGTCTGATCTTTCGAGAGGGGGGAGGGCTGTGGGACTGTCTCTGGTGGGGCAGTCAACATACTGGTGAAATGTTGGAAGGGTTTTATCCATTGAGACGTGATTAAAATCCCCAGTGATGACAATAAATGCGTTAGGATGCAGCGTCTGTATCTGGGCAACAGCGGAGTGGATGACGTCACAGGCCAGTGCTGCATCAGCTGAAGGAGGAACATCAAGCGATAATGATGGCAGACGTGATTTCCCAGGGCAAATAATAAGGCCTCATCCCCACAGTCAACAGTTCAATGTCCGGGGTACAGAGATGTTTCTTTACGTGAACGTGTCCGGGATTACACCACCTTTCACTCACGTACAGTGCAATCCCTCCTCCGTTTTTCTTTCCGCTGCTTGTCACGTGCCTGTCCGCCCGAACAGTGCTGAAACCGGGAATCGCCAAGCTGTGGTCCGGGATGTGTGAGTAAAGCCATGTCTCCATGAAACACAACACACTGCACTCACGATACTCCCTCTGAGCCTTTATCAGCGCGGCGAGCTCGTCTTGTTCCCCAGAGACCTCACGTTTCCTATGACGATCGCCGGTACAGCCGGTCTGTGTCTCTTCCTCTTCACCCTCCGTTTCACTCCAGCTCTGCAGCCACGGCGTCTCTTCCGCAGCTCCTTCAGGACCTCAGGTCTGGCTGCGGGCAGCAGTACAGGTTCACACAGCGCAATCAGCTGGTCACGTTTGTAAACAACGCGCTCAGTTATGCGCTCCTGGCCCTCCGTTGTTAGGGTTAGCAAAACCATCAAAAAAAAAAAAACAATACAAAAAGTGCCGTGAAAGTTCAAAAAAAGAAAAAAAAAGAAGGTGTTCGTCCTCTCCCAATCTCCGGAGAAGAGTCGCCAAAAGTTGAGCAAAAACCAGAACACAAACACAACAAAAACTTTTTAAAAACTTAAAAACCCACGGGAGCTGCTGTTACAGGCTGCAACCTAGTACGGCGCCATAGCAACTCATACCAACTACATAGATGTCAACTGCCATCAGTGTGAATGGGTGAATGTGAAGTAGTGTGAAAGCACCTTGAGTAGTCAGAAGACTATAAAGGCGCTATATAAGTACAAGTCCATATTAATTATCTGGATCTGTACTCGGAATGGACGGGGCCTAACCCGGAAGTGGGCAGGGTTTAAAACAGACATTGGTAAAGTACCGGTATGCCCTTTTAAGCAGGCAATTGATTTGGGGTGATCAGAAATTGTTATATGTTATATGCTGATTGGAAAACTACATACATGATTAGAATTGAGCTTCAGATCCATGGTTTTGATGATGACAGCAAACAAACTATTTACACAAAAAGTTCTGCAACAATGAATACAACACATGCAGTTGCAATTATGATGTAAAATGTGAGCAAGAGTTTCTCAGCACTGTCGCCTCACAACAAGAGGGTTCCTGGTTCAAATCCCGACTGGGGCTCTTCTGTGTGGATTTTGCATGTTCTCCCGTGTCTGCGTGGGTTTTCTCCGGGTTCTCCGGTTTCCTCCCACAGTCCAAAGACGTGCACGTGTTAGGTTTATTGATGACTATAAAAATTCCCCTTAGGTGTGAATGGTTGTCTGTCTCTGTTCGTCTCTATGTGCCCTGTTATAAACTGGTGTCCTCTCCAGGGTGTATGAATGTTTGTGAGAGTGAGTGAGTGAGTAAGAGAAGGAGAGCCCCCATGGGCTTAGGGATACTGCAGCACTCGCCTGTTTGTGTGGCTGTGCTGTGCCCAGAAGCACATTCGGCCATTCACTCCCATGCATGCGGGGAAGAGATTTTTTTCTGGAATACCCTTCTAATTATCTTGAGAATTGAGAAAATAGGGGAAAAATTTATATGGCCATAATTTTAGACCCTACCAAAATCAAGTGATGGGCAGAAGAGCGGTGGTGAAACACCTGGCAGCTTAGGTCCCGTCTCCGTAGAGCCCAGTGCAAGGCTTCGGCAGATACACAACTCTTCTGCTCACACACACTGCACATTAAACCATGCCATTATACCATGAAAATATAATTTTTCGAGATTTTCAATAGAACTCTATGGGTACATGTTTTGTCCCTATCAGGAGATGAGGTCCCAATGGGATAAACAGAGAACTATAAGGTGCAGACAGGAGATCTTCTAGGAGCATGATGTACCTTGCAATAAAGCCACCTCTCTGCAACCTATGAACATTATTATGTGATCACAGCCAAAATGACAGCCAAATTAAAAATCTGATGGTCCATAAAATGTCCCAACAGTTTCAGAGGGTTAAAGTGTTTTACCTTTATTAAATCACCTAAGCTAACCATTCAGATGTACATACAGAATATGTAATATATTTGTTTAACGTGCCTTCTTATAGGGCATCAACCTTTATGCTGTATATATGTATATATATGTCTTGAGCCCTGTCTTCTGAGGTTTGCATTATGATCAGCTCCTGTTGCAGCAGTTCTGCCCCAATTATAAAGTGTCCGGACTTCTTTGTCCGGAGAATTGAAGTGCGCACGGGTTTGAGGCCTGGGATTTTGGTCTGCACAAGCACTTGCAAGAGTGTTTATGACCTGGTCATTATTTATAAAGCTGGGACCAAAGCATGCGCTGACTCAGTCATTTTTGCTGCTGTATCTGCATGGATCAAAATACAAGATGGTGACAGTGCCTTGATGACATCAGTCAAGGGTCATTCAATATAATCAGATTTTCATTTCATATATTCGAAAAGTTTCATTTAATATATTCAGACTTTCATTCCATATGGACTCTCTTCACTGAACTCGACTCTCTTCTGCTGGATCTCCTCAGGAGATAACTTTAAAATCCTTCAATTGAGTAAACTTTTACATTAATTGGTTTCAACCCTTAATTAATAGTTTAACTTTTAACTTTTATATTAGTTATAATTTCCTTCATAACTTGGAGGTGGTGCCCCAGAGGAACTCTGGTTTAAATTTATTATTATCTTTGATAATTATTGGTGATATTTACTTGATTAACAATAAGTTTATTGAGAATACTTAATCTCATAATCTGAACGTGAGTCAATTGGTTCTCTGTGTAAGGTTTTTTAAATGAATTAAACATATTCATTTTTATTAATTTTTCTTTATTCCTTTTCTTTATCAAATATTTCATGTGATATTCACACTTTTGATCCAAGAGAGTACCTACATAACTCATATGAATGATGCCATCACTGAAATATGTCAATTTCCCTGAACACTAACTAAAAAGTGGTAGTCATTTTCATCCACATAATACAGTCCTAATACCTTTTTTATTTTTATTTATTTATTTGTGTTTGATGTTTAATTTCTAGATTGTGGGAGGAAATCGGAGCGCCCGGAGTAAACCACGAAGGGGGAAAAGCAAACTCCACACAGAGAGTTCTGGTCAATCAGAACCTGCCTGTGAGTCATTAGTGTGCACCACTAATGATGTCCAGAAAAAAAAGAAATAAAAGAAGAAGAAGAATACGAAGATATAGAGGAAAAGAGGGAAATAGAGAAGGAATGTAGAGGAGTGACGTGTCGACATTGAAGGTCGGCCATTAAGGCCTCCTGGGCAGCAGCTTCATGCGCTCCTAGCGACGGCTTTATATGCCTGGTGTGCGCAGGGGCATATTTGGGCTTGTTGCATTCCAAGTGCTGCTTGGTGGCCCTTGTGTGAGCTTTGCTGTATCTGGAGAATGATTGGGATGGGACAATGGGTGGAAGGTAGGTTGGCTCCAGATGGCTCCATCATACTGGTTTCTTTGTGGCTCAGCTGCAGCTCGTTGAAATTCTTGGTTCCTCTGGAAAGTGCCGGCATCTTGTTCAGCCAATTCCTTTGATATTTTCACCTCTTCTCTCAGACTCATTGTGGCAGCCTGCTTCTTCTTACTGACTTCCAATCTGTCCGTCACAATTTCTTTTAGTAATATTCCCCTACTCCCCTTTGGTGTCTGGGGGAACCAACGGGGAGGTGAGATTCATGTAGCCCTGCTCTGGTGGTTGGTTTGTGGAGGCAGGTGCTCGAAGGCCGCTCACCTTCACGTGGCTAATTGCGTCCAGGATCTCCAGAGGGTCACACAAACCTGACGTTAGACATAGCGTAGATGTGTGCAGTAAGCCATCATGGAGACTTTCAAAAGGGAGCACTTTCTTGGCATTCTCCAGGCTGTAGAATGACTTCACGTTCCTCAGGGCACGCTCTAAGGAACTGACTTGGTTGGAAAGCTTCAGGGTACGATCCTGAAGTTGTCTGTTTTCCACTTCTAAGACATTGACCTTGTGTTGGACAGTGGAGGCGGTCCTCATGCCTTTGCTGCCCATTTCCTCTGCCTCAAACATCTTCCTTAACAGTTCCCTCTTCTCCTCCAAAAGCTTCTCATTTTCCTCTGTCACTGTGTGGATTCGCCCCTTCTCCTTCTGTGAGAGGCAGGAGGCCAGCACCAGTTCGTTCTGCAGTTTCTGGATGATGCTGTCCCTCTGTGCAATTTCTTTGAGAAAGACCAGCTTGGCCTTACGGAGCTTGTTCTTGTGCTGACTATGTTTTTCGTTGTACTTCCTGATGTGTGTGTCTAGTTGGAGGAGAACTTGCTGCAGTTCCCACTGAAGTCTGTCACACTCCTGCTGACTGGCCATCAAGTCCTTCTGCAGTTCATGGCTTGAATTCTGGCTGGCTCTCACCTCCTCTCTGGCCTTGCTTATCTCAGCCTCCAGGATGGCAAGACGCGTCTCCTGCTGTTGGACACGGTAACTGAGCTCTGCACTGAGGTCTACTTCCAGCTGTTTCCTCCAGTCCTTCTCCTCAATCAGACGAGCTTTTAGCAGAGCCAAGCTCTCCTGGTTGCTGTCCCTTAGGTGCAGTCTTAAGTAGTGCTCAGTGTCATTGAACTCTTCTCCATTCTTTAACAATTTTTCTTGGACATCATGCTTCTTCAGCTCTGCCTCAAGGCCTTTGATCCTCCTTTGCAATACCTCCAGTTCACCCTCATGCCGATGCCTCTCCTCCTTGCTGGAATTCTGTGCCTCCCGTAGCAGTGCTTCCAGCTCCTTGTTCCTAATTTCCAGCTCTTCCTGTTCCTTGCGTAGTTGCCGTTGCAGCTCCCTCATCTGTACAAGCCCGTCTTCCATCACCTCATGACACCCTTCATGGATGTGATTCTTTTCTTGGGTTGACGAGTCAGACAGATTGTTTTGTGGTTCATTGCTAATGCTCTCGTCCTTTCCATCCTCTTTTATAACATCTTGGTCTGCACTATTTATGGTCAGCTGGTCGAGGAGATTTTTCTTCTCAGATTCTATGACACGGCTTTGCTCCTCCCCCATCGCTAGCCGCATATGCTCCTGGTGGTGGACTTCTCTTAAGTTCCCATTAAGGCTCTGGCTTTCCAGTCTCCTCTCAGCAGCCTCCAGCCTTTCCAGTAGTGTGGCCCTCTCCACCAGCAAGTAAGCCACCTGCTCAATGGGACTGCTCAAGCCCATCTCCCCGAGGTCCTCCTGAGCCAACATCTCCGCCAGGTCCTTGCTCTGACTCTCTTGTTGTTGTCTGATATGGTGTAGCTCTTGTCGCAAGTGTTCATTGTCTTTCTCATAGTTTGAAGTCAGACTCTCACGCTCTTCCAGTAGCCCATGAATATGTGCTACATAGCTCTCCATCTCCTTCATCTCACTGGCTTGCTGGGTACGTAAAGTCTGCATCTCTTGGGTGGCTGACTGAAGCTTTGCCTCCCTGGTGAGGAGCTGCTGCCACATGTGTTGCTGCCATTCCTCCACACTGGCCCCTAAAGGCAAACCATCCTCCTGAAGCCGCATGGAAATCTGGTCCAACTCTGTCCGCACCTCTTTATGATCCATGTTCATACACGTGCTTGCAGCTGAAAGAGGCTTTCTTGTGTTATTATTCCACTATGAACTCTCCAGTTACAATAGAAGTCCCACACGTCCTAGAGGTAATCCCTGGTAAGATGAATTGTAGCTGTTTTGGTTTAAATGAATCCTGATATAGTTCCTGTATATAAACTTCTGTCTCAGTAGAGTTGACCCTTCAAATTGAGATGCATTGTCTGATTGTCGACTGATTGAGTGCTGAGGACAACCGTGCTTAAGAGAATTGGCTTCTATCGGAATTCTGATGAGTTGCACAAGATCAAGGCAGCTGATGACATCATGACATTCTATGTGACACACACACCCCAACATTCCACAGCACCCCGCCCCCTCCACCCCCCCATGGTTACTGTTGCTAGGCCGTTTAAATTCTTTGTGCCCTGTTGGATTGATACTTTTAAACATAAACATCTTAATGTGCCCCAGTTGTGTTGCATTGCAAAGAATATCAAGCCCAGTTCAGACCAAAGATTTGCAACAAGATGAGTTGAAACTCGCAACTACTTTTCAGGTCTGCCACGGCCACCCGGTTAAGTTAGCGTAAACGCCAAGTACTGTTTGATCAGACATGTGTTTAGATGATACAGACTGATTTCAAAGTTCATCATGTCAAATCTCTAGGAAGAGTTTGTTAAAGTATGACACGTGCAAAAGTTGAAAAATGGCCATACAATTCAAAATGGCCGACTTCCTGTTACGTTTAGGATATCGCTCCAACATTTTTCCAACATTTTACCAAACATCCAATGTTGACGTCCATGGGACCTCCGTGTAAGGGATATTTATGGATCAAATGTGGTCTTTCGTGGACGTCTTTTCAATATTAAATTTGGACTAATTTGAGACTACTTCTAAAAAAATAATAATAATAACATGCCCTTAAGTGTCTTGGCCAAGGACACAATGATCATTATACAAGGCAGGGCAGGGATCGAACATGGAATTGCATTTCCAAATTTAAAAAAAACAGATAAATACAAAAATAAATTTATGTATAAATAAATAACTTGATTATTCAAAATAAACATGTTCAAGAAAAGTAGAATATGTCGTATGTTGTAGAATAACAAAAAAATGTACATTTCCCGCAACTGTCATAGAAGTCCAAATGATGTCCAAAAAATTTTCCCAGTTCAAAGGTCAAATGATGAACATCAATATGATGGACGTAATTTGGACGTCGAATAGATGACCAGAATTGGTCATGGATACTCGATGTCTGCGCCTGCAGCACAGTGCTTCCATCACATCCAATTGAAGCAGCTACATGGGCCACGGAGGCCGCGTACACCCGCACAGGCTACGCAGCGGACAAAAGCTGAGTAAGAATGAGTACAATCTGTATATGATTAAGATACATACCTCATTGTACCAGAGTGCAATGAGAAGCAGCACAGTTTCAAAACCTGTTGAACTTACTGAACTTTGAAGTTTATTTCAGGCTGACTTTCAACAACAAATCACATATGTCACAACAGTCTGAAAGAGGTGTAGGCTGAAGCTCTTGCTTATAATCATTTTTCAACAAATCATGTTTGAAAATAATAATAGGAAAATACATATAATATATAGGCACACATACATATACATCTTTTTTTAATAACTCTTACATAAGATTAAGACCATTTGTAAATAAAAATAAACACGCCTTACATAACGATCGCGTATACAAGTGAAGTTGCACAATTACAGTCAAAACAAACAGCTTATGCTTTACTTTTTTTTACTACTTACTTTCTGCTCAACCATTTTCATATTGTTTCAGTATATTATCTTTAAACAGTTTTAAAAGCTTACTAAGTGTACTACATGTCTTTTATTCCTCAGGACAGCTGTTCCATAGATTTACTCCTTTAACTGACATACAGGGATATTTTGCATTGGTCCTTACTAAACATTTATTGAACATACAATTTCCTCTTTATTCATGTGGGTATCCTCTTATCGAAAACAATTCTTGGATACTCTCTGGCAATAGGTTTTTTTTTGCCTTGTACATATTTGTAATGCTTTTAGTTGGACTAGGTCTTTAAATCTTAGAGCCTTTAAATCAATAAAAAGGCTTTGTTGCTTCTCTGTAGGTGGTTTTCTTTGGGATTCTTATGGCTCTCTTTTGAAGCATAAAGATTGAATGGGTATTTGTTTTGAATGTATTTCCCCATACTTCCACACAGTAAGTAATGTATGGGAGCACAAGGGAACAATGTGGCACCCTACTTCTCCATATATTTTAACTGTTAGAGACTAGATCTAGTGAACATATCGAACATTTAGCAACAAAAGAGTCAGATATTTCCCTCAGGAGCTGGGGGAGACCAAAAACAGAGCTAAAAGCAGAGTGAAAATTAGACGTACGGCACACGACAAATGATGTTGTTCCATCTTTGTTGTGTTTAAATAATAAACTGCTAACAGGTTTACTGAAACAACAATAAAAGCTAGAATATAGGCCTATCAGTGGCGTCAATTCAGCCAAAGCTAAGGTATGGCAAGTCTACTAGTCACATGATTTAACTGCAGTATCAATCAACAATGCAATACAATACATGCCCAGCAAATAATCATAAATAAGTGACAAGTCTTCTATGTAGCTTATCTGTGTGGTTAGGAAAATGTGAACCTTTTCAAATACAGTCTCACTCACATCCCACTTACTTAACTACGGACACAAACACTTAACTACGCACGTCAATCAATCAATTCAGTCATGGATAGCAAGTGGCAGGGTTAGAGAGCAGTAATAGCCTTTCTGACAAACACAATTTCACTCAATGGCCCTCATTTATCAAACGAACGTATGGCAGAAAAACGTGCGTACGACCATTTCCTGGCAAACGTCGGCATTTATCAATTTGGACGTGAGCGGGAGCTACGGTTGTGTACGCAAATTTGAGCCTGTGTATTTGTGGTGCAGCACAGCAAAATCTGGCTGAAAATAATGAACAAACCTCAGCTGTCGTTAAGCATAAGCAGTCACATATTAAGAACAGATCAAAACGGATTCTTAAAACGAATAAAAAAAATTAAAATTGTGGTTGGAGCAATTGATTGTACTCATGTGTGTCTGAAGGCACCATTGAAGAATTAAAAATCAATGTGTGAAGTATAGTAATCATGTGTTAGCATGTGTATTAGTAATGATTAATAAGAAGTGTGATAATCAATGATTCAATTAATAATCATGTGTTAGCATGTGTATTAGTAATGATTAATAAGAATGTGATAAGTGTGATTATTAGGTATGATCATTTAAAGTGTGATAGTGATTATAAGTTCAAGCTCAAACTTTTCTGTTCCCAGCATAGCACATAAACTTTTGATTCAATCTGTATCTGCTTTCTCTGCACAGGAACAAGTCAAGGTCACAAAGACAAAGAACTAGTCAGCTCTCGAACAGGAATCTGGCAGATAGCGTAAGAGTTAGGAGAATTGCTGTCCGTGTTTTGTTCCCTTCACAGATAAAGAAGAAGACTCCTGTGGACACAGAGGGAACCCCTACGCCTGGGAGTCGAGATGGAGGTGTCCTGACGGCTGTTTCAAAAATACACACATGCACGCACAAGCGCACACATAACCACGCCTTTGTAACAAGTTTATATGCTGGAGTAGTTAGAATAGATATCAGAACTTCTTGCCTCTGATCACGGGTACTGTGTGCTCACAGTTACTCTAGATAGAGACTAGAACATTTCTCCAGACGTCTGTAGAATCTGATGTTCTTCTGCTAATAAATGCCTGCTGGCGCACTAAACTACCAACGACTCTGCTGACTCCAGGAAGCCTCCTGTAGAATTTGAATTACGTAATATATACTCTGTTAGGTCCTTTTGATTTGTGTGAAATTCTGAAAAGTATTGTGTAAAATTCCTACAGAGAAACTTGGTGACCCCGGACGTGATTCTGACAAGGAGGCTCAGGTAAAAGGAGCTGCAGAGGTTGGACCGGTGACCACGCGGTCACTGGGAACCTCCTGGGGCCGACTGAACTTCTCCACAAGGGCCCATCACTGACAAAAGGTAAGCAGTCACCTATTCTTCTTAAGAAGTGAAGACTGTGATTCGGCCTTAAAATCTAAATTGTTGGAGAATGTCAGTATGTTTCCTAGAGGTTAATTTGATCCAAATTTAGCCGGGGGACTGACGATTGAAAAAAGGCCTGTTAAACTGATTTGGAATCAGTATAAGTAAAAGGTAAAGGAGTGTTGGGATCATAAATCCCGACAGGTCCTAGGCGCATAAACGGTGCTCAGTAAGATGTTCAGGGAATGCAGAAAGGCCAGAGGCTGTAGAGACCCTCGAATATACATTAGGCATTAAGGACTAAAAGCGCCACAGGGGGATAGCCCCTAGGTGAGCCTAGAAAGCCACCATAGGTCTGGGACCTAAAGGTTCTGGGAACCAAAGAAAAAATTGTAGGTCTGGGACCTAAGGTTCTGGGAACCAAAGTGTAAGAAATACTTAAAAACTGTGTTTGTTTGTGGGATTGTTGTGTGGGAAGTTTCGAGGATAATAGAGAACACAAACAGATAAAAGTGTGAGTAGGTTTCTGTGATGGTGGATACACCCTGTCTGTAGCCGCTGATGGTGAAACACTGTCAGTAGAAGCTTGTTGCAGACATCACAACGTGAACGCACGGTGAACAATAAGAGTAAAAGCTATGGAATAAAACAAAAATAATATGTAATAAATAAATAAATAAATGTTACCATCTATATAATATCATGTTCAACATTATCAAAATAGTGTTTTTAACCTTTTACAGAAAAGGAATTGTCATTTACAATCATGAATATGATATATAAATAAATGATATATATATAATATCCCTTTTAACCTATTATCTTAATTACAAACTCAGAATAGAGTGCAATAAACAAACATATTTAACTTAAAAAATGATATTATAACTGTCCGTTTGCAGCTTTCACTTCCAAAGATTGTTAATGCACACAAAGATAATGCTGTATTTATTAAATACTGATTGTCTCCTTCAGAGAGACAGATGCTCTGAATCGCTCCAAAACAGCGTTACTGATTAAATTAAAAGCTTAAAATAGACGATGCAAAGCAACACAAGGACATCCCGTTTTGATAAAGCATTAAGCACCACATGAAACAAAATGATGACAAACCTTGTGCCTTTATCAGCCAGGTGCTAAACAAACTTGTCGGTTTACATTTCCTTGAGTTTTTGCACTTTTGATAGACCTGTTTGCTATACACTTAACTTTCTGTAAAGTTGTTGTTCTTTTTTTTCTCGTTTCCGGTTACACTCTATCAAAATAAAAGCACAAGCCTAGAAACAGGAAGTAACGGTAAAAAATAAATTTTAAGAGATTTCTCATGAAAATGCAACTACACATTTTGGGAATATGATGTGCTATATTAAAGGTAATTTACAGGCCCAGGATTAGGTTGGGAGGAATACTGGCAGCGAGTAGTAGACGGGTGAAGCGAGCCAGAGAATATGGTAAAAAATACTTCAGTTAGAGGACAGAGCATGTGAAGAAGTAGTGGGAAATAGAAATAATGGTCTGAGTAGGTTGTGGCATGAGAGAAAGAAGGAGGAGAAGGAATAGGAGAAGAGAGGGGAGCGAAGAGCAGATTTGCATATGGCCGGACTGGCAGCTGAAGTAGACAGAAGAGGAGAGACAGTGGGAGGAGGAAAAACAGTAGGAGAAGGAGAGACAGCGTCAGAGAGGAGCGCAAGATGAGGAAAGGAGGGTGCATGAGAAAGGAGGGGCTTTCGGAGAGACAGTATGAGAGAAGAAGTTAGAGGGAGAAATAGAGGGAGCAGCAACAAGGACAAAACTGCTGTTTAATGAAAAAAACACCTACTAACATCCACAGACACCAAGCAGGAAAACCCAAACCTGAGACTGACTTAACTGACTCAGACCACTCTGACTATGACTGTAGAAGCCAGAAAAGCGACAAACACGGGAGAAAGAGAGAGGGATTTAAAAACAAACACGTAAATCTAAAAAATCAGTATGATGAGTTCAGGCTCCGAGGGGGAGGAAGAGGAGATACTATGGTAAGAATGCGGAAGCGGAGGACCAGGAACTAAGACTAGGGACAGGACCACCGATATATATAAACCATTTAGTTTAGCAGACAAGGAACACATGAATGCACAACTACCACCACTTAGTGACGCAGCTGGAATATGGTTACAGAAATTAGCTGGTCTAACCGTAGGCACAGAGCTCACCATGAATGAATGAATGAATTTTATTTTTGGTTCTACATCAGATGTTGAATAAAATGACATAATGTTTTGACAATTTCAACCAAAGAAAGGATTTGGCTGAAGCAACTTGCTTTTATTAGCCAACCCTAACATCACAGTTCTGACTTATTTACTTATGATTAAACATATATTTGATTAAAAGTATATTTACTCATACCTAAATAAATTAAATCATTTACTTACTTTATATACATTTAAACATATTATACATGTAAACACACACACACATACTCACAAAGCAAAAATCTAAATCTGCAAAATCAAAATTCATATTTGCTTAAATAAGGTTTTACTTTTTTCTCATTTCCATGTATTCAATAATCAAAATGAACAACATTTCCCTTTTTTATTTATTTATTCATTTTTCTCTTTTCCAATTATAACATTTATACAGATGCATTAATTATGTCCGATTTCAAGGTCTTTTTAAATATCGGTCGTAATTACTTTCAGTTTATCATTAAGGTCATTCCACATTTTTACACCAATAACGGACACGCACACGCATCTTTGTCTAATGTTAGTTCCTACTTTTCTTGTTTCAAATCGAAGCAGTCCTCTTAAATTATAGCAATTGTTTCTTAATTTAATTAAAGATTGAATAACTGTAGGAAGATTTTTTACAGCTCTGAATAAGATTTCAAGTATTTTTAGCTTGACTATATCCGTAAATTTTAAAATATTATATTTTATGAAATGCTCCTTAGTAGAGTCACGGTATCCCATCATAGGTGATGTGAGAGGATTAAGATTCAAGATTCAAGAAGCTTTATTTATTATTTTATTTATCCCGGGGGAAATTATTTTGCAACAGTTTCAATACAAAGGTGGGAAAAGATCAGAGTAACAACAAGCAGCATATGAAATAAAATAAGTACAAACTAAATAAGTGGTAAAGAGCGATAAGTGATAACAGTGTTAAAAATGTAGCAGCATTTCCTACAGAACTCAGAATTAATTGGACAGAAATACGGATTAGGGACAACAGACCAATTAGATTTAGATGCAGGAAAGACTGGCAGGAAAGATCAGGAACAAACCCAGGGTCACATCGACTGCAGGGATCAATGTTTAAAGCTGCAGTTATGAAAGGAACAGATAAGGAAGTGCAGGCAAAGATGGAGGATGACCCCAGAGCAGATATAGAGCCATTACACATATGGATGAGGATACTTCAACATCACATGCGTAGAGTAGATGAAAGAAAGGCTGTGAGCAAAACAGAGATAGAGAATTTGAAAATACAACTGACCAAATTACAGTTAGAGACACAAGCACAAATGAGCCAACAACAGGAGGAGCCAGCGCCAATGGGAATCCCCAGTTCCAGTTGCCCCAGTTGCAGGCCAATTTTATACAGGACCCCCTCCCCAGGGACCATGGAACCCACCAGGACCATGGGGCCCACCACAATCACATTATAGAGGAGGAAGAGGACGAGGCTTTAATCCTCGAGGAGGTTATGGAAGGGGCAGGGGCGGATCACCGGGGGCTAGGGACAATGGGTGTTTCGTGTGTGGAGGTCATGGACATTGGGCACGAGACTGTCCACAAAACCAGAGAGGTCTACCAAGAGGGGGACCCCTGCCACAGCAGCAACAACAGCAGGTGCCATCCCAACCACAACTGGCCCCAGGTAACCAGTCGCCCCAAGGCACCAGGTATCCAGACCAATACTAGGGGTGCCCAGGGTCAAGGGCAAGGGGAGAGGCTGACCCCTTGCTACGGGGAGAAGTGAACGAACGAAAAGTGAACTTTTTAGTCGATACAGGAGCAACACATTCGACTCTGATACAACCTCAGTTCGGTCAACAGCTCTCCAAATATTCCATAGACCTGGTGGGATTTGGAGGACAGCCAATGCCACTCCCTTTCACAGAACCCCTCCCCACTAAAATAGCTGGTTACCAGTTTCATCAAAGCTATGTATATTCGCCACAATGCCCAATCTCACTGCTAGGAAGAGACGTCCTAGTCAGATTAAAAGCATCTATCCTATGTGGCCCACAAGGGATGCAAGTTCATTTCCCTAATGGAGTAAAAATAGACTGTTCAGAGACAATTACTTCAAGATGTAACATTGGACAATGGATCCTAGGGGAAGATCCTGATCAGCAGCAACAGTCGTCCAACGTTTACTGGGCTCAATTGAAAGAGGACCCAGACCCTCAAATTACCAATGTTTTGAAACTGCATCAACAATGGACACCGTGGATTCACTCAGTGCACCCATATGAACCGGTCCCTGACGTTCCCCACTGTACTTTTCTCTATGACCGCACCCAAACTGAAGAAGTGTATGAGGAAAGAGTTAGGGAAGTAGAGGGTTCCCCTTGGACACTGACTTCGGACTGTATATATCAGAATCAGAAAACCTTTAATGTCCCGCAGACGAGGAAATTCTTTTGTCACAGCACCAACAGAATATTACAAAATAAGATAAAAAATAGCAAAAATAAGCAATAAAGTTAAATTTTAAAAAGGTAAGAAATAGAAATAGACATATATACATATTCACATGACATGGTGCAGTTGTTCTTGTTTTGTTTGTTTTGTAGTAATATAATATGGAGTGAATAAATAGAAGTAAATAAGACCAAATAGTGCAAAAACAGAAGTGACCAAAGTTCATAGTACATATGTATCAAAGAAAGGAGTAGTAGCACAAGTCCTGCTCACTGCAGAGCAGGCAGAGTGGTACAACATGGGTGACACTGCAGCACCCCATATTAGCTTAGCATTAGGAGCAGGATGTCAAGCTAAAGATTTAGGGCCCATGGTAAAAACAACATCTCAGTTACAGGACTGGGAACAAACCACAATCCCTGCAGTCACATACTCTAAAGAAGGACCGGTGTACAAGAACACTCATCACATCACCTCACAATCAGTATTAGAGAAAAAGGTAATCCAGGCATCCACTCAAAATTTTGACCAGGCATAGTGTAATAGCGTTAATCTCATCATCCGTTTTTACTCTTTCGGGCTCTCGACTGAGAAAAGTAGAGGACGGCTTAAATGCAAATATAATGTACACACACAAAGGAGTTAATGCAGCGAGCTGTTTAGCAGTTCCAGATGACGAAAACCCACATGACTGCATTCCACTGACAACGCAAGCCATTATAGTGAGACCCGACTTGCATGCAAAATCACAGGATCGACCAGACATTGACTTGTATGTATACGGCTGCTGTTTCAGAAAAGATAATGGAGGACTAAACGCAGCATGGGCAGTGGTTATCAAAGATCAGGGAAAGTTTGAGACACTAAGTACAGGAGAGGTGACAGAAAAACCGTCAGCTCAGCGAGAGGAAGTGATGGCAGTGACAGCAGCTTGTAAGCATGGTGAGGGAAAGAGAGTGAACATATACGATAGATAGATAGATAGATAGATAGATAGATAGATAGATAGATAGATAGATAGACAGATAGACAGATAGATAGATAGATAGATAGATAGATAGATAGATAGATAGACAGATAGATAGGTAGACAGATAGACAGATAGATAGATAGGTAGATAGATAGATAGGTAGATAGATAGATAGACAGATAGACAGACAGACAGATAGATAGATAGATAGATAACTTTATTTATCCCCGAGGGGAAATGAGGTCATCGTAGCAGCGGTACAAAGCAATCAGAAGTACTAAAAATAAGATAAAATATAAAATACAAAATATGAACAACAACAAAATAAAATAAAAGTACAGTATCGCAGATAAACACTATATTACAATGTGCTATGTGGATTTTAATGTGCAAGAGAGAAAAAAGGTGCATTTCAGTGATAGTTCACTTTGAGTAGTGCAAGTTTATTCCCTGAGCGTTGCTCAGCGTTGATGGCAACTACAGGTCTATCATGATTAGACTGCTTGCCTATGGCATGTTTACCCCTTACGAGTTGCTTACAGGTCGCACCATCCCCGGACCAAGACACCAGGAACCGCTGCAGTAAAAGTGCAGGACAGTGACAAGTGGATTCACCTTTCAAGGTGTAGACAGGGGGAGGAGCCCAAAAGGTCCTTAGATCAAGTCAGAACAGATCTAACCGAACAGGGTTAAGGGACTTCTGTAAATACATATAATCTATTATTGACTCACATACACCATTAGTAAAAACACCACAGTATATAGAGTGAAAAAAAAAAGAGAGAGCACAAAAACAAACATTGTGTGTGTGGACACTTAGTTTGTTTTTTGTAATATTCATTATTTTAGTGGCAATCTATCTCATATGTGCATGGTTTGATAATTGTTAGAGTTATGGAACTTGGCAGGCCACGTCCGTGGCATCACTTTAGACATCCAGGATTTTGCGGTCTCGGAGGAATGATCACTCTGGTGAGTGATCAACAGGGGGAATTGAAGAATTAAAAATCAATGTGTGAAGTATAGTAATCATGTGTTAGCATGTGTATTAGTAATGATTAATAAGAAGTGTGATAAGTGTGATTATTAGGTATGATCATTTAAAGTGTGATAGTGATTATAAGTTCAAGCTCAAACTTTTCTGTTCCTAGCATAGCACATAAACTTTTGATTCAATCTGTATCTGCTTTCTCTGCACAGGAACAAGTCAAGGTCACAAAGACAAAGAACTAGTCAGCGCTCGAACAGGAATCTGGCAGATAGCGGAAGAGTTAGGAGAATTGCTGTCCGTGTTTTGTATCCTTCACAGATAAAGAAGAAGACTCCTGTGGACACAGAGGGAACCCCTACGCCTGAGAGTCGAGATGGAGGTGTCCTGACGGCTGTTTCAAAAATACACACATTCACGCACAAGCGCACACATAACCACGCCTTTGTAACAAGTTTATATGCTGGAGTAGTTAGAATAGATATCAGAACTTCTTGCCTCTGATCACGGGTACTGTGTGCTCACAGTTACTCTAGATAGAGAATAGAACATTTCTCCAGACGTCTGTAGAATCTGATGTTCTTCTGCTAATAAATGCCTGCTGGCGCACTCAACTACCAACGACTCTGCTGACTCCAGAAAGCCTCCTGTAGAATTTGAATTACGCAATATATAACTCTGTTAGGTCCTTTTGATTTGTGTGAAATTCTGAAAAGTATTGTGTAAAATTCCTACACCATCCATGAATGATTTCACACTCATCAATTGCAAAAACTCGATAAATGTACAGGTGGTTTGTGATGCCAAGCTGTTGCTTTTAAACGTGGTGGCCAGGGGGGGGCGACGATACACGATTATTTTATATTTCAAAACAGCTCGGCTCCAGCCCCCCGCGACCCTGACATTGAATGAATAAATGAATGTGTTGGCGCGCGGCTGCAGCAAGATGCACTGCAGAGCCAAAGTCATCTCCTCGGTTGGTGGCTACCCTGGATAAATTGCATTAAATCAAACAACGTATCAGATGATTAACATCTTGGTATGGTTCTTCTAGGTGACAAAGGTATCCTCTAACGGTATACCTAATAACCCCGCTGGCAAACCCCGCTACAGAGCAAGAGCGCCGGTGTTGTGCCGTATTCAGCACCCCTGCCGTGAAATGCACCCCCTTTGATATTCTGGATCAGAAGGCTGTTGTTTCCACCTATAGGAGTAGTTTATATACAGCTAACCCACAACGGCCAGAACATTGGTTACTTACAGTCTTTAAACAATTTTTAAGAGTTTAAAATCACAAACTTGGATAATAGCGAACACAAAACAACACTTTGTTGTCTGTTCTGTGGAAATATACTGCAGCCATAATTACAAAATTAATGAAATTGATCTTTTAAGTAAGTTGAATGTATTTGACTAAGAGTTTCCTAAATATTATCCAAGCTTTTCTTGCAATTCATAGGTTCAAAAGTGTGTGCTTTTAATTGGGTTACCTGTATATAAGATACTCCTATAGGTGGAAACAACAGCCTTCTGATCCAGGATATCACCTATAATGCAAGGGGGTGCATTTCACGGCAGGGGTGCTGAGTACGGCACAACACCTGTCCAACACTGCGCACAAGCGTCTCAGTGGAGCGCTGCCTCGGGTTGACTGCCTCAGTTATTCTTTTGCACACAGCAGTTTTTATGGGCCCCTTTTATTCCACTCTTAAGACTGCCAAAAAGCAGATCTTTATTTTGCTCCATCCCGGATGTCAGGATGCCGATCTGTGTGTTGGAAAAGTTTATTTTCTAACAATGGTTTCGTCTCTCCATGTTTGACCTCAGTGGGCGAGGCCTCCGAACCAGGAATATGTAAGGGGCGTAACGTGTTAATGACGATCGAATTAAGCCGCAGCATTTATCAAGGCCCGCTCATTCGTACGCTGAGATTGGTCAGATACAAATGTTTCATAAATCACACGTGGGTCCTGTCATAAGACCAATTCTGCGCTCAGATCTGCACACGTTTTCCCGCAAGATTGATAAATGAGGCCCAATGTGTTCACTTCATTTACTATTTAATTGCAACAATATCACGTGAACATACCAGGTCAACTTAAAACTGTTAAAGTCCAAATGCAAAGAGGAGAGGAAGGGAGGGAGAAGAAAAGAGAAATCATATTTTTTAAAATAGATTAATAAAATGTATCTTGCTTTAAGATGAACTTTCATAATTAATCCATCAGTGGTTAACGCTGAGGCCTCAAACCAGCAAAGTCATTGACAAGTTCATCTGGGTCCAGTGATCTTACGACAGCAGGGTAAACAGCCATTAACATAAGGTGTGTTAGCCTGTCATCCCATAGTAGGGATGGGCGTATCGATCCTGTGGTATCGATATATCGATACTCACACGCTACTCATTTGGCATCGATCTCCTTAAACAAATATCAATATCAAATAACAAATAAGAATTGGGGGTGCATGCATCAATTTCAACTGTTTTGGATAGCTTACTTAAATTACTATGAACTGGGCACCCCCGTACCTGGCGGTGCATTGAGCTGGCCCGTGTCACATGACAAGGAAGCTCTATGAGCAGCCAGCCCGGCCGACGCACACACACACACACACACACACTGTTTGTCACACAGCCATCAGCCAGCATGAATACGGGGCTCGGGGAAACAAAATGAGAAGTGTCGGCTATGGCAGACAGAAAACGAATTGTGTGGTGTTATTTTTCGGCAGTTGACAAAGTTACGGCAAGGTGCCTAGTGTGTGACAAAAAAGTTTCACACAGCAGCAATACTACTAACTTATTCACATTTGAAGACCACACATCCTGAGAGCCACAGTGAGCTTGAGAAAAGCTAGCTGCAGAGAATGTCCAGTCTCCTGCACCACCCGCTCTCCGGCAAAAGACCCTGCGAGAGAGTTTGCAAAAAGGCAAAGTTTATCCAGGTACATACAGCACTGTTACCGTTGCCAGCGTAGTGATAAAGACAATGCTTGTGTTGTCTGTTCCCGAATCCTTAAATATTATGATCACAATCTAATTTTTACAGAACACACTTCAGGTGAAGAGGATAATTATATACAGTAAACAGTTGTTGATTAAGTAATTATGCAAAATGTATAGCCTATGAGTGAACATGCATATATTTTCATAAGTCTGAACACCTGATTAAGCCAGGTATATAATCCTTATTTTATTATGGTTATATATTATTATTAATGATTATTTTACAGTTTATTGTAAAGCCCTAATATCTAATCAAATCCTTAATATTGTATATAGAAAATACATTTAATCTTCCCTATTGTGATGTGAAAACTGTATCCTTTTCAGATGAGTCTCAAAGAGCCAGAGAGATCACAAGGAGCCTAGCCCAAATGATCGTGAAAGACTTGCAACCCATTTCAATGGTAGAGGATCAAGGTTTCCGTCATTTTATGAAGGTGGTGGATCCCCAATACCAGATCCCTAGTCGGAAATCCATGATCACAGGTGAAATTCCCAAACTGTATGAGGAAGCACAAAAAACACTGAAAGACTCCATACAGTCAGCAAGCAGTCTGGTTTTAACAAGCGATATGTGGACTCCAAGAACCACTGAAGCTTATTTGACTCTGTCAGGACATTTTATTGACAAGGACTGGCAGATGCAGTCTTGCAATCTTGCAACAATCCATGTAGCTGTGCAGCACACAGCAGACAATATATCTGAACTCCTCACAAAAATAACTGATGAATGGGGCATCACCAGTAAGGTTCATGCAGTTATTACTGACAATGGAGCCAATATGGTCTCTGCTGTGCGTAAAACTTGCTGGAAACATATTCCTTGTTTTTCTCACACACTGAACCTCATTGTGAAAGATTCCATTAAGGCAGACACAAGTCTTGAGTCCATCCTGGAGAAATGCGGTGCTATTGTTCGGTTCTTCCACCACAGCACCAGAGCAACTGACAAACTAAAAGAAGTACAAAGCCAGTTGCACTTGCCACAGCAAAGACTAATCCAAGCAGTGGATACTCGATGGAACTCAGCATTGTACATGCTTGACAGACTGTATGAGCAACAACAAGCTGTCACAACAGCACTTTGTCTTCTTGGGAGAAACAACATGTGCCTAAATGATGGAGAATGGTCCCACATTCGCCAGGCCACTGAAGTCCTCAGGCCTTTTGAAGAGGCCACTAAGGAGGTTTCAGCAGAGCAGTACGTAACTATTTCCAAAGTCATACCTCTGGTCTCTCTTCTTCAACAAGTAACCTCATCTGCTGGGCAGAGGAACAACACTCTGGCTTCACAGCTTGCAGCACAATGCAAGCGAGGTTTTCAAAACATTGAGCACAACCACACTCTTGCAGTCAGCACCTTTTTGGACATGAGGTTCAAAAACATTGTCTTCTGTGATCCTGGCAATGTGGAAACAATTAAATCACGGATCATCACTGAGATGCAAGCCCTGGCCTGCCCTGAAAGACCGGCAACCAGCCGTGAAGCCTCTGCTTCTCCATCAACTGACTCTATGAGAACAGCCTTGTCAGTGACACAAGGGCCACCTGCTGCAAACACTGAGAGGAGTGACACACAGTGTTCAACGTCCAAGGGATTATGGCAGGAGTTTGATAATCGGGTTGTGGCTTTAAAGAGCAATCGCACAGCAAACACAGATGCATATATCGAAATGCGAAGATACATGGAAGAAAAAGTGATCCCAAGGAGTGAGGACCCTTTGCTTTGGTGGAAAACAAATGAAAGCACATTTCCACTGCTGAGCAAAGTAGCAAAAAGATACCTTGGAACTGTTGCAACCTCTGTTCCAGCAGAGAGACTCTTTTCCAAGGCTGGAGAAACAATCAGCCAGAAGCGTAATCGGCTTAAAGCTGAAAATGTTAATATGATACTGTCGTGGAAATTTTCTGCTCTTGGTGAAGAATGAAATAACGAATTCTTGCCGGCCGACAAAGTTTATTTTCTTTGCAAAGAAAAGGTCAATCGACATGTGAGCAGTTCGAATGAGGAAAGACAAGTGAGCAAAAGAAACGTTGAACATTTATACCTGACGAAAGCCCACCCCTTGAATGTGTATTACATCCTTTGTCTTACTGTGGGGTTGACCAGCCCAGACATCCTGCCGTATAATTAACAGGTCTGATCAACACAGTTTCAGAATACACAAGGGTTGAATACATCATGAGACAGTGAGCTGTTGACTCTCTCTGAAACGTGAAATGCAATTACAAGGTCTAGTCTTTAAAATACACAAATGGGTAGAAAAGAAAAAGGGATCTGATATCTTGGGGCGAAAACCTTCTGTTCTGCTGTCTGAAAGGCTTCTCAAGGAAGAAGGAATATTCAAATTTACCATTACAGATACTTTTCCTTAACACCAATCTAAAACTTGAGTAAAGTATGGGTACCCATGTACTGAGGCTTAGTCATTGCTGCAGCGTTTTTTTTTTTTTTTTTACTAAGTGAGGATAAGTGCAAATGTACATGTTTTTGTTCATGTTTAATTTATGTTTATATTATTTATTTTACATTTTGTTTTATTATACTATTGCACATAATACATTGGGCAAAATGGCCAGTATTTTGACATGTGATTTGCTTTAAGTGTAAAAATGTTTTGACTCAAAGTGAGGAAAGTGCAAATGTACATGTTTTTGTTCATGTTTAATTTATTTTAATTTATGTTTATATTATTTATTTTACTTTTTGTTTTATTATACTATTGCACATAATACATTGGGCAAAATGGCCAGTATTTTGACATGTGATTTGCTTTAAGTGTAAAAATGTTTTGACTCAAAGTGAGGAAAGTGCAAATGTACATGTTTTTTGTTCATGTTTAATTTATTTTCATATATATTTATATTATTTATTTTACTTTTTGTTTTATTATGTATTGCACATAATAAATTTGGGTTAAATGGCCAGTATTTTGTCATGTGATTTGCTTTAAGTGTAATAATATTTTGACTGAAAGCAGCGCCGTAAGTATCGGTATCGATATCGGCAATACTGACTGGTATCGGATCGATAGCAATTTTTGCGGTATCGCCCACCACTACCCCATAGTGGTCCGCAGGTAGGGTTTGACTCGTTATGAAACAGAGAAGAATCTTCCTTTTATGCGGTGGAAACCGGAATTGTTGCTGCAGTTTTATGACCTCTGAAAAGCGACAGACATGGTGTTGAGTTGTCAGAGCCAACATGATGTTTTTCTGCTCCTCCACGTCCTTCATCTCAATTGTCCAAGTCTGATCCAGCTATTTCAATCTGAGAAATTGGTGGGGACTCAGACTCGGATTCAATTCGAGAAGTCGGTGTGGACGAGTTCTCAGCCTCCATGCATGTAGTCTCCGTCTTCCTGTTAGCATCTGCATCCCCGGCGCAGGTGCTAGAGTGGCTAACAGCCCCGTTAACAGCCTGAATCCCACCTTCACTACCTGGTCTTCCTCCCTCCAAAATATAACTGAATCTCTGTGAGCAAAAAAATCTGTTTTCTTTTCTTCAACTGACTACATTTACTATCAACATTTTTCAAGAATCAAGAAGCTTTATTTATCCCAAGTTTCAATACAAAGATGGGAAAGGATCAGAGTAATAATAAGCTAACATAAATCAAATCAAAATAAAGATAACATTGAATAAATCAAACAATTAACTAAATGTGAAAGAGTGCAACAGACATTGTGGTTAGACGTAGGTTTATACAATATACAACAATACGCAACGTTCAGTTTAGCAGCATATTGAAATGAAATAAGTACAAACTAAATAAGTGATAAGGAGCGATAAGTGATAACAGTGGTAAAAGTGTAGCAGCATTTCTTACTGAACTAAGTTACAGTAAAACTAAATAAAGTGATGCAGTGATGATAGAAAGTGACATTTGCTCAGGACACAGTGTCTCCACATTGATTGGACACAAAATGTGAAAAGGTAAAAAAAATCCCTTAAATTACCGTACTTGAGTAAATGTACTTAGCTCACTCCCATCACTGTTAAGTTGTTAAGTTAGCCTCATAGGTTAGCCTACATGCTACACTCACTCCCATCACTGTTAAGTTGTTAAGTTAGTCTCATAGGTTAGCCTACATGCTACACTCATTCCCATCACTGTTAAGTTGTTAAGTTAGCCTCATAGGTTAGCCTACATGCTACACTCATTCACATCACTGTTAAGTTGTTAAGTTAGCCTCATAGGTTAGCCTACATGCTACACTCATTCCCATCACTGTTAAGTTAAGTTAGCCTCATAGGTTAGCCTACATGCTACACTCATTCCCATCACTGTTGAGTTGTTAAGTTAGCCTCATAGGTTAGCCTACATGCTACACTCATTCACATCACTGTTAAGTTGTTAAGTTAGCCTCATAGGTTAGCCTACATGCTACACTCATTCACATCACTGTTAAGTTGTTAAGTTAGCCTCATAGGTTAGCCTACTTGCTACACTCATTCTCATCACTGTTAAGTTGTTAAGTTAGCCTCAAAGGTTAGCCTATATGCTACAGTTTGAATGAAGCCGACTGAAGTAATGCGTCTGTTATCCTGTGGAGGGCAGTAATGCGCTCAGAAGCGTTTAAACTGACACAGGGACAGAAGAAGAGGGTGTACACACTGTACTGTGCTCCAGAACAAGTTGAGTCAGGTCTGCACACGTAATGACAGCCAGGTAGACATAACTAAAGCTACAATATACAGCTCTTCCTGTACCCGCTGACCACTCGCATTGTCCGCCAGGTTCGTTCCTGCGTACTCACCGCTGTAGCAGCAAACTGCGGACCATGGGACGGAAAGTGACCCTCGCTACTTGCTCTTTGAATCAGTGGGCTTTGGACTTTGAAGGCAACCTGGAAAGAATACTGCAGAGTAAGTCGGAGTATTACTGCCCGACACTGGAGTCTGTGGAGCTATTCCCGCGGTAGCCGGTGGAGGTTTCTGGTTCTATTAATGTCAGAATGCAAAACCTACTGTTCAAAGACATAGCAGATACTCCAGGGCTGTTACCTTGGTGCAAAACGTCGTGATACAGTAGATGACTGCGGTGTAAAGTGTGTCAGGATATTTCAGCCACTCAGGAACAATAGGAAATGCTTTACACAAGTGTTTTTAATCAGAAAAAGATCCATTTTCTATCCAAAGTTCTCAGTTTGCATAGTCTCATGGTGAAACTTAAACCGATCCCCAGTGTTGATCATAGATCTTCTGTCCTGATATAGTAAGGTGACCAGATTTCGGAAAAGAAAATCGGGGGCATTTTCAGCGCGGTGGTCAAAATTAAAATGTTATCATTATGAAATAAATAACAGGGGCAATTTCATGTTAATGTAGTTTAATATCAGTGTGTATTTTTAATGTGTATTAAAGCAAATGAGCAGCAAATAAGAAGTTTCAGTAGTCCCAGTAGAAGTAGTTTGGTAGTAGTATAATTAAATAGCCACCTCTGTTAAGGCTGCATGAGTTGTTTATTCTAACATATGTCTGCAGCATTTGACAAAGCTGTAAAAAACCGAGATAAAACAAAAACAACAACAAAGCAGATTCTTAGCTCATTCAAATTTTTTTTATTGAAAAGCTCTTTAGTTTTTGGTCCTAAATGTCCAGATCCATGCAGGTCCAAGCAGGTCAACCACAGTCCTCTCCCGTAGCCTCAGCCTCCGAGACCTGGATGGAAAAACAGCAGAGGAGAACATGAGCAAAATTGAAGAACAGATGCAATAGTGAGAAGTTTATTTCTTAACAAAGCAATAACATCAGATTTGATAACATACTTTTATAATTTAGTCTCCTTTCTTTCCTTATCTGCTCAATGTAATTGCCTGTTTAAATTGCTATATCAGAGGTTCTTAAACCTTTCAGACCACATACCACTATGTGACAAACCAAATTTCCAAAGTGCCAATTTTTTAACCCAATTTTTTTAATGCCTTCATTTATTAAGTGCACTCACAAATGTCACTTCTTAAGGGGACAGACCGGATATTACATTTACAGTTCCAGTAATTATCAGTTCAATTAAATTAAATAGGCTTTATTGGCATGACATTTTACATGTGTTGCCAAAGCAAAATCAGAACAATAATAACAATAATACTATTCAACAGAACAAAATAACTAAATAGACGGCTGTGGCTTGGTGGAAGAGTGGGTCGTCCTCTGTTCGAGAGATTGGTGGTTCAATCCCCATCTCCCCCTGGTCCACATGTTGAAGTGTCCTTGGGCAAGACACTGAACCCCGAATTGCTCCCCGTGCTGCGCATGGGTGTGTAAATTTGGTGTGAATGGTTAGATCAGATTAGATGGTATGTAGATGTCCTCTGCCATCAGTGTGAATGTCTGTGTGAATGGGTGAATGTGACAGACACTGTGAAGCGCCTTGAGTAGTCAGAAGACTAGAAAGGTGCTATATACTGTAAGTACAAGTCCATTTACCATTAGTCCATTTACAAAAAAGATACAATACATACATACATAACATAGATATAACAATTATACAAGTTAATATAAATGTATAGGTAGCATAGCATTAACAGATTACAGAAGCAAACCTACTGAAGATACAATAAAATAAAGAGATGAAATACAATGATGAGATGTTAATAGTTGGTAAAACACAAATAGGGATAATAAAGATATATAGAAGTAAAATGAAAATAAATAAATAAAAGAAGATGGTGGCAGTAGAGTATTGTAAGTACAAGTATACTTATAAATGTCTATCTGACTCTTTATCTATGTCCCACTGGTTGTCTCTTTTGTTGTGGCAGGAAGGGACATATTTAGCGGCCAACACCCCACATTTTTCTTTTCCCCTAGAATGAGGTGTCATTTCTGTCAAACCCCTTTATCTCTGTCTCTCACTCTTGCTCATTCCCTTTTTCACTGTCTCATTTCCTCCATCTCTCTCTCTCTCTCTCTCTCTCTCTCTCTCTCTCTCTCTCTCTCTCTCTCTCTCTCTCTCTCCTTTGCCTCACCTGACTTGCATATTTCTCAGAAGAATGTATTTTCCTCTGGATAGCTCTGTCGTTGGCCAGGATCTCCATGAATTTCTCACAAGGGAGATTGATGTTTGTCTTCACAATAAGCATGGCCTTAATCGAAGGTACAGTGAATCTGTTTCTGCTGTCTGCCCATATGTCATTCATTTGGGAGAACACCCTCTCTACTGGTGCATTACTTCCAGGTAAGCACATGACAACGGACACTAAGGGCGCACTCACACTGTCCTTCCGTACCGGGCCCAAACAGGTTTTACGGGGAAAAGCCTAGTTCGTTTGACCAGTGTGAGTGCAACCGCTCCGCGCCTAGCTGCGGCCAGCTGGCTGACCCCGGCCCGTTTGAGAGAGGTGGGCTTTTGTAAAGCGTGTTTGAACATATACGAGCACGAGCTTGCGCACGTGTACGAGCACGAGAACAAGGCCTACGACGGCTCTGATGTCATTTTATGTGCGCCTGTTCGGACATAGAAAAAAAAAAGAAAGACGGACCATGCGCGGACATTTCACAACAACAATGGTGGCGAAAGGTTCCCGTCGATGTCATGTGGAGGTGGAGTGTTTACTGCAGATTTGGGTGGATGAAAATATATAAAAACAGTTGTACAAGACGCTCAAAAACTCTGGAAAGATTTGTAAACAAAGCGACGCATCGTGATGGCGTCATTTTATGTGCGCCTGTTTGGACATATAAAAAAAAAAAAAAAGACGGACCATGCGCGGACATTTAAAACAATGGCAAGTACCCTAAAGCCCGGGGCACGGTACGGGCGGACAGTAATAATAAAATAATAATTCATTTATTTTATATAGCGCTTTTCAGAGACCCAAAGTCGCTTACAGAGTAGGACATATAATATACAGACGATAAACAACAGGAGACAAGGATGACAAGGATGACAGGGAAGCAAGGCGAAGGGGGCATGGGGGAATGGTGATACAGACAAATAGCCAGAAACAGGTACAACAATAGGGGTGGGGGGATGGATTGAAGAGCAGTGGGGGGGGGGGGTCAAGGGGAGGGGCTGAATGGGTGAGGAGAGCGGAAGGAGGGTGGGGGGGGGGGGAGGCCGGGAGTGAATGTAGTTATGGGTAGGGGAGGTTGTAGGCTTGTGAGAAAAGGAAGGTTTTTAGACGGGATTTAAATGTTGTGAGTGATGGAGAGTCGCGGATGGGCTGGGGGAGAGAGTTCCAGAGTCGGGGTGCAGTTCTAGAGAAAGCTCTGTGTCCGAAGGTTTTGAGTTTGGAAGGTGGCATGGTCAGAGTTAGGGAGGAGGAGGATCGGAGGGCTCGGGAGGGGCGGTGGGGGTTAAGGAGGTCAGAGAGGTAGGGTGGTGCCGGATGGTGGAGAGCTTTGAAGGTGAGGAGGAGTATTTTGAAGTTGATGCGTTGTTTGATCGGGAGCCAGTGGAGGGTGTAGAGAATGGGGGTGATGTGTTCACGGGAGCGGGTGTGAGTGAGGAGGCGAGCAGCAGAGTTCTGGACCATTTGGAGTCTATGGAGGGAATGGGAGGTGATGCCAGTGAGGAGGGAATTGCAGTAGTCGAGACGTGAGGAGATGAAGGCGTGGATGAGGGATTCAGCGGCAGGGGGGGAGAGGCAGTGTCCGATTTTGGCGATGCAGCGGAGGTGGAAGTAGGAGGTCTTGACGATGGAGCGGACGTGGTGATCAAAGGAGAGCGTGGGGTCCAGGATAACACCAAGGTTGCGTGCAAGGGGGGAGGGAGAAATGATTGAGCTGTCAATGGTAAGTGAGATGGGTCCGGTTTTGTTTAAAGTGGATTTGGTGCCAATGAGGAGGAGTTCTGTTTTTTCGCTGTTGAGTTTGAGGAAGTTCTGGGACAGCCATGTTTTTATTGCAGAAATGCAGGTTTCAATGTGGTTGAGTGGAAGATTTTGGGTGGGTTTGGTGCGGATGTAGATCTGGGTGTCGTCAGCATAGCAGTGGAAATCGAGGTTGAATGAGCGGATGAGGTGACCAAGGGGGAATAGGTAGCAGATGAAGAGAAGGGGGCCAAGGACTGAGCCTTGAGGGACCCCCTGCGAAACAGGAGAGAGGGTGGATGTGTGGCCGGAGAGGGAGACGAACTGTTGCCTGTTGGTGAGGTAGGAGGTGAGCCAGTCGGGATGGGATGGAGTTGGTGGAGGAGTTGCCAACAGTGGCAGTCAGGGAGCTGTTGATTTGGGAGATTTTATTGTTAAAGGCGAGGAGGAAAGAGTTGCAGATGTCGGGTGACGAGGGAGGGTTGTGGTCTGGGGGTTGGAGCAGTTTGTTGACGGTGGAGAACAGGATGCGGGGGTTCCTGTTGGTGCTGTTGATGAGGGTGGAGAAGTGGGCGGATTTGGCAGCGTGGAGAGCATCACGGTAGGAGGAGATGTGGTGTTTGTAGGCTTCAGCGTGAACGGTGAGGTGGGTTCGTTTGAGGAGTCGTTCGATTTGTCGGCCGGTCTGTTTCATGGTGCGGAGTTCGGGGGTGTACCAGGGGGCAGAGCGGGTGAATGAGACAGAGGACGTTTTCCAGGGGGCAAGGGAGTCAAGTGAGTCAGAAAGGATGGAGTTGAGCATGGTGGCGTAGTCATCAGGGGAAGAGGGGGCAGAGTCGGGGGGGGAGGCAGAGGATATGAGCTGGGAGAGGGAGAGTGGATTGACTGATTTGATGTTACGGTAGTAGATGGCACGCTTTTTGGGATTGTGGGGGGAGGGTAGAGGGGCGGAGAAGATGATGCAAAGGTGATCAGAGAGGGGAAAGGGGAGGGGATGTGGGTTAGAGACGGGGAGGGAGGCAGAGCAGATGATGTCGAGGATGTGGCCTTTGGTGTGGGTGGGGAAGTCAACATGTTGGGTTAGGTGGAAACAGTCAAGAAGAGAGAGGAAGTCAGATGTCAGTGGGGCGTTGGGCTGATCGATGTGGATGTTCAGGTCACCGGTAAGTAGGAGGCGGGGAGAGAGGGAGGACGCAATAGTGAGGAGGTCGGACAGATCAGAGAGAAAAGATGGGTGTGGCTTCGGGGACGGTAGATTAGAACAGCAGTGATAGAGTTGGGAAGGGAGAAGGCAAGGTGTTCGAAGGATGAGATAGATGGGAGGTTGAGATTGAGTTCAGTGATGGTCAGGGATTGTTTATGGAGAACGGCAACGCCTCCCCCTCTGCCGGAAAGGCGGGGTTTGGCGATGTAGCTGTAGTTGGGAGGAGTGGCTTGGTTGAGAGCGTAGTAATCCAGCGGCTGTTGCCAGGTTTCACAGAGGAGGAGTAGATCGAGGTTATTGTCCAGTAACAGTTCAGATATAACAGGTGATTTGTTGGAGAGGGAGCGACAGTTCAGTAGCGCAAGGGAGATGGATGGAGGAGCGGGGGAGGGGGAGCGGAGGTTGTTGAGGTTGGCAGTTCGGGAAGTGTGAAGTAGCAGAGGTGAAGATCCAGGGTGTAGATGGGTCAGTAATGGTGAAAGGAGGCAGGTAGGATGTTGGCAGTGGCTAGCATCTGGGTAGCTAGAAGCTGGTAGGCAGTGAGTTGTGTGGGCGCAGCAGTAAACCAGGGGTTGAAGTCGGTGGAATGGGTGGTGTTGGTTGGCCCGGACCGTTCCCGGTCCGGGCATTGCCGTGTCAGCAGTTAGCCAGGCGAGCTGATGGAGAATGGGGATTCCCCCCAGGTTTGCCTGCTTGGTGGTGGTAAGCTAGGCAGACAGCTAGGCTACCGCTGACGAGCAGGAAGGGAGTGGGGGATCCCCCCCTGAACGCCGGCAAGATAGCTACACAGCTGAGCTAATGTTTTTAGCGGGGCACTCAGCTAGGCTGCGTCGGACGGACTGGCAGGGAGTTTGGCTAATGTTATTAGCAGCAGACGTAGCGGGACGGTCACAGGTTGCCACATACACCACCACAAGCACACGACTTACTCACCCCGGTCCAGAGCAGGCGGTCCACACAGACAGGGAGACACAGGCTGACGAAGTGAAGGCGAGACAGATAAATCCAGAGGCGGAGCTAGCTAGCCGGCTAGCACAGCTGATAGTCCGGGAGCGTAGGAGCGGGTGAGGGAAACGAGCGGAGCCAGGTCCAGGGTGAGCGAGCGAGCCGCACACTCGGAGACACGGGGAGATCCAGTGGAGGAGAAGCGGATAGGTCCAGTGGTGGAGGATGTTTAGCCGGCTGGCAGTTAGCTAGCTGGCTAACACAGCTGGTAGTCCGGGAGTGGGGGGAAGCAAGCAGAACTGCGGGGAGGCGAGATGAGGTGAGAGACGCTGGCGGTTGGACGGCTAAACTGACACTGAGACGAGGGGATAAAAATAAACCAAAGAAAGAAGAGACAGATAGACACGAAAAACATTGGACGGAGACAGGGATAGAAGCGGCAGTCAACAAGCCAGACGCCAGCAGTGCTCTAAACCGGACGAAACATCTTGCGAGAACGAGAACGAGGATCAGTGTGACTGAGCCCTAATCTAGCCAGGTTAGTGTGTGGGATGTCTGACTGACTGAGTGGTGTCTCAGATCCCTTCCATTCACTGAGTGATTCCCCTTTTAGGAATTCTTGCAGGGCAGAAACCTCATCAGACAAATCATCTTCGTTGATGGACAAATTGGGGCATTTTTCCTGCAGTGTGGCTGTTGCCCTCTGGATCTCTTCACGCTGAGGTTTCTTTTTTAGAAGGAGACAGTGTAAGTTATTCAAGTTGTCTGCATGCTTTCCCCAAGCTTGCAAGTAGCTCACAGCCGTTGTAAAAAAGAATTTGAAATTTTGAGAACGTTTTCTTGAGTGATTTCTGCATTTTCTACAAGTTCCCTCAAAAGTCCTCTGGCCAGCACTGGAATGAAGCCGTCATCACATCTTGCTGTCAGTTTTACCTCCAAATCTTTCAGGACTGCAGCTGACTCCACAGCACAACGGTCCTGGCCTTCAAGCTTCCTAATCGTGTCACTGAATATAGTCAGGTTTCCATGGGCAAAGGTCAGCAGCAGTTCAGTCAGTTGATATTCAAACATTCTTTTCAAGACAACAGGGCATTTTTCTTCAGAAAGGAAAAATGCTTTCAGCGGTGCATACATTTTCAGCACTCTCTCAAGAGCAGGCAGCAGAGCACATTGTTGTGTCCCAAGATATTGTGATACTCTTGGCCAACAAACTCACAAAAGCTATTCAGTCTTTCCTTTTCTCTAACAATGAAAATATGAAAATATTTTTGTGAGCAGGTACTCGACATCAATGGGAACAAGATCCAAAGCTGTTCTGGTTGCATTATGGATAATGTGAGCAGGACAACCAAGGCCAATCACCTCCCGGTGCAGACAAAAAGTAACACCCAGATTCCTTACTGTGGTGCTGGAGGACAACACAACATCATCCAGATTAACAATGTCTTTAGCTATTGAGTTTCGGAGGCCTTTGGGGCCAAGTACAATGACCTCAGTTTTATCTGAGTTTAACATCAGAAAATTGCAGGTCATCCAGATTTTTATTTCCTTAATGCACATTTGAAGTTTATCTAACTGATGGGTTTCATCTGGTTTGATCGGCAAATATAATTGGGTATCATCAGCATAACAATGAAAGTTTATGGAGTGCTTCCTTATAATATTTCCTAAGGGAAGCATATATAAGGTGAATAGAATAGGTCCAAGGACAGAACTCTGTGGGTATCCGTGGCTAACTTTAGTGTAAATGGAGGATTTGTCATTAACATGTACAAACTGAGATCTATCTGATAAATAAGACTTAAACAAGCTTAATGTACAAACAGACAAGTCTAGTTCAAGCTCACAAAATAAATGGGTTCATACTACACAACTTACCTTAACACGGTCGCCTTCCTCTGTCTTCTGCTCTTCACCCAGAAAAAGGAAACAATTTTGCCGCGTTGTCTGTTTCCGGGTACCGCGACGTAACGTCAGGACATTAGTTTAACTGGCTACCGTAATAACTGGAGTTTGCGTCTGCCCGCAAATTTTTTTTTCTCCCATTCAAATCGGGTAAATTTTTTTTGGGGACAGTTTTAACCGGGTACAGGACGGCCTAATCGGGGACTGTCCTCGGGGTTACCTTGAATTATGCTTTGTTCAAGCCCACTCCGAATATGGATACGAATAGTTCATATGGTAAACAGATACAGATAATGCTCCCTCATCCCTACTGTTTTGGCTCTTTAAAAACGCAGGAGGACTTACCGGGGGTAGAAATCTTTGTGTTCCCGAGTCCATGCCCGAGTGCAAAGCATGAAGCAACACGAAAAACTACAAAAAAACAATAGAAAAAAATATTTGACACAATGCACAAAAAGTGTAAGCAGAAGAGGTGTGTCGCTGCTGGAGCCTTACACTGGGCTCTACGGAGACGGGACCTAAGCTGCCAGAGATGTTTCTCTACAGCTCTTTTTAGCCGCGCACCCTCCTTCTCCTTCCCAACACTCGATTTTGGTAGGGTCGAAAATTATGCCAGCATACATTTTTTTTAGATAGTTATGAGCCCTTTGATTGGTATTCACAAAACATTTTTGAAGCTGGTCTCCTCTTCCCCGCACGTATAGGACTGAATGGGCGAATGCGCTTCTGGGCACAGGGCAGCTAACCTGACTATCACCAGAGCCGTTCTCTGGTGTTCTTTTAAAAAATAAATATTCTCTTGATTGGACAACACGGATGAAACAGCAGCATCCATGTTGACGCCTGCTTCCTCGATGTGAGCCACCACAGACGTTTCTCTGCTACATCACATCGATAAAACCCCGCCTGGCGGTGCTGATTGGCCTGACCATATTTTGCAGACCCTGAAGTCACTTTCCTATGGAGCGAATCCAGATGGTTGAGTGGAGCTAGGCGGAGCGAAATTCATCTGGCGAGAGTCAGGTTACAGGGCAGCCCCACAAGCGAGTGTTGCAGAACCGTGCTTGGCCACTAAGCCCATGCGGGGCACACACACACACAAACATACTCATACGATGTGGAAATAAAAAAATCAACACTTCATATTTAAAAATCCCTAGACTATCGTGATCAAAACTATTGATCTGAAGCTCTATGCTGACGCTGTCCTGTAAGTAGTTTGATGATAATGTAGATCTTAATACTGTCGGATAATCAGCCAACACCACATAAACACCTGTTACCTTGTGTGAGAGATTCTTAAAGGTTTTCATATTTCGAAATCATCAGAGTAGAGTAGAAGTGAAAGCTGACCTCCTCCCTCAATCTAGCCGTGAAAGGCTGTGGTCTAACCAAGCCCCCACTAGGCAGAGAGTCGTCCTCCAGTCGAGAGATCGGCGGTTCGATCCCCAGCTCCCCCGGTCCGCATGTAGAAGTGTCCTTGACACACTCACCAGATACTCACTCACCCAAATTGCTCCCTGTGCTGCGCATGGGTGTGTAAATAAGGTGTGCATGGTAAAATAGAATAGAATAGAATGACTTTAATGATCCCAGTGTGAATTGGAGAGGGTGGAGAGGATGATCCATGATGGATAACAGTTTTTTCAGTGTCCTCCTCTCCACCACAGCCCCCAGAGTGTCCTGTCTGCAGCCAATCACAGAGCCAGCCTTCCTGATCACTTTGTTGAGTCTGTTGGTGTCGCTGGCTCCAATGCTGCTTCCCCAACAAACCACAGCAAAGAAAAGTACACTGGCCACCACAGACTGATAAAAGATCTCCAACATCTTGCTGCACACGTTGAAGGATCTCAGCTTCCTCAGGAAGTAAAGTCTGCTCATCCCCTTCTTGTAAACCGCTTCAGTGTTAGATCTCCAGTCCAGTCTGTGGTTGATGGTAACACCCAGGTGTTTGTAATCCTCCACCGCCTCCACATCCTTTCCCAGAATGCACAGATGTTGAAAAGTCATGTTCCTCTTCTTCCTGAAATCTATCACCATCTCTCTGGTCTTGCTGATGTTCATCCGCAGGTGATTCTGTCCAGTCCACTTCACAAAGTTGTCTAGCAGTGCCCTGTACTCCTCCTCCTGTCCCTCACTTATACACCCAACAACAGCCGATTCGTCAGAAAACTTTTGCAGGTGACACGACTCAGTGTTGTATTGAAAGTCAGTGGTGTATAAGGTGAACAGGAAAGGACAGAACAGTACAGTCCCCTGTGGAGCTCCTGTATCACTAACCACCACATCAGACAGAACACTGCCCATACGGACAAACTGTGGCCTGCCTGTCAGGTAGTCAGTAATCCAGGAGATCATTGTGTCGTCTACTCCCATCACCCGCAGCTTCTCCCCCAGTAGCAGTGGCTGAATGGTGTTAAAAGCACTGGAGAAATCAAAGAATGTGATTCTCACAGTACCTCCTCCACCATCCAGGTGCAAATGGGCTCGTTGCAGCAGGTAGATGACAGTGTCATCAACTCCCAAGTGGGGCTGGTAAGCAAATTGCAGAGGGTCTAGCAGGGCTCTCACCTGCGGCATCAGGTTGACCAAAACTAGTCTCTCCAGCACCTTCATGACGTAAGATGTGAGGGCCACTGGTCGATAGTCATTGAGGTCTGATGGTGTCGACTTCTTTGGAACAGGAATTAGGCAGGAAGTCTTCCAGAGCACTGGTATTCTCTCCTGACCAAGGCTCAGGTTGTAGAGGTGTTGTAGTACAGGAGACAGCTGGCGGGCACATGTCTTCAGGATCCTGGGGCTGATACCGTCAGGGCCTGCAGCCTTATGCTGGTGGAGTCTCTCCAGCTGTCTCCTAACCTGGCCTGCAGTCACAGTCATGCAGGGGAGGCTGCTGGTGTCTTCAGTGGAGGACGTGGAGGAGGAGGTGAAGATGGAGGAGGAGGAGGCAGAGGAGGAGGTGGAGGAGGAGGAGAGGTGCTGTAAAGGAGAGCTCACAGCAGGGGATTGAGGGGGGAGGGGAGGAAGCATTTGGGGCAGTGAGGGTGTGTGGGGGTCTGGAGGTGTCATGGAGACGACAGAAGGCTGTGAGCTGAACCTATTGAAGAATCTGTTCAGCTCGTTTGCCCTCTCCAGGCTGCCTGATGACTGTCTGCCGCTCACCTTACACCCAGTGATCTGCTTCATACCAGTCCACACATCCCTCACATTGTTCTGCTGGAGTTGGGCCTCCAGCTTCCTCCTGTAGGCGTCTTTACAGGTCCTCAGCATACCCCTGAGTTCATGCTGCACTTTCCTCAGTTCTTCCCTGTCTCCAGACCTGAACGCCCTCTTCTTCTTGTTAAGAAGAGATTTCAGGTCATTGGTGATCCACAGCTTATTATTAGAGAAGCAGCTCACAGTCCGGGTTGGCATGGTGGTGTATTCACAGAACCTGATGTATTCTGTGATGCAGTCGGTCATGCTGTCCAGATCCTCTCCATGTGGCTCAACAAGTGCATCCCTGTCTGTCGACTCAAAGCAGTCCTGTAGTGCGACAGCGGCCTCCTGAGTCCACCTCCTAACGCTCCTAGTGTGGACAGGCTGCCACTGCACAAGGGGAATATACTTAGGGGTCAGCAGAACCAGGTTGTGGTCAGATCTTTCGAGAGGGGGGAGGGCTGTGGGACTGTCTCTGGTGGGGCAGGGAAAAGTGGTTGAAGATGAATGAATGAATGTTTGTGAGAGTGAGTAAGTGAGTAAGAGAAGGAGAGCCACCATGGGCTTAGGGATACTGCAGCACTCGCCTGTTTGTGTGGCTGTGCTGTGCCCAGAAGCACATTCGGCCATTCACTCCCATGCATGCGGGGAAGAGATTTTTTTCTGGGATACCCTTCTAATTATCTTGAGAATTGAGAAAATAGGGGAAAAATTTATATGGCCATAATTTTAGACCCTACCAAAATCAAGTGATGGGCAGAAGAGCGGTGGTGAAACACCTGGCAGCTTAGGTCCCGTCTCCGTAGAGCCCAGTGCAAGGCTTCGGCAGATACACAACTCTTCTGCTCACACACACTGCACATTAAACCATGCCATTATACCATGAAAATATAATTTTTCGAGATTTTCAATAGAACTCTATGGGTACATATTGGTGATATTTACTTGATTAACAATAAGTTTATTGAGAATACTTAATCTCATAATCTGAATGTGAGTCAATTGGTTCTCTGTGTAAGTTCTCTGTGTTTTTTAAATGAATTAAACATATTCATTTTTATAAATTTTTCTTTATTCATTTTCTTTATCAAATATTTCATTTGATAGTCACGCTTTTGATCCAATTACCCTAGAGTACCTACATAACTCATATGAATGATGCCATCACTGAAATATGTCAATTTCCCTGAACACTAACTAAAAAGTGGTAGTCATTTTCATCCACATCATACAGTCCTAATACCTTTTTTATTTTTATTTATTTATTTGTGTTTGATGTTTAATTTCTAGATTGTGGGAGGAAATCGGAGCGCCCGGAGTAAACCACAAAGGGGGAAAAGCGAACTCCACACAGAGAGTTCTGGCCAATCAGAACCTGCCTGTGAGTCATTAGTGTGCACCACTAATGATGTCCAGAAAAAAAAGAAATAAAAGAAGAAGAAGAATATGAAGATATAGAGGAAAAGAGGGAAATAGAGAAGGAATGTAGAGGAGTGATGTGTCGACATTGAAGGTCGGCCATTAAGGCCTCCTGGGCAGCAGCTTCATGCGCTCCTAGCGACGGATTTATATGCCTGGTGTGCGCAGGGGCATATTTGGGCTTGTTGCATTCCAAGTGCTGCTTGGTGGCCCTTGTGTGAGCTTTGCTGTATCTGGAGAATGATTGGGATGGGACAATGGGTGGGTAGGTTGGCTCCAGATGGCTCCATCATACTGGTTTCTTTGTGGCTCAGCTGCAGCTCGTTGAAATTCTTGGTTCCTCTGGAAAGTGCCGCCATCTTGTTCAGCCAATTCCTTTGATATTTTCACCTCTTCTCTCAGACTCATTGTGGCAGCCTGCTTCTTCTTACTGACTGCCAATCTGTCCGTCACAATTTCTTTTAGTAATATTCCCCTACTCCCCTTTGGTGTCTGGCGGGAAATTCATGTAGCCCTGCTCTGGTGGTTGGTTTGTGGAGGCAGGTGCTCGAAGGCCGCTCACCTTCACATGGCTAATTGGGTCCAGGATCTCCAGAGGGTCACACAAACCTGACGTTAGACATAGCGTAGATGTGTGCAGTAAGCCATCATGGAGACTTTCAAAAGGGAGCACTTTCTTGGCATTCTCCAGGATGTAGAATGACTTCACGTTCCTCAGGGCACGCTCTAAGGAACTGACTTGGTTGGAAAGCTTCAGGGTACGATCCTGAAGTTGTCTGTTTTCCACTTCTAAGACATTGACCTTGTGTTGGACAGTGGAGGCGGTCCTCATGCCTTTGCTGCCCATTTCCTCTGCCTCAAACATCTTCCTTAACAGTTCCCTCTTCTCCTCCAAAAGCTTCTCATTTTCCTCTGTCACTGTGTGGATTCGCCCCTTCTCCTTCTGTGAGAGGCAGGAGGCCAGCACCAGGTTGTTCTGCAGTTTCTGGATGATGCTGTCCCTCTGTGCAATTTCTTTGAGAAAGACCAGCTTGGCCTGACGGAGCTTGTTCTTGTGCTGACTCTGTTTTTCGTTGTACTTCCTGATGTGTGTGTCTAGTTGGAGGAGAACTTGCTGCAGTTCCCACTGCAGTCTGTCACACTCCTGCTGACTGGCCATCAAGTCCTTCTGCAGTTCATGGCTTGAATTCTGGCTGGCTCTCACCTCCTCTCTGGCCTTGCTTATCTCAGCCTCCAGGATGGCAAGACGCGTCTCCTGCTGTTGGACACGGTAACTGAGCTCTGCACTGAGGTCTACTTCCAGCTGTTTCCTCCAGTCCTTCTCCTCAATCAGACGAGCTTTTAGCAGAGCCAAGCTCTCCTGGTTGCTGTCCCTTAGGTGCAGTCTTAAGTAGTACTCAGTGTCATTGAACTCTTCTCCATTCTTTAACAATTTTTCTTGGACATCATGCTTCTTCAGCTCTGCCTCAAGGCCTTTGATCCTCCCTAGCAATACCTCCAGTTCACCCTCATGCCGATGCCTCTCCTCCTTGCTGGAATTCTGTGCCTCCCGTAGCAGTGCTTCCAGCTCCTTGTTCCTAATTTCCAGCTCTTCCTGTTCCTTGCGTAGTTGCCGTTGCAGCTCCCTCATCTGTACAAGCCCGTCTTCCATCACCTGATGACACCCTTCATGGATGTGATTCTTTTCTTGGGTTGACGAGTCAGACAGATTGTTTTGTGGTTCATTGCTAATGCTCTCGTCCTTTCCATCCTCTTTTATAACATATGGGTCTGCACTATTTATGGTCAGCTGGTCGAGGAGATTTTTCTTCTCAGATTCTATGACACGGCTTTGCTCCTCCCCCATCGCTAGCCGCATATGCTCCTGGTGGTGGACTTCTCTTAAGTTCCCATTAAGGCTCTGGCTTTCCAGTCTCCTCTCAGCAGCCTCCAGCCTTTTCAGTAGTGTGGCCCTCTCGACCAGCAAGTAAGCCACCTGCTCAATGGGACTGCTCAAGCCCATCTCCCCGAGGTCCTCCTGAGCCAACATCTCCGCCAGGTCCTTGCTCTGACTCTCTTGTTGTTGTCTGATATGGTGAAGCTCTTGTCGCAAGTGTTCATTGTCTTTCTCATAGTTTGAAGTCAGACTCTCACGCTCTTCCAGTAGCCCATGAATATGTGCTACATAGCTCTCCATCTCCTTCATCTCACTGGCTTGCTGGGTACGTAAAGTCTGCATCTCTTGGGTGGCTGACTGAAGCTTTGCCTCCCTGGTGAGGAGCTGCTGCCACAGGTGTTGCTGCCGTTCCTCCACACTGGCCCCTAAAGGCAAACCATCCTCCTGAAGCCGCATGGAAATCTGGTCCAACTCTGTCCGCACCTCTTTATGATCCATGTTCATACACGTGCTTGCAGCTAAAAGAGGCTTTCTTGTGTTATTATTCCACTATGAACTCTCCAGTTACAATAGAAGTCCCACACGTCCTAGAGGTAATCCCTGGTAAGATGAATTGTAGCTGTTTTGGTTTAAATGAATCCTGATATAGTTCCTGTATACAAACTTCTGTCTCAGTAGAGTTGACCCTTCAAATTGAGATGCATTGTCTGATTGTCGACTGATTGAGTGCTGAGGACAACCGTGCTTAAGAGAATTGGCTTCTATCGGAATTCTGATGAGTTGCACAAGATCAAGGCAGCTGATGACATCATGACATTCTATGTGACACACACACCCCAACATTCCACAGCACCCCGCCTCCTCCACCCCCCATGGTTACTGTTGCTAGGCCGTTCAAATTCTTTGTGCCCTGTTGGATTGATACTTTTAAACATAAACATCTTAATGTGCCCCAGTTGTGTTACATTGCAAAGAATATCAAGCCCAGTTCAGACCAAAGATTTGCAACAAGATGAGTTGAAACTCGCAACTACTTTTCAGGTCTGCCACGGCCACCCGGTTAAGTTAGCGTAAACGCCAAGTACTGTTTGATCAGACATGTGTTTAGATGATACAGACTGATTTCAAAGTTCATCATGTCAAATCTCTAGGAAGAGTTTGTTAAAGTATGACACGTGCAAAAGTTGAAAAATGGCCATACAATTCAAAATGGCCGACTTCCTGTTACGTTTAGGATATCGCTCCAACATTTTTCCAACATTTTACCAAACATCCAATGTTGACGTCCATGGGACCTCCGTGTAAGGGATATTTATGGATCAAATGTGGTCTTTCGTGGACGTCTTTTCAATATTAAATATGAACTAATTTTAGACTACTTCTAAAAAAATAATAATAATAACATGCCCTTAAGTGTCTTGGCCAAGGACACAATGATCATTATACAAGGCAGGGCAGGGATCGAACATGGAATTGCATTTCCAAATTTAAAAAAAACAGATAAATACAAAAATAAATTTATGTATAAATAAATAACTTGATTATTCAAAATAAACATGTTCAAGAAAAGTAGAATATGTCGTATGTTGTAGAATAACAAAAAAATGTACATTTCCCGCACCTGTCATAGAAGTCCAAATGATGTCCAAAAAATGTTCCCAGTTCAAAGGTCAAATGATGAACATCAATATGATGGACGTAATTTGGACGTCGAATAGATGACCAGAATTGGTCATGGATACTCGATGTCTGCGCCTGCAGCACAGTGCTTCCATCACATCCAATTGAAGCAGCTACATGGGCCACAGAGGCCGCGCACACCCGCACAGGCTACGCAGCGGACAAAGCTGAGTAAGAATGAGTACAATCTGTATATGATTAAGATACATACCTCATTGTACCAGTGTGCAATGAGAAGCAGCACAGTTTCAAAACCTGTTGAACTTACTGAACTTTGAAGTTTATTTCAGGCTGACTTTCAACAGCAAATCACACATGTCACAACAGTCTGAAAGAGGTGTAGGCTGAAGCTCTTGCTTATAATCATTTTTCAACAAATCATGTTTGAAAATAATAATAGGAAAATACATATAATATATAGGCACACATACATATACATCTTTTTTTAATAACTCTTACATAAGATTAAGACCATTTGTAAATAAAAATAAACACGTCTTACATAACGATCGCGTATACAAGTGAAGTTGCACAATTACAGTCAAAACAAACAGCTTATGCTTTACTTTTTTTTACTACTTACTTTCTGCTCAACCATTTTCATATTGTTTCAGTATATTATCTTTAAACAGTTTTAAAAGCTTACTAAGTGTACTACATGTCTTTTATTCCTCAGGACAGCTGTTCCATAGATTTACTCCTTTAACTGACATACAGGGATATTTTGCATTGGTCCTTACTAAACATTTATTGAACATACAATTTCCTCTTTATTCATGTGGGTATCCTCTTATCGAAAACAATTCTTGGATACTCTCTGGCAATAGGTTTTTTTTTGCCTTGTACATATTTGTAATGCTTTTAGTTGGACTAGGTCTTTAAATCTTAGAGCCTTTAAATCAATAAAAAGGCTTTGTTGCTTCTCTGTAGGTGGTTTTCTTTGGGATTCTTATGGCTCTCTTTTGAAGCATAAAGATTGAATGGGTATTTGTTTTGAATGTATTTCCCCATACTTCCACACAGTAAGTAATGTATGGGAGCACAAGGGAACAATGTGGCACCCTACTTCTCCATATATTTTAACTGTTAGAGACTAGATCTGGTGAACATATCGAACATTTAGCAACAAAAGAGTCAGATATTTCCCTCAGGAGCTGGGGGAGACCAAAAACAGAGCTAAAAGCAGAGTGAAAATTAGACGTACGGCACACGACAAATGATGTTGTTCCATCTTTGTTGTGTTTAAATAATAAACTGCTAACAGGTTTACTGAAACAACAATAAAAGCTAGAATATAGGCCTATCAGTGGCGTCAATTCAGCCGAAGCTAAGGTATGGCAAGTCTACTAGTCACATGATTTAACTGCAGTATCAATCAACAATGCAATACAATACATGCCCAGCAAATAATCATAAATAAGTGACAAGTCTGCTATGTAGCTTATCTGTGTGGTTAGGAAAATGTGAACCTTTTCAGATACAGTCTCACTCACATCCCACTTACTTAACTACGGACACAAACACTTAACTACGCACGTCAATCAATCAATTCAGTCATGGATAGCAAGTGGCAGGGTTAGAGAGCAGTAATAGCCTTTCTGACAAACACAAGTCACTCATTGTGTTCACTTCATTTACTATGTAATTGCAACAATATCACGTGAACAAACCAGGTCAACTTAAAACTGTTAAAGTCCAAATGCAAAGAGGAGAGGGAGGGAGGGAGAAGAAAAGAGAAATCATATTTTTTTTAATAGATTAATAAGATTTATCTTGCCTTAAGATGAACTTTCATAATTAATCCATCAGTGGTTAACGCTGAGGCCTCAAACCGGCAAAGTCATTGACAAGTTCATCTGGGTCCAGTGATCTTACGACAGCCATTAACATAAGGTGTGTTAGCCTGTCATCCTCATAGTGGTCTGCAGGTAGGGTTTGACTCGTTATGAAACAGAGAAGAATCTTTCGTTTTATGCGGTGGAAACCGGAATTGTTGCTGCAGTTTTATGACCTCTGAAAAGCGACAGACATGGTGTTGAGTTGTCAGAGCCAACATGATGTTTTTCTGCTCCTCCACGTCCTTCATCTCAATTGTCCAAGTCTGATCCAGCTATTTCAATCTGAGAAATTGGTGGGGACTCAGACTCAAAGATTCAATTCGAGAAGTCATTGTGGACGAGTTCTCAGCCTCGATGCATGTAGTCTCCGTCTTCCTGTTAGCATCTGCATCCCCGGCGCAGGTGCTGGAGTGGCTAACAGTCCCGTTAACAGCCTGAATCCCACCTTCACTACCTGGTCTTCCTCCCTCCAACATTGGACCCATCACATGCCTTTTTAATTGATAAAAAAAGATTCTAAAGTCCTTTGCTTCCTTTTCATTTTAGTTAATTAGCTTAGCAAATAAAAATCTGCTAATTGACAAAGAGTAATTCCATAATTTATTTATTTTTTTAAAGAAAATTTACATTTTCCCCTGGAGCCAAAGTGTGGCTGCTGCCATATCTTGCCATACCCGATTGACGCCCCAGAGGCCTATCAAAAAAATGAAATATAACTGAATCTCTGTGAGCAAGTTTTCTTTTCTTCAACTGACTACATTTACTATCAACATTTTTCAAGTTTTAAGATTCAAGAAGCTTTATTTATCCAGAGGGAAATGATTGTGCACCAGTTTCAATACAAAGATGGGAAAGGATCAGAGTAACAATAAGCTAACATAAATCAAATCAAAATAAAGATAACATTGAATAAATCAAACAATTAACTAAATGTGAAAGAGTGCAACAGACATTGTGGTTAGACGTAGGTTTATACAATATACAACAATACGCAGCGTTCAGTTTAGCAGCAGATTGAAATAAGATAAGTACAAACTGAATAAGTGATAAGGAGCGATAAGTGCTAACAGCGGTAAAAGTGTAGCAGCATTTCTGACTGAACTGAGTTACAGTACAACTAAATAAAGTGATGCAGTGATGATAGAAAGTGACATTTGCTCAGGACACAGTGGCCCTAATTTATCAAACAAACGTATGGCAGAAAAACGTGCGTACGGCCATTTTCTGGCGACGGCATTTATCAATTTGGAGGTGAGCGGGAGCTACGATCAAATCTCACGTCTGGTCTGAGGTCGTGTACGCAAATTTGAGCCTGTGTATTTGCGGTGCAGCACAGCAAAATCTGGCTGAAAATAATGAACAAACCTCAGCTGTCGTTAAGCATAAGCAGTCACATATTAAGAACAGATAAAAACGATTCTTAAAACGAATGAAAAAAATATAAAAATTGTGGTTGGAGCAATTGATTGTACTCATGTGCGTCTGAAGGCACCATCCATGAATGATTACGCATTCATCAACCGCCAAAACTACCACTCGATAAAAGAAATGTACAGGTGATTTGTGATGCCAAGCTGTCGCTTTTAAACGTGGTGGCCTGGTGGTCGGGCACACACACGATTCTTCTAAATATCAAAACAGCTCGGCTCCAGCCCTCCACGACCCCGACATTGAATGAATGAATGAATGTGTTGGCGCGAGGCTGCAGCAAGACGCACTGCAGAGCCAAAGTCATCTCCTCGGTTCGTGGCTACCTTCGATAAATTGCATTAAATCAAAAAAGGTATCAGATGATTAACATCTTGGTATGGTTCTTCTAGGTGACAAAGGTATTGTAGGAATTTTACACAATACTTTTCAGAATTTCACACAAATGAAAAGGACCTAACAGAGTTATATATTGCGTAATTCAAATTCTACAGGAGGCTTTCTGGAGTCAGCAGAGTCGTTGGTAGTTGAGTGCACCAGCAGGCATTTATTAGCAGAAGAACATCAGATTCTACAGACGTCTGGAGAAATGTTCTATTCTCTATCTAGAGTAACTGTGAGCACACAGTACCCGTGATCAGAGGCAAGAAGTTCTGATATCTATTCTAACTACTCCAGCATATAAACTTGTTACAAAGGCGTGGTTATGTGTCTGCTTGTGCGTGCATATGTGTATTTCAGAAGTAGCAGTCCTCCAGCCTCCATCTTCCTCCCTGCGCGTAGGAGTAGCCTCTGTATAGCAGGAGTCTTCTTCTTTATCTGTGAAGAAAGCACAACACGTACAGCAATTTCCCTAATCTCAACTAACTTTGCCAGGTGCATATTTGCAACATGGCTAGTTCATTGTCTGTGTGACCTTGACCGACTTACTGTTCCTGTGCTTTTGAAGAAAGCAGAAAAAGATTGAGTCAAAAGTTTGTATGCTTTTCTGTAAGAAGAAAAGCTTGAGCTTGGACTAATAATTAATAATCATTACTAATACACACGTTAACATATGATTATTAATTCTTCAATCATTGATTATCCCACTCTTAATCATCATTACTAGTACACATGCTGACACATGATTATTAATTGAATCATTACTAATACACACACTAACACATGATTTTAATTCTTCAGTATCCTCTAACGGTATACCTAATAACCCCGCTGGCAAACCCCGCTACAGAGCAAGAGCGCCGGTGTTGTGCCGTATTCAGCACCCCTGCCGTGAAATGCACCCCCTTGCATTATAGGTGATATTCTGGATCAGAAGGCTGTTGTTTCCACCTATAGGAGTAGTTTATATACAGGTAACCCACAACGGTCAGAACATTGGTTACTTACAGTCTTTAAACTATTCTAAAGAGGTTAAAATCACAAACTTGGATAATAGCGAACACAAAACAACACCTTCTGTATGTTCTGTGGAAATATACTGCAGCCATAATTACAAAATGAATGAAATGGATCTTTTGAGTAAGTTGAATGTATTTGACTTAGAGTTTCCTAAATATTATCCAAGCTTTTCTTGCAATTCATATGTTCAAAGGTGTGTGCTTTTAATTGGGTTACACCTGTCCATGTTATTCTTTTCCATACAGCGTTTTTATGGGCCCCTTTTATTCCACTCTTAAGACAAAAAGCACATCTTTATTTTGCTCCATCTCGGATGTCAGGATGTCGATCTGTGTGTGGGAAAAGTTTATTTTCTAACCTGCATTTCTCCTCACCGTGTTTGACCTCAGTGGGCGAGGCCTCCGAACCAGGAATATTTAAGGGCGTAACATGTTAATGATGAATTCAGCCGCCGCATTTATCAAGGCCCGCTCATTCGTACGCTGAGATTGGCCAGATAAGAATGTTTCATAAATCACACGTGGGTCCTTTCCTACGACCAATTCTACGCTCAGATCTGCGCCCATTTTCACGCAAGATTGATAAATGAGGCCCAGTGTCTCCACATTGATCGGACACTAAATGTGAAAAGGTAAAAAAAAAAGTTTCCCCTTAAAGTACCGTACTTGAGTAAATGTACTTAGCTCACTCCCATCACTGTTAAGTTGTTAAGCTAGCCTCATAGGTTAGCCTTCATGCTACACTCACTCCCATCACTGTTAAGTTGTTAAGTTAGCCTCATAGGTTAGCCTACATGCTACACTCATTCCCATCACTGTTGCGTTGTTAAGTTAGCCTCATTGGTTAGCCTACATGCTACACTCATTCCCATCACTGTTAATTTGTTAAGTTAGCCTCATAGGTTAGCCTACATGCTACACTCATTCCCATCACTGTTAATTTGTTAAGTTAGCCTCATAGGTTAGCCTACATGCTACACTCACTCCCATCAGTGTTGCGTTGTTAAGTTAGCCTCATTGGTTAGCCTACATGCTACACTCATTCCCATCACTGTTAAGTTGTTTAGTTGGCCTCATAGGTTAGCCTACATGCTACACTCATTCACATCACTGTTAAGTTGTTAAGTTAGCCTCATAGGTTAGCCTACATGCTACACTCACTCCCATCACTGTTAATTTGTTTAGTTAGCCTCATAGGTTAGCCTACATGCTACACTCATTCCCATCACTGTTGAGTTGTTAAGTTAGCCTAATAGGTTAGCCTACATGCTACACTCATTCACATCACTGTTAAGTTGTTAAGTTAGCCTCATAGGTTAGTCTACATGCTACACTCATTCCTATCACTGTTAAGTTGTTAAGTTAGCCTCATAGGTTAGCCTACATGCTACACTCATTCACATCACTGTTAAGTTGTTAAGTTAGCCTCATAGGTTAGCCTACTTGCTACACTCATTCTCATCACTGTTAAGTTGTTAAGTTAGCCTCATAGGTTAGCCTACTTGCTACACTCATTCTCATCACTGTTAAGTTGTTAAGTTAGCCTCATAGGTTAGCCTACACGCTACAGTTTGAATAAAGCCGAGTTAAGTAATGCGTCTGTTATCCTGTGGAGGGCAGTAATGCGCTCAGAAGCGTTTAAACTGACACAGGGACAGAAGAAGAGGGTGTACACACTGTACTGTGCTCCAGAACAAGTTGAGTCAGGTCTGCACACCTAATGACAGCCAGGTAGACATAACTAAAGCTACAATATACAGCTCTTCCTGTACCCGCTGACCACTCGCATTGTCCGCCAGGTTCGTTCCTGCGTACTCACCGCTGTAGCAGCAAACTGCGGACCATGGGACGGAAAGTGACCCTCGCTACTTGCTCTTTGAATCAGTGGGCTTTGGACTTTGAAGGCAACCTGGAAAGAATACTGCAGAGTAAGTCGGAGTATTACTGCCGGACACTGGAGTCTGTGGAGCTATTCCCGCGGTAACCGGTGGAGGTTTCTGGTTCTATTAATGTCAGAATGCAAAACCTACTGTTCAAAGACATAGCAGATACTCCAGGGCTGTTACCTTAGTGCAAAACGTTGTGATACAGTAGATGACTGCGGTGTAAAGTGTGTCAGGATATTTCAGCCACTCAGGAACATGAGGAAATGCTTTACACAAGTGTTTTTAATCAGAAAAAGATCCATTTTCTATCCAAAGTTCTCAGTTTGCATAGTCTCAAGATGAAACTTAAACCGATCCCCAGTGTTGATCATAGATCTTCTATCCTGATATAGGTGATCTTGTTATCGCCATACAGCATGTTTTCTAGTAATTCTATGAATAAAGATATAGGAAACTTTCTAAAGACTGTTTTCGTGCTCTCCTGTGGGAATTAAATACTTTACATACATTTAAATACTAAATACTTTTTTAGTGTAAAACTAGAGAGCATCTTGGGATGGATCACAGTATCTTAATATATAATTTATCATGATTCTATTCCATTGAAAGACGATAAATCATCATATCATCATTATTATTATTATTATCATCGCCCAGCCCTAATAGAACCTGACAACTGTTTACACATAATTCATTTAACAGCTATAGACACAGTGTCTGACCTCTGAACGAGCATGCCTTCCTCACCAGGTTCTGCAAACCTTCCAGTCCTTTACACCATACAATAATAATAATAATAATAATGCTCTATTTATATAGATAGGGGCAGGCACAGTAATGAGCACTGATATTTACATATCTCTGAAAACACGCCGGATTATAACAAAGCTGCTAATTAGCATCCGTAGTAAGTAGCTAAAGAAATAATAAAATATAAAAAATAAGAAGAAGCATCAAATGAATAGATAAAATACTAATAGAAGAGACACGACACAAAGCACAATACATTACATACTCAGTAGGACACCAGACTTTAAAGCAGACGCTCCGACTCAGTATGCAACTGTTGTACCTTTATTTGCCTGTCTGCAAAAACCCAATAAAGACATTTTGGGGGGACAAAAAGGACACCAGACCCAGACAGGATATAGCAATGGGGTAAAAAGTAACGTTGAATTAGTTCAAGTCCAGTTAGTGGTCGCACTTTTTTAGATTTGATTCTTGTAAAGGGGAAGACTATTCCCTACAATAAACACCACATTCATCTCAAACGCAGTGCGCCTGTGGGGGATCTCACAGTCTCCTCTGTCCCCTGGTGCTCATACCTCCCCGAGTCCTTTTCCTTATGAATTCATTTAGCGGTGGTGGAGCCAGACCATGAAGACTTTTATACACAAAACAAGCAAATCTAGAAATTTTGAAATTATGGAAACTTGTGTTTTTTAAGAGTTTTGCAGATATGGAAGGGGAAGGTTTTTTTTTGTAGAGAGAGTCTATTGGTTTGAGTGCTGTCGTACATGCCAGCGACCAGCTTGTTAAGCAGTAGTCAGTATAACAGAAGATCATACAATGTAAAAACGTCAAAGCTGCACCGCTGCTTAATGAATTCCTGATCTGTTTGTATTTGACAGAGTAAGACACTTTTTTGAGGTGTTTCCTGAATGAGGGTATCCAGTCTAGAATAACTCCCATGTATCTAAACTCGCTTACCACAGCGAGCTCCTCGCCTCCCCAGAAAGACATCAGAATTAATATATATATATATATATATTAATAATCAATATTTAGCAGGCTTTTAGTAAAACACATACAGACACTTTTTTTTTTAACATTTAAAGAAAGACATGGATCAGTGAGCCAGTCCTGAACATGAGCCTTTTGTCATTTGTGCTGTCGAACTCACAAAATCAGTCATGTCATGTTGATGCACCCATAAACTCGACTTCTCTACATACTCAGGATTAAACTTCAAGACATTTCTGCCTTTGCTGCTTCCATTGGGACCTATTTTCTTTCTGGATTATTTCACACATCCCCTGACTGTGGAAGGACATTAGCGAATCACTGAAAACAATATGTCAATACACACAAAACCAACAATAATCGATGCAAAGATAACAATAATCCTGCCTGTCGTCTGTCTGTTTGTCTGTGTGTGTGTTTCTTTGCAGGTATTGAGATTGCTAAAAGTCGTGGCGCCAAATACAGACTGGGCCCTGAGCTGGAGATATGGTATGATGGAAAAGGCATTCATTAGGTTTCACACTGACATGAGTGTATTCACATATTAAAATGTCAGAGTATAATTATCTTCATCCAAACTATAATCTTTAGAGCTTCTGGACTAAGCAATAAAAGCAGATGTTTTATAAGGTGCTAGCACTGCCAGAGGTTGACTTCACTGACGTCTCATCTCTAATTCACTGTATTTTGCAGTGGTTATGGCTGTGCAGACCACTTCTATGAGTCGGACACGTTGCTCCACAGCTTTCAGGTCCTGAGGAAGCTTCTAGAATCTCCTGTCACCCAGGACATCATCTGTGATGTGGGCATGTGAGTATCACCTTCAAACCGTCAGACCAGTCCAAAAGTCCTGTGGCGTTGAATTGTTGAGGAATTTTCACCTGCTGATGGCGTAATTGTCATTAGTACCAACTGTGCACAGTGTATGCAGCTTCAGGGCTCCAAGAACTGATATACATTAGTAAGAGATCTTATGGAAATGTGGTAAACACCAAAAGCCGAAGTGAAAATTGCACATGAATACCCCCTCATGTGGTAATTTCCACTAGGAAGCTCGTAGAATACTTTTTTCCAAGAGTTGCTGAGATGAGATAACCTTTGACCTTTTCAACTTGGCGGAGTGAAAGGGTCTACTTAACTACAACAACACTGTTTTTGAGCTGATGGGAAGAGTATGTGCTTCAGATAACTGTAGACCAAGCGTATGTAGCTAAAACAGAAATATGAGCTATTTTTCCTTTAAAAAGTCTTCTATTCATGATCTATAAAAAATACAGTATATTATTTACCGTTAATAAACCCTCTTCTTGCTGTAGCTGATGAATTAGGCAGTTTGAAATGGTTTTCTCCAAGTATGAGATCAGGATCTGTAGGTCTGCCATGTTTTATACAGCTACGACAACAAACGCACTTGTAGTTTCCAGTTCACAAGTGGAAAGGAACATCGTTTCCATAGCACGCAAAGGCAGCAATAGAATAAGTTACTTGCTCATTCATTCAAATGAAAGTCTAATTTTATCATCTTTGTTTTTATAGCTTATAATTTATCACACTCAGACATGCATATTTAATTACACTGGCCATCAAACTGTGAGTAACCTCCTGAATGAACATTACTTTAGTAAAACCAACCTTGTTGTGTACCTTTCTTGGTGATAGAAATAACTGCTTAATAGGCTTTAGAAGGAAGCCATAACACAGTCACTATTCGGGGCTGAGAGGATCGTTCCGAACGTTGGATGTCCTTCACATTTGCAGCCAAACAGGACAATTTTGTTTTAGCTGAGAAAGCTCAATTGTGTAGCTGGAAGTCTGTTTTGTGACACATTGTGTTCCCCTCAGGCCCATCATGCATCATAATGTACGCTACAACTGTCGGGTCCTGTTCCTCAACAGGTATGTCAGCACACAAGTCCAGTCACATATATGACATGTTTTTTTTCCTATCTATGCATTTATAAAACTTGACTGGCCAAGTCAAAATATACTGGACATGTACATATTTATCCCTGAGCATTTGTCATCCATTTTGTAGAACGATACTGCTGATCAGACCTAAAATGCAGATGGCCAACCACGGGAACTACCGAGAGATGCGATGGTTCTCTCCTTGGAACCAGTTAAGGTTGGTCATCTACTACAGACTGTGTGGCACAGATAATTGAATATCTGTCCCTCCTTTTTGAGAACACTTATTCTTGATATATGAAAAACATTAGCAAAGTATTATATTTTTTCATTACTTTCATTTGCAATGAACTTTATACTTGATGAGCAGATCTGTTCATGGGTGGTTAGACTGGTTACCCATAAACACATTTACCTCAAAGCTTTGGTCATGTTTAGCATGAGCATCCGGCTTTATAACAAGATATATATGACAGAAACTATGGAAAGAGGTCCCCTTTACTCTTTGAGGGTATAATGGGGGCAATAGTGATATGTTTGACAGGTAGTTGATGTGCAGGGACTACTATGTATAAACCACTATATGCTGTGAGTAGTTAGTGACATGAAGAGTAAGCTGTTTGTTTTTGATGTGTTAAAACAACTCTGTTCTTGTAAATAAGCTTACTCGGTATCGTTTCTAATATAGTACCTCAGTGTTAGCAGGATTCTCAGCTGATGATGGCAACACTGGATGAAACTGCCGTGACATCATCTTCAATGCAACACTCGCTGAATCCATTTATCGGAAACCAAACTGTGACGTCTGCACTTTTGTATGGCTCAGTGTACAGCGTAGTTTTGAGCGCTGCCATTGTAAAAAAATCTGCGTCATGTGTTATTTAAAAATTGTGTTTGCTATTGACACTAGTTGGGCTATTTAAAAATGGTGGGTTTTTGCAGGAAGTCACAGCTATATATAGGAGTTGCTGAAAGGTGTTTTTTTTTTTTCACTTGTGTAGAACCTAGAACAGTTTCCCCATTATGGTAGTCGTTAAGCTATGTTAGGTTAGGCCAAAACTTTGACTCAGTTTGGTTTACCACTGGTAGTGAGAGTACTTGTCTTTGTTTTTTCAAGGCACGTGGAAGAGTATTTCCTGCCCAGAATGATCCAGGAGGTAACAGGGCAGGTAAAAAACAAACCATCATTATCTGTGTTTAGCAAAGATTAGCCAAATCTTTGCAAAGAGAGGCCCAGTGTTTTTTAGGCCTCATTACAGAAAGTGATGTCTGAAATCCTATCTCATCTCAGGACAGGATGACATTTAGGACTTTCAGAATCAGAATCAGAAATACTTTAATAATTCCAGGGGGGGAAATTGTTTTTGTTTCACACTCCAGCTATGCAGTATAAACAACATATTTAACAACAACATGAATATAAACCAGTATATATATATATATATATATATATATATATAACTTTATATTACAATGGTAATGTATGTACAGATCAAAAGTACTGTAAACACGTGCAAAGTACCATACAATGTGCAAAGAACAGATTGTTTATGGTTGAGTCCAAATTACAGAGAGAAAATTACTTTTGGTATTACAGAAACTTGTTTCCTAATGCATTTAGGAAAATATCCCATTTTTAAATATTTATTATTTATAGAACTGTTGTTAGGACAGATCTGTAAAGGTGAATCATTTCTTTAGTTATAAATAACTACCAAAAATTGCAGCAGCACTGTTGTTAGGTCTGTATGCTAATGACAAGCTGGGTACCCAACATAACCTCAGTAAACTCTCTCCTTTACTCTTAGCTACTGTTATCAAAACGGTATGGTAATTAATATGTAGCTAAAAGCTTAATGTAAGACTACCAATGTTAGCCAGGTTTTCTTTCTCCTTATTTCTATTAAAGATGGAGATGACATGAATTATTGCCAGCCTCGGAAGATTGAGGCTAACTCTTCTTGATGTAGAATACGTTTGTTAGCTAGCTAGCTAACGTTTCACTAACTTTTGCTATCAGTAAAGTTGCTACATTCTTGCCAGGCAATGTGCATGATCAGCTGTTATTGGAGCACAGAGCAAAAATGAAGCGGGACTTAAGAAGGGTCTACGTGGAAGAAAACGCCCCAAAAGGTTCTCTTGTCATTACAGCTAGCTTGCTACGCTGTGACACGTAAGCGAGCAGCTGTTAGGATTTCTTAAGTTAAGTTAAAATAAGAGTTCTGAGATAAGATAGGACACAGCCATGAGTTTAGAACTGCTTCTCTAAAAGGAATATAAATGTTTCTGTAATGAGGCCCTTGTTTCTTTGTGTTCATCAGGATACCGTCCCATTCGGTGACTGCGTGCTGTCCACAAAGGACACCTGCATTGGCACCGAGTTATGCCATGAGCTGTGGAGCCCCAGAAGGTAGAACAACAGAGGATTGTAAAAGGATTGCATAGTCGCAGTTTTCCGTTTACCATCTGAAAAATTCCTTGACTGCTCCTTTTTTTTTTTCAGCCCTCATATACAGATGGGCCTGGATGGGGTTGAAATCTTTACTAATTCATCGGCCAGTCACCATGAGCTCCGCAAAGCTGAGCAAAGAGTTAACCTGGTCAAGTCAGCCACCACAAAGGTTGATTCATATAAAAACATGGACACTTTGTGATTATGCTGGGTAGAAACATACAGTGTATTGTACTAGACTATATGTATAGAACGCATATACTGCTATTGAAAAACTACCAGACAAATTAGCTCGGCACCTTAACAAGACACTTTATGTAGGTTTTTCTTTTAATTTGTCACCCACATTTACATACACAGACAATGCAAAGCAGAGGGCAGTGTTGTACCACAAAAGCAGAACATATTACCACCATAAAATCCTGTGCTATCAGCACTTTGAGTGTGGAATAGATTGACTAAAATCAGTACTGCATTCAGTGTATTGTTGGTGTTGTTCCAGAGTGGAGGTATCTACCTATATGCCAACCAGAGGGGCTGTGACGGGGACCGTGTCTACTATGATGGTTGTGCCATGGTGGCCATCAACGGAGACATCGTGGCTCAGGGAGCACAGTTCTCGCTTAATGATGTGGTATGTATGGACATGTAAAGAACCAGATCCGTCTCAAAACCAACCTGCAAATAAGTCTTTATGTAGTAGAAAATCATAAATGATAGGTGTGAGGTGACATTATTGTAGGTGTTTACAGGTATGTTGGGTAAGAGCAGCAGGGCAGGCAGACCGCATTCCTGAGTCACAAGAGAGAGCGCGGGTGTGTGTGCGCGGGTGTGCGTGCGTGCAAAATGCAGTTGTACAGACAGCAACATAAATAAATAAAAATGTCACAAACTGACCGGGAAAAGATTGAACATTGAGTGTGTGTGTGTGTGTGTTGTAGGACGTGATCACAGCCACTCTTGACCTTGAGGATGTGCGTAGCTACAGAGGAGAAGTGTGCCAGCCAGTCATGGTGAGACAACACCACACTCACATTTTTGTAATGTACACATATTTCCTACCATCCCCTCTAAAGCTCACTAATGACCAGGTTGTATCAGGTGAAAATATATACTGTGGTTTATTTCAAGATAGCTCCAAAACTACTCACAATTCCATCAGGCTCAGCTCGACTTTGTGTTAACTGCTGATTAGCAAACGTCAGCATGCTAAACAAAGGTATTGCACATGGCAAACATCTTACCTGCTGCTATATATTAGCATGTCAACATGCTGACATTAGCATGCAGCCTCACAGAGGTGCTGTGTGGCTGTATCAGGGAGAGTTAACTTCACTGAACAAAACACCATTTTCACAAGTTTAAATAAAAGATCTATGATGTTTTCTATGCACACAAAAGGCTTCACTCTCTCTCACACACACATTTAAAAAAAAAAATCTGTGTTAGTGAGCACTTCTTACCAAGATAATCCATCTACTTGACAGGTGTGGCAGATGCTGATTAAACACCATGAAAATTAGGTGTGCAGTTTTAATTTTAAAAAAATGAATGTAATAGGCACTCTGAGCAGTTGGAGTTCCTATGACAAGGGCAGTGGTTCTCAACCTTTTTCTGTCAAGGACCCCTTATTCAGGGGTGTCAAAGTGATCCAGTAAAGGGCCGCTGTGGCTGCAGGTTTTCATTCCAACCAAGCAAAAACACACCTGACTCGAGTCATGCAATCACCTGAATTGTCAAATGTTGATTTGTTGGATCAGGTGTGTTCTACATCACTCTTTACCAAAGTGCCAGACGCCATCAGAGGTGAACATTTTCTCACTCAAGTCAGTCACGATGCCAGGCTGCAGTCAGGTCAAGACCCCACTGAAGACGAGAAGCAGCAGATGAGCTCCCCTGAGACGGCTTTGCACAATTTGTGCAGAAATCAGTTGTGCAAACCAATCGTTGCATCAGCTGTCCGGGTGGCTGATCTCAGACGATCCTGCAGGTGCAGTGGTTGAGTGCTTACACATGGTCTGAGGTTATGAGGCCAGTTGAATGTGCTGTCTCCGAAATTAGGTTAGAGATGGCTTATGTTAGAGAAGTGAACATTCGATTCACAGGCAACAGCACTGGTGGACATTCCTGCAGTCAGCATGACAACTGCGCGCACCATCAAAACCTGTGACATCAGTGACATTGTGCTGCACATTTTAGAGTGGCCTTTTATTGTGAGCAGCCTAAAGCGTGTGCACTTATCATGCTGTGTTATCAGCATCTTGATATGCCACACCTGTAGGGCTACACAATAAATATTTTTTTTCAAGATATCAACTTGCACAATAAAAGTTGTGAGAGACATTCAGGGATCTTTTAGTTGAAAGAGAGTATCAGTATAAAACTGCACTTTAAAATGTAGCTTTTATTCTTTTTTTAAATCATGCTTCAGTTCAGTGTTTTTTTAATTCATCAAACAATTTGCTGTATTGTAGCAGTTTACTGAAAGCAGCCGGGAAGTGGAACGGAGTCAGTTTCAATATCTGTTTTATTTATCACAAGTAATATCGTCATTACAATATTTAACAACGTTATCACATATTTTCCTTCTAACCTGCAGCCCTACACACCTATCAGGTGGATGGATTATTTTATCCATCCATCCATTTTCATCATTTAGCAAAGGAGAAATACTTACTAAGAAAAGCCTTTAGTGTGCATAGAAAATGTCTTGGATCTTTTATTTTGACTCTTGAAAAAAGGGAGCAAAACCAAAAGTGTTGCTTTTCATATTTTTGTAATCTAAAATATAGCATTTAGCATAAACAATGCTACTATGGTTACCTTATTTTTTAACATACTTTAGGTTGCATACAGATTTAGAATAGTGGTTAAACTGGTGATAGATAGATATTTGCCCTCCAATCAGAAGCTTCATTTAACTGTGGTAGCTTGGTGTCTCATTGGTTAACTAAGTAACTAAATCGAAACAAACCCCTTTTTATATTTAGGTAGGAAGAAACCAATTTCAGTAGTAAGTAAGTGATTTACTGAATTTGTTCTGTGGCTCCATGATCTCCCATGTGAACATGTTTGAAGGTAATTGTAACATGCTGTATGTGAGGTGTGGCTGTGTTTACAGTTGAGTGCAAATACTGTATGTCTTTATTGACCTTGGGTGTATGTCACATATTAGAGCTAATGAGACTGGAACAGAGGCTGCTCTGGGGTATGCTCTCATAATGAGGTCCCTCTGTCTTTACAGACCTGTGAGCAAGTCTCCTTGTCTTGAGACACAAATCTCATTTCAAGTCCTGAAACACAATTTCGAAGGATAAGTTAGGGTCGTATCAACTACTCGACAAATCATCCAAATACTGCTCTAATGTACAAAATACTGCAAGCATTTCAATAGAATGAAGGACCAGTTTAACTATTCAAATGAACATTACAAACAATATTAACGTTAACGTTATCAGAACTGGCACTGAAACACTCGAACAAAGTCCACGGCCCATGATATAGCTAGTCACTAATCGCTAATACTAATCAATATGTTTATACTAACAAACTAGGTGAAAGGTGTCGTTCATAGTGACGAACCCACTGAGGATAATCACCCAACTCTGCAGTTTCCCTTAGCTCATGAGAGCCTTTAAGCATTGTTTTGGTTTTATGGTCTGCAACTGTAATGTTTTCAGTCTCACGGCTCTCATTAACCTGATTTCCAGCAGCCGGGAGCTGCTTTTAATGATAAACCCCCTGTACTCTACCTGCTCAGCAGTAAAAAGCAGACGGACAGAGTTAGAGACTACAGTATCTCTGTCAGGTACGTCCGGCCGTACTACTGTTCAGACCGATTTCCAGCGCGCCAGATCCTGGGCAGGCCAATCACAACTGTTTATTTAAAGTAAAATTCCAGCGTAAAATCATCCCATGATCTTTTCCGACACTTTCACACATCAAATAAGCCATTGGGAAAGTTTTTTTCGTGTATGAACTACTAATGGAGATATCCCGGAGTGTCGCCAACAGCCAGATGTGGCTAACACTGATTAGCTCAGGGCATTAAGGAGCCCATTGGTGCTTTGTTTTATGTTTCAGGACTCTTCTCATGCTGCTGTTGATCCGTATTAGTGGTTAAAAAAGACGTTTGAATGCCTTCACCGTACTGCCCTTATGTTACTGTATTGCCTATTTCTCACCTGAAAAATATTTTAGTGTACTCTGTAGCTGTAACTGGAGAAAGTTTGTAACTCAGCTGATATTTTTTTCCTGCTTCAAAATGGACATGGCACTATTTTAACTTGCATGTGTCACATGTGGCGTTTTTATCTGTTTCACCGTTGATTTCATTCATCATTGGTCTCACTGATGCTTTTATTGCTTTAAACTAAATGCTATTAACCAGTAGAGACCAAAAGCGAGCTAAACCAGAGTGAATATTGGACTTGTATTCATCAGGTGGACACAAACAACACTCCAAATGAGTGATCATGTTAGTCTGTGGATGGATGGCACCTGTTTGGTTTCACGTCACCACAAAAACGTTATAAGATAATAATACATCAGATGTCAAGGTACAGCCTGTTCTGCTTCTCCCAAGTGACAAAAAATAGATAAGAATGGTATTGAGGAATGGCATTTTAGTCCCTTTTAGCTCATTGTTCTGGTCTTCCAGCCCAAAAGAGAGTTAGTGTTGGGCGCTTGAAGCACAACTCCAAATTAACTATTGCTTTGTGTCTACTTGTCTACAACTGTTAACCAGAAAGTGTGTCCTTTATTGGACAGATGTCCTAACCCGTCGTCCGACAGTTTTAAGAGATTGCTGGGGATGAAAACACCCTCTCCATTTCCCCGATCACTGTTTGATAGTTTTGTTTGTTTCACTTTGTCTTTTCATGTCTCCTCACTCTTACACACTCTGTTGTAGGAAAGTGAACCCAAACCTTGCCACAGGGTCAAAGTTGACTTCTCTTTATCCAGTGGTGATGATATCTACCTCCCTACTCACCAACCAGTACCATGGCACTTTCATACACCAGAGGAAGAGATCAGGTACAAATACTTACGTTTCATGTACAATTTTTTTTTCTGACCCACTGTCATTTAACAGCTTGCTGTACTAGCAGTCCAGAAATCCATTGAAGAGCAGTTGTCACCAGATGTTCAGTCTCCCACCTTAACACACATCCTGGAATATTCTCTCTGATTACTTCCATAGACTGTATTAAAAATGGACGTAGCGTCTCTGTCGAGGTCCATTTTCTCAACTTGATCCAATCGTCATCGCCTACGGGAGTCTCCATCTTGTCAGGCTTTGACGCCACCTCATTTCCTCTTACCAAAAAAGGGCATGTATGTGACGTTGGGGGGAGGGAGATACATCCATCTGGCTGACGTTTACCTCAGAGGAGAAGTGAGGGCCAGAGGCTAGCTGTCACTCGAGAGGCCACGCCCCTAATTATTCATAAACTTTAAGCTCCATAAAATAAAAACTAGCCTGGTACAAAAAAACTTCACCCCCCTCAGTGTTGTTATGGAGATATGACCTAAACATACAGACTAGAATGTTCTTTTGTACCAGGTCTTAAACAGGTGTAATGATACTGTGAAAACGGCCTGTTTATCATGGGGGTTAATGAGAAACTGCTCTATTATGAAACCTGCCCCTAGTGGACATTCAGAGAACTGCAGTTTTTGGCACTTCCTGATTGGATCAACCAGGAAGTCTCTGTGGTGGGGGCTTGTTAATTTACATATTCTATATACTGTTAACAAAACTGCTTTCTACTTTTAAAACAGTTATATTTAACATATTTATTAAAGTGTTTTCATAGTATATTTTTACACATTTGTCATAGTATATTTTGCAGGTTTTTGTAATATTTCCAGTGTTGGGACTGTAACTGTAGGCTTGTACGGTTTGTACTGTATCATTAATTTTAAATGTTTACGTTTAACTAAATTCCGGTTACTGAAAGGCTTGTTACTTTACTATCTCTGCCATCCGTCAGTCATAAGCGAGGGGATCTTGCGTTCAGCCGTGTGTTTGTGTGTCAGTGTCTGCTGCTCTCTCACACTACTCAACCCATCAGCCTCCTTGTCTGGGCTGAACTCATCCAGCTACACTTGTTACCTATTGCAAGTGCAATAAAACCTTTGAAAGCAAAAAGTGAATATTTTATCAATGCACCTGTGTAACAAGCATACACATGTAGAAAACAATATTTCAGTCTGCTCTGTCCACAGTATTTTATTTACTACGGCTGTTTTACTCTGCAAATAGAGAACTGTGTAATGAGCAGAAATAAACACTGGCTATATGTAGTTCAACTGTTAATCTTAGTTTGACACGTACTGTTTCCTAAAATATGACAGACCAACCCCTCCTCCCTCTGTCACTGTGTATCTGCACACACACACACAGCTCTTCGGACCGCATTGTGTACCTGATTGAGGACACTGACTGTGTTATTCAGTTTTAATAAAACTTGACTTTGATGTCAGGTATATGATTTATTTTATTGACATTTTAGTTGAGTTTCCAGTGAGATATGAGAGTTTTTTAAAGTGACTTTTGTTGTAAACTTTACTGTTTACTGCTGCTTGGACATAGTTATACTTAAGCTTAAATAAAATGAATTCAAATCCTGTTTTAAATGTATTCTTTGCAAAAGTATTCTTATTTTAAAAAGCAATTATTTAGCATTTAAAAAGAAACAATAAGAATATTGATAAGGAGTTATCAATAAAATCTAAATAATTCCAGCTGAGATAAAACAACAGGACTGAAATGAAAACTAGGCACATTACCAATGACAGCATTTCAAAGCAGCATTTAAAAAGTTACTAAAAAGTTACTTATCACATTCATTCTTTTTGCTGGAAGTAATCAGTAAAGTAATTTAGTTACTTTTTTAATAATGTAACTAGTAACTAAATTACTGAATCTTTATATTCTGTTAGTTCTTGACTCTTGCGGTACTTTGCTTTCATGTTAATTGCATGCACCAAACATGAGGTCAAATCCTTTCTAAGTGAAAACCTTGGCAATAAAATGTGTTCTGTTTCTGTTGTTCAGTCTTGGGCCGGCCTGCTGGCTGTGGGACTACCTGAGGAGAAGTAGACAGGTGAGGAAGAACACACACACACACACACACACACACACACACACACACACACACACACACACACACACACACACACACACACACACACACACACACACACACACACACACACACACAAACACACAAAGAAAAGGATGCTTCTGTATGTAATTGTGTGTTTCCCATTTGGATTATGAGGCTATCTTAAGATTCTGACGTGTGTGCGATGGTTCTGATCCGTGTCCCAGGCTGGTTTTCTGTTGCCTCTGAGCGGAGGAGTCGACAGCTCCTCCACCGCCTGTATCGTCCACTCAATGTGTGTGCTGCTCTGCCAGGCTATAGAGGACGGCAGTGAGTATCATTCAGTTTGCTTTCGTTTCACTTTATTGTAAACACACAAAGATAAGGCTGGTAATATTCTAGATTTTCCATACTCTCAACAAATCTCACGTTCAGACCCAAACCAACTGTGTCGAGCCAGTATCATGTGTGTATCAAAGCCTGATATATATTGATCTTCTCGTACACACCGTCCTGCTATCACAAATACTCAATGGAGCACCACATGTGGATCAATCCGCTGGTGAAAATAGTCCCCAACAACTGCACTGTAAAACTAGTGTAAGCAGCTGTTTCAATTATATATATATGGTTGGTTGCATGCCGTCCTGCTCCTGTCTCCTCCTGTTCTTCCCTCTATAACAAACCAGAAGATTCAAAAAGTCTTCTTTTCTTTTGCCCTCCCTCTCTTCTGTCTCTCTATCTCTATCAGACAGCCAGGTGTTGGAGGATGTTCGCAGAGTGGTAGGGGATGACTCCTACCGTCCTCAGCACCCAAGGGAGCTGTGTGGTCACATTTTCACCACCTGCTACATGGCCAGTGAAAATTCCTCAGAGGACACATGCAGCAGGGCCAAACAACTGGCCAGTCAGATCGGCAGGTAGGCAGGATTCAACCTCAGGGGCTTCGGTTTCAATGGGAAATTTGCAGATGTGAATGTACAATCAGTGTTGATGGGAAATGTAGTTAATTGAAGAAATATTCATATCGTAAATACATTTGTAAAATGTCAAATTAAATGTTTAATAAATTGAGAAAGCTGATATTTCCTGCTCATGGTGCCATGCAGGCCATTTCTTAGCTTTTTTAGTCTAATAAATAAGCAAAACAAATTTACAAAACCTCCAGAAAATAAGTATTCTTTCTCCTAAACAGAAAATTAGAAAACACTTCATTCAACTTGATAGCATAACAAACCAATCAATCTTACCAGATGAAGGTAGTTTGTTCTCCTTTCTTAGTGACAAACGAGGATCGGGGCATCCGTCCGTACCGGCAAAAAGCCGAACGGCCTGTACTCACCGATCCTTCTCAAAGGAAAGCTTGTCGCAGCCTCTGGAGGGCGAACAATACGCAACTCTGATCTAGAGATCAAGAGGCTACAAGCGACGAGCCGAATGTATAGCTAAAGCTAATGATACCGCAATAAGCATTAACCTGCAAAGTGAGAAGATGAATAGGAAGTGAGCTCGTGGATGACACCGGAACTTATACCCGAGTCGGGGGTCATCCAAGGTCACAAGTGACTTTGTTGATATTAATACTCGACCTGCGCATGCGCGAGACAGAAGATATTCAGTGTTAAGCACTGCCTCAGGCGGTCAGTAAGGATGAAATAGAACTATGTTTTCCAAAGCTGTCTCTCTCTGTTGTGTCAGCTTTCAGCGAAGCAGCTGCAGCTCGTTAAGAGCTCTCACTCCATCGGAAAAAATCACAAAAAAATTCCCTGTTGGTCTTGGTTGTCTTTTGCAGTTTACAGTTCCTAAATAAAGGCATGATACCCTTTTGAAATAGTCACTTTCTTTTGTTTTCCAGCCTGAAATGATAATACATAAAAAATAAAAAAAATACAGTATGATTTACACATTTTGCCTTATAACATTCAAGTGATTTTTTTTTTTCAAATTTTCTGGAAATTAATAATAAAAGAAAAACTAGAAAAGCAGGGTTGGAAAAGTGACACACTGTACTGCAAGCGGGGTGACTGTCAACACACTTACAGCGCTTTAAATTTTTAAGGTGGAGTGTTTTCTTTAATGTTACTTGTACATACGCTGACATTGGGAATCATACGGCCACCTTAAATCAAACTGAAACTATTGGAGAGAGAGCCCATTCAGAGTGGTACGTTGTAATGGAAACACGGCGAGTGAACGGCCATTTGAGAGGGCGTGCCCTGAAACTTTCCGAGTGGCCACATTTTACCCTAATGGGTAAAAACATTATAGTGATGCTTTTTATGTTGCTGCCCCTTCTCTCTTTAGACCTCCTATCGGTGTGGAGCATATGAAGGCATCAGGCCGCTAACAACAACATATTTCAATTCTTACAGATTACAACTTCAAGTAAAGGGTCAGTGCTTTCACCAATGCAAGAGGCTTTGTGACTGAATTGACCTTTGAACCAGAGTTAACTTAGTCGGGAGATTAAACAAATAACAGCTACTACAGGAAATGTTCAGTTCAGAGTCGTGTGGATGAACATTGAATTATAATAGTAGAGTATATTGTTCTTTTCTGTAGAGCTCTTGTCCTTTTGAGTTGCTTTGAAATCAAAACCTTTTCATCTTTTGCCATGTATCTCTTGGTTTGCAGCACACACATGAATATAAACATAGATATGGCAGTGAAAGGCATTCTGGGTATCTTCTCAGCGGTTACTGGAAGGTGGCCTCAGTTTCGCGCCAACGGAGGAAGTCACAGAGAAAACCTGGCTCTGCAGAATGTACAGGTGAGACACAGTCACACTCTATCTGTGTCTCTGCTTGTGTCACCGTGACAGCCTCTCTGCCACTCCTCTCCTTTTGTCTTTATTCTTTTTCTTTATCACTTATTACTTGACATTTCACATGTGTGTTCCCAGGCTCGAGTCAGGATGGTCCTGGCCTACCTGTTTGCCCAGCTGAGTCTGTGGGCTCGGGGGAAGCCAGGTGGACTACTGGTGCTGGGCTCAGCCAACGTTGATGAGAGGTATTACTGGAGCTACTGCCTAAGACACAGACATTTGATATTTCATGTCCTTTTAAATTAAATTCCAGGGTTTTTTATTTCTTTATTTCACACCAGACCACAGCAATCACACAAAGCAAACTCCAAACACCAACATACCAATACAGCAACAGCACAGCTAGAAAAACATCAACACATCTAGCTGGTTAGCTTGGTTCCAGGCTTCAAACTCTTTATATAAGGATGTTCTGCGAATGAATGAAGAAAATCACTTCCAGAACTGCAGCCGTTTAAAAAGTGGGAGGTGTTGAGCTGTGTTCACTAAAAACAAAAACTGTATAATTCACTTGAAAAACAGCTGCCACATACAGTGCCTATAGAAAGTCTTGATACATTAAGTACATTTTTTTCAAAATTTCTGAAAATGAATAAAAAAATAAAAACTAGGATAGCAGTGTTGGTAAAGTGATGGGTCCCTTTAGAATAACCATTATAAACATTCTCAGGTTTAACCAATCACCTTCCAAATTACACACCAAGTTAATTTGCCTCCACCTGACATCAACTGTGGTGTTTTTGATTTTACATCAGAATAAAATCAACTGTTCCTTGAGGATTTCACTCCTAGTAGAGCATGGTAACAAATAATTCACCATGGTTGGAAAGATGCTTTCAAAAGAGCTCCAGGATAAAGTTGTGGATAGGCACAAGTTAGGAGAAGGATCTTAAAAGATTTCCAAGGCTTTAACTCTCCCTCTGAGGAACGTTCAGAGTATTGTCCAGAAGTGAAGGCATATGGATCCACCCAGACCTGGCCTAGATCGGGCCGCCCTACCAAACTGGATGACCGAGCCAGGAAAAGATTGATCAGGGAAGCTACCAAGAGGCCCATGGTGACCTTGAAGGAGTTACAAGTCTTAGAATAAATTCCTGTGTAAAATCATCCCAGGCTCTTTTTTCGGCGAATACACTCATCAAAGAAGCCTTCGAGACAATTTTTCATGCACGGAGAACAAACAGAGAAATCCGGGACAGACGCCAATTGTCGCTAACAGCCCATTGTGGCTAAAACTAATTAGCTCGGGGTAGTACGGTGAAGGCAATAAAACATCTTTTTTTAACCACTAATACTGCTGAAAATAACAGCAAACCTCTGCAGCAGCATGAGAAGAGTCCTTACACATAAAACAAAGCACCAATGGGCTCCTTCCTTTGGGATTGACTTTGGTAATCCACTTGAATGGACTTTACTATGAGAGGAGCTGGTACAGGGGCCAGTAGGTAAGTCTTTAAAACACTCTTAATAAACTCTGGGTTCTGGGTAGGGACTCTTCTCAGAGTTATTTTGAGAAGTATTAGTGGTTAAAAAAGATGTTTGAATGTGTTCACCTTAATGCCCCAAGCTAATCACTGTTAGCCGCATTTGTTTTTTCAGAAAATTTTGAAAAAAAATATTTCACATGAATGTTGAAAGGCAAAATGTGTAAATTACACTGGAAAAATACATATTTTTACATACTATCATTTCAGGCTGTAAAACAAAAAGTAACTATTTCAAAGGGGTATCATAACTTTCTATAAACACTGTACATTGTAAGTGTAGCTAATGCAGTGTAAATGTTCTTTTTCTTTGTGGAGAATAATTGCAGCCTAACCTTTCTCCCATGAAACAACATTTTCTCATCAGTCTGACGGGATATTTCACAAAGTATGACTGCTCCAGCGCTGACATCAATCCAATAGGAGGCATCAGCAAGACAGACCTGAAGAGCTTCCTGCTTTACTGTGTTGAGCAGTTCCAGCTCACCTCTCTAAAAGGGTAAGGTTGCATGACTGTCCCGTGATGTTAGCATTGAGATCCCAGACACCAAACAGGGGGACATTAAAAGGCTCAAGCTGAAATCCTTTCCTGATTTTAATCTTTATACTAAAGTCAAAACCTTCAGAGGTAGAAGTATCACTATAAGGATCACTATGGGAAATCTGTCAAAACACCATCAGCATCATTATGGGTCTTGGCTAGGATTTGTTTAAGTATATTTGACTTATAAACAATTGGTGTTGATACATGTTACACATTTAAGCTGACATTTATATAATATCTATATATATATATATATATATAAATAACATCTATGTACTGTATGTTTAGGTTTCTTGCACCAGTCATTGTTTCATAATAACTAGTATAGTCATACTCTATAAGACAACTACAAACAGCATCTTGTGTGGTTTTGGTTTCCTCTGCAGCATTCTGTCTGCTCCACCCACAGCTGAACTGGAGCCCCTGACAGATGGACAGGTGTCGCAAACAGACGAGGTATAGGACATATGTGTGTAGACTTTTTAAAAAGAATTGCAGTGAAAAAGAACCGATCATCTTAGCAGCTAGCCTCACTCGTGGGAAATATCAGTAACTTATTTCACATTTTCCTAAATCAGTTTGTGAGTTGGAATATTGTTTTAACTTAAACATTGACACTTAAAGTGTAATTCCGGCGTAAAATCATCCCATGGTCTTTTTTGGCCCTTACATACATCAAATAAGCCTGCGAGACTATTCTTTTCGGGTAGGATCTATTAACAGAGAAATCCTGGAGAGTCGCTAACAGCCAGATGTGGCTAACACTGAAACACTATGGTGAGGCCATTAAAAGGGCTTTTTGAACCACTGATACTGCTGACTAATGGGCTCCTTCTTTTAGGATTGACTTTGGTAATTGACTTGAATAAACATTACTATGAGAGGAGCTGGTACAGGGGCCAGTAGGTAAGTCTTTAAAACACTCTTTTAATAAACTCTGGGTTCACTAACTACGTTGTTGGTGCTTCAGTTAATGTGTCAGGTATCTTATAATGCTACTGCAGAAGTTTGGTGTTATTTTGAGCAGTATTAGTGGTTAAAAAAAAAAACGTTTTAATGCCTTCACCTTAATACCCCAAGCTAATCAGTGGTGGCAACGTCCGGCTGTTAGCAACTCTCTGTGATTTCGCCGTTAATAATTGTTACACAAAACAAAACTGTCTCGATGGCTTATCTAATGTATGTAATTGCCGAAAAATGACCATGGGATGATTTTACGGTGGAATTACACTTTAAGCACCACTTAAATCCTGGGTATCCCCTCAAATACTGAAGAATTTCTACCTCTGCATGCATGCATTATTGAGATCGCCCTGATGGGGAACTTCACTGCCTGGTACAGAAACAGTACTTCACTGGAATATGACTCAGTTACTCTTCACACTGGATCATAGGCCGGAATCTGTTTTATTTATTGTCTCCCTTTCCTTATTTTCTTCCATCTTTCTCTAACCAACACACCCCTCTCTCCTCAGGCAGACATGGGGATGACCTACGCTGAGTTATCTGTGATTGGAAGACTGAGGAAGATCTCCAAGTGCGGCCCCTTTAGCATGTTCTGTAAACTCATTCACATGTGGAAGGACGCACTCTCACCCACAGAGGTCAGTTAGCTCCTTTGCAGTGTGGCACATTATTGTGCTTGTATGCTAAGGAGAGTGTCAGCCTCTATTAGAGGATGATGTGTCTATTTTTGAAGCAAGTCAACCATAGAAAAATGCAGAGCAGGCACTTTGAGGCCAAGTGTGTTTGCCATATGTGTAACCTTCCTGAACTTTCTGATCTTAAGAGTTAGTAAAGCAGAAGAGACTCACTTGTACCAAGAATAATAATAAATAATAAATTCAACTTCTTTCTACATGAACAGGATTCAATCAAACAACACAGATTTTTCTCAAACCAGTCAGTCATAGAAAAGTCAGCTTAGTTGACTAATTTTCTATGGAGATATTAAAGAGTTTAGCCCATTTATAAAGGTATACTGGTATACTAAACATTGCTCAGTAGTTTTTTTAATGATACACCATTGTTATAAAATGGCTTAAAACAATATTTAAAAAGAATGACTACCGTACATAGTGGATCCATTATGTTAATATGGACAGACTGCTGGTTTTAAAACAGTGACCGTGTTCCTTATAAAGAGCTCTGCACTTTAGCTGCTTGAGCTAACCTTAACATTTCAAAGAGTACCAGGAGGAAAAATTCCAAATCAGTCGGTCCTACCAACAACTCACTGTAACATTTCGACTGTTAGACTCTATCATGGTGACATAATCTGGCCACAGACAGACATATACACCACTTCTGTGTATCACTGTCGTGGCTGGTGAATATTGTGCACTTAGCAGATACCACCAAGATATTTACCTAAAAATGACAGTGTATCACCATCTTTCTTCAGGTGGCCCAGAAGGTGAAGCACTTCTTTCGGATGTACTCAATGAATCGCCACAAGATGACCACGGTGACCCCATCTTACCATGCTGAGAGCTACAGCCCTGATGACAACCGCTTTGACCTCCGACCTTTCCTCTATAACACACGCTGGACCTGGCAGTTCAGGTGCATCGACAGCCAGGTAGAAATAAGACAAGAACTTCACTTCACTCATGTTAGAATTTGAGCTAAAAGCAGAAAAGGACGATAATGTCGACATGCAGGAATGAACTGTGTGTAAGGATAATAAGGACTTTTATCGTAGGCTAAAGAGTTAACATCTTTATGAAGTTGTTTCCGTGTTTCTTTTCAGTTCCCACAGGTGTCCCAGATGGCAGCAAACAACCCAAAGCAAGAACCTGAGGTCCTCAATGCCCAGTGAAAATCCATCACAACAATCAAAAAGATCAACTATTACAAAAACTTTATAGAACCTTTGTTCGACCTCAGCCCTTGTCACAAGTGTATTATTCCCAAACATTGCTAAGACGCTTGGGGTCATTTGAAGTCACTCCAAATGTGGACTGCTGTAATGGCAAAATATCAAACTTTAACCTGGTTGGTAACTTTCTGTTTCTATGTTTTTTTTTTTATATTTGCTGAAAACTGTCACAATATCCCGACAGAATATCTATGAAAAAGTCATGATTCTCTACCTCTCTGTGTGTGCTCCTAATGTCATGATTCTCTACCTCTCTGTGTGTGCTCCTAATGTCATCTGCTAGATCCACTGTAACTGACCATCAAACAATCAGAGCGGAGGAGTCCCTGATGCAGTGTCAGTGACTGCTCGTGAACTCTGATCAGACTGTGAAACAAGGTAACGCTGATCAAATATGAATCAATATTCCCTTATCGTATTGCATATTTCAACTGTAAAGTGTTTTCAGTAACATATTTAGTACAGCTATAAACTTATAATGTTTATCCAGCCTGTCGGCCGGTGAGCGGGGCTTGGTTTTGACTAGACCTGGTCACAAACATTCTCATGTTTCTTAAAACACGTTATGTGAGAGATATTCAATACAGTAACAGACTTTTGATTCATATTAGAACAGTGCTGCCTAGTTTTACAGTTTGATCGGAGGTCAAAGCAGTCATTGATGCTGCATCAGAGAGTGGTTGGAAATCCCTTCAATCTCAGGGTACATACAGTACATTTGAGTATAGTGTGGAACTATTGTTGTAGAAAACTATTCAAAGTGATTGGAACAGGCTCTTGGAGGAATAGATTGTTATCTATGACTCACTTCACATGACTTCTGACTCAACCACAAAGTCAGGTGTTTGTTTTATTCCTGGAAGATTCTTCAGTAATGCTCAGTTACTAGAACAATGGCAGATTAAATTAAATCTGTTAAAGACCCTTTCCACCAGTGCCTGGGACACTCATGTTATTGGATTACAGGCTTGTATTTGGAGTCTAATGTTAGTAGTTGGTTAGATAGACAATCTGTGGGAAACACATTTAATTGGTTTTCACGTGTTGTTTCTACATGTTGGACATTTAATGACAACATTAAATAGTCTGGGTGGAACATGTATTGGAGAAAGCAATCGCACCAATCATCAATCGAGTCGAGAAAACTAATATGCTAATTGAATCAGTGGTCAGCTGACAGCATAGTGTGACACGTGATGTACAGTAGGTGCCTTATTAAGATGTTTCATCCTTAGTTCTGTTTTTGGATATTTTCCACTTTCCACTTTCTACATACAAGTGTCTTTTTTATCTTATCCACGGCTCTTCAGTCTGTTTACTGCCAGGGGCCTGTAGGACTGCAGCGCCACACTGGAGGCATGTTGGGCTCCTGGCTGTGGAAGTAAATCCAAATTATGAATAGAAAATAGTAAGTCAAGCATATTACATTTAAAGTCAGAATTATGATAATGCATGTAAATGTTGATGTCAGATTTATGATGCTAAATACAAATAAAGGGGTGGGGAAAGTCAAAATGAATACTTTAATGGTGCAAAGAAGGTTATTGGATCATTCAATTAGACAATAACTTAAAAAAACAACTAATTTTGACGATTCATTGTTCATGTCATTAATTGAGGGGAACAAACAGTTCCTTGGTTTAACTAGATTTTACAGTCTGACAATGTAATTTTTTGGGGGTTGGACTGTTTGTCAGATTAAATCAGCAATTTGAAAATGTCTGGCAATTTGTGCTACACTTCATGGTTTTCTGACGATTTACGGAACAAACAGTGAATTGATATAAAACAGTTATTGGCAGTTAAATCAAATATCCACTGTCATTAGTTGTAGCTTTACTTCAAAGTTAAAATTCTGGGCCACCAAGTTTCAAAAATTAGGTTTTCTTAAATAAAATTATGAACTACTATGAAATAGGGCCTAATCGCCTAAAACAATGTTACCTTGGAGGTAAAGTTAAAGATAAGTATTGCCACATCACATCACCAGTACGGGAAAACTAAAAATAAATATGAAGACATTGTATTGCTGCAGAGATGACAGAAACTCATCTGATCGCTGTGTAGGAGGCGCAATGCATCATCTCGCCATTGTTAGACAATCTTTGCCCAGCAGGTTGAGCCTGTTCGGACCTGGTATTAAATCCGTCCTGAGATCAGATCACAGGTGGACAGCTCTCAGTGCGTCTGTTCACATCTGGCAGCAGAACGCGTCTTCAGTGTCCACTTGTGATCTGACTCCACTTCCCCGCTCTGTATGCAAATAAACACGTACATAATTCCCATTAACATATAGATAACCTACATATTTGAATTAAATATTGTTCTTTGTTTTTTTAATGTTGTGTGTGAATTTCCGTCGTTACCCTCACATAAATCACTATTATTCAAATGTGAGAGGACTTATGAAAAAGCCATTTCCTACAGTTTGTCTGTGTGCCAAACTTTTCTCTTACAGACGACGGTTTGTATGTAATATGTTTGGATTTTGGGGTAATGATGTCTACCTGCGGTGATTTGTGCAGGAGAGCAGAAAGAAAGACTTTTTTTAAAAGTCTTGTCAAGTTAAGTTACTGCAGATGAAGCCCTAACATTACCTGATTTTGCTGCTTACAATAAAAGCATTGGAAGAACAAAATTACAAGGGTCTTTTATTGTGAAGAATTTATACGAAATAAATGTGTCTATCCACTTTAAAACTGCTCCGTCTTGTCAAGAGAGCTGGATAAGTGCAGGCGAACAGACACATCGCCAACAGTCTGGTAATAACATCCAGAACACACGAGTCACTCTCAGTGGTTTCTGTCTCATCTCATCTTCAGCCTCTTATCAGGGGTCGGGTCGCGGGGGCAGCAGCTTTAGCAGGGACCCCAAACTTCCCTTTCCCGGGCCACATTGACCAGCTCTAACTGGGGGCTCCTGAGGCGTTCCCAGGCCAGTGTGGAGATATAATCTCTCCACCTGGTCCTGGGTCTTCCCCGAGGCCTCCTCCCAGCTGGACGTGCCTGGAACACCTCCCTAGGGAGGCGCCCAGGGTTCATCCTAACCAGATGATCCTGAACCACCTCAACTGGCTCCTTTCAACCTAAAGGAGCAGAGGCTCTACTCCGAGTTCCTCACGGATGGCTGAACTTTTCACCCTGTCTTTAAGGGAGACTCCAGCCACCCTCCTGAGAAAACCCATTTTGGCCGCTTGTACCCACGACCTCGTTCTTTCGGTCATGACCCAGCTTTCATGACCATGTGTGTTGTTTCATTCATTACCAGACATCATCAAATGAATATTAGCTCCTGTGAGCTATGTTAAATATCCCTATGTTAATTATTATTTTCATTTGCAAGATTATGGTTAGAAAATATCAATTGACCCTGTGATTACTTTGTTTACACAGACAGACAAAAGTGAAAAGACTCATTGAGTCAAAGCTGAGACAGACAAGGTGAGGAGACTGAGGGAAAAAAAGAGAGAAGGTGATGAAGATGAGAGAGATAAAGCAGGTAGTGTTCACTGTGGCCAGGATAAACGGGATAAACATCACGTCGCTGCTGTTCAACATACAAAGAGAGACTTCATTAGCACTGACTAAAAGTAATAAAATAAAGGTGTATATACCTTTACCGAACTATTTTTAATACACTTTGGCAGGAGAGACAGAGAGTCCCAGAGAAAATGAACAGGCAGTGAGTACAGGGGGTGAATCTCCCTTTACTTTAATCGAACATGGCCGACATTCATCTTCAGCTGTTTCCTGATCCTTTAGCCCTTTTGTATTTCCAGATTGTAATGTGGATCATTCATCTCATCTCATCTCATCTTCAACCGCATATCCGGGGTCGGGTCGCGGGGGCAGCAGCTTTAACAGGGGACCCCAAACTTCCCTTTCCCGGGCCACATTAACCAGCTCTAACTAGGGATCCCGAGGCGTTCCCAGGCCAGTGTGGAGATATAATCTCTCAACCTAGTCCTGGGTCTTTCCCTCCCAGCTGGACGTGCCTGGAACACCTCCCTAGGGAGGCGCCCAGGGTTCATCCTTACTAGATGATCCTGAACCACCTCAACTGGCTCCTTTCAACGCAAAGGAGCAGCGGCTCTACTCTGAGTTCCTCACGGATTGGCTGAACTTTTCACCCTCTCTCTAAGGGAGACTCCAGCCACCTTCCTGAGAAAACCCATTTCGGCCGCTTGTACCCGCGACCTCGTTCTTTCAGTCATGACCCAGCTTTCATGACCACAGGTGAGGGTAGGAACAAAGATTGACCGGTAGATCCAGAGCTTTGCCTTCCTCAGCTCTCTTTTCATCACAACGGTGCGGTAGAGCGACTACAACACCGCCCCCGCTGCTCCGCCAAACTCACGCTCCATCATCCCCTCACTCGTGAACATGATCCCGAGATCCTTGAACTTCTTCACTTGGGGTAAGGACTCATTCCCTACCTAGAGAAAGCAATCCACCGGTTTCCTGCGGAGAGCCATGGCCTCAGATAAACATGTGCTGATCCTCATCCCAGTGTGGATCATTCAGTGCAACATATAACCTGATTCTCTCTGATTCTCTGTACCCATGGGGGGGGCGTGCTCCCGAAGCCCATTGGCACGACCAGTTTTACCCACAGTTTACTCATCTGTGCGCACAGATTTTTCTTTTTTTCTGACTGACACCAGGGGGGCTCCGTAGGCTTCCATACCTGAGCAGCAGCAGCTCTCACACAGAAGTTTGAGCCAAAGTTGTCTTCTTACTGCTCGCTTGCTTCTGTAGCAGCCTTGTTCATCGGAGGATCTGTCCTCTCGTGTCCCCGTCGCATATCTTCCCGCGCCGGTGTACCGCCGCAGACTGCAGCACGTGCGGTGTACTGTAGGTGGAGTTAGTTTTTAAAGGCAGTGTAAAGTGATACTGGAGGACAGGGGGGAGCGAGGGAGGAGCGGAGCAGAGGGGTGACTTCCTAAAAGCGCGTTCCCCTGCCCTCTGCCTTAGTCCCGTCGTGCCGTTTGAAACTATGGAACTTTGAGTCGTCACTGGCTGTTAAACTCTTCACTCCGACACCTTCCACACTTCTACTCTCTCTTTCACGGCGGAGGAGCGGCCACAGAAGGACTCGTACATTTCCTGGATGGAAACGGACAGTCTGCTGACCGGGAGTGTGAACGGAGTCTCCGGTGACTATGGCTCCTCGTCGGGCGCAGAGCACGGAGGGGCCCGGGGCAGTAGACGGATGTCGTACACCGTGGCCGGGGAGTCGTGTAGTGTCGAGAGGGGCACAGGTGAGCGAGTGAGTGGGGGTGTGTTGTGACACTCTGGCGTTTCCTCACTTTGTTATTTACATACCAATGGTGGAAACTATTCAGAGCCTTCAATACAAATAGCAATGCAACAATGTAAAAGTCCACCATTACAAACAAACGTCCTACTAGGCCTATTCAAAACTGCACTCATGTAAAAGTAGGCTACATTAGGATTAGAGACATATCCTAAATAAAACACCCATACAGTAGGGCCCTGTGAGCTGTGAGCCCATAACTACACCCCCACCCTGTCACCCTCAACTGAACAGGAATAGATTTGTATAGCAGTGTGCATCATGTAAACATCATTTAAACACGTTATAATAATAACTATTTTTTGGCAAGGCAAGTTTGTTTGTATAGCACAATTCAACAACAAGGCAATTCAAAGTGCTTCACATAAAACACTAAAAGCATTGGGAGGAATAAACATACATTTAAAACATATAAAAGGTCAATTAAAACATAAAACCGTTACAGAAGTTACAGTGCAGTCAACTGAAAAGTAGCAGTAAACAGAAAAGTCTTCAGTCTGGATTTAAAAGAACTAAGGGCGCACTCACACTGTCCATCCGTACCGTGCCCCGTGCTTTAGGGTACTTGTCCCCCCCTCCAGGCCCGTTTGTACTCACACTACCTGGGCCTCGGCAAATGCTTCTTGCTGCATATACGTCATCACGCCGTAACACATCACACTCACTGATTGCCGTCATCCTGATGCGTCGCTTTGTTTACAAATCTTTCCATAGATCTCAGAGTTTTTGTGCATCTTGTCGACTGAATATTTTCATCTGATCAAAGCTGCAGTAAACACTCCACCTCCGCATCACACCAACGTGAACCTTTCGCTGCCATTGTTTTAAATGTCCGAGCATGGTCCCTCCTTCTTTTTTCTATGTCCCAACAGGCGCACAGAAAATGACGTCAGAACCGCCGTAGGCCACGTGCTCGTTCATGTGCAAACGGGCTTTACAAAAGCCCACCTCTCCCAAACGGGCCGTGGCCACACTGGTCAAACGAACTAGACTTTAGCCATGAAACGTGCTTGGGCACGGTACGGATGGACAGTGTGAGTGCACCCTAAGAGTTGCAGCAGACCTCGTACTAGGCCCTTCTATTAGATTAGGTAATTAATTAGATAATAATGCATCATTTATTGGTGCAAAGTCACAAACAAATCTGCTCATAATCAGATAACCACAGACCATGAACAGCAACATGAGCCAAGAGCTTTTGGGGCCCCTGGGGGTCTGCAGCTTTGGGTCAGGTAAGCCTCGCCCCGTTGGAATTTCAGCCATGCCCGTGCCCTTGTCTGTGTTGTATTTTTATATTGGATTGTTATTACTGACGCATCCACATGTAGGTGTCATTGTATTATTGGTGGTAGAGCTAATTGTAACTTGTTACTTCAGTTTCCTGTTCTGAGCTGTCAGGAGTGGAGGCCGCTGCGTGGTCCTCTGCTGCTGTAGTCCGTCCGCTTCAAGGTTTCACATGTTGAGTGTTTAAAGATGCTCTTCTCCAGCAGTGTATGAGACACTCAAACCGCCAACAATCTTTTCACATTCAGTCACTTATATTTTCACTCTTTTTTTGGTGTTAACAACACCTGAACTTCTTGACCACATCCGCATGACTTTATGCACTAAGTTGCTGCCATACGGTGCAGCTGTACTAAGCAGAGACTGCTTATGTATAGGGCCCAGAATTTGGTGCTACACCCCTGGTTGTAACTAATTTGGCCACTGACTATGTAGTTTTAGTAACTAACAGCTATCTTAATCTGTTTAGTATTTTTTATTATCTAATTAATGGGATTGTTATACAGTAATGCCCATCACATCTTCTAATGTCTGATTAAGTCCCAACAACATTCCAACCCTCTAAGAGTACAAACTTAAGAGTATCACAGTGTAGTTGGCAGATTTGGAAGGTGAGTTGGCTTCCTCTGTGTCGTGCATGACATCAGGTGTCCAATCAGGGCATCAAATTCAAATGTCAGAGCAGAATGAATTACTTTAAGTGGCATTAAACAATTTGCACCAATTTTCTCTACCAGCTGAAAGGCCGAACAGACTTGTTGCTGTAGAGCAGGGGTGTAATAGTGGAAGAGCAGATGATTGTAAGAAAAGCACAATTATTCCACGAGAAAAATACAGTAGATAGGCCAATATATGTAACATTTTTAATATGGTTAATATTTTTAATAAATATATTTAAGATTGGCCTACATTGATTTCCTGTAGCTTTGATCGGTTTAATTCCGCTTACTTTGATGCATGACATAGAAGTTATGTGTAAATGAAGTGAGTCTTCCCCTTTGTTAGGCTCATTAAAGCTAATAGAACTGAAGCAGCAGTGATGAGACCTGTGACTTGGGGTATTGTGGATGAAATTTTTCACTGTCCCGCATTTAATGTTTAGAGACTCGGTTCATATGGAATTCTTTGAGTGGTATATGACATGTCCATAGGTGACTTTCATAGGGATGGTCGCTGATAGTACAATCCCAAGAAGAAACCCAAAATGAGTAGCTATTTTATGGCCCTTTGCTGCATATAGCCCCCTCTCTCGCTCTCCAAAAAAAAGGAGCCAAATAATAATAATGCTACTGTGGTAGACAGCTAATCATGTTTAATGTGGGTCTATATAAAAGGGGTGGGGAGCTCTGGAAACCTCACATTTGATTTGAATTGAATTATATAGAACTGAATTGATTCCAAGGGTTTCAATGCGATCATAAAACTATGATCAATGCATCTGGATGCTTTAAAATGTTTGAGTTCTACACAGGATTTATTTTTTCCCTCCCTGTGTGACTACTTGCTACATAGCACATTTGATGATGATCCATATTTGAAACAAACAGATGAATTTACTTCCATCATCTTTTATTTATACCATAGTTGTAACAAATGGAAAATTAGGTCACCTTTACGATTTATTTTTCCAGCATTGAAAAGAACCAACAAGAAAAGAAACAAGACTGAGCCTGTAGCAACATCAGTTTTAGATTAACTTAATAACATCAAATGTACGTATTCATCTGCAGAGGCACATGCTCAGCCATCTTCACCCAAACTAAAGAAGTAGCCGAGCTTAGAATGAAAACAAGACACACATGGTTACAAGAAAAGGTCTTTACATGCAGCTTGTGAGCAAATAAGAATGAAGGAGAATCCCAACTTAAAGAAATACTTCACCCACTTGCATCAAGCTTTGCATTGATAGAAACCCAGTCATATTTTTGAATGGTTGTGCATCATTCCCTCATTTTCCCCTGAGACGGGAGAGAGCCGTATCAACTTCTAACACTTCCTGCTTTAAATGAAGCAAAAATCACCATTGTGCGTCATTTAAAGCAGGAAGTGTTAGAGAGACGGGCACTGGTAAAACTACAAGCGCTAGCTCATCATGTTTTACAGATCAGTGGGTGGGAGTTCACTTACCGAAACGAATATCCAACATCTTACTCGGAAGCTAAGCTAAGCTAAGCTAACAGGCGCTGGAGAAAGCTGGTGAAGAAACGACATTTGGCAGAAGTCTGATATGGAAGAAGGGGTATCAAAGATCTGGTGCTCAAATTAGATGTTCATGGCTACCTTTACGAGACGCAATATAGCCACGAGCGGCTAAAGCTGATGAAGGTACAGGGAGGCGTCTACCGCGGCGAGAGTTGTTGTTTTCCATCCAAACATGCCATCAAGTCATTTTCTGCATTTACTCCGTCAAGAAGGCACCAGATTCGAAATGTATGTTGCATTTCGACTACATATATGACCCACTTTCAATACAGAATAATGTTTCCACAGGTGAAGTATTTCTTTAATGTAATGCTTTTTGTGTCGTGAAGAGGTCTCTAATAAATTCTTAAATTTCTTAAAGTTAGTTTCATAGTACATAGTTTCATGCCTAAATGAAAGAACTGAGAAACTGAGAGAACACCGGGCCTCATGCACATTTACATATGGTCACACTCAGAGAAAATTTAAATTACGAGAAAACTGGTGAATGCAGCAAGTTCTCCTCAATAACTCGTACAAACAGATCCATATAATCTACGTTCTTGCATGAGACCCACTATTCTTACTGCTGTTTTTAAGCAGTGAGCAATAGGGCTGCCCCCAATTTTCTTGGTCGACCAGTGGTCGTCATTTAGAGCGATTAATCGACTAATCGACGTATATATCGCCCCCAAGTATTGCCTCAGAGACTAAATCAGCAAGGAGACTGTCTGAACGGGCCGCCATGGGAAGGTAGCTAGGTTAACGTTACTTTCATGTTTAAGGTGGTAGGTCGTGTTCGTCTAACGTTACTGACATGTTTAAGGTGGTAGGTCATGTTCGTCTAACGTTACTTACATGTTTAAGATGGTAGGTCATCTTCGTCGTGGACAAGTGATGGACAAAGTTTTCTTTCAAAGTTTGCATGTGACCTTCTTGGGGTCATCCTTGTTCTTTTCAAAGTGATCCCATATTTCAGACGTCTTTCCCGACATGATTGCTATTAATTATTAACTGTCTAACCACGATGTCAAAGGGACCTGTTGTCTTAAAAAAAACTAAAAAATACTGACAGTGAGTGAGTGTCACAAATTTCTGTATCCGGCCCGTCAAATTAAAATCCCTCCAGCCTGTTGGGCCAGCTGCCAATCACATAGATTTTTACTTAATTTTGACAAAACACGGCTCAAAATGTTTTTTTTTATTTTTTTTTCGTGCGACCAATGGACTAATGAAATTTTGGTCAGCTAATAAGTTTTTTGCTCAACCAGTGCTTCGTCGACTATTTGGGGGCAGCCCTAGTGGGCAGCAAGCCTTTCCTGCCTTGTCTGAATAACGTAATTAAAGAAAGTGTATGTGACTATTAAATACATTAATAAAAGCCATTTTATCTTAGCACTAAAACTTCTTAGTTAGAGTAATTTCTTCAAACCTATTCCCAAAGCCTCTGAGACCCACTTTTACTAAGGAGTGGGAGGGACTCCTGAGAGAAGACTAAAGGGTTGACCTCGCTGCTATGGATGACATCATGTTCATCCCTACTATGCCCACAGTGATTGGCTGAGAGGGAATGAGTCCCTTAGAGTGAATTTATGATAGAAACACTTCAATGGGGAAGTGAATGAACTGCAGCACTATGTGAGGTCTGCACAGGACATTTATCGTCTGGAGCAGAATCCTCCTGACCGACAGCTGAGAGACGCCAAAGACCGTCTGAGCTGCAGCGCTGCACTTTTCCTGAGAGTTGTACCAACTTTAATCTGAAGTGATATTGGTCTACCACGTTCATAATGCCATCTCCATTAAGGTGATACCTTTTTAAAAAGCTCACTATCATTTAATCTCCAAAATGTTGACTGCATTTACTCTTAGTTCTTACATTTTTATGGGTTTAAGAGCTACTTTTAGCACTAAAATGCTTTATGATTTACACTTCTTTTAAAAAGTTAGGAGTCCTAAAAATTAGGTGTAAAAGGGGCCTTATTTACTCCTAAATCAGAAAGCTAGGACCTGCTCTCAGCCTTAAGATGTTTTTTTAAAAATGGCCCCAGCAGTTAAAGTTACTCTGTGAAACAGTCTTTTTTAAGCTATTTCTGTTATATAATATATTGTTGGCCACTTTCATTCATCAGGAAAATATGAATAGATAAAATTGATATTTTTTTTTTAGTGTAGTATTATTTCTGGATAATAGTGTCAGTGGTGTTGAAAGTCAGGTAGAGGAGTGTTTCATTACTGCTGCTGTAACTCAGAAGTGCAGTTCACACTTGTTAGTCCACTTTGGTGTGTGTGTGTGTGCGTGTGTGCGTGTGTGTGCATGTGTTTTAGCCGTTTGAAGTGTTGCCCTGTCAGTGGCACCCACCTCCAACATGATACATCCTGCTGCAAAGCACTGAGTCAGCAGCACTACATGTGTGTGTGTGGCCAGAACTGAGTCATCATGTCTGTTTTGTGACTGCTGGTCGGAAAAGTAACAGTCATTAAACATAGTCACCTGACCGCTGTGGAACGAACAGGCCTTTGCTGTGATAGCCCTGAACCTCTGACAGTTTCTATTCAGTGCTGCTGCTCTACTTTAAACAACTGCATTCTGCTCTCACACACATTCAACCTCCCCATCATTTGCACTTTTTGCATCACATAATCCAATTCAGAGCCACTGTTAAATGAGGTCAAATCAGATCCAAGCATGGACTTAATATATGAATGTTAAACTCAAATATGACGTTCAATTCATTCCAAGGAAAGGTGCTCACTCAGCACAAATGCTTGGAAACTGCTTCCTGCTTATAACACAGACATCCGTGTCAGTAATAGTCCAAAACCTGAATATTCATTGATGCATAAATATTAGGCATTTATGATTGAAATGGGACTAAAATGATTATTTGATGAAATTATTGGTAATCAATGTCCTGCTCATGAAGTAAGCACATGTTTGACAAATCCTTGCAGTTCCAAAATATATTGCACTTAATAGTTTAAATTGTGGTAACTTATATTTTATTTTGATATTAGCACCTTGTACATTGCAGTACAGGTTCAATGTAATTTTACACTTTAACCTATCAGCGATTTTTCTCCAAGTATCCAATCTTTTCAGGGCAACAGATTTCAGTAATAATCCATTTGTAGAGATAGCAGTAGATGATGTTTCAATTGTAACATACTGGTATAGTTGTTATTATTAGCAGAACATTTTAGTGGCATGCATGCCAACTTTGATACAATACCAGTTTAAAAAAAAATGATACTTGATACCCATGTTGATACCACGGTAACAATAGCAATAGCAATAACAAGTCCAAGGCAAACAAAACAGGCTCATTTCAGGATCTTTTTTTATTAACAACCACCTCACAGCGCTGCCACAGAAAGTCACTGAACACACATCACAACAACACATATAACAATGTGATTGTTTGATTGAAAATCTGATTGTAGACAACCTTAGTGGCGGTACAGTTGTGATTATTTTAAATACTCTGTTTTGTGTTTTGTAGGACACCGTACCACTGTCAGTGGTTGGGTTGATAATCAGGTGTTTTTGTTATTCACATATTTAGAGAAAGAGAACTTGTGAGTAATACAGCGGGACAAGAGACTGTCTCAGTGTTGTAGATGAGTCTGATAGTCTGTACTGTGGAGGTTTCCCTGGCTGGACATGTAAACTAAGCTAGTGGACTCCAAATCTGCACCAACTTAAAACTAGCAGGCTCTCTAATCACCTGCAACCTGCTGAGCTCTAAGACCCGTAAGTCAAACTTGCAGAGAAAGTATTTTCCTTAATTATTGTCTTTTTATTGACTCTTTTAAAATGTTTTAAGTTCTCCAAATGTTTTATGTAAAGCATTCTTCATTGCCTTGTTGCTAAAATGTGCTATATAAACTTGCCCCACCTTGCAGGTGTTAAATTAGATTTAAAAAAGTCCCAGTTTCACTTTTATTGAAAATACCAGGGCTGCCCCTGACCAAGGATTTACTTGGTTGACCAGTGATTATTGGACTTATCGACGCAATATAATCATTATTTTACAAGTGAGCACAGCCGCGCGCTATAAGTCTGCCGCCTGTTAATGACACCACAAATCATTTCAGATTCTAATTCTGAATGTGTCAGAAAAATCAGCAAGGAGACTGTGGGAACATGGGCAGGTAGCTAGGCTAACGTTACTTACATATTTAAGGTGGTAGGTCATGTTCGTCTAACGTTACTTACATGTTTAAGGTGGTAGGTCATGTTCGTCTAACGTTACTTACATGTTTAAGGTGGTAGGTCATGTTCGTCTAACATTACTTATATGTTTAAGGTGGTAGGTCATGTTCGTCTAACTTTACTGACATGTTTAAGGTGGGAGGTCATGTTCGTCTAACAGTCCTTACATGTTTAAGGTGGTAGGTCATGTTCGTCTAACGTTACTGACATGTTTAAGGTGGTAGGTCGTGTTCGTCTAATGTTACTTACATGTTTATGGTGGTAGGTCATGTTCGTCTAACGTTACTTACATGTTTAAGGTGGTAGGTCATGTTCGTCTAACGTTACTTACATGTTTAAGGTGGTAGGCCATGTTCGTCTAACGTTACTTACATGTTTAAGGTGGTAGGCCATGTTCGTCTAACGTTACTTACATGTTTAAGGCGGTAGGTCATGTTCGTCTAACGTTCCATACATGTTTAAGATGGTAGGTCATGTTCGTCTAACGTTACTTACATGTTTAAGGTGGTAGGTCGTGTTCGTCTAACAGTCCTTACATGTTTAAGGTGGTAGGTCATGTTCGTCTAACGTTACTTACATGTTTAAGGTGGTAGGTCGTGTTCGTCTAATGTTACTTACATGTTTATGGTGGTAGGTCATGTTCGTCTAACGTTACTTACATGTTTAAGATGGTAGGTCATGTTCGTCTAACGTTACTTACATGTTTAAGGTGGTAGGTCGTGTTCGTCTAACAGTCCTTACATGTTTAAGATGGTAGGTCATGTTCGTCTAACGTTACTTACATGTTTAAGGTGGTAGGTCATGTTCGTCTAACGTTCCATACATGTTTAAGATGGTAGGTCATGTTCGTCTAACGTTACTTACATGTTTAAGGTGGTAGGTCATGTTTGTCGTGGAGGAGGGAGAGGAGAAGTTTGCATGTGACCTTCTTGGGGTCATCCTTGTTCTTTTCAAAGTGATCCCATATTTCAGACGTTTTTCCCTACATGTGGGCCATTCATTATCAACTGTTTAACCGTTATGTAGAAGGGACCTGCTATATTAAAAAAAAAACACTGACAGTGAGTGAGTGTCACGATTTCCTGTATCTGGCCCTTCAAATTAAAAGCCCTCCAGCCTTTTAGGCCAGCTGCCTGTCACAGTCTCGGCTCCAAATGTTTTTTTGTTCTGCAACCAATGGACTAATGATTTTTTGGTCGTCCAGTACTTTGTCGACTATTTGGGTGCAGCCCTAGAAACTACTAAGGTCATTTAGTAATTTAAAGGCACCGGGACTCAAGGTTGAACTGATCTGAAAGTCAAGGTCACCATGACCACACAAAAAGCATTTTTTGCAGAATTTAAGAATTCCTACATTCATTATGATAACATTTAAAATAAACATTTAACAGGATAAAATGATAAAAATAGTGAATTGCAACTTGTTTGGAGGAGGCCTACAACTGCAAGGGGGTTATTCTACTTTTATCTGTAGTTTAATTTGTGAGTCCCTGTACTTCATAGAAATATATACTGTACTTGCCCTCATAAAGATGAAGTCTTCTCGTGCCACCCTGAGCACAAACTTTTCTTTTTAGCATCACTACCGGTGAAGCTGTATGACCAGCTAAATCATCCGTATGTTGTTTCTTCTGTCCAACACTTTTGAAGAGGAAAATTTCAGTCTCTAGTATCCACTAATATAGGTCTGAGCTTACAGTTCTTGGTTTATTTACATTCATAATATTACGCCCGATGTCAGCTGGGATCGGCTCCAGCACCCCCCGCGACCCCGACCCCGGGATAAGCGGTTGAAGATGAATGAATGAATAGTATGATATTCTATTCAGTCTTATTATTATAGAATGATCACAGTTTTTTATATGTGTGTGACGTTGGTGTCTCTGTGTTTGAGTAGAGATAAGCCACACCTTTAGCATAGTACTCTGTGTCCCTGTTCCTGTTTTTACCTATTTTGCCTCAAGAAAGATATAACCTTCAAACGAGCTCCCAATCCAACCTGTTCTATGGACAACAACGTCTCAGACGGTTTCTGTTGTCTGGTTTAGTCAGAGAACATGTTCTGTTCTCCAGGAGCCGTATTATGCTCCACTTAGTGAAGATACTCATGGGGATTCAGGCCAATGAAGATCCCAGCACACAGCGCTCTACTAAAATATGTAAAGATCTTTGTTAATTCTACTCGTGAGCCAAAAGAACTGTTCCGATGGTTCTGCTACTCACACTTGTCTCACTGTCCACAGGTGATGAGGACCTCTACATCCAACAAGCTGTTGTATTTATCGAGGATGCCATACAGGTGAGTCAAATAACTTCCCATAATGATTTCTCTCTTGGTAAATAAGAAGAGCTGAATGAACATATCATATTGTGGGTAGGGTTGGACCTCGGAGACTTCTTTCTTATGTCTCATCCTCCTTCATGAATTTGCCATACTGGGAGGTGTCTTCGTTAAGAAATGATGTGTAAAATATACATAGTAAGCTTGGTGAACTCTGATCACAACCCTAATATTTGAGCTTTATGTGAAATGTCTGTTTCAGTCAGAAAAGTTAGTCCCTTCCCTCAACCTAGAGATTAGCAAAGTGTCCTCACCTTGACTGCAATCTCTTCTTCCCCTTGTTTGTTTGCTTTCAGTACCGGTCCATCAACCACCGGGTGGATGCACGCTCTCTCCGCCTGTATCGATGGTACTACTCGAAGTTATGTCAGTGGTAAGTTCACAACTGCTCAGGCCAGGTCATCTATGAATAAAACTGCAAAACTGTATACATTTTTGTAGAAGTGTTAGGGCAACATCTGCAAGGAAAGAAACTGGGGAGTTGCTTATTTTTGCCAATAGGCCTTTTTCACAGACAATGTGAAATGCGATTTATAATCGTCATTGTTGATGAAATGAAACATCATGAACCATTAGTTGTATTTATTAAGCCCACTAGATGGAGCTCTTTATTTATTTATTTTTTTAAAGAAAAGGGCTCAACGAATGGTAATTCAGTTCAACATAGAATAATCTTATACTTCACAATAAGTATATTATAATATATTATAATAAATAATACTTAATAATAATAAACGAATGATTCGGTCCACAGCAGTTGTAGTTAGTTTGAGTTTATTGGGATCCCCATTAGCTGCAGCAAATGCTGTCGCTATTCTTCCTGGGGTACGACACATGCATACAATTATACAATACGCAATAATGCATCATTGTAACAAAAAAAATTAATTTAAAAAACAAAAACAAAAAACCAAATCACTCTGCACAGACAGCACAGTTCTTCTCCTAATGTAAATTATATAAATGGCCCTTCAGTCACCATTTCACTTAAAGATTCAAAATTATGTATTTCTCAGTCTTGCATCTGTATTATATTATTATAAATTAAAGTATGTTATACAGTATATTAAACTATTAACCGCGTTATAATTTAAATTACATATTATGATAAAATCATACCATAGCAATAATCTTACTATATACCATACCAATATTACTGTCACTATGACAAAATCATACCATCACTATACCATGATATAATCATACTATACACCATATTAATATTAATACCAATAACACCATTACTATCAATACTACTGTAACTATCAATACCAATATCAATAATAACAACATTACCACCAGTAATTGCAATAATACTAATTTTACTATTATACATAAGGTAAAGAGTATTCTACATTTGAAGTTGAATGGAATACAAGGCAATAATTGAGTTTTTTCAGAACATACCTGGTGTATGACTAGTGTCTGGTGCAATTTGGTGGTTAGCAGCAGCAACACACATGCTAAAGTTAAGATTTTTGATGCTAGCATTACTTGTGTGAGAGGAGCTGCTGTGCTCCATGCTGCCTGCTAGTGGTCTGGGAAACAGTTATTTTTATTACCTGTAAGAGCTAAATTTGCATAGCCGCTGTTAGCAATATCACTGCTGATAGCTGCCATTTCAGTCCTGTTTGCTTCACCAGGTTCTCCATTTGTAAATGAGCTTTAGAGGTGGATTCTGTTACCTTTGGACAGATGCAGGCTAGCTCTTTACCCCCACTTTCACTCTTTATGCTAAGCTAAGCTAACTGTCTCTCGGATCTAGGCTTACATTTAGCACAATGTCATGACAGTGGTATGAAAAGGGGAATAAACATATTTCCATAAAATGTTGAACTGTTCCTTTCCACAGTGACGCATAATGATACAGCGTAAATGTGTCAACACTTTATTGAGCAACATATAACTTTAGACAGCACCATCTGGTAAGCCTCATTAACACACTGAGTTGGAGGAATGATCTTTAGTTTCAATTTTCTCATATTTCTACCATGCCTGCAATCACTTTTCCATCCACTCACCCTTCTTTCTCTGTTTCAGGGGCTTGGGCCTAACCATTGCAGTGGTGTTGTTACTGGCATTCGTAGAGCGCCCGTCCTCCCTATCCATCTCGTCAGACCCCCGGCATCGCTCTCCGCCATGGGAGCCTCCCTGCGGCCTCACTGAAAGCATTGAGATGGTCTGCCTCATCATCTTCACTCTTGATCTTGCTGTTAAGGTAAGCACAGCGAAGGTGGAAAACATTTGCTCCCAGTACGTTGATAGCTGTCTGGTTAAAAACGGGTTTCAACATGGATTTTGTCACATGTGATGTTTCCAGATAACCTTGCAAATCTCACGTTTGAAAGTTATTACTTTCTCATTTATCTGTTGGAACCACAGCTTCCCTCTGTCTGTTTTGTCCCCAGAGCTACTTGATTGGCTGGGAGGAATTCAGAAAGAGCAAATGGCTGATCGGATACACAGTTGTCATTACAGTGTCCGTCATCGACTGGGTGTTGTCTGTCAGCATGGTGTGTGATGAGGTGAGGCTCACAGCTGATACAATTCTCCTCGTACAACTGTTAAACCGGGTCACTAAATTAATTTCTGACTGAAATCGAAACAGTTCTACATGATGCTCTTAAAACCAGGGAAAAGGCACTTAAAACTTTCCATAGAACTAAAAACCTTGAAGATTTTATCTCACATAAACAAGCTAGAAATAAGACTCAATGACTTATCAGAGATGCATAATCAACTTACTATAAGACTGATTTAATAATATAAAGTTGTTAAAGTTAAAGGAACTGGGAGCCGCTAAGATAAACACCAATACGCCAAGAAGCACAGGACTAAAAATTAAGGGTGACCTAAATTTTAATTTAAAAAAATGTTGCCAACCATTTTAACACCTACTTCACTTCCAAAGCAGAACAGCTGCTCTCAAATCTGCCTCCTTCCTCTGTGTTATTTAGCTTTGATAGGGTTAAATCTTTCTATAATAAACTTGGAGCCCTACCCAACTAATTTTCCCTACAAAAGGTTGAGGTAGGGGAGATAGAAAAAAGGCCCTTACAGCTAGACTGCTCTAAGGGTCCCAGGTTAGATGGGTTATCCCCTCGATTCTTGCGAGGTGCTACTGTACAAATAGCTCCTTTATCTCCCATATTTTTAACATGTCTGTAGAATGTGGTGTTTTCCCCATTGACCTCTAGAGGGCCACGGTGGTTCCTTTTTTAAAAACGGAAACAGCCATGACCCTGGTAACTACAGACCGGTCTCTGTTTTGTGCACAGTTTTCTCACAAAATTTCTTGAATAAAAACAACTTAAACAAATGTTTAAACTCCAATCCAGATTCAGGAAGTCACATTCTACCGAATCCTCTGTTGACCATGTGCCATACTCAGTGCAGTTAGTTAAGCAGTTTTTGTAGTGGAAAAAATTATTTACAGTACTGTTGAAGTGCATGTTGTGGTAAGGTATGTTGTGCGCTCTGTTCAACTTGCCAAGTTCAAACTCCAGAGGTTTTGACTTCAAACTTGACATATTCTATGTTGAGAAAGGCCTTTGCCAAATGACCTGGAGACAGTTAATAAACAAAAATGTGTATTATTTATCAGATAAAGTCTCTCATCTCATCTCATCTTCATCCGCTTATCCGGAGTCGGGTCGCGGGGGCAGCAGCTTTAGCAGGGGACCCCAAACTTCCCTTTCCTGGGCCACATTAACCAGCTCTAACTGGGGGATCCCGAGACGTTCCCAGGCCAGTGTGGAGATATAATCTCTCCACCTAGTCCTGGGTCTTCCCCGAGGCCTCCTCCCAGCTGGCCGTGCCTGGAACACCTCCCTAGGGAGGCGCCCAGGGGGCATCCTTACCAGATGACCGAACCACCTCAACTGGCTCCTTTCAACGCTAAGGAGCAGCGGCTCTACTCCGAGTTCCTCACGGATGGCTGAACTTCTCACCCTATCTCTAAGGGAGACTCCAGCCACCCTCCTGAGAAAACCCATTTCGGCCGCTTGTACTCGCGACCTCGTTCTTTCGGTCATGACCCAACTTTCATGACCATAGGTGAGGGTAGGAACGAAGATTGACCGGTAGATCGAGAGCTTTGCCTTCCGGCTCAGCTCTCTTTTCGTCACAGCGGTGCGGTAGAGCGACTGCAACACCGCCCCCGCTGCTCCGATTCTCCGGCCAAACTCACGCTCCATCGTCCCCTCACTCGTGAACATGATCCCGAGGTACTTGAACTCCTTCACTTGGGGTAAGGACTCATTCCCTACCTGGAGTAAGCAATCCACCGGTTTCCTGCTAAGAGCCATGGCCTCAGATTTAGAGATGCTGATCCTCATCCCAGCCGTTTCACACTCGGCTGCGAACCGAGCCAGTGAGTGCTGAAGGTCACTGACCGACGATGCCATCAGGACCACATCATCTGCGAAAAGCAGAGACGAGATCCTCAGCCCACCGAACTGCAACCCCTCCCCACCACGACTACGCCTTGAAATCCTGTCCATGAAAATCACGAACAGGATTGGTGACAAAGCGCACCCCTGGCGGAGGCCAACCCCCACCGGAAACGAATCCGACTTACTCCCGAGGATCCGGACACAGCTCTCACTTTGGGTGTACAGAGATTGGATGGCCCACAGAAGTGACTCCCTCACCCCATACTCCCGCAGCACCTCCCACAGTATCTCCCTAGGAACCCGGTCATATGCCTTCTCCAGATCCACAAAACACATGTAGACTGGATGAGCATACTCCCAGGCCCCCTCCAGGATCCTTGCGAGAATGAAGAGCTGGTCCGTTGTTCCACGTCCAGGACGGAATCCACATTGTTCCTCTTCAATCTGAGGTTCGACTATAGGACGAACCCTCCTTTCCAGCACCTTGGAGTAGACTTTACCAGGGAGGCTGAGTAGTGTGATACTTCTGTAATTGGCACACACCCTCTGGTCCCCCTTTTTAAAAAGAGGAACCACCACCCCGGTCTGCCACTCCCTTGGCACTGTCCCAGACTTCCACGCAATGTTGAAGAGGCGTGTCAACCAAGACAGCCCCTCCCAACCCAAAGTTTTCAGCATTTCTGGACGAATCTCATCAACCCCTGGGGCTTTGCCACTGTGGAGTTGTTTGACTACCTCAGTGACTTCCGCCAGGGATATTGACAATGATTCCCCATCAGCCTCCAGCTCTGCCTCTACAAAAGAGGGCGTGTTAGTCGGATTAAGGAGTTCCTCAAAGTGCGCCCGAAAGTCCTTCTCCATGGCTTCTCCGAACTCCTCCCACACCCGCTGCTTTGCCTCTGACACAGCAGAGGCTGCAGCCCTTCTGGCCTGTCGGTACCTTGCAACTGCCTCCGGAGTCTTCTGGGATAGCATATCCCGGAAGGCCTCCTTCTTCAGTCGGACAGCTTCCCTGACCACCGGTGTCCACCACGGTGTTCGAGGGTTACCGCCCCTTGAGGCACCTAAGACCTTGAGGCCACAGCTCACCGCTGCAGCTTCAGCAATTGAAGCTTTGAACATTGCCCACTCCGGTTCAATGCCCCCAACCTCCACAGGGATGCCAGAAAAGCTCTGCCGGAGGTGTGAGTTGAAGATCTCTCGGACAGGGGCCTCCTCCAGACGTTCCCAGTTCACCCGCACTACTCGTTTGGGTTTACCTGGTCTGTCCAGAATCTTCCCCCATCCTCTGATCCAACTCATCACCAGATGGTGATCAGTTGACAGCTCTGCCCCTCTCTTCACCCGAGTGTCCAAAACATGCGGCCTCAGATCAAATGATACGATCACAAAATCGATCATCGACCTTTGGCCTAGGGTGCTCTGGTACCACGTACACTTATGAGCATCCTTATGTTCGAACATGGTGTTAGTTATAGATAATCCGTGACTAGCACAGAAGTCTAATAACTGACGACCACTCAGATTTAGATCAGGGAGGCCGTTCCTCCCAATCACGCCTCTCCAGGTGTCTCCATCATTGCCCACGTGGGCGTTGAAGTCTCCCAGCAGAACTATTGAGTCCCCTACTGGAGCCCCATGCAGGACTCCATTCAGGGTCTCCAAGAAGGCCGAATACTCTGAACTGCTGTTTGGTGCATATGCACAAACAACAGTCAGAGTTTTCCCCCCTACCACCCGCAGGCGTAAGGAGGCGACCCTCTCGTCCACCGGGGTGAACTCCAACACCGCGGCGCTCAGCCGGGGGTTTGTGAGTATCCCCACACCCGCCCGGCGCCTCACACCCTGGGCAACTCCAGATAAGAATAGTGTCCAACCCCTATCCAGGAGAACGGTTCCAGAACCGAGACTGTGTGTGGAGGTAAGCCCCACCAGATCTAACTGGTAGCGCTCCACCTCCCGCACAAGCTCCGGCTCCTTCCCCGACAGAGAGGTGACATTCCACGTCCCAAGAGCCAGCTTCTGCTGCCCGTGTCTGGTCCGTCGAGGCCCCTCACCTTCACTGCCACCCGTGCAGCAGCGCACCCGACCCAAGTGGTTCCTCCTGCGAGTGGTGGGCCCACAGGATGGAGAGGAGGGAGGTGCCACGTCACTTTTTCGGGCTGTGCCCGGCCGGGCTCCGTGGCAAACCCGGCCACCAGGCGCTCGCCGGCGAGCCCTCCGTCTGGGCCTGGCTCCAGACGGGGGCCCCGGGCTTCCTCCGGGCAGGGTCTCTCTTCCTCTTTGTTGTTTGTCCATTGAGTCTTTGTGAACCATTCTTAGTCCGGCCCCTCGCCTGAGACCAGTGAATAACTCATTTATTTTATTTTTATTTATTTATTATTTTATTCATTCTTTGCTGTTAAGCAACCTTGCATATGACAATTGTTCTTTGGCAAACAGTAGTTTACGATTGGTACAACGTGGCAAATCAATTTTTCATGGAATTGCCTTTTTTCAACCTTTGGATTTTAGCTGTCCTTGCTCATCGTTGACAGGAGGGAAATCCAGTGGCAGCAGCACCGCACAGATCAGGTGTATGAAGGGGCGTTTCAAAGATCTGCTGACCTTTTTTTTTTAAACAAGCTCTATTTTGTGTTGTTTTTTTGTGCACTCTCGCACCTTAGTAAATGCAGTCTGTAAGTTGACTGACACTGGCCCACTGAATTGAAATTAATCATCATCACCGTGCATTAAAAAAAAAACATTTTCTCTGTTAATTTAGAAACTTCGAGTACGGCGACTCCTCCGGCCATTCTTCCTCCTGCAGAACTCTTCCCTGATGAAAAAGACACTGAAGTGCATCAAGAGGACTCTGCCAGAGATCGCCAGGTGTCTGACTCCTTTACACTGGCAGGGTTATCTACGATCTGTTCATTTGAAGCTGAACTAGGTTAAAAGCAAGAAAAAGAAAAACAAATGTATTGCTTGTCATTAACAGAACACCTCCAGTCTGGAGGATTGTTTGGAGGCTGTGATTGGTGCCATGGATTTGCTATAGTTAGTTTAGGAACAAATATTAAATACAATGTTACAAATGACAGATAAGCAAGACTCAGATAGACTCTCCTGGTTAAATCATCAGGACAAAAGATGAGCAGTCTGGATCAGTTCACTTCTAGATGGTGATTATGTTCTTCTGTGCAGTGTCATCCTGCTGTTGGCGCTCCACCTCTGCCTCTTCACCATGATCGGCATGCTGCTGTTCGCAAAGAGTGAGGTGAGTTCTGATCTTTGCAGTCACTCCCTGTCAAATACACATTACTGGCACTGTGCGTGTGTGCGTGTGTCCGGACATGTTCCAGGCTGTGATGGCAACTAAACAACCACAGGTTAAGCCCAGTTCAGACCAAAGATTCGAGTTGAAACTTGCAACGTTCTGTGGCGGCTGCTTACTATAGAGGAAGATAAACAAAAAGAAGCCTTTGAAAGTGGACTTTTAATGGACTGGTTGGCTGACTGAGAGCGGATAGTTTTTTTTTTTTCTGTGACCTTGTCAGACCAACTAGCCCCTTTTCCAGAAACTTGACCAGTGTCCTCTCAATGGCAGCAGAGCTAGGCTGCTTAAACGGCCTTGGTCCAGCTGGAGCTGCTGCGCCAGGCTACTTTGAAGTGTGACCGCCTGTGAGTGTGAGTGATCGTGACGGGGGGAGAATCTCCGCAGCTGCCGCTGCTCGTTGGGGAAAGAAACCGCAGAGTGACAAAACAGAGTCACCAAACACAACGCTAGTCGTTTTTAACAAAGACAAAGTCTCTGGGGATCGGTAAAGTCTCCGGATCAGTTCAGAACAACGGAATGAAAAACTTTGATAATGTGCTGATTCGCTCATTTAGCTGTCAATCAAAAAAGGATTCCCCCCTCAAAGCTCATCCAATCATCATGCAGAAGCCGAGCGTCCAGGTCAGCCCACTGTCCCATAGACCCCCAGATACGCTGAGCGTCCGATGGGTGGGACAAAGCCCAGCATTTATCCAATGAGCGTCTAGTTTGGCTGCAGTGGAACAACCCACTCTACGCTTCCCCATTGAAGTCAGTAGAAGCTGAGCGTCCGACTGTGTAAAGCACTGTGGCGCTGTGGATGAATGAGGAGGAAGTTGCGGCGGTTACCTGTAATAAGTAGCTGATTTGCAGTAATATATTAAAGGCTGTGTAGAGTGAACAACATAATATCTCTCCTAGTCTCTGTTCATCCCTGTCCCTGTGTGTTTTTGTTCAGGATCCACAGATGAACGGGGAGTGGGAGTTACATTTCAGAAACCTGCCTAATTCCCTAACCTCTCTGCTGGTACTGCTCACCACAGCCAACAACCCAGACGGTACACAATCACTGACACAATAAACATAATATGTTGTTGATTTTACTGCTGATTATTCATGGAACTCTTCAACATTTCTTCTGTCCCGTCGCAGTGATGATCCCTGCCTACTCCCTAAACAGAGCCTACTCCATTTTCTTTGTCACCTTCAGTGTGATTGGTAAGTAGTAATAACAATAATAATAATAATAACTGCATTTGTATAGCACCTTTAAAAACAGCAGTTTACAAAGTGCTTTGACAGCACAAATCAAAATACAATTATTGTTGTTATTATTATTGTCTGTGCCAGTGTTGCTTTTAAAGTGTCTGAGGAATTTGTTTTGCTTCCTGGCAGGAACCTACTGTTTGATGAACTTACTGACAGCCATCATCTATAACCAGTTCAGGGGGTATTTACTGGTGAGTCACACACACAGGATGACATCATGCTGCAAGGAGCATTTCATCATTATGGGAGTTATGCTACAGTTACACTATCCACACAATCCACTTATATGCCAACCACTACAAGCACAGTCTGTTTTCTCCAGCTATACAAACAACATATTTAACAACAACAATATTTATACAGATAACATATTTGTAAAAACAGAATATATATATATATAACTATATATTATATATAATATCAAAATTACAATGGTAATATGTACGGATCAAAAGTACTGTGATAACGGGCAAAGTACCGTAAAAATGTGCAAAGAACAGATTGTTTATGATTGAGTCCGTATTACAGAGAGGAGGTGACAGACTCTCCTAGGGATGCATTGTATAGTTTAATGACCACAGGCAGGAAAGATTTCCTGTGGCGCTCTCTGGTGCATCTGGGTGCGAGGAGTCTTCTGTTGAAGGTACTCCTCTGCTCGGCCAGTGTGAAGTAGAGAGGGTGGGAGACATTGTCCAGTATAGACCAAAGCCTGGACAGCGTCCTCATCTCTGCCACGGTCGTCAGGGTGTCCAGCTCCTCCCCCACGACATCACCGGTCCTCCTGATCAGTTTGTTCAGTCTGTTGGTGTCTGCCTCTGCGTTTCTAGACCAGTTCATCTTATTAAAAGTACACTCCCAGGTACTTATACATGCAACTTTTCGCGCAAGCACACTATACAAGTTTAAAAACCCTCAAAACAAATGAACAAACTATGTTCCTTTTGGCACTTTGAGTAGAAGCCTTTGTGAAAAAGTAATTAATTGTCGTAGTGGCCGATGTTGACTGCTGTCCTGTGTCGCATCTCAGCGCAACCGTCTCAGCGCAACCGTCTCAGCGCGTCAAATACCGGCGCGCTCTGAGACGTGGCCACAACTTTCCATGCACTCCCGCTATGTTCTTTTTCGTGTGCTTCTGTGTCGCTCCTCTCATAACAGCCCGCTTCGCGCCTGTTGTTGTTCTTGCAATCGTTCCATTGGTTAAATCACCACCACAATCTCTCTTTCTACTTTGTAAAACAAAAGGTTGACAGAGAAAATCAGCATCGAAAAGAGTAGCATGAAAAGAAAATACTCAAAAAACAAGACCTCAGACCTGTGCTTTTAAGATAAATATACCGAGATATAATACCGTTACCGTCTATGCTTCGAATTATACCGTGTGTAAGCCCTACCACAAACATACACATATTGTGTGGCCATCGTCTCATAATCCGTACATGATTATATGCAGCAGACATCATTAATGTGGAGCTGTGGCATGAGGGTGTGTTTTATTTTTACTAAACAAATCAGGATTGCTGTTAAAGGTGAGCGATCTGGCACATGCTAACGCTCTGAAGGAGCACTGACGGGAGGAAGGGTTAGTTTGGGTGTCGACTTTAAACATCAACAATCACTGACTCCACCTTTAACTACTCACAGCTGTAAGAGCAGGTGTGTCAACGGGAAAACCCAAACCTCAGCAGTATGCCACAGCATACGCCCAACATTGAGTAATGATTTGGGGCTTGACCTAAATTGAGAGAATATCACTGGCCTGCTTTAACATATTGAGCATTAGCATTCACACTTATTCATTCAAAGATGGAGGTTTGGAGGAAAGAGGATTCACAAGAGAAAATAAATGGTTGAAACTGAAGCATCAAGGGTAGAGAAATCCTTCTAGTCAAACTGCTGGATGCTACATAATCAAACCAACAGCATCTTTTCAGTAGACCCTCATAACTACATGGCCTGTACTTGTGTATACTACTGTATAAAACTCAGAAGAAGAAAAAAGGGCCACCTGCTCCTCTGAGAAAGCGTGTAAACAGGCTGCTGAGTTGTGACTGCCACCTGCTGGAATATAGGAGGAGGTCTAACTGGATCATAACATTCTGACAAAGTACATCCATCCAGTCTGTGCAGTAATGATCGAGTGGTAGAGTCACATCATCGGAGTGACATCCATACACCTACCTCACCACGAGTCGGTCACAGCTGTCAATCATGATGTTTTCCCCTGTTTTTATAGCATCAGAGAACTAATTAAAACAGAACTTAAAACAAAAACAAACACTTGAACAAACATAAATGTGATAAAACCATCTACACTGACAGAAACCATCTTTGGGAAAAATGTATTTGAGATGTAGTTTGTGTTTTTAGTTTGGCCAGGGGGCAATCCAGGTGGTTTATATACAGCCTATGGTTCTGACTGTTGCTCAGACCTACACGTTCTTAATATCCATTTTCTCGTGTCACTCTCAGAAAAAAAGATATAAGCAGATTATTTATGAACTCTTATCATGCTATCCTCCCTCAACACTTAAGACAGAGTGCACAGTCAGCGAATCTTTCTTTTCCTGTCTTGTTCCAGCTGTCGGTCCAAACGTCCATCATCAGGAGACGTCTGGGGATCAGAGCTGCTTTCCAAGTCCTCAGCTGCCAGGGAGCCCACCAGGCTGCTGAGTAAGAGACACACATTTTGTTTGAGTTCAAAAAGTTGTGTATTTGGCTGCTTCCTGCGGAGCAGAAGTGTCAGTCCAGTTTACAGTAAACAGGCTCCCGTGGTGGTGGTGGTGGTGGTGTCTGTTTGCGCCTATGTGCCCTGTGATGGACTGGCGTCCTGTCCAGGTTGTATCCCGCCTCTTGCCCAATCTCAGCTGGGATCGGCTCCAGCCCCCTGCAATCCCGATAGGGACAAGCGGTTGAAGATGATGGATGGATGACATTTAGAATATTTATGTTTACATCTTTGTAAAGGTCTATACAACAAACAGAAAAAAATAAAGAGAGTTGTGTTGTTTTCTCTGTCAGGGAGCATGTGCGTGTTGATGTGGTGCTGAAGGTGATGTCCAGGGTCCAGATGAAGAGCTACTACAGAGCCGCCATCACTACGGTCAGAGCAGACACCACACACTGACACACACACACACACACACACACACACACACACACACACACACACACACACACACACACACACACACACACACACACACACACACACACATACACACACTGAAACACGTACACAAAATAGATAGATACTAGCTGGGGAATATATGCTGTATTTCCACTGCATGCTATTGCATGGCTGAATTCACTCTTTTTTGGTTTTCAAACCTGTGGATCTGGTACTTTTTGTCAGTACCAGCTCTTTAATGTCCCAAACGAGCTACGCTGATACCGAAAGGTGGGGTTAAACACTGCAGACCACTTATTGGTCAGAGAGAATTCTGCACAACATCCAGTAAAAAGCCATTAATTTTATATTCCCAAGCTTCCATCGGTAGGAAATTTTTTTTTGTCACTGGACCCAGATTTTTAAAACATGGAAGCTTGCAAAACTACTGCGTAAACTACGTTGTACAATTAAAGAACTGCAGACGTTCCTTTGTCTGGTTGTCATTTGGCAGTGAATGTCACGTTAAAGATGACGTCACGGTGGTTTCATGTGGTGTCGCAACGGCAAGTTGGACAGGATCCTTCCTTCACTGTGGGGGTATCTGCAGTGGACAACAATAGAAGAGTTGAACCATGCAGTGGACATAAGACATTTAGCTGCTGAAGAGAGAATAGATTAGATGCTTGATTTATCCCCTGGGGGAAAATTGGCAAAAATGAGAATGTGCATATATATCAGAATTTTTCCCCAGTGTATTGTAAGCCCGGTGGCCAACCGGGCCTAAGGGTGTTTTCACATATAGTCCTCTTTAAACAAACCAAACTCAGTCCTCTTTAAGTGGATCCAAAAGTAGACCAACAGAAAAGAGACTCACTTCTCGCTTTCACATTGTTACTTCACATGAGAGAGATCTGATGATCTGATGATCTGACGATCTGACTGATCTGAGATCGTTTAGAGGGCTGAAAGGGACCCAGTGTGAAAACACCCTATATGTAGTAGGGCTCTATAGAATGTGTTATACCCCTTTGTATTCTAAAATTCACAATTTCTTCCATGATTCCACAGAAACCACTTAGCACTACCTTAATGCTGCCATCAGTCTGACGATGTCCCGCGCCTACCAACTTTTCTGGGGGAATCCCTGATATATGTGTATACAGTATAGCATAACAATATAGCATAAATCTGACCATACATTAGAACACATTAAGATGCATCCCCTGGTTTTTCCCCTTGACTTGTTTTTTCAGGAGGTGCAGCAGTATGCAGATGCGGGCGACATGGACCGAGAGCAGTTCAGGACGATATTTGATGAATTGGATAAAGATCGCATTACGGAGGTACAGCTGTGCCCACAGGCTCTGCTGCACCCAAGATTCAACATTACATTACTTTTCACTTTGACATCTGTTGCTGTCTCTGACTGTGTGTGTCTGTGTGTGTGTGTGTGTCTGTGTGTGTGTGTGTGTGTGTGTGTGTGTGTGTGTGTGTGTGTGTGTGTGTGTGTGTGTGTGTGTGTGTGTGTGTGTGTGTGTGTGTGTGTGTGTGTGTGTGTGTGTGTGTGTGTGTGTGTGTGTGTGTGTGTGTCTCTCTCTCTCTCTAATTCTAGCACCCTCCCTTGCCCCACTACAACTCTCCAGTCCTGCAGAGATTCCAGGTGGTCTTCAGTCACTACTACCTCACCATACTTGGCAACGTGGTGGCTTTGGCCAATGTCATTAGCATATGTGTAAGTTACACACACACACACACACACACTCATATACTATACTATACTCATACACCCTCACCTGATCAAGCTGTCCACCATACGGCACTATTCCCTATTTGTGTGTTTCAGACCGTCCTGGTGTTGAATTCTGAGAAGTCCACAGCAGAGAGAGACAACTTCATCATGGAGGTGATTGTTTTGTTAGATGACCCCCGACCTCTCCTCTAGCACCAGCATCAGGTCAAAATGATACCTTAGCCAGAAACAGACTGTGAATTGAATCCTGATGTTTTTGGTGACCCATCAGGTCAAACATTTTTTTACCAAAAAAAAAAAATCGAAACCTGATGAAGTGATTGAAGTTAAATTTCCAATATAACTGTGTTCATTTTTGACATGAATATCATGAAGGATTGACACCAATTGTGTTGTCGAATGTTGTAAAAGAAGGGAGTGCTTCTTTCATGACCTCTTCTCTAGATCTTTGTTAAAGGGAAATACTTGCGTAAAATGATCTCAGGGTCTATTTCGGCAAATACAGTGACAGAGACAATTTCACATTAGGAGTCTCTAAAAACAGTAAAATCATCAGTTGGTCATTTGTTTCATCCAATGTGTTTTAGTGGGGTAAAACAAACATTTGCAGCTTTGTTAAACTTGTTCAAATTTACTTCATAAATAAAGTGACTTGACTCTCCCACTGTCCCAACTGTCAGATCATCAACCTGTGCTTCATCCTGTATTACCTGTTTGAAATGTGCGTGAAGATCTTTGCCTTCGGCTGGAAGGGGTACCTGTCCTACAAGAACAACATCTTTGACGGCTTCCTCACCATCCTGCTCCTGGTACCATCCGCTTATTATTCTCATATTTCATATAATACATCTGCAGTGGTAGAAGAACTAGTACTCTGATATTTCACTGAAGTAAATGTTTAAAAATACTCGAGTAAAAGTCCTGAAAATCTTACTCAATTAAGTATCAATTGCTGTAAGTACCAAAAGTAATTTCTCAGAATAATATATATTATAATACTGGATTGGAATTATTGATGCATTAATGTGTTCATCACTTGATTGTGCAGCTGGTAAAGGATCATTTTACTTACTTACTGCTGGGTAGCTTTATCTGTAGTTAATCAATTATATTTCGTATCAATGTATTAATAATCTGAATCTGCCGAGTAACTCTTAACTAATGTCATGGTAACACCGTCTGCATAAACTCAAAATCATAGCAAAGACGCAAACACATTTGCATAACAAGACACATGTTGGCTGTTGGTCGACAAACAATACTCCACATGAGTGATCGTGCTGCTCTGTAACTGCTGGATGTGTAAATAAGCAACTGTCTCCATGGCAACTTAAAAGGAGCCGGTAATTCAACTTGTTTTTGCTGCATCAGTGGCCAAAGAAAGTGTTATTACAGGTTTAATTAATTAAATTGTGTCATGAACATTTGATTTGTAACTATAGTTAGCCATTTTGAATTCCATCCCTGATCTTGTGTGTTTTTTCTCCATCAGGCTCTACAGATCACTATATACATCACCTACAGGCTTCCTAATTCTCACTGGTAGGTTTGTATTTCCTTCCACTCATTTTAAGGTGAATGTTTGTATGTATGTTTATTCTGCAATGATGATTCACATCTAAGTCACATCAATATATCAAAATGGACTCAATTTCTACATTTAGAATAGAATAAAATGCCTTTATTGTCAATGAAATCTGCTGTGCTTCTCCTGAAAATATATCATTGCACATTAATATTTTGCACATTCAGTCATTGACAGTTTAGAAAATATGATTCCAGTTTTAGCCCTGTGGTGTGGAATGTTGGTGAAGGTGGGTCAACAGTGTTTTGTGGAGCTCAGTTCAGTGATGGCTCTGGTGTAGAAGCTGTTTTCAGCCTGGAAGTGGGAGACTTTAATGCCCTGTAGCACCCTTCAGATGGTAATGGAGGTGACTTACATCCTTCAGAATACTGCTGCTTCTGAAGGTATCTTCCAGTGAGGGCAGGAGAAGCACAGTTATGTTGGCTTTATAAGACTGTGGACAGCTCGTCACTCTGTAGAGCACCGGTAGAAGTATCCTTAAGTATCTTAACAGATTGGTAGAGAGGAAGTAAACAAAGCCAAACTGAGTATTCACCTTTGACCTGACTAGGACAGACAGACAAAACAGGGCACATGTACAAAGAAAAATCCATGTGAGAGAAAATATACACCAAAATAATCAGCTTAGAACATAGGCAAATAGCAATAGTCCCTAAAACTACAAATATTAAATGTAAACCTTTCCCTGACACTGGAGCACAGAACATTTCATTTCCCCTATCTCTACAATGAGCATTAGAAACAAACTGCCATTATACATCTTCGGATCAAACATAATTCAGATTTTAAAGTTCCCCTTCACTCAAAATGATGTTTTGGATGCTTCACTGTGCAGAATGATGTCCGCGTAGAGTTTGACACAAAAAGGCTGTTTTCACATGTATCTGCTGAAAGTGGAAAGGTTCTTCGTGCTGATTGAAATCCACTTTAAGGGATGGACCTACGAGCGTGATTTGTGACATCCTGGTATAATTTTCAACTTTTACAAGTGTGATGTAGAAACTCGAACCCACCAATGCGTATACACGGAGAATGGACTTCGCAGTGAAGTAGGAGACATGTTGTGTTCAGCAGGAAAACTTTAGAAATGAACAAAGATTGCATCATAGATTCTAGAATTTTTAATGAGGCGAAAGGAGTAGATGTCTTTTTAAGGATTTTAATGTGGAAATTATACTTTTTACACACATTATTCCTCAAAAGAGAGTATTTGTATAGGTCTAAATGCATGTCTGGAGGGGGGAGATCTTTAAAGATAAATTCAAAGACACACTGTTTAACTATTTAACCAAACTTACGGACATTTAGAGTGTTTTCATATTAGACAGGATGGATTGTCATGGTCACTGACTACAAATTAATCTTACTGGAGAACACCTTTTCAAGTGGACAAAGATTAACTTATGTGCTTGTACAGTATACAGGGTCCACACTAATCAAACAAACTGGACTTTGGGTATCCTGATCTGAGCTGTGATCTCTAATGTGAAAGCCTCCTTATAAAGACATGTCCGGCACTCTGACCTTTAAATGTGCATTTGCCATTTTTTGTTTGTATTCAGGAATGAATACAAACTTTGAGCCTGCTTATGAAAGGCTCAAAATGCTGTTACACATACTATATACTGAAGCTGCAGGACAGCCTCTTTAAGAACTGTTGACATGTCTCTGTGTGTGTGTGTGTGTGTGTGTGTGTGTGTGTGTGTGTGTGTGTGTGTGTGTGTGTGTGTGTGTGTGTGTGTGTGTGTGTGTGTGTGTGTGTGTGTGTGTGTGTGTGTGTGTGTGTGTGTGTGTGTGTGTGTGTGTGTGTGTGTGTGTGTGTGTGTGCGTGCGTGCGTGCGTGCGTGCGTGCGTGCGTGCGTGCGTGTGTGTGTGCGTGTGTGTTACAGGGACCATGGTGTACTGTCTCTGTGGGAGATGGTTCGTTTGATCAACATGTTGATTGTGTTCCGCTTCCTGCGCATCATCCCAAACATCAAGGTACAGCACAGGCAGTGACAAGAACTTCTTTGATAAAAAAACGGTCCGACAACTAGTGGTGGAATATAACTAAGTACATTATATGTACTTTACTGGAGTTCAATTATATGATACTTTTATTTCTAATCCGTCACATTTTGGAAGCAAATATTGTGCCTCTTAGTCCGCTACATTTATTTGACACTTGTAGTAATTAGTGGCTTCTACATAAAAAAGACATATGTATACAATATGATGCAGTCATATCTGTAGTAGACAAAGTATCTAAAATTAAAATGCTCTTACATGTATTTGTCAGTGATAAAAATGAAATATTATTATATTCTACAGTAATATAACACATTATAAATATTCTGCATAATGAGTAGTTTATAATTAAAGTGTGTTGTCCTGGTAATATTTCTGTACTTTTCATTAAGTAACATTTCGAACTCAGGACTTTTACTTGTAAAAAGATATCCTATTCGCACTTATGTGTATGTGAAACAGTATGTGGTATGAGTATTGTAACCGGTGCACAGATTATCATCATCTCTTACTGCACACATCTTCATCTACAGACACTGCAGCCTGATCACAAACACTTAAGTTCCTTTTTACTATTCTTTCATGCATTCATCTTTTATCTTGTTGTTCAGCTCATGGCTTTGGTCGCAAGTACCCTGTTGGACCTGGTGAAAAACCTCCGAGCCTTTGCTGGAATACTGCTGGTGAGTGACGTCAGCATACTTCAATCAACCAGCTGATCTGCACTTAACAATAGGACAAACAATATTAACTTTTCTGTCAATTGAGTCCCATCACAGGCACATTTTTGAAATGTTAATTAATGGCCTCTACCTACTAGTGTATGTGAAGACCATTTTATCAGTGGCCATGTTTTTCTTTTAAATTGGCAGCATGACATCATCGTCTTTGGCTTTTTCAAACTCTGGATACTGTAAAAACAAAACACACATACAGTATGTTTGGTCCTCCTGCTTATAGAAGCCTGCTTACCACAGTTCCAGAATGCAAGTGGAGTAAGCCTAACATGTCTTCTTCACGCACTCGTGCAGGTGGTCTACTATGTGTTTGCTGTGTTTGGGATCTGGCTGTTTGAGGGATCCATTAAACCTCCTCCAGAGATGAGGTATGAGTCATCTGATACACATGATAGAATTAGTTCTCTTTTTACAGCTAAACGGTAAAACTAAAATATGTTTCTGAAAACAAAGAAATGTGTGTGTGTGTGTGTCCCAGAATGTCCAATATCACCATGGAGAACATCACCTCTAATTTCAGCATAGAGTGTGGCACCTATGAGCAGCTGGAATACTGGCCAAATAACTTTGATGACTTTGGTGTGAGTAACAAGAACAGTCACATCTTCATTGTTTCAGTTATTTATGTTTCACTCTCCATTTTAGCAAGACCTTTCACTTATAATGTACAGAGAATGACATTTGATGATGATGAGTTACTGCTGTCAGTGATGGTTTGCACGTAATTTACTGTGTGGGTGTGTGTGTGTCTCTCTCTCTCTCTCTCTCTCTCTCTCTCTATCTCAGGCATCCATCATTTTGCTGTATAATGTCATGGTAGTCAATAACTGGCAGGCCTTCATGGAAGCATACAGCAGACACACCTCTGAGTAAGAAAGACTTAATTCTACATGCACAGCAGCTGATGCTGGGGATGATGTTTATGTGTCATTTTTTCCCAGGTGGTCCAAGATCTACTTTGTGTGTTGGTGGCTCACCTCCTCCGTCATGTGGGTCAACTTGTTTGTGGCGCTCATCTTAGAGGTCAGTTCACTCGGACGGATACATTCATTCATAACACGATGACAGAAAAAGACTTCAGACATAGCTCCAGTCAGCAGTTATAGGCTGTTCTGTCAGTGCACAAGGTACAGTACCAGTCAAAAGTTTGGACATGCCTTCCCATTCAAGTGTGTCAGAAAGCGTGTCCAAACATTTATCTGGTACTGTATATTCAACTGCAAGTAACCATGGAAGCAGTACTACTTCTATATTCAAGGTGTGTACTGTTCCACGGTGTACATAAACTGTACTCACTCCCTGCGCCCTGTTCAGGGAGTGTAAGTTAAGGGGACTTCTCTTTGAACTTCCCGAGCAAAGTGATGAACAGGTGTTCAGTTCTTCGCAAGTTCCCCTTGAACTGAGCATTGTTTTCAATCCACTCTGCAGGGACTTACTAGGCGATCTGACTGTGCCCACAGACTGACTACAGACAAAGTTAAAACTCGAAGGGCACTTAGAGAGCACAGACCCCCGACACAGTTTACATGCGGTTTAAAAACCTGATTATAATCGGGTTAAGGGCTTACTCCGGTTTCTCAAACACCATGTAAACACCGAACCCCAGGTAAAAATGGAGTTCTCATACCCCGGTTAACAGACCTAGAGAACTCCTTCAGTTCCCCGAATATTCATGCATGTAAACGCTTTACCTGGAGTCATATCGGGTTTCTCGTCTGTTCAAGTGCCATTGCTTATAACTCCCCCTTCCCACTCCACGGCGGTGGCTTTTGACCCAGAAATAAAATAAACCAGGAAGCAACAGCGCCAAAAACAATGTGAAAAAATGATAACAAAATAGCATTACCTTTAAACAGAGGGAGGACTTCACCATGGTAGTAACATTACTACCAAGAAAACACGTTTCTGTTGTAATTCTGTCCAAAGGTCGGCCATTTTCCCCCCTCTTGTGATTTTGACAAAGGTGAACTGGAAAAAAAGCCGTATTCAGTCCAGCTGTATGTTGCCGGCGAGCCACCTACTGTGCCGGAGGAAGAGTTACTGCGTCATTTTTCCATTCAGCCCCCCTCTCATGTATACGTGGGGAACTTCAATAATCCAATTATTCCCTTACCCGGGGTCAGACCATTTTTGTGTTACTGATGTGGACATCGGAAAAGGATTGTTGGTTTATGTGAAAATCTAAAATAATGCCAGCCTGATTGTTTTTTTATAGAAACTACATTTGAAACGTTCTTACTGCATAAATGCTCTTGTTTTCTAACAGAACTTCATCTATAAGTGGGACCGTAGTCACAGCTGCTCTGTTACGGATGTGGAGAGGATCAGATATGAAACGTCCGTTCAGCTCATGTTCAGGTAGGTTGGTGTGTTGAAAGTCAGATAACTAAAAAATCTGATGTCATAGCTAACTCTCTGTCCACTCATTCCTCTTTCCTCCATGACCTGTCCCTCTTTCTCTGCAGAGAGCAGATCCAGGAGCCAACTGAAGAGGAGTTACTATGTCAACTACACAAACACCCACACTTACACCTACACTGGGGACACGAACACACACACACAGAGCAACAGCACCTACATGCAGTAACGGGTCAAGTGACTGCTACTAAATGAGTTTATTATGTGGTAGACGCACTGAGAGGTCAATATTAACATTCTACTACTATTGTTTGTATTTATTTACTACTGAAACAAGTAGGCAGCACATGTTCTTATTAACTGTCATAATATTAATGAAACACTGTGAGCTGCAGTTGCAGTTGTGCACAGATGTGAGAAGGCAGAGGCTCTCTGGGGGCACACGTCATGTCATTGGTTGAGTTGAACATGAGTGGGTGGAGCTAAAGAACCAAAAGTTGTGTGCCAATTCCATACTGAAATACTTTACAGTATCTATTTTATGCAATGATTGCACAAGAAATGATTTAAACTGACTACAAAAAGCAGATTTTGAATAAGGAAACTGCACATAGAGAAAGTACGGTATTGTCCCGAATATAAGATGACGTTTTTTTTTCCTGGAAATCCGCCTGAAAAAGTGGGGTTGTTTTATTATCAGGGACTTCTGATATTCGTGACAATACGCTATTTTATTTTGTGTTTGCTAAGTTGTAGCACCAACGTCTATAAGCCCAGTTCCACTAGATGGAAAATAGCTGAGTTCACACATGCGATTTTTTAGGGGTACCTTATATATGAGGAGCTCTTTTCCAAAACGCTATAAATCCATTTTAATGGTTTTCAGGAAAATGACATTTTTTTACCTAGACCCACACATTTGGTTAATATTCAATGTATCTTGTCAAAATGGTTTTATGGCTCAGTCTGAACATGTTGAACGGACGGACAAAACAAAAAACTCTCCCGCTTCAGAGGGCCGCAATGTTGGATCGCATAAAACGCTCACTGAATTCTGATTGGTCGAGAGGACGTATCGCATTTAGGCTAAAAATAGGTTTGGCGCTTGTTTGGAAAGGGACTGCATCTTGCGGACCATTTTAAACAAGGAAACATAGCGATTTGGCATGAAACATTGATGAAGCAGTGAAAAGGTTCTGTAAACAGCAAAGTGGCTTAAACTCATTTTTTTTAAATTTGGCTTTTATCTCGTTTTGGAAAAGAGCTCTTCATATATATTAAGCACCACCACCCCCATAGCTTTAAACAGCAGAATGCTCATTTTACTTGTCACTGCTCATACATAATTACAATTTCCCCTCTCTCAGGATAAAAGTGAGGTGAAAAATGTAGGAAGAAAAGATGTCATTTTGTGTCTTAAAAAGTGTTAACCTGACACAAAATAACAAAGTTGCATGCATTTTATATACCGTCATGAGATCATGTTGAATAATTTGCCACATTCAGGGGAGGGTCAGAGGAGAGTCCAGGCTTAATATACTGAACTGCCCTCATTAGAACCGCCGTTGAGAGCCTCCAGTGCACCTTCTCTCACTTATCACTTAAACCACTAAAAGTTAGGATTATTGTTTGAAATGTGAGGTTTTGCAGTGCAGTTGACTACCGTATAAATCCCAGAAGGATATATTGTCTCATCACAATCTGGTATATGACTTAGCAAAGAATGCATGTATGTATATATGTAGGTAAATGTTCTCCTGATGTAAATTAGAGTCATTTTTACGGTGCTTGTTTACAAAAAATAAGCAGACTTTATCCGTCAGCAGATGCTGTTATCCCAGCAGTAAAAAACATAAAAAAGAAAAGTGGAAACTCAGAAGTAAAGTGGCTTCACCGACTTTTAAAAAAAAACACAGCATGCTCCCAGTGACTTCAGCCCTTTTCACACAGGGAACCTACAAAATGTGTGCAATGTGGAACACATTTGAGTTGACAGCAGTGAGAGAACATTTTAAGTGTTGTGCACATACATGAGGGCAGCAGCCGTCCCCTCCTCTGCTGCTGCCACCTTCCTCAGGGCTCAGCTGCTGAGACTGTGATGGTGTGAAAGTGCAAAGCTGTGTTCACATTAATCGAGGGGAAAACAAGCCTCTTGTTCTGTACAGGATTCTTGGGAAAAGTGGGAGAGTCTGTGAGTGACTAGTTTCTATTTGCACGTTTTAGAATCTATCCTGACCTGTTCTGATAACTTGGATGTGTGTAGTCCAAGGCTCACTGTGGGATCATGCAACCACAGGAATCACAGCAAGGAAATAGTAATAAAAGTATTAGTAAAAATGGTAAGAGTACCCTGAATTATGCACCCCATCACCAGCAGTGAAAGACATCAAACAAACACCTCGGGTCAACATCGGCCAAGTCAAGTCTTTTCCGTGGGACTTTTTTGCTCCACACTTGTGTAACGCAGTCTGAGGGAGTTTCTGGGGAGGATGTTTGTTGAGATTGTTTCTCACTCTGCAAGAAAAACAATCACCAGGAACCAGGAAACAGCTTTAGCTGGGAACACTAACGTTATGAAACACGATCAGCACATACATGTGCCAGGTTTTTATTTCCATTCATGTGACTGCAGCGTGCGTGCGTGCGTACACACACACACACACACACACACACACACACACACACACACACACACACACACACACACACACACACACACACACACACCTGCTTAATGTTAGAAGCAAAAAAAAACAAGCTCCATGGTGGAACTGAATGCAGTGTTTCATACTTAAGTGTTTTTGAACATATCTATATTTTATCGACTGAGAACATGCAGGGTTGTGTATCTTTTAATGTGTTTTATATCCATACCTGGGACACCAATATGTCACATTTCCAGAACATTTAGGGTGTGACAGGGGCATATATTCTGGGACTATGTGTGGTGCTGGTGAGACTGGATGGAGTTTCAAAAGCTCCGTAAATATGAACAGTTTTTGCAGAGTGGTTTCTCTCATAAAGCCAGTGTATTCAGAGCCTTCATACAGTTAGAATGTAGTATTTGTAGAAATTAAATATTTTATTGAAATGCCTATACATTGGATGTATAGGGACGTTGTAATGCACTATTCCGATATTTGAATTAACTTGAGATACAGCTTGTTATTCATTCTTCATTTTGTGACCTGTTATAACCGTGTATAAAAACTTCTCCCAACAGATTTTAAATAAATATTTTGTAAAAATTCAGCCTTAATTTGTGAACACTTAACTTAGGGATATTAACTTTTCAGTTTTAATTGACCAGTTGGCTATTATGTGCGGGCATTCATTCTGTCTGACACATTACACACACCAGTTCACAGTTGGTGCCAATGAACTGCTCTTTCTCTCACCTGGGCCCGTATTCAATCAAACATCTTAAGGTTAAAAGTAAAACCTAACTTCAGGATTTAGGGATCATTCTTAAGAAAAGGGGACGTGTCTGTCCTTACTTTAGAAATCCTACATCTTTGGTCAATGCGCTTTTATTTCACAAAGTGTTTTAGCGCCTAAAAGCAGTTCCTCCTGAGTCACTCACACAGAGCAATCACAAACAATGCTTCAATGGCTGCAATCGGCCTCATAGTTGTCTGAACATTTAAGAAAACTTTAACGCCAATCTGAGTGCCACATTTATTTTGTCATTTGCAGTTCCCCCCAACCCAAATGTTCCTTTAATAACGTTTTTCCTTTTTTGTGATAGAAGTAAAAGTTCTTGAGTCCAATCTCGGATTATGTGACATCTCTCACTATCATTCTGATAATAACAAAGCTTCTTATATGGATACCTGATAATTGTTACAGAGCTGCCAGACATGAGAGAGGACACTCTTAGGGATGGAGTCCCTCTAGTTTGAAAATCAGATATTTGGAGAATATGGGCCCTGGCCTCAAAGATTCTTATCTTTTCTATCGAATGTCTGAAAGTTTGCACATTTGCACGTTCCCCGTGTCTGCGTCAGTTTTCTCCGGTTCTCCAGCTTCCTTCCACTGTTCAAGGACATGCAGGTGTAATTGGTCACTCTAAATAGCCTGTAGGTGTGAATGGTTGTCTATGCGTCATGTTGATTGTAGTGATGCTAGTAGATTGTTCCAAAGAGATGGTCCTCTGTATTTACATGTATACTGGCTAAGAGATGTCCGACAAATTGGGAGATGAAAGTCCTGCAAATGTCTTGTATTGCATGAGTGAATTTCTGTTGACAGCTTTAAAAAAGTGCTGGACAAGTCTTGGGTCGTAGCCTACATAATATATAGTACATACATAAACACACAGGTCTGATATGTTAATATGTTCACATTAGAAAATTATAAAAGTTTTTGATTTCTGAAGAGAGGAGCAGATGAATCACATCCTTAAGCAAAACTAATCACTCACAATTTTCTCTCTACTTAAAATGCCAATTTACGTCATAGTCCTCTTGCACACATATTCAATATGCCGCTTTCATGCTAAATTTTCATCCACTATGTCACCAAGGAATTATGTTGAATGATATTTTAGCCATTCAATTGCGTCACATCACATGGAGGGTGTTGTGTGTATATAGCCATAGCGAGGTCAAAGGTCATGCAGAGCAGCTACCTTGCAGATGGAGCGATATCTACTGACTGAAAGCCACTCAGCATCACTTAAGAATAATGTCAGGGATGCTGACGGGGAAAACACAGAGGATTGGACCCAAATGCAGACACGGAACTCAAGTCAGTTTCAACAGATTTAATGAACTTACATGACCCAAAGGGTGCACAGAAAACAAAGGGAAAACACGGGAAGGACTGGGAAAAACTGGTATCGGGGAACGAGCACAGGAGGGAGACAGGCAACTGGAGCAACAAAACACTGGGAACAGTCACAGGTCGACAGGGAAACGGTTAAACACAAGGAACAATCCAGGTCGACACGGAGACGGGCAACTAGGGCAACAAAACTCTAGGAACAGTCACAGGTCAACAGGGAGACGGGCAACTAGAGCAACAAAACTCTAGGAACAGTCAAAGGTCGACAGGGAGACAGGCAACAAAACACTAGGAACAGTCACAGGTCGACGGGCAACTGGAACAAAACACTAGGAACAGTCACAGGTCGACAGGGAGACGGGCAACTGGAGCAACAAAACATTAGGAACAGTCACAGGTCGACAGGGAAACAGGCAAAAAACACAAGGAACAGTCACAGGGAGACGGGCAACTGGAGCAACAAAACATTAGGAACAGTCACAGGTCGACAGGGAAACGGGCAAAAAACACAAGGAACAGTCACAGGTCGACAGGGAGACGGGCAACTGGAGCAACAAAACACTAGGAACAGTCACAGGTCGACAGGGAAACGGGCAAAAAACACAAGGAACAGTCACAGGTCGACAGGGAGACGGGCAACTGGAGCAACAAAACACCAGGAACAGTCACAGGTCGACAGGGAAACGGGAAAAAACACGAGGAACAGTCACAAATAGGTCCACAGATGAGTGAGAGGAAAAACATCGACACAAGGATGAAGCCAGCCCTGCTACACGTTTACCGCTCCTGCTACTGAGACATCTGGAGTTACTGCAATAGCGATCCGCCCCCAATGAGACTCAGGACCGGCTTAATATACAGGGAGGCAGGTGATTAGTGCCAACAAGAAACACCTGGATCAACCTGCCCGGAAAACAAAGAGGAGAGCACGTACAGGACAACACCGACAGAGGAAGACAAAAACACAGAGACTAAAAAGGGGAGGAGGGCGGCCCTGATGGAATCATGACAAAAAAGTCATTAAGAATCCAAATATTGGGAAAACTACATATGAGTTTAGATCCAAGAATGTATGATTATCTAACAGAGCACTGGTTTCCAAACGATCTGGGAACAAATGTGGAGGGGAGCTAAAGCTGACACAAACAGTGCTTTCATGCTGACTGTACAGTACGGACAGATTTGTGCTAAGGAAGAAAATATGATACTCATTAAGCAAACACGTCAGAGCCAAAGTCAAGTAGATTTAACAAAGTGTGTCATGTTCTTCAGTTTGGTGCCTGTGTGGTAGAGCCTTGTGTGTCTCGATGTCCAAAACCTGGGATCACTTTTTTTTAAAACAGTATGGTGAAATGACAAAAGGAGTATGTTTCCCACTGTACTGAAGTAAGCATGAAAGAAACATTCATTGTTGCCCTTTCAAATACAGTTTCAATCCAAACAATCCCAACCCGAGGTCCGCTTACAAGCTTTTTCCAGAGCCCTCTTGTATCAACCAATTTGATGTATTATAATTTATATAATTACATTTCTTTTTAACCGAACGCTTGGTTTGAACATGTTTCTATACAAGCACCTGTCCTCCATAATGAGGCAAAGGAAGGCTGCAATTCTGGAGAGATTTGGAGAAACTTCTATTGGGCTGCCTGTTGTAATGTATTCAGCCTTTAAATGCTTGAACTCGAGACACAGTGTCATGCTTTAAGACACTTTATCAGGGTGAAGGTTTAAATGCGGCTCTTCTATTTAAAGGGCCCATATTGTGCTCATTCGGGTTCATACTTGTATTTTGGGTTTCTACTAGAACACGTGTGCTTTAATATCATGAGATGTGATATTGCCTAGAATAAATATTTGAGAAGGCTCATCAGCTATGTGACTTTTACACAGTCTTTGGAAGGGCAGACTTATTGTTCATAATTTGACAGAATATCTGCTGTGTCTATACCAACCAGTGTTCTCTAATTTTTTGACAAAATAAAGGTTTTGGTTGAAGTACCTTGGTCAGTTTCCAAAACATGCTAGTACAAAAGCATTTCCTTATTCATAAGACAGTTCTTCACTTACTTCTTTCATTTCTATGTGATTTAATACTTCTGAAAAAGGCTGGAAGCTACAGTCTCCGCTCTGTGACAAAGTCACAAGAGGGACTCTTGCTGTCAGGTCCCCAACGTCAGACTTGAAAAGGGCAAAGAGCTTCTTTTCAGGATGCTGCTCCTGCAGCCTGGACTGACTTGGGTCCAGGGGAGCTGGTCTCTTTAAAGCTTTTTAAAAGTAGATGGAAGGATTTGGAGGAAGTTCTCTCAGGTTGGAGATGCTTTGACTGAGCTCTTTACCCTCTGGGATCGAGGAAACCATGTTTTTGGTTTAATCATGATGTGATTTTAAATAGTTTTTTATGTTTTTATGTCTGAAACTTTGTGTAATGTGCTGCTGCTGTCTTGGTCCAGGACACACGTGTAAAGGAGAGTTTTAATCTCAATGAGGTTTTTTTTCCTGGTTAAATAAATTCTAAATAAATAAAATAAAAATAAAAAACTACTAAAAGAAAAAAAGGACAAGAAAAGATGGAGTAGTGGCCTGGCTGTGTGTGTGTTCATCACCATAGATCATTATACACTTATTTATGTAAACACACACTAAAGTGTAACAAAGTAAAGGCCCAACTCTTCACTGTATAGAACCTCGCTCACGCGCGCACCTGCGTCAGTCATGGAGACAGCACGGTGACGTTTTACCGAGGTGATGTAAAGGCTGCACACCTGTCCAAAGTCTCTTTCACACTTGGACTTGACACGAGTTGACCTGTGAAAATATCGAAATCTTGGCGATCGCCTGGAAACGACAACAAACTGTTGGAAAAGCTCTCAAGCTGCTGGAGAAATGACTTCTACTGGATCCGCTGTGGAGGAGGAGCCGCTGCCCCGACGGTGGAGCGTTTCCTCTGGAGGTAAGCCACCATACTTTATATTATCACGTATTATATTATATTATATTATATTATATTATATTATATTATTATGTCAATCGTTAAAGGGAGTTTCAGGACAATGTGTACGTAAATAACGTGGTAAATAATGATGGTAAATTGTTGAATATAAAGATAAAGAGAGCTTTAGTCGGCCTGATAAAACACATATTTTGGTGTTACTTGATGTTTTTTGCTTATATAATAATAATGATATGGTATGAACGTGAGTGTGGCGGGACAGCTGAGGAACGTGTCAACAATTGTATAGTGATTTGAAAACACTCTTATTTTGGTTTGAGGGCATCACTTTTTACAAATATGTCGTCCAAAAATGAGGAAAAAGATGGCGAACGGGCCATATTTCAAATAATGCCCCAAAAGAAGTTTGTGTCGTGCGCCATGGAGACGATGGAACTGTGAGCCGCCTGCGTCACTGCGTCAGGACGCGCAGGTGTAAACCAAGCAGGGCGCGTTCCTGTGTGTGGACACTTGTTCCACATGTTTTCCTCATGGATCCTCCTCAGAAAGCACCAACAGATTCTGCTCTGAGCCTGAATGAAGGGGAGGAAGTGAACTCCAGTGTGTGACACTTATTGGGCTCCTCATTCATCACTCACAGCGTGTTTCACATGTACCAGAGAGAATTATTCATGTCTGCTGCCAGAACATTGATCAATGCTTTGCTACTTCATGGTGTATTTCATTAGGAAGAGCAGAGATGAAATGCAGGTCCAGTCCACTGTCTCACATGTGTGTGTAGTTATTTGGAAGAAGCCCTGTTGTTAACTGCGTGTGATCTAGTGATGAAGGCACCTGCGTTATGTAGTTGTGCATGTCTTTGCACACCAAACTTCCAGTGTTTTTCATCTCAGTGTTGTTCACAAACTATGGGGACTGTTGGAGGCAGCATCCTGTTAAAACTCACTGAATTATACCATTTAGATATCATTATATCTTATTCAACGAGGCACACTGCTGGAGGTTGCTTTACTAAATTAAAATCAAAAGATCTCATCACTTCAACGTTCACTGATAAACAGAGCAATGGCATAATGGAATTCACGCCCAAATCCTGTTCCACAGCAGAATAAGATGTTTGATCACAGTACTTTGTGATTTAAGTCTGTTGATGTAGTACAAGAGCTCAAGAATCATCTTTGGGAGGATGGTCGTGGTGTTGGGTGGGTCCAAGAACACAGGACTTTGACCCGGGGGAACGCTGTCTGTGTCCTGGAAGTATTAAACCAAACCACACCATTCAAGTCATTTTGGTGCCTTAACTTAACCGTCACCTTGTTTTGCATAAACTTGATTAGTCACGGTCACGTGCAGGTCAACGTTTCACTGCCTTGAATAAAATGTAATATTTTGTAAGATATTGTAAGAATTGTCGTGCATCATTTTTCATAAGCTGCCATACTGATCAGAATACGTCATCCAGAGTCTGTGAGTATCCTTTTCTGAACCCAGGTCCAAAATAAAGCTGCAGAGGTGTGCGTTACCTCCCTTTTCCTATTAAATCATTTTGAACCATGGCTGCGGTCTTACATAGAAATAACATTTTCATTATTTTCTCTCATTTAATGGCCTAATAAATACAGTTGCTCTTTGAACCAGATGAAAACAAATAGTTTTATTCTCCTAAAACTTGTAGATAAACCATGATTACATGAGAGTGTATACATCGAGCACATCACTCATTCTGTCATAATGTTTGAAGAAACAGCAGCAGACCTGCACAATATGTGATATTACTTTTAGAGGGGCCAGTTGGTGGCTTTTCTACAAAGTGCTTGTAATGCATCTGGTCAAAGGATTGATGAGGTCTTTAAGCCTCCTGATTAACTCTGTTTTAAGGAAGTGAGGAAGGTGACTTATTTTAATAAATGCTTCTTCCTCAGGTGGTTCCTTTTGGCCTTTGAGAACTGAACGCCCTGATGCTGAGAGACGTCCCAATGACCCAGTCCTGCCTGATTACGAGGACGTCATTGGGATGGATGATGTGGACGGGCTTCAAGAGGCAGAGCCTCATGGAGGTAATGCTGAAGGTGAGCAGCAGTTCCCACCACCGCACTTTGGCGCTGAGGAACAACAACAAGGTCCTGCTGTTCCTTTTCCTCTTTCCTACCGTGTTCCCTACCCTGTTTCCTACCCTGTTCCTTACCCTGTTCCCTACCCTGTTTCCTACCCAGTTCCCTACCCTTTTTCCTACCCTGTTCCCTACCCTGTTTCCTACCCTGTTCCCTACCCTTTTTCCTACCCTGTTCCCAACCCTGTTTCCTACCCTGTTCCCTATGCTCCTTATGCTTATCCATATGCTCCCTTTGCATATCCTAATGCTCCTTATACATACCCTCATGCTTACCCTCCCCCTCCTGCTGCCCCTGCTGCCCCTCCTGCTGCTCCGGCTTTCCCTCCTGCTGCCCCTGCTGACCCTCCTGCTGCTCCGGCTTTCCCTCCTGCTGACCCTTCTGCTGACCCTACTGCTGCTCCTGCTGACCCTGATCCTGACCCTTTTGATAATTCTATGTTTGTTGGATTTGTTGACGCTATTCTTGACCACTATAATAACGGGCTCTTTGATGAGGATTCTGAGATAGATGTCGTTGGACTTCACGTCCCTGAACTGGATGTTGAGCACATTTCGTCAAACTTCCCAGAAGATTCTTCTGAAGATCAGGTGGTTCCTAACTGCTTCACAGGAAGTTGCAGGGAAGAAAGCGACGGGGAAGAAAGTGACGAGGAAGAAAGCGGCGGGGAAGACAGTGACGAGGAAGAGAGCGACGGGGAGGAGCCTGCTGCGAAGAGGCCGAGGTGGTCTGATGATAGCAACTCGGATTGACTGCGATGAATGGGCTGTCCATCCTCCTTGAAACATCGAAGTCCACACATGCCCTTTATCACTTCCAAATCACAGCAGGACCGGTGATTCCCATGGTTACCTTAGTGTATGGCAAGGTTGTGATCACCCTAGTTAGCGTCTTGCACTGGGGCCATTTTGTAGCATCTCCTAATTCTTGCACATTGGATCGATCAACCTTCTTTCATTCTGAGGGTCGGCACCCGGCAATGCCCCAGAAGGCCCCAGGAAGCCCTTGCGTCTTGCAGGGCTGTCGACACCCCATGCATGTAGCCTTTGCGTCTGGCAGGGCTAAGGTAGAACAAGTAGCCTTTGCGTCTGGCGGGGCTAAGGTGGAACAAGTAGCCTTTGCGTCTGGCAGGGCTAAGGTAGAACAAGTAGCCTTTGCGTCTGGCAGGGCTAAGGTAAAACAAGTAGCCTTTGCGTCTGGCGGGGCTAAGGTAAAACAAGTAGCCTTTGCGTCTGGCGGGGCTAACGTAGAACAAGCAGCCTTTGCGTCTGGCGGGGCTTAGGTAGAACAAGTAGCCTTTGCGTCTGGCAGGGCTATGGTAGAACAAGTAGCCTTTGCGTCTGGCGGGGCTAAGGTAGAACACGTAGCCTTTGCGTCTGGCAGGGCCTAGGTATAAAAGTAGTCTTTGCGTCTTGCAGGGCTAAGGTATAAAAGTAGCCTTGGTCTCTGGCAGGGCTAAGGTAGAACAAGTAGCCTTTGCGTCTGGCAGGGCTAAGGTATAAAAGTAGCCTTTGCGTCTGGCAGGGCTAAGGTATAAAAGTAGCCTTTGCGTCTGGCAGGGCTAAGGTATAAAAGTAGCCTTTGCGTCTGGCAGGGCAAAGGTAGAACAAGTAGCCTTTGCTTCTGGCAGGGCTAAGGTAGAAATCATTGCCTTTGCATCTGGCATTGATCATGTGTTCAAATGAACCCAATATTCTTTCTCTCTGCACCAGTGACTTCGAATAGTTGATCACAGTCTGCCCAGCGGGGATTAGCTTGAATCATCCACATGTCACGCCCCCCCAGTGAAGCTGAAAGCCCTGTGAGACAGTCCTCTCCAGATCAACACCAAAGATATCACTTAAAATGACGACACTGACAGAAGAATAAGCTGGGAAATGCTGCAGAAATAAAGAGAAGAAAAAGAACTTTACCATCACACCACCTTCAATTCACAATTAACTGGCAATCCACAGGAACCCAACAACAAACAGAACATCCAATATGAGCAAACCTCATGTAACCAAATAACCCAGGCCTTGTACCAAAGAAAGCTTCCCAAAGGCAGTTTAGATACAGTCTGACAAACATAAAAAGTCGACGCACACTTACCATTCATACCGTGCCCCAGCACGAGTCACAGATAAAGTCTTGTTTGTTTGAGCACTGTGAGTACAACATTTCTGTGTCTAAGCACGGTACACTTCCTGGCCAAGGCCCGGTTGAGAGAGGTGGGCTTTAGTAAAGCATGACTGCACATGCACATGCATGATCACAGGCATTGACAGCAGCCCTGATGTCTGTATGCGCCCTTTGGATGCCTCCTTAACTTCTTCTTCCACAGGTTAATAATGCAGTAGCTCTGAGATCGAAGAGATGCTGATGGTATGCCACTAGTGGTACAGTGGACATCTTCAACGTCTATCATATCTTTGCAGGTAGAAAAGGTCATATGTCCCAATGACAGCAAGCGCTTACTCATTTAAAGTAGCCTATTCATGGTGAATAATGATTTATATGTATGCCTAGTTAATCTACCGCAACGTGGAGTTTAAAATGATGTAATGTCTGATCGTGTCTGCTATAAAACATGCCAAAATGAATACAAGTGAGATTTAGGTTAACAGTTTAGTTTGCTCTCATGTTGTTAGATTCATAATTCTGTTATGGATTAGTAAGCCTGGACACGATGGCTAGGCTAACAATAGCTATGTGGCTAAGGCTAGCTCTAATATTACCTTTGGGTACATTGGCAAGGATGTATGAAATTACTTTATCATGGTTGTCACTGGCCTACCAGCGTCACGTGCCATTAGGAAACAGTATGTGCTGATGGAACACAAGCAGTATACCACTCAGACATCAGCATGAGCCACGAGAGATCGGTATATGCTGCTGTACTGAGCTGCGTACCACTCCAGACATCAGCATGAGCCACGAGAGATCGGTATATGCTGCTGTTCTGAGCTGAGTACCACTCCAGACATCAGCATGAGCCACGAGAGATCGGTATATGCTGCTGTACTGAGCTGCGTACCACTCCAGATATCAGCATGAGCCACGAGAGATTGGTAAATGCTGCTGTACTGAGCTGCGTTCCACTCCAGACATCAGCATGAGCCGCTGTACCACTAGTGGAAAACATCCACTTTTTGATCTCGGAGTCACTCTTAACGAGGCCAAAAAGGCCAAAAAAGGTATAGTAACTCTATCAAATACTATATTCAATAATTCAAAGATTATTTGTCTTCTAACCATTTCTTTCTCATTTTACCCGTATCATACTGCATCACCTGACCCGCTGTTCCACTGTGGACAAAATAAGTAAGTCTGAGCTTCTGACTAAGAAAGAAAGTGACTTAGAAGAGTGTAGAATGTAAAGACAAAGTGAGAAATGTAGTCTGTCCGTGAAGTATGCTTATCCATATTTATTCAAATATTGTTTTACTAACCATTCTCTGTCATACACTATCATTCTACTCCACCACCTGAGCCGCTGCTGTTCACTGTGGACAAAAAGGGGAAGTTAGACTTTGTGACTTGAAGTCAAAATGATCCACTACATAATACTCCTGTTGGACTTTATATTAATATGAACTATTTTGTTATTCACTGGACTAAAAACCCTTCTGACTAAAATCACCTTGAATAAGCAAAGACAAAGACTGAGAAACCTGCTTCTCTAAGTGATATCATTGATTCAATCAATAAAATATAGTTTGTCTTACTAACCTTTATTTCTCTTTTTCTTCTCTTACTCCACCTCCTGAACTGCTGCTGTTCCCTGTCGACTACAAGGTGGGTATGAATTTCTGATGTATGTAGAAATAAATAATGCATCTTATTGTTACTGTTATTATCTGTTATAGTTGATGTTATTTCCCCACACAGGTGCTCCAACGTCCACACAGGAACCAACAAAGGAGGAAGACCCAGACTCTGTGTTCCTGCAGTTCATCCAGGGTTACCTTGATGTCCAAGAAGAAATGTGTCCATCCCACCCACAGGACCAGTCTTAGAGCAGACAGTTGTCTAATGTTACTCATTCTATTGTAATTTAAATCATTTGGATCCATTTATTTCAGAGACTCAACGTTCCTGCAGAACATCCAGGGTTACCTTAACAAGAGAGCTGGAGAGAAGCAGCCGTCTGGGTTTCAGTCAAATTAGTAAGTAGACACGAAGAGCTAACATAGGCTGATGGTTTCTTCTTTCAAAACATATTTCCTGCTCCTGTGCTTAAATCCTTTATACTTGTGACTTGGTTAAATTAGAGATGATTGAGTCTACAGACGTGCATTTAACAGTCCATGAGTATACCTGAAACCATCATGATACAAAGAGCTCCAACAGTCGGATTTCTTGTTTCAGAGCAGGACTCCTCTTGTGTCTGTGGAAATCCTGGGGCCCTTGGGACAAAGACGGCATCACTGCGTCACACTGAGTCATCTCATTTCTCGTTCTGAACTGGTTTGGTGTTGCATTCAATAAAACAGGACATCCAAAGTGAAGCTTCATATTGTTTGTGAGTTGTCTTTTAACTACAGTGATATTTGGCTGAGTTGCAGCTTTTTTAAGGGGGAGTCAGTTGCAGGTGACATCAAATGCATCGTGTCTTAAAGGGACTTGAACAAACACCTCTTTCAACAAGCAGGTACACTGAGTCGTCTGGATTACTTTGTAGAACATTCATTCATTCATTCATTCATCTTCAACCGCTTGTTCCTGTCGGGGTCACGGGGGGTGGAGCTGATCCCAGCTGACATCAGGGAGGCGGGGTCCACCCTGGACAGGACGCCAGTCTATCACAGGGCACATAGAGACGAACAGAGACAGACAACCATTCACACCTACTGGTGATTTTAGAGTCATCAATGAACCGAACACCTGCACGTCTTTGGACTGTGGGAGGAAACTGGAGAACCCAGAGAGAACAGACCTTTTTAAATGGGTCCATGTACAAATTTAATATTTCCTCATATCCAGCAGTTCTGAGAAACCATCAAAGATCAGGGAAGTAAGAAGATGATCACATTGGACGGGTTGGAAACACTTTAGAGAGGGGTAAAGAAGCGCACTGACACTAAAAAAGATTAGAAAGTCAGAACACACATGCACACAACACAAATCTGTGCAGGAAGGCTAACAGATACTAATGTATGGTTTTGATGCATTAGTCACTGGTGTCTTTAACACTGACTCCTGGATATTAAATGTTAATCTGCAGTTTTCTGTGGTGGTTTCTTATGAAAGTGGAATGAAGTAGTGCATCACATGGCATGGTTAAGCTACGTCTGAATATTGGGATGCTTTCTATGACAGGGATTCATAAGTGGTACTGGGCTATTAGACTCATTTGAGTAAGACATCTTTTCATCAATACAATTTAAATTTCCATTTCCGTTGATGTAACATTACTTAAATCATCCAGGATCTTTGTTTCCAAATGCTTGAAGATGTTCAGTGGAGCTGTTACACTCAAACCATCTCTCCTGGGGGGAATTCCCACGGGAATATCCTTCAGGGTAGGATCCAAGAAGGCACACATCGCAAAAGGCTCCGCACACCACTTCTGTGTTAGTTCCTGCTACAGTAGGTGTCTCCAGGACCACATTTTACCATGGTGACACACACACACACACACACACACAAAGGGAAATTAACATCGGTGTTGCTGTCATGGTTGGTAATAATTAAAATAGATAATTAAATATTATTCTTGGGGGTGTCACTGTAGAAATGCTCAGGGGTGGAACTTCTGGTGAGATAGCAGAAGTAGCAGTAAGCTAGTTGGTCCCAGTGGCTAACCATGGTGGCTAACTGCCAACAGCAAAGTCATGTGCCTTTGAATGTACTGCTTTGTATTTTGAACTGATATCTAAAAGGGAGCGTTAACCTTTTAACATGTCAAAGTCACACAATAACACAAAGAAAGGACCTGATGGAGGCAGTGGAATTTATTGATCTCATGAACAATGTAGGGACTTTAGGATTAATTGGATCAAAAGTGTGACTATCAAATGAAATATTTGAAGAAAAATTACTAAAAATGAATAACTTTAATTTATTAAAACTTCACACAGAGAACCTATTAAATGAAGGGCCTTGACTCACGTTCAGATTATGAGATTGAGTATTTTCAATAAACTTATCGTTAATCAAGTAAATATTAGTTATCACCAATAATTATCAAAGATAATAATAAAAATTACTCTAGTTAAACCAGAGTTCCTCGGGGCACCACCCTCATAGACGGAGTGACAACTAATATAAAAGTCTCATTAAATATATTAAACTACTAATTAAGGGCTGAACACCGATAAATGTAATAGTTTAATCAGTTGAAGGATTTAAAAGTTATTTTCTTGCTGGCTCATTCATCTTTGTGTAATATTAAATAAACAGACATATGGTAAACAAACATTTATTAACAAATTAATAAATGCAACAAACCAAACACAATAAACCAACTGAAGCTAACAGCTAGTGTGTGTGTGTGTGTGTGTGAAACAAGAGAGGTAGGGGGCTTGGACCCCTGCAGAAAAGGTGTGAACATTAAGTTACACAAAGGCCAGCAGGCTGAAGACCTCAGAAGTTAGAGTCAGGTTATACCAAAGTCACAGTTTTATGCTTAGCCGTTCATTCAGTCCTAGAACATGTAGTAATGCCCAGTTGGTGATTAGTTACCAGTCCATGAGATGGGAGAAGTTATGTAGCTTGATGCCAGTGGCTGGTCCTTTGTGAAGGAAGCTGGTTGAAGAAAGGTTCTTGTCTTGGTTGTTGCTCTTAAACAAAAGAGGACTCAGATCGCTCTTTGTTCTACTTAGTTGAGTTGATAACTGGTTGGTGATCCTACACCATACAGGCCATGTTCAGGGCCGAGGGACAGCGGGTCCCTGGATCCAGCAGGAGAGTGTTGAGTTGAGTGTGGAGATTGGAAGGAAGAGTTGCGCACAGACAGAGAGAGAGAGAGAGAAAGAGGAAAGAGCCCAGGAGGAGACGACCCCCCTGCCTGAAGACATCCATACCCTACCAGACACAAACACCACCCCCACCTGCCCTGCTGCTGACCACAAGAGTGAGCCCCCCATCTCTGAACAGGCCCAGGACCCCCAGCTGACCTCCATCATCACTGACATGAAGGTGAAGTTCAGTGAGCTAGAGAGAGTACTGGTCCAGCTGAGAGAACTAACCAGCCATCAGCTGAGCCAGGAGGAGGCCTACAACCTCAACAGGGAGCTGAGCAGACTGAGACAGGACAGAGAACTGAACCAGGCCACGCTAAACACCCTGAGGTCTGAGATCAGAGAAATACAGCAGCACCAGGCAAACCACGTGGCAGCACTGAGCGCCCTGACAGAGGAGGTGAAGGAGCTGAGACAGGAAAGAGAGCCGCAGGAGAGAACTGGCATCTCTGTCACAGAAACACCAGGAGACAGACAGAGTCACCCCAGACCTATCGGGACAGCAGGACTCACAGCAAGACCACAACCAGGACCCTGGGAGCCCCACCCAGAGACACCTCGACAGAGAGACCCCACCCACCCAGAGACAACAGGACAGAGAGGCTCCACCCACCCAGAGATACCTGGACAGAGAGGCTCCACCCACCCAGAGATACCTGGACAGAGAGACCCCACTCACCCAGAGACACCAGGACAGAGACTCTATCCACCCAGCAGCTCCCCCCCAGCCAACTGGTGGAATCCACCCGTCCGCCCAGACCAGCACAGCAGCCAGACATAGCCATCCTAATTGACTCCAATGGAAAATTCTTAAATGAAAAAAAACTTTTCCCCAACCACCAAGTGGCCAAACTCTGGTGCCCAACCAGCCAACATGCCATGGAGATGCTCTCAGAGGAGTGTCTGGGTTCTCCCAGTCACATCATCATCCACACCGGCACCAACGAGCTGAGGACGCAGCAGGAGAGAGTGTCAGAGTCACTCAAAGGAATAATAGAGAGAGCCTCCAACACGTTTCCCAACAGTAGAGTGGTGGTATCAACCCTGCTGCCCATGAAAGACTTCCACCCTGATACCATCCACAGGATCAACAGCAGCGTCTCCAGAGACTGCGTCCTGAGGCCGAATGTCCAGCTGGCCCACCCCCCCACCCTGGACATCAGCTGCCTTCATGACCACGTCCATCTGTTAAAAAACACAGTTCCAATCTTCGCCCGTACACTGAAGGACGTCGCTCTCAACCGAGACCAGTCCGCCCCCCACACAAGGAACAGGTCGGTCCGCAGCACCCCAAGACTGCCAACCAGACCATCCAGACCACCCACACAGAGACCTCACCATCTTCATACCCCTACATCACGACCACACCAGGAGAGCTACGGACCCCCTCACACCAGACCAGGGCCCCTCCTGCCCCCAGGAGCCCCATCCCGGCACCGTCACCAGGGGCCACACCCTGCCCCACTGAGCTATGCTCAGGTGGTGAGGAGAGCAGCAGACCCCCCACTTACCCTCCCAACCTCCAACCTCACCCCCACACCTCCACACAGCCAGCTGAGAGACATCCAACACATGCTCAGCCTGCTCTGCTCCCACCTGATTAATCAAACGCAGTAGACAACCCTAGAGTGTTTAACCACATATTTACTAAATTATAGATGTTAAAGGGTAATATATATATATATATATATATAATTATAATATTATTAGGTCTATTGACAATAAGGATTGGAAGTTTGTCTCATTTTACCACAGAAAGCGACATGTTGAGTTTAATACCTAATGATATCGAAGTCATTTGTTATCTCATGTTGGAACATCCAGGGTCTGAGGTCTTCTGCTTTTGGCCTTAAGAGCAGGACCCCAGACTTTAAGAAAGAGTTGAAAAACGCAGATATCATTGTTTTGCAGGAGACTTGGAATAGAGGAGACATGCCCACTGGTTGTCCTTTAGGATACAGAGAAATAATATTCCCATCAACCAAACTGAGAAGTGTAAGCCAAGGCAGAGATTCAGGAGGGATGTTGATCTGGTACAAGACAAACCTCACCCACTCAGTTGAATTGCTCAAAAAAGGAGATTTCTCAATTTGGATCAAAATAAAAAAGAGGTGGTCTCCACAGACAGAGACATATTCATGTGTACAGCCTATATCCCCCCATCAGAGTCCCCTTACTATAATGAAAACAGCTTCTCCATCCTTGAAGATGAGATCAGCTTCTACCAGACAAAAGGAAATGTGCTGTGGTGATCTTAATGCCAGAACAGGCCCATAATCAGATCTAATCAACGCACAAGGAGACAGACATATACCTGGCCAGATCAACATGCCCTCTCCTTCGCACAAAAACAGGAACAACTTCGACAAAACAGTCAACAGAAATGGGCAGCAACTGCTGCAGTTGTGTTGCACGCTGGGTCTGTACATCGTCAACGGTCGGCTTCGAGGGGACTCCTTTGGTCTCTACACTCACAGCTCTCCTCTTGGCAACAGCACTGTGGACTACAGTATTACAGACCTGGAGCCTTTCAGTGTAAGAGCATTCACCGTCAGCCCCCTCACACCCTTCTCCGATCACAGCAAAATAACCCTATACCTTAGGAAGACACCAACTGACCCCCATGTAGCAGAGCCCGGTAAACTCAACCCCTCCAAACAACCCTATAGATGGACGAGTAATAGTAAGGATGACTACCACAGAGCCATCGGTCATCCAGCAGTCCAATCCCAATTAGATTATTTTATCACCACCTCCTATCCCCACAGCACTGACGGCCTGAACCAGGCTGTGCGGGATATTAACTCCATATTTGACAGCACAGCATTGCTCTCCAATCTAAAACAATCTGAGTATCAAAGTTCAAACTCAGCTAACGAAAAGTGGTTTGACTCTGACTGCAGGTGTCTGAGAAAAACACTCAGAAAATTATCCAATGAGAAACACAGACAACCTGACGATCATGAGCTCCGCCTCCAGTACTGGGAAACATTGAAATCCTATAGAAAAACACTGAGAGCTAAAAAGGAGCAGCATTAACAGCGTCAGCTTGAAGAAATTGAGGAGTCCATTGACTCAAACAATTTTTTGGAAAAAATGGCATTCATTCAACAAATCAAATAAGGAAGAATTGGCTATTCAAAACGGGGACATATGGAAGAAACATTTTGAAAATCTATACAGTGCAATCACACTGGATTCAGACCAAAATCATCTGCTCAACAAATTAGAAAACCTTGAATCAATCATTAAAGACAACCAAAATCCTTTAGATTATGAGATGAATGAAGGGGAACTGCTGGCTAAGATCCAGAACCTGAAGCCCAGGAAAGCAAGTGGCCCTGATGGCATCTTAAATGAAATGTTCCAGTTTAGCAGCCAGAAAATCAAGACTGCCAAGTTAAAATTATTCAATCACATCCTCAACGTTGGACATTTTCCTGACACCTGGAGCCAAGGGCTCATCACTCCAATATTCAAAAGTGGAGACAAATATGATCCAAACAATTACAGAGGCATATGTGTCAGCAGCAACCTGGGGAAGTTATTCTGCAGCATCTTAAACAGTCGACTGCAAAACTTCCTCAGGGAGCACAAAGTCCTGAACAAGAGTCAGATTGGTTTCACACCACAACACAGAACCACTGACCACATCCACACCCTGCACAGCCTCATCCAGAAACACGTCCACCACAACAACAACACCATCTTCTCTTGTTTTGTAGATTTCAAGAAAGCATTTGACTCAATTTGGCATCATGGCCTGTTTCTGAAATTACTAGAAAAAGGTATTGGAGGAAAAATCTACGACATTATCAAGACAATGTATATAAATAATAAATGTGCTGTCAAAATTGGAACTAGGGAAACAGACTTCTTCCCCCAAAGTAGGGGAGTGAAGCAGGGCTGCAGTCTGAGCCCCACCCTGTTTAACATTTACATAGACGAACCGGCCAAATCCCTGGAAGAGATCCCTGGTCTCACCAGTTTGTAGATGACCCAATACTGCTCGCTCCATCAGAGGAGGCTGTACAAAAGCAGCTAGATCACCTGCAAAAGTTCTGTCAGACCTGGGCCCTGACCGTAAACATGAAGACCAAAGTCATGGTCTTTCAGAAATAACGCAAGAGTCAGAAACACCCCCACAGGTTCCACCTGGACTCTACGGACATAGAATACACACACAGCTACACATATCTAGGACTAAATATCACATCGACGGGAAATTTCAATCTGGCCATTAAAGAATTTTTTTTATTTTATTTTTATTTGTAATCTACTGCTGTGCTCCTGCATAGCATCACACTCTAAAGGCTTTGGATGCTGCTGGACAACTTTTCCACTGTTTATATCATAATCATGACTTTTTATCTCATAATCATGACTTTTTATCTCATAATCATGACTTTTTATCTCATAATCATGACTTTTTATCTCATAATCCTGACTTTTTATCTCATAATTTAGACTTTTTATTTCATAATTTAGACTTTTTATCTCATAATCATGACTTTTTATCTCATAATCATGACTTTTTATCTCATAATCATGACTTTTTATCTCATAATCATGTCTTTTTATCTCATAATCATGACTTTTTATCTCATTATTTAGTCTTTTTATCTCATAATCATGTCTTTTTACCTCATAATCATGACTTTTTATCTCATAATCATGACTTTTTATCTCATTATCATGACTTTTTATCTAATAATCATGACTTTTTATCTCATAATCATGACTTTTTATCTCATTATTTAGACTTTTTATCTCATAATTTAGACTTTTTATCTCATTATTTAGACTTTTTATCGAATAATCATGACTTTTCATCTCATAATTTAGACTTTTTTTCTCATAATTTAGACTTTTTATTTCATAATTTAGACTTTTTATCTCATAATCATGACTTTTTATCTCATAATCATGACTTTTTATCTCATAATCATGTCTTTTTATCTCATAATCATGACTTTTTATCTCATTATTTAGTCTTTTTATCTCATAATCATGTCTTTTTACCTCATAATCATGACTTTTTATCTCATAATCATGACTTTTTATCTCATAATCATGACTTTTTATCTCATAATCATCACTTTTTATCTCATAATTTAGACTTTTTATCTCATAATCCTGACTTTTCATCTCATAATTTAGACTTTTTTTCTCATAATTTAGACTTTTTATTTCATAATTTAGACTTTTTATCTCATAATCATGACTTTTTATCTCATAATCATGACTTTTTATCTCATAATCATGTCTTTTTATCTCATAATCATGACTTTTTATCTCATAATCATCACTTTTTATCTCATAATCATCACTTTTTATCTCATAATCATCACTTTTTATCTCATAATCATGACTTTTTATCTCATTATTTAGACTTTTTATCCCATAATCATGACTTTTTATCTCATAATCATGACTTTTTATCTAATAATCCTGACTTTTCATCTCATAATTTAGACTTTTTTATCTCATAATCATGACTTTTTATCTCATTATTTAGACTTTTTATCTCATTATATGAGACTTTTTATCTCATAATCATGACTTTTTATCTAATTATTTAGACTTTTTATCTCATAATGCTGACTTTTCATCTCATAATTTAGACTTTTTTTCTCATAATTTAGACTTTTTATTTCATAATTTAGACTTTTTATCTCATAATCATGACTTTTTATCTCATTATTTAGACTTTTTATCTCATAATCCTGACTTTTCATCTCATTATTTAGACTTTTTATCTCATAATCATGACTTTTTATCTCATAATCATGACCTTTTACCTCATAATCATGACTTTTTATCTCATAATCATGACTTTTTATCTCATAATCATGACTTTTTATCTCATAATCATGTCTTTTTATCTCATAATCATGACTTTTTATCTCATTATTTAGTCTTTTTATCTCATAATCATGTCTTTTTACCTCATAATCATGACTTTTTATCTCATAATCATGACTTTTTATCTCATAATCATGACTTTTTATCTCATAATCATGTCTTTTTATCTCATAATCATGACTTTTTATCTCATAATCATCACTTTTTATCTCATAATCATCACTTTTTATCTCATAATCATCACTTTTTATCTCATAATCATGACTTTTTATCTCATTATTTAGACTTTTTATCCCATAATCATGACTTTTTATCTCATAATCATGACTTTTTATCTAATAATCCTGACTTTTCATCTCATAATTTAGACTTTTTTATCTCATAATTTAGACTTTTTATCTCATAATCCTGACTTTTCATCTCATAATTTAGACTTTTTTTCTCATAATTTAGACTTTTTATTTCATAATTTAGACTTTTTATCTCATAATCATGACTTTTTATCTCATAATCATGACTTTTTATCTCATAATCATGTCTTTTTATCTCATAATCATGACTTTTTATCTCATAATCATCACTTTTTATCTCATAATCATCACTTTTTATCTCATAATCATCACTTTTTATCTCATAATCATGACTTTTTATCTCATTATTTAGACTTTTTATCCCATAATCATGACTTTTTATCTCATAATCATGACTTTTTATCTAATAATCCTGACTTTTCATCTCATAATTTAGACTTTTTTATCTCATAATCATGACTTTTTATCTCATTATTTAGACTTTTTATCTCATTATATGAGACTTTTTATCTCATAATCATGACTTTTTATCTAATTATTTAGACTTTTTATCTCATAATGCTGACTTTTCATCTCATAATTTAGACTTTTTTTCTCATAATTTAGACTTTTTATTTCATAATTTAGACTTTTTATCTCATAATCATGACTTTTTATCTCATTATTTAGACTTTTTATCTCATAATCCTGACTTTTCATCTCATTATTTAGACTTTTTATCTCATAATCATGACTTTTTATCTCATAATCATGACCTTTTACCTCATAATCATGACTTTTTATCTCATAATCATGACTTTTTATCTCATAATTTAGACTTTTTATCTCATAATCCTGACTTTTCATCTCATAATTTAGACTTTTTATCTCATAATTTAGACTTTTTATCTCATTATTTAGACTTTTAATCTCATAATCATGACTTTTATCTCATAATTTAGACTTTTTATCTCATTATTTAGACTTTTTATCTCATAATCATGACTTTTCATCTCATAATCATGACTTTTTATCTCATAATCATGACTTTTTATTTCATAATCATGACCTTTTACCTCATAATCATGTCTTTTTATCTCATAATCATGACTTTTTATCTCATAATTTAGACTTTTTATCTCATAATCCTGACTTTTCATCTCATAATTTAGACTTTTTATCTCATAATTTAGACTTTTTATCTCATTATTTAGACTTTTTATCTCATAATCCTGACTTTTCATCTCATAATTTAGACTTTTTTTCTCATAATTTAGACTTTTTATCTCATTATTTAGACTTTTTATCTCATAATCCTGACTTTTCATCTCATAATTTAGACTTTTTTTCTCATAATTTAGACTTTTTATTTCATAATTTAGACTTTTTATCTCATAATCCTGACTTTTCATCTCATAATTTAGACTTTTTTTTCTCATAATTTAGGCTTTTTATTTCATAATTTAGACTTTTTATCTCATAATCATGACTTTTTATCTCATAATCATGTCTTTTTATCTCATAATCATGACTTTTTATCTCATTATTTAGTCTTTTTATCTCATAATCATGACTTTTTATCTCATAAGCATGACTTTTTATCTCATAATCATCACTTTTTATCTCATAATCATGACTTTTTATCTCATAAAAATCACTTTTTATCTCATAATCTTGACTTTTCATCTCATAATTTAGACTTTTTATCTCATAATCATGACTTTTTATCTCATAATCATGACTTTTTATCTTATAATCATGACCTTTTACCTCATAATCATGACTTTTTATCTCATAATCATGACTTTTTATCTCATAATTTAGACTTTTTATCTCATAATCGTGACTTTTCATCTCATAATGTAGACTTTTTATCTCATAATCATGACTTTTTATCTAATTATTTAGACTTTTTATCTCATAATGCTGACTTTTCATCTCATAATTTAGACTTATTATCTCATAATTTAGACTTTTTATCTCATTATATGAGACTTTTTATCTCATAATCATGACTTTTTATCTCATTATTTAGACTTTTTATCTCATAATCCTGACTTTTCATCTCATAATTTAGACTTTTTATCTCATAATCATGACTTTTTATCTCATAATCATGACTTTTTATCTCATAATCATCACTTTTTATCTCATAATCATGACTTTTTATCTCATAATCATCACTTTTTTATCTCATAATCTTGACTTTTCATCTCATAATCATGACTTTTTATCTCATTATTTAGACTTTTTATCTCATAATCCTGACTTTTCATCTCATTATTTAGACTTTTTATCTCATAATCCTAACTTTTCATCTCATAATTTAGACTTTTTATCTCATAATTTAGACTTTTTATCTCATAATCATGACTTTTTATCTCATAATCATGACTTTTTATCTCATAATCATGTCTTTTTATCTCATAATCATGACTTTTTATCTCATTATTTAGTCTTTTTATCTCATAATCATGACTTTTTATCTCATAATCATGACTTTTTATCTCATAATCATCACTTTTTATCTCATAATCATGACTTTTTATCTCATAATCATCACTTTTTATCTCATAATCTTGACTTTTCATCTCATAATTTAGACTTTTTATCTCATAATCATGACTTTTTATCTCATAATCATGACTTTTTATCTCATAATCATGACCTTTTACCTCATAATCATGACTTTTTATCTCATAATCATGACTTTTTATCTCATAATTTAGACTTTTTATCTCATAATCCTGACTTTTCATCTCAAAATTTAGACTTTTTATCTCATAATTTAGACTTTTTATCTCATTATTTAGACTTTTTATCTCATAATCCTGACTTTTCATCTCATAATTTAGACTTATTATCTCATAATTTAGACTTTTTATCTCATTATATGAGACTTTTTATCTCATAATCATGACTTTTTATCTCATAATTTAGACTTTTTATCTCATAATTTAGACTTTTTATCTCATAATCCTGACTTTTCATCTCATAATTTAGACTTTTTATCTCATAATTTAGACTTTTTATTTCATAATCATGACTTTTTATCTCATAATCATGACCTTTTACCTCATAATCATGACTTTTTATCTCATAATCATGACTTTTTATCTCATAATTTAGACTTTTTATCTCATAATCCTGACTTTTCATCTCAAAATTTAGACTTTTTATCTCATAATTTAGACTTTTTATCTCATTATTTAGACTTTTTATCTCATAATCCTGACTTTTCATCTCATAATTTAGACTTATCTCATAATTTAGACTTTTTATCTCATTATATGAGACTTTTTATCTCATAATCATGACTTTTTATCTCATAATTTAGACTTTTTATCTCATAATTTAGACTTTTTATCTCATAATCCTGACTTTTCATCTCATAATTTAGACTTTTTATCTCATAATTTAGACTTTTTATCTCATAATTTAGACTTTTTATTTCATAATCATGACTTTTTATCTCATAATCATGACCTTTTACCTCATAATCATGACTTTTTTTTCTCATAATCATGACTTTTTATCTCATAATCATGACCTTTTACCTCATAATAATGACTTTTTATCTCATAATCATGACTTTTTATCTCATAATCATGACCTTTTACCTCATAATCATGACTTTTTATCTCATAATTATGACTTTTTATCTCATAATCATGACTTTTTATCTCATTATTTAGACTTTTTATCTCATAATCATGACTTTTTATCTCATTATTTAGACTTTTTATCTCATAATCATGACTTTTATCTCATAATTTAGACTTTTTATCTCATTATTTAGACTTTTTATCTCATAATCCTGACTTTTCATCTCATAATTTAGACTTTTTATCTCACAATTTAGTCTTTTTATCTCATTATTTAGACTTTTTATCTCATAATCATGACTTTTTATCTCATTATTTAGACTTTTTATCTCATAATCATGACTTTTATCTCATAATTTAGACTTTTTATCTCATTATTTAGACTTTTTATCTCATAATCCTGACTTTTCATCTCATAATTTAGACTTTTATCTCATAATTTAGACTTTTTATCTCATAATCATGACTTTTTATCTCATAATCATGACTTTTTATCTCATAATCATGACCTTTTACCTCATAATCATGACTTTTTATCTCATAATCATGACTTTTTATCTCATAATCGTGACTTTTTATCTCATTATCATGACCTTTTACCTCATAATCATGACTTTTTATCTCATAATTATGACTTTTTATCTCATAATCATCACTTTTTATCTCATAATCATCACTTTTTATCTCATAATCATGACTTTTTATCTCATTATTTAGACTTTTTATCTCATAATTTAGACTTTTCATCTCAGAATTCAGACTTTTTATCTCAGAATTTAGACTTTTTATCTCATAATCATGACTTTTTATCTCATAATCATGGCTTTTCATCTCATAATCATGACCTTTTATCTCATAATCATGACTTTTCATCTCATAATTTAGACTTTTTATCTCATAATCGTGACTTTTCATCTCATAATGTAGACTTTTTATCTCATAATCATGACTTTTTATCTAATTATTTAGACTTTTTATCTCATAATGCTGACTTTTCATCTCATAATTTAGACTTATTATCTCATAATTTAGACTTTTTATCTTATTATATGAGACTTTTTATCTCATAATCATGACTTTTTATCTCATTATTTAGACTTTTTATCTCATAATCCTGACTTTTCATCTCATAATTTAGACTTTTTATCTCATAATCATGACTTTTTATCTCATAATCATGACTTTTTATCTCATAATCATCACTTTTTATCTCATAATCATGACTTTTTATCTCATAATCATCACTTTTTATCTCATAATCTTGACTTTTCATCTCATAATTTAGACTTTTTATCTCATAATCATGACTTTTTATCTCATAATCATGACTTTTTATCTCATAATCATGACCTTTTACCTCATAATCATGACTTTTTATCTCATAATCATGACTTTTTATCTCATAATTTAGACTTTTTATCTCATAATCCTGACTTTTTATCTCATAATTTAGAGTTTTTATCTCATAATCCTGACTTTTCATCTCAAAATTTAGACTTTTTATCTCATAATTTAGACTTTTTATCTCATTATTTAGACTTTTTATCTCATAATCCTGACTTTTCATCTCATAATTTAGACTTTTTATCTCATAATTTAGACTTTTTATTTCATAATCATGACTTTTTATCTCATAATCATGACCTTTTACCTCATAATCATGACTTTTTTTTCTCATAATCATGACTTTTTATCTCATAATCATGACTTTTTATCTCATAATCATGACCTTTTACCTCATAATCATGACTTTTTATCTCATAATCATGACTTTTTATCTCATAATTTAGACTTTTTATCTCATAATCCTGACTTTTCATCTCAAAATTTAGACTTTTTATCTCATAATTTAGACTTTTTATCTCATTATTTAGACTTTTTATCTCATAATCCTGACTTTTCATCTCATAATTTAGACTTATTATCTCATAATTTAGACTTTTTATCTCATTATATGAGACTTTTTATCTCATAATCATGACTTTTTATCTCATAATTTAGACTTTTTATCTCATAATTTAGACTTTTTATCTCATAATCCTGACTTTTCATCTCATAATTTAGACTTTTTATCTCATAATTTAGACTTTTTATTTCATAATCATGACTTTTTATCTCATAATCATGACCTTTTACCTCATAATCATGACTTTTTTTTCTCATAATCATGACTTTTTATCTCATAATCATGACCTTTTACCTCATAATAATGACTTTTTATCTCATAATCATGACTTTTTATCTCATAATCATGACCTTTTACCTCATAATCATGCCTTTTTATCTCATAATTATGACTTTTTATCTCATAATCATGACTTTTTATCTCATTATTTAGACTTTTTATCTCATAATCATGACTTTTTATCTCATTATTTAGACTTTTTATCTCATAATCATGACTTTTATCTCATAATTTAGACTTTTTATCTCATTATTTAGACTTTTTATCTCATAATCCTGACTTTTCATCTCATAATTTAGACTTTTTATCTCATAATTTAGACTTTTTATCTCATAATCATGACTTTTTATCTCATAATCATGACTTTTTATCTCATAATCATGACCTTTTACCTCATAATCATGACTTTTTATCTCATAATCATGACTTTTTATCTAATAATCGTGACTTTTTATCTCATAATCATGACCTTTTACCTCATAATCATGACTTTTTATCTCATAATTATGACTTTTTATCTCATAATCATCACTTTTTATCTCATAATCATCACTTTTTATCTCATAATTATGACTTTTTATCTCATTATTTAGACTTTTTATCTCATAATTTAGACTTTTCATCTCAGAATTCAGACTTTTTATCTCAGAATTTAGACTTTTTATCTCATAATCATGACTTTTTATCTCATAATCATGGCTTTTCATCTCATAATCATGACCTTTTATCTCATAATCATGACTTTTCATCTCATAATCATGACTTTTTATCTCATAATCATGACTTTTTATCTCATAATTATGACTTTTTATCTCATAATTTCGACGTTTTATCTCATAATTATGACTTCTTATCTCATAATAACTTTTTATCTCATAATTTCGACTTGCTATCTCATAATTACAAATATTTTTTTCAATATCATAATTTCAGCTTTTTTTTTTTAAATCTCATAATAAGGATTCACCATGGTGATATTTCTTCTTTCTGTTGTGGAAACAGGCTTCCATTGATGTGTCTATGGAGATGACACTGTAATCTGCTGCTCTGCTCCTACACAGTATCACACTCAAAAGGCTTTGGGTGCTGGACAACATTTCTCTCATGAGCTGACATTGGTTTTGAATTCTGACAAAACAAAAGTCATGATGTTCACAACCTTCAATCTGTTATCCAGTTCCAGCTCAATGTGATTGAGTCTTCATCTTCTTATAAATATCACAGTGGCAGCCTATCTGCCACTTTTGCAGGACATAAAAGTGTCTGTACTCGTGCTTGTCATAAGGCAATGGACTCCAAAACAGATCCAAGAAGGACACAGTCGAAGCCGATGTAAAACAGGGAAAAAATGCTTCGATTTATTATCCACAAATAATCCACATTGAACAAAAGCAAAATCCAGTCCATCACCTCAAACTAACTGACAGAAAAGAGTTTCTTAGGCCTAGAATGACGTTAGCTACGGTCAGAAAAGTGTAGCTCCTGTCCTGCCCTGATCACTAAATAACAACCCCCGACCAGCGCACACATGGCTAATTTACTACAGATCTCAACAGTACACTGTGCTTTACGGCAGCATCAACTTTTGGTAGCAAGCCAAAATAAGAGCATAATAAAATCATAACTACTAACAGGCGTTAATTACATAAAAAATAGAACAAATATCACTTATGATTAGCCACAATAAATTAACGCAAAATATATATTTACTGATTAGGCACAAAGTGTAAACATAAGCCTAATGTTATGCATGGCTCTAACAATCTGGCCCCTAATTGTTCTTGTGAGCCACAAAACAATTATGTTTTACATATTCTAAGAGCCATATAACAGACTCAAACACGAAAAAAGAGAAGTAATGTCCATATACATAGGCTGGTCTTCTTATCCCGCTAGGAACTCTTTTAAGCAGCTGTGTGCGTGAAACAAAAAAAAAAAAAAGGGGGGGGGGGGGGGCGGAGGTTTCAAGCACATAACTCGCCATTGGAGATCAACCTTTACCGTTGACTTTTAAGTGACAATGTAGAAGGGGCGCTACATTTCACTTTCAAGGTCACAGGCCCTAGAAGAACGGTTGTGCTGCTTCATCTCACTCATCCACAATAAGGACAATGTTGTTTTCACTGATATTCCTTTTAGTATGGGACCATTTTTGTCTTTCTTGTAAGTCCGGTAGATACTCCTTGGTCCAGCGTCTCCAAAACAAATCCGCTAAGTATTGGATCTGGCGCCATCTGCGTCTGGAGTAAACGTCGTTTCTGTAAAATATTCCAGGAGGCAGTGGGGTTATGGCCTTCATCAACAGCAGATGATTCGGGGTCAAAGCCTCCAGGTCATTTGGATCGTTTGAGACTCTGGTGATAGGACGGCTATTTATAATAGCCTCATCCTCACAAAGCAGAGTGTGCAGCCCCTCCTCATCAAGTGTTTGCTGCTTCACAATTGAGTTGAGCACTTTCCTTATTGTTCTTATCTGCCGCTCCCACACTCCTCCGAAATGGGACGCAGCCGGTGGGTTGAACATACATGAGACGCCTTTACTCTGCAATGTGTCTTGAATCTTTGCATTATTCAAAGCCAGTACTGCCTCTCGCAGCTCACGCTCCGAGCCCAAAAAGTTTGTTCCATTGTCGGAACGCATCAGCTGGACCTGACCTCTCCTAGCGATGAACCTGCGCAGTGCGTGAATGCAGGAGTCAGTGTCCAAAGAACTTGTTACCTCGATGTGCACACTCTCACTGTCAGACAGGTAAAAACCACGCCATACCTTTGTTCATGGTCCTACCTCTTTTTATCTCAAAGGGCCGAAATAGTCCACGCCAACGCTTGTAAATGGCGGCTCATCAGGTACAAGTCTGTCACTGGGAAGGTCTGCCATAACTTGACTTTCTCTTTTTCCATGCTGACGTCTGCAGGTAACACACTGTGACAGGACATGGCGGATGGCTGCATGGGATCTTGTAATCCCATACTTCGGCCGTACCTTTGACAAGACATGATTTCTGCCGCTGTGACCAAGTTCCTCATGAGCAGATCTGAGAATGAGAGAGGTTATATGCAGGTCTTTGGCAAGGATTGCAGGATGTTTAGACTCCTCCGGCATGGGTGACTTATTCAGCCTGCCCCCGACTCTTAGTATGCCATCTTGTATGATGAGGGCTGCCTTTTGGCACTGCTTTTCCTTCCTGAAGCATGGCCATGCCCTTACAAAATCTTTCTCTTTGACTGAAGCGTACTACTTCCAACTCTGCCCTTGCAACATCGCTTACAGAAAGGGGGACAAAGGGAAGTGAAGCTTTTATGCTTTTCATTTGTTTGTTCAAATCCAACCTTTGCATTTCTTCGTCCAGCTTTTACAGCTTTCGAAGATGCTGTCAAATCCTCTCTCTTTTGAGACAGTAGCTTTAGTGTTGACTTCAACCTAAGGACCCACACAACACTTCTTTTAAGGCGACACCAGCTTCAGTAGTAATGAATAAGTTGGGAAGTGGTGTTTGTGCTCTGCTCGGCACTAAGTGCATAAACCGAAGCTTCTTTGACCACCGGGTCATCGCTGAGAGGCTGACATATGTTGTGTGGCATTTTAGGCCACTCAGACTCCGGTTTTGTTATGAAGTCTGGACCCATGATCCAAGTTTTTGCCTTCAGAAAATCATCTACAGCAGGCTTTCTGGATGCATGGTCCACAGGGTTGTCTGAAGTATTCACGTATCTCCACTTAGAGACCTTTGACCTTTCTCTGATTGGCGCAACCTGATTGGCTACGAATTTGCGGTATCTTGTTGTCTCATTTTTGAGATACTGAATGACCAGCATGTTGTCTGTCCAAAAGACAGACTCCTCCAGACTCTGATCCAATTCCACTCTCCTCATTGTATTCCTCTTAGCCGCCATAGACGCAGTAGTAAGCTCAAGTTGAGGTATAGTAACCGGTTTCAACGGCGTAACCCTGGCTTTGCCAATGATGAAGGCACTGTGTGTCTGGTTCTGATGATTTTTGCAGACCATGTATGTTCCATAGCCTTTCTCACTCGCGTCAGCAAAGTGATGGAGTTGAGCTGAAGCAGTTTCACCAAAGTTGCTCGGCTTAATACATCTATTCACCTCAAAACTAGCCAGATGATATAAGCTTGTCACCCACTGATGCCACTGTAGAGCCAGAGCCTCTGGCATGCTGTCGTCCCATGCATGTTTGATTCTGAATAGTTCCTGCAGAATCTGCTTCACTGGAAGCATGAGTGGAGCCAAAATCCCAAGTGGATCATAAATAGTGCTCACCATTGAAAGCACTCCTTTTCTTGTCAGTGGTTTGTTCTGAACTGAGACTCTGAACTTAAGCATGTCAGACTCCAGGCACCACTGAGCCCCCAGAGCTCTTTCAATAGGGAGTGGCTCCTTTTCCAAGTCAAGCTCCTTTACCTCTTTGGCCCTATCATCCTCATGTACAGACACAAGCACTGCTCTTCTGTTGGAAATCCACTTTGTGAGACGAAAACCTCCAACAGCACATGGGCGCCGGAGCTCCTGAATGAGATCAACTGCCTGTTTCTCACTGCCAACCGACTTAAGGCAGTCGTCCACGTAAAAGTTTGTTAAGACAATTTTCCTTGAATCTGCTCTGAATGCTGCATGGTTGTCCTCAGCACACTTTCGTAGCGCAAAACTCACACAGCTGGGTGATGAGGCTGCGCCGAATAAGTGCACGACCATCCGGTATTCCTTCAGCTCCTGACTGAGGTCTCCTTGAGGCCACCACAAAAACCTCAGCATATCAGTGTCTTCAGCCGGCTAACCTGACCTGACAAAACATGCCTTCAATATCAGCCATGAAAGCAACTGACTCTTGCCTGAATCTTGTCAGCACACCAATGAGGGAACTTGTAAGATCTGGCCCAGGCAACAGCTGGGCGTTTAAGGATGTACCTTGATACATGGCCGCACAGCCGAACACCACCCTTAACCTGTGCTTTGTTTGGTGGTAGACTCCATGATGTGGTATAAACCATATCCTGGTGGCATCTTTGCAGGTTTCTCCTCTGGGAACTTCCTCAGCATAGCCTTTCTCAAATGTTTCTCTCATGAACTTTGTGTTATCCTGATAAAAATCCTGATTTCTTGGTGATTTCCGTTTTAGGCTCTCAGCCCTCTGCACTGCAATAGCATGGTTGTTTGGGAATGTCACATCCTTTTTCTTTAAGGGAAGACTGATGCTGTAAGGGCCTTCGTCCAGGTTTACTGATTGTGATGCAGAGTCCATGAACTGTCTGTCTTCACTAGACATTTCCAACTTCTCTGTCAGATGATGCTCAGGGAAGTCAAACTGTATTTGCTGCTGAGTGAGCTCTGCCAGCTTCGCCACTGAGATCCTATTTATTGTTACCTGTGGCTACTCGGTGTCGTCTTTGCTGGTAATTCCTGCTCCTAACAGGGGACCATTGATTGTCCAGCCTAAAACTGTTTTTAGAGCATAAGGGCCGCCGTCCTCACTGTGGATAACCTTCCAAGGCTCAAGCGCTTTTCGTACGTTTGTGCTTGAGCTTAACTTCTTGCAAATGAGGCCACTTGTCCACATCGCTCTGTTGTGGAATGTTCTCTTTTTTTACAGGAATCTCAGCTTGTGAGAAGACTTGTGGAAGCTTCAAAAAGTTGTGCTCATCCAAACCGCCGACCTCAAACCCCATGACAATATGTGTACTGATTGTCTCCTCTTTTCCAATGGTGCGGAGCAAAATGTTGGCCTTTTTTCCTGTTACCTTTAGGTCCCTCATCAACCCCTATGAGCAGAAAGTTCCAGTACTGCCTGGGTCTAAGGATGCGTATAACTCAACTGTTCTGTTGCCCCTCAAACATCAAACTTTCACTGGAACGATTGAGAGTGAACCGGCCGAAACCCGGGCCCAGTGCAACCACATGTTTCACTATCTGTTGTGGGGTAGGCATTGGAGACTGATGACTCAGCATTCCTGCTTTCGTCAGCAGAGGGAGCTGACTCACCTTTGTTGAAGTGCAGGACAGTGGGGTGTTTATTCAATTCAACATGTTGAGAACATGTTTGACAGGTAAGTCTTTGTTGACAGCCTATGCTTAAGTGACCCTGTAAAAGGCATCCGAAGCACGAACCTTTGGATTTAGGGAAATACAACTTTTCCTTGTGAGGCTTCTGTTTGATGAGCTTACAAAACTCCAGGTTATGTCCAGCTTTGTGACAAAAAAGACATAGTTTTCCAGTTTGGTGAGCAGTATTTTCCATATCCTTATGTCCTTTGCGCCTTGGTACAGGGGTTACATCTGTTGCAAAAGTGTCTTTCCTTTCCTTAAATCTTGGAGGTATCAGATGGTAAAAAAAGGTTATCCTCTAACAGAATACCTAATAGCCCCGCTGGCAAAGCCCGCTACAGAGCAGGAGCGCAGGTTCAACAGTGAGCACACGGTTCACAGGGGAGCGCTGTTTCGGGTTGACTGCCTCCGTTATTGTTTTTCATACAGCGTTCTTTATGGGCCCCTTTTATTCCACTCTTAAGACAAAAAGCACATCTTTATTCCATCTTGGATGTCAGAATGCCGATCTGTGTGTCGGAAAAGTGTCTTTGCTAACCAATGTTTCGTCTCTCCATATTTGACCTCATAGGGCCAGGCCTCAAACCAGGAATATTTAAGGGCGTAACATGTTAAAGACGATCGAATTCAGCCGCCGCATTTATCAAGGCCCGCTCATTCGTACGCTGAGATTGGTCAGATAAGAATGTTTCATAAATCAAAGGTGTGTCCTGTCTTAGGACCAATTCTGCGCTCAGATCTGCGCACGTTGATAAATGAGGGCCAATGTCTTGATGTTTCACTCTTTCTAGCCAACTTTCCACTTTCTCCACAAAATTCTTCAAGGGAATGGCTTTTGGCTCATACCGCTGTGTCTGATCATGAAGAACCTCCGTGTCATTCAAATAGTTTTTAACTGCTTTATTGGCGTCACAGAACGCACAGTACTTATCTGTGAAATCAGCTGCTATTGTCGCATTCACTTCTTTGAAATTGCCATCGTCCTCCAATAGAGAATCGATTTCTTTCATTGTTTAGTTAGCTTAGTCAACATAGCTTTCCTTGTTCCTTTAAGCTGTTTGAGCTTCTCTTCAAACGCTTTGGCAGTTGGTTTTGATACCCACTTAGTTTCAACTGGCTCCATATTAACTGCTTTGCCACAAACTCTTCAATGCAATGAATCCTAGCTCTTCAATCGCTTAGCTGACATATTAACAGAGTATTTTCCTTCTTCTAGAAAGCACGTGCGTCCCTTAAATACAAGTGATTCTTAGGTTTGATATGATTGGCCGTCCAAAATCAGTGGGGAGTCCGTTATTCTGTGTTGAATCCGTTAAATCCTGTTTAGTATCCCTGCCGCGCGCACAAAACCATTATGGTACGTCGTGGTTGGCTGAATAATCCCTCTTCTTGCGGAGCGATTTTTCTGATTTATATAGTGGCAGCCTATCTGCCACTTTTGCAGGACATAAAGGTTTCTGTACTCGTGCTTGTCAAAAGGCAATGAACTCCAAACAGATCCAAGGAGGACACAATAAATGAACCAAAAATATATACTTACTAATGAGGCACAAAGTGTAAACATAAGCCTAATGTTATGCATGGCTCTAACAAATACTATGATTCTTGATGGATTATTCTCTCTCTTTAAAGACACATTCAGAAAAGTGTGGAGAAGCTGAAGCTCAGACTGGGTTTTTATTTCAGAAATGAATCTTTGATGCAAAGAGGAAACTTGCTGCTGCTGCCTTTATGTCTATGGTTGACTGTGGTGATGTGTTATACAGTAGATATGCATGTGTGCTCTAAGTGTCTTCACTCCTTAGATACTGTTTATACCATGGAGCATGGAGGATCATTCCACACATCCAGACACTCACTCACCACTGCTCCGTGGATGCTCGGGCTGCTGGGCCTTCATTGTTCGTCTGTGCACTGAATCACTGACTTTCCTTATTCATAAGACAGTTCTTCACTTGCTTCTTTCATTTCTATGTGATTTCATACTTCTGAAAAAGGCTGGAAGATACAGTCTCCGCTCTGTGACAAAGTCACAAGAGTGACTCTTGCTGTCAGGTCCCCAACGTCAGACTTGAAAAGGGCAAAGAGCTTCTTTTCAGGATGCTGCTCCTGCAGCCTGGACTGACTTGGGTCCAGGGGAGCTGGTCTCTTTAAAGCTTTTTAAAAGTAGATGGAAGGATTTGGAGGAAGTTCTCTCAGGTTGGAGATGCTTTGACTGAGCTCTTTGCCCTCTGGGATCGAGGAAACCATGTTTTTGGTTTAATCATGCTGTGATTTTAAATCGTTTTTTATGTTTGTATGTCTGAAACTTTGTGTAATGTGCTGCTGCTGTCTTGGTCCAGGACACGCGTGTAAAGGAGAGTTTTAATCTCAATGAGGTTTTTTTTCCTGGTTAAATAAATTCTAAATAAATAAAATAAAAATAAAAAACTACTAAAAGAAAGAAGGACAAGAAAAGATGGAGTAATGGCCTGGCTGTGTGTGTTCATCACCATAGATCATTATACACTTATTTATGGAAACACACACTAAAGTGTAACAAAGTAAAGGCCCAACTCTTCACTGTATAGAACCTCGCTCACGCGCGCACCTGCGTCAGTCATGGAGACAGCACGGTGACGTTTTACCGAGGTGATGTAAAGGCTGCACTCCTGTCCAAAGTCTGTTTCACACTTGGACTTGACACGAGTTGACCTGTGAAAATATCGAAATCTTGGCGATCGCCTGGAAACGACAACAAACTGTTGGAAAAGCTCAGAAGCTGCTGGAGAAATGACTTCTACTGGATCCGCTGTGGAGGAGGAGCCGCTGCCCCGACGGTGGAGCGTTTCCTCTGGAGGTGAGCCACTAAACATTATATGATATTATCACATATTATATTATATTATATTATATTATATTATATTATATTATCACATATTATATTGTATTATTATGTCAATCGTTAAAGGGAGTTTCAGGACAATGTGTACGTAAATAACGTGGTAAATAATGATGGTAAATTGTAAATTGTTGAATATAAAGATAAATTGAGCTTTAGTCGGCCTGATAAAACACATATTTTGGTGATACTTGATGTTTTTTGCTTATAAAATAATAATGATATGGTAAGAACGTGCTGAGTGTGGCGGGACAGCTGAGGAATGTGTCAACAATTGTATAGTGATTTGAAAACACTCTTATTTTGGTTTGAGGGCATCACTTTTTACAAATATGTCGTCCAAAAATGAGGAAAAAGATGGCGACCGGGCCATATTTCAAATAATGCCCCAAAAGAAGTTTGTGTCGTGCGCCATGGAGACGATGGAACTGTGAGCCGCCTGCGTCACTGCGTCAGGACGCGCAGGTGTAAACCAAGCAGGGCGCGTTCCTGTGTGTGGACACTTGTTCCACATGTTTTCCTCATGGATCCTCCTCAGAAAGCACCAACAGATTCTGCTCTGAGCCTGAATGAAGGGGAGGAAGTGAACTCCAGTGTGTGACAGTTATTGGGCTCCTCATTCATCACTCACAGCGTGTTTCACATGTACCAGAGATAATTATTCATGTCTGCTGCCAGAACATTGATCAATGCTTTGCTACTTCATGGTGTATTTCATTAGGAAGAGCAGAGATGAAATGCAGGTCCAGTCCACTGTCTCACATGTGTGTGTAGTTATTTGGAAGAAGCCCTGTTGTTAACTGCGTGTGATCTAGTGATGAAGGCACCTGCGTTATGTAATTGTGCATGTCTTTGCACACAAACTTCCAGTGTTTTTCATCTCAGTGTTGTTCACAAACTATGGGGACTGTTGGAGGCAACGTCCTGTTAAAAACTCATCATACCCTAGATATTATTATATCTTATTCAACGAGGCACACAGCTGGAGGTTGCTTTACTAAATTAAAATAAAAAAATCTCATCACTTCAACGTTCACTGATAAACAGAGCAATGGCATAATGGAATTCACGCCCAAATCCTGTTCCACAGCAGAATAAGATGTTTGATCACAGTACTTTGTGATTTAAGTCTGTTGATGTAGTACAAGAGCTCAAGAATCCTCTTTGGGAGGATGGTCGTGGTGTTGGGTGGGTCCAAGAACACAGTACTTTGACCCGGGGGAACGCTGTCTGTGTCCTGGAAGTATTAAACCAAACCACACCATTCAAGTCATTTTGGTGCCTTAACTTAACCGTCACCTTGTTTTGCATAAACTTGATTAGTCACGGTCACGTACAGGTCAACGTTTCACTGCCTTGAATAAAATGTAATATTTTGTAAGATATTATGCGAATTGTCGTGCATCATTTTTCATAACCTGTCATACTGAACAGAATACGTCATCCAGAGTCTGTGAGTATCCTTTTTTGAATCCAGGTCCTAAATAAAGCTGCAGAGGTGTGCGTTACCTCCCTTTTCCTATTAAATCATTTTGAACCATGGCTGCGGTCTTACATAGAAATAACATTTTCATTATTTGCTCTCATTTAATGGCCTTATAAATACAGTTGCTCTTTGAACCAGATGGAAACAAATAGTTTTATTCTCCTAAAACTTGTAGATAAACCATGATAACATGAGAGCATAAACATCGAGCACATCACTCATTCTGTCATAATGTTTAAAGAAACAGCAGCAGACCTGCACAATATTTGATATTCCTTTTAGAGAGGCCAGTTGGTGGCTTTTCTACAAAGTGCTTGTAATGCGTCTGGTCAAAGGATTGATTAGGTCTTTAAGCCTCCTGATTAACTCTGTTTTAAGGAAGTGAGGAAGGTGACTTATTTTAATAAATGCTTCTTCCTCAGGTGGTTCCTTTTGGCCTTTGAGAACTGAACGCCCTGATGCTGAGAGACATCCCAATGACCCAGTCCTGCCTGATTACGAGGACGTTGTTGGGATGGATGATGTGGACGGGCTTCAAGAGGCAGAGCCTCATGGAGGTAATGCTGAAGGTGAGCAGCAGTTCCCACCACCGCACTTTGGCGCTGAGGAACAACAACAAGGTCCTGCTGTTGCTTTTCCTCTTTCCTACTATGTTCCCTACCCCGTTTTCTACCCTGTTCCCTACCCCGTTTTCTACCCTGTTCCCCACCCTGTTTCCTACCCTGTTTCCCACCCTGATAACTACCCTGTTCCCTATGCTCCTCTACATCCTGTTCCTTATGCTCCTTATGCTTATCCATATGCTCCCTTTGCACATCCTAATGCTCCTTATACGTACCCTCATGCTTTCTCTCCTCCTCCTGCTTCTCCTGCTGATCCTCGAGCGGCTCCGGCTTTCCCTCCTGCTTTCCCTCATGCTTTCCCTGCTGATGCTTCTGCTTTCCCTCCTCCTCCTGCTGCTCCGGCTTTCCCTCCTGCTGCTCGGGCTTTCCCTCCTGATGACCCTGGCCCTGACCCTTTTGACAATTCTGTGTTTGTTGGATTTGTTGACGCTATTCTTGACCACCATAATAACGGCCTCTTGGATGAGGATTCTGAGATAGATGTCGTTGGACTTCACGTCCCTGAACTGGACGTTGAGCACATTTCGTCAAGCTCCGTGGAAGATTCTTCCGAAGAGCTCCAAGAGCAGGTGGTTATTAGCTGCTTCACAAGAAGATGCAGGGAAGAAAGCCATGGGGAAGAAAGTGACGGGGAAGAAAGCGACGAGGAAGAAAGTGACGAGGAAGAAAGCGGCGCAGAAGAAAGTGACGAGGAAGAGAGCGACGGGGAGGAGCCTGCTGCGAAGAGGCCGAGGTGGTCTGATGATAGCAATTCGTATTGACTGCGATGAATAGGCTGTCATCCTCCTTGAAACATCGAAGTCCACACATGCCCTTTATCACTTCCAAATCACAGCAGGACCGGTGATTCCCATGGTTACCTTAGTGTATGCCAAGGTTGTCATCACCCCAGTTGGCGTCTTGCACTGGGACCATTTTGTAGCATCTCCTAATTCTTGCACGGTGGATCGATCAACCTTCTTTCATTCTGAGAGTCGGCATCCGGCGATGCCCCTGAAGGCCCCAGGAAGCCCTTGCGTCTGGCAGGGCTGTTGACACCTCATAAATGAGCATTTGCGTCTGGCAGGGTTAAGGGAGAACAAGTAGCCTTTGCGTCTGGCGGGGCTAAGGTAGAACAAGTAGCCTTTGCGTCTGGCGGGGCTAAGGTAGAACAAGTAGCCTTTGCGTCTGGCGGGGCTAAGGTGGAACAAGTAGCCTTTGCGTCTGGCAGGGCTTAGGTAGAACAAGTAGCCTTTGCGTCTGGCAGGGCTAAGGTAGAAAAAGTAGCCGTTGCGTCTGGCGGGGCTAAGGTGGAACAAGTAGCCTTTGCGTCTGGCAGGGCTAAGGTAAAACAAGTTGCCTTTGCGTCTGGCGGGGCATAGGTAGAACAAGCAGCCTTTGCGTCTGGCGGGGCTTAGGTATAAAAGTAGTCTTTGCGTCTGGCAGGGCTATGGTATATAAGTAGCCTCTGCGTCTGGCAGGGCTAAGGTATATAAGTAGCCTCTGCGTCTGGCAGGGCTAAGGTATAAAAGTAGCCTTTGCGTCTGGCAGGGCTAAGGTATAAAAGTAGCCTTTGCGTCTGGCAGGGCTAAGGTATAAAAGTAGTCGTTGCGTCTGGCAGGGCTAAGGTAGAACAAGTAGCCTTTGCGGCTGGCAGGGCAAAGGTAGAACAAGTAGCCTTTGCTTCTGGCAGGGCTAAGGTAGAAATCATTGCCTTTGCGTCTGGCATTGATCATGTGTTCAAATGAACCCAATATTCCTTCTCTTTGAACCAGTGACTTCAATAGTTGATCACAGTCTGCACAGCGGGGGTAGCTTGAATCATCCACATGTCATGCCTCCCCAGTAAAGCTGAAAGTCAGTCCTCTCCAGATCAACACCAAAGATATCACTGAAAATGACGACACTCACAGAAGAATTAGCAGGACAAAAGCTCCAAAAATAAACAGAAGAAAAAGAACTTTACTATCACACCACCTTCAATTCACAATTAACTGGCAATGCACAGGACACCAACAACAAACAGAACATCCAATATGAGCAAACCTCATGGAACCAAATAACCCAGGCCATGTACCCAAGAAAGCTTCCCAAAGGCAGTTAAGATACAGTCTGACAAACATAAAAAGTCGACTCACACTTACCATTTATACTGTGCCCAAGCACGAGTCACGGCTAAAGTCTCGTTTGTTTGAGCACTGTGAGTACAACATTTCTCTGTCTAAGCACGGTACACTTCCTGGCCAAGGCCCGGTTGAGAGAGGTGGGCTTTAGTAAAGCATGCACATGCATGATCACAGTCATTGACAGCAGCCTTGATGTCTGTATGCGCCCTTTGGATGCCTCCTGAACGTCTTCCTCCACAGGTTAATAATGCAGTAGCTCTGAGATCAAAAAAGGGGCTGATGGTATGCCCTTAGTGGTACAGTGGTCTATGCCGGTCCCTGGTGTGGTATGTCACTCAGTGCAGCAGCAAATGCTGATCCCTGCAGGTTCATGCCGATCCCAATAGTAGTTTGCCACTTGTCTCTGAAAATGCCGTTTCCTAATTGCAGGTGGCAGTCTGAAGTTTTTTGCCAGTGACAATGACAGTAAAGTAATTTGACACAACTTAGTTTTACTGTAAATACCTCAACGTCTATCATATCTTTGCAGGTAGAAAACAGCATATGTCCCAGTGACAGCAAGCGCTTACTCATTTAGAGTAGCCTATTCATGGTGAATAATGATTTATGTGTATGCCTAGTTAATGTACCACAACGTGCAGTTTAAAATGATGTAATGTCTGATCATGTCTGCTATAAAACATGCCAAAATTAATACAAGTGAGATTTAGGTTAACAGTTTAGTTTGCTCTCATGTTGTTAGATTCATAATTCTGTTATGGATTAGTAAGCCTGGACACGGTGGCTTGGCTAAAGATAGCTATGTGGCTAAGGCTAGCTCTAATATTACCTTTGGGTACATTGGCAAGGATGTATGAAATTACTTTATCATGGTTGTCACTGGCCTACCAGCGTCACGTGCCATTAGGAAACAGTATGTGCTGATGGAACACAAGCAGTATACCACTCAGACATCAGCATGAGCCACGAGAGATCGGTATATGCTGCTGTACTGAGCTGTGTACCACTCCAGATATCAGCATGAGCCACGAGAGATCGGTATATGCTGCTGTACTGAGCTGTGTACCACTCCAGACATCAGCATGAGCCACGAGAGATCGGTATATGCTGCTGTACTGAGCTGTGTACCACTCCAGACATCAGCATGAGCCACGAGAGATCGGTATATGCTGCTGTACTGAGCTGTGTACCACTCCAGACATCAGCATGAGCCACGAGAGATCGGTATATGCTGCTGTACTGAGCTGTGTACCACTCCAGACATCAGCATGAGCCACGAGAGATCGGTATATGCTGCTGTAATGAGCTGCGTACCACTCCAGATATCAGCATGAGCCGCTGTACCACTAGTGGAAAACATCCACTTTTTGATCTCGGAGTCACTCTTAACGAGGCCAAAAAGGCCAAAAAAGGTATAGTAACTCTATCAAATATTATATTCATTATATTCAATAATTCAAAGATCATTTGTCTTCTAACCATTTCTTTCTCATTTTACCCGTATCATACTGCATCACCTGACCCGCTGTTCCACTGTGGACAAAATAAGTAAGTCTGAGCTTCTGACTAAGAAAGAAAGCGACTTAGAAGAGTGTAGAATGTAAAGACAAAGTGAGAAATGTAGTCTGTCCGTGAAGTATGCTTATCCATATTTATTCAAATATTGTTTCACTAACCATTCTCTGTCATACACTATCATTCTACTCCACCACCTGAGCCGCTGCTGTTCACTGTGGACAAAAAGGGGAAGTTAGACTTTGTGACTTGAAGTCAAAATGATCCACTACATAATACTCCTGTTTGACTTTATATTAATATGAACGATTTTGTTATTCACTGGACTAAAAACCCTTCTGACTAAAATCACTTTGAATAAGCAAAGACAAAGACTGAGAAACCTGCTTCTCTAAGTGATATCATTGATTCAATCACTAAAATATAGTTTGTCTTACTAACCTTTATTTCTCTTTTTCTTCTCTTACTCCACCTCCTGAACTGCTGCTGTTCCCTGTCGACTACAAGGTGGGTATGAATTTCTGATGTATGTAGAAATAAATAATGAATCTTATTGTTACTGTTATTATCTGTTATTGTTGATGTTTTCCCCACACAGGTGCTCCAACGTCCACACAGGAACCAACAAAGGAGGAAGACCCAGACTCTGTGTTCCTGCAGATCATCCAGGGTTACCTTGATGTCCAAGAAGAAATGTGTCCATCCCACCCACAGGACCAGTCTTAGAGCAGACAGTTGTCTATTGTTACTCTTTCTATTGTAATTTAAATCATTTGTTTCCATTTATTTCAGAGACTCAACGTTCCTGCAGAACATCCAGGGTTACCTTAACAAGAGAGCTGGAGAGAAGCAGCCGTCTGGGTTTCAGTCAAATTAGTAAGTAGACACGAAGAGCTAACATAGGCTGATGGTTTCTTCTTTCAAAACATATTTCCTGCTCCTGTGCTTAAATCCTTTATACTTGTGACTTGGTTAAATTAGAGATGATTGAGTCTACAGACGTGCATTTAACAGTCCATGAGTATACCTGAAACCATCATGATACAAAGAGCTCCAACAGTCGGATTTCTTGTTTCAGAGCAGGACTCCTCTTGTGTCTGTAGAAATCCTGGGGCCCTTGGGACAAAGACGGCATCACTGCGTCACACTGAGTCATCTCATTTCTTGACTGAACTGGTTTGGTGTTGCATTCAATAAAACAGGACATCCAAAGTGAACCTTCATATTGTTTGTGAGTTGTCTTTTAACTACAGTGATGTTTGGCTGAGTTGCAGCTTTTTTAAGGGGGAGTCAGTTGCAGGTGACATCAAATGTATCGTGTCTTAAAAGGACTTGACAAACACCTCTTTAAACAAGCAGACACACTGAGTCGTCTGGATGACTTTGTAGAACAGACCTTTTTAAATCGCTCCATGTACCGATTCTAATATTTCCTCATATCCAGCAGTTCTGAGAAACCATCAAAGATCAGGGAAGTAAAAAGATGATCACATTGGACGGGTTGTAAACACTTTAGAGAGGGGAAAAGAAGCGCACTGACACTTAAAAAGATTAGAAAGTCAGAACACACATGCACACAACACAAATCTCTGCAGGAAGGTATTGTTTCCAAATGCTTGAAGATGTTCAGTGGAGCTGTTACACTCAAACCATCTCTCCTGGGGGGAATTCCCACGGGAATATCCTTCAGGGTAGGATCCAAGAAGGCACACATCGCAAAAGGCTCCGCACACCACTTCTGTGTTAGTTCCTGCTACAGTAGGTGTCTCCAGGACCACATTTTACCATGGTGACACACACACACACACACACACACACACACACACACACACACACACACACACACACACACACACACACACACACACACACACACACACACACAAAGGCAAATTAACACCAGTGTTGCTGTCATGGTTGGTAATAATTAAAATAGATAATTAAATATTGTTCTTGGGGGTGTCACTGTAGAAATGCTCAGGGGTGGAACTTCTGGTGAGATAGCAGAAGTAGCAGTAAGCTAGTTGGTCCCAGTGGCTAACCATGGTGGCTAACTGCCAACAGCAAAGTCATGTGCCTTTGAATGTACTGCTTTGTATTTTGAACTGATATCTAAAGGGAGCGTTAACCTTTTAACATGTCAAAGTCACACAATAACACAAAGAAATGACCTGATGGAGGCAGTGGAATTTATTGATCTTATGAACACTTTTCATGTACATAGTTGCATTAAACATTTATGCATTAACTTTACTAAATTAATTTGCATTGGTGCAGAAATGTCAAGTTATTTCACTGGTGTTGAAAAAAGTCATTTTGATACAGTAACTTGTGTCATGAGATGTTCGAGGACCAGCTGGGCTTTTAAAACGATGACTGCAGAAAATAAATCAATCAAACTTATATTTATACCCTACCTACAAATATGATTTAGAACCAGCTGCTTGAAAACAAAACTCTGAACATACTCACACGATCGTTCAACATGTGCATTCATGACTGAACAATACTATAAAACTATTAAATGTTTGTACAAATCTTTACTAAAGCTGATGTCATTACTTTGGTAAAGTTCTGAGGAAGAGACGCATAAAATGGCAATTATTTTAACACCATCAAACATCGGGATCCAAATACATGTGAAGTGTCCCAAAGAAGTGTCAGATGTGTGACTGTTTAGTGCACCAATCCAGCAGATTCATGAACATGAAGAAAGCCGAAACACTTGTGAGAATACACACACAGACAAACACTTCAATTCTGTTTTTGTAAAGAGTTCTGGTCATCATTACCATTTCTCTTTCTTGCTTCACTCATCCAATCTGGGATCGCTCCACTGGGAAGTGATTTCAGGAGGCTGGGCCTTATCAAAAACCCTTGCATATGATTAGATAAACCACTTGTCATGTCATCTTTATTAACGTGCTGCTTCGACCACTCACATGGAGACCAACCTGTGACGCTGATGAGAGCAACACAGGGAAAAGCCAAACCCAGTCGGGAGAAGGGCGAAAACATGGTTTCCACCAACAAAAGCCTTCAGAGTCGTTCTCTGGTTCTTTTAAAGAAGAAAGATTCTCTAGATTGGAAACACAGATGAAACAGCAGCATCCATGTTGACGTGTGCTTCCTCGATGTGAGCTGCCATTGTTGCCTGAATCACAACAGTCGCTTCTCTGCTACGTCAAATCTATAAAACCCCACTCGACCACATGAAATCACTTTCCTACGGAGCGAATCCAGATGGATGAGTGGAGCTAGGCGGAGTCAAGACGGATGAAAGTCATCTGGCGAGAGTCAGGTTAGCATGGTGCCACCTCAAAATTGTGTCTATTTGTGACCCATCATCAACTATTGGATGAGTTTGTGAGGTATGATCAGATCAACCCAAGTGCTTTATTTCTTTTTTAGAGGCCAGAAGAAGTAAAATGATCAAGTAATTGATGAAAAAAAATGAAGAAATGTAAGATAAAATATAAAATCTTTATTTTGTGCGTCATAAAAGTAATAATCATATTTTCTGTCCTTTTTTAATCATCTTGAAAAAACCCAAATGTATCTTGTGACAACTTAAAGGCTTCAGGTGATGAACCGATGATCTAAAACACTCGATTGGGATGGGAAAATAAAACATACTTTAACTGTCAACTCTAATTATTTTGTGCTCTAATCTAAATCATTTACACAACACGGAGCATGCACAACTGTAGTAAGGACGGAAGAATAGGTTCAAGTTTAACCAAGACTCAGCTCAGTGTTGACATTATAACAACACTTGTGCTTTAGATAACTGAGTAAACTGGGGCTGAGTCATTATGCTCTCTCTCTCTCTCTCTCTCTGCAACCAAGTATGGCCTAAACTGAATGTAACACTCATGTCGTAAAAAAAACATGTTCAAGGCCACAGAGACAGAAGCAGAGCCTGAAGTCCTGCTCCCCCACACAAAGACAGAGAAGACCAAAAGAGTGTTAAACTTGGCATCAGTATCTATTGTACATTATATATATATATATATATATAGATATATATATATATCTATATATATATATATAGATGATGGAAGATATATCTGGAAAAGTACATGTGCTTCTGTGGTTGTATGACTCAATCATAGCTGTCTACAGTGTATTTGATGTCTGTGGGCTGGTGTCCTCACTCTCCCTGGTAATATTCACTCAGGTAGCACCGCCCATGAGCAAACATCACAAAGAACGTCCCAGTAAAAGAAGAAGAAAGCATTGGCAAAATAGAACAGTGGCAAAATGAGCTGAATTCAGTGTGTGAATCTGTAAACCATGCCATGGATAATACCAAGCTTTTCCATGGGGCTCCGTTCTTGGCATTTCCAGTTCTTGTTATGTTGGCTCTGCAGTCACTCACTGTGTCGATCACATTGTGGAGCAAATTTTGGGAGAGCTCGTCTCTGCATTTGCCTTCTGCCGGATGCACTCTGGATAATTAAAAACCACAGGGTGACATCAAGTCCCTATACAGCCCATGCTCTAAACAGCCAACAACTCACCGAAAATAGACACAAAAAACACAAAAAGACATACATTACAGAAATCAAGACTGCACGTGCTGTCAATTACTTTCTGAATGACACTATCATGTGTTTAAATGGTAATTATTTCATCATCTCAAGAAAACATTATTTTAAAAGTAATAATTGATCCATTTTCACAAGAAAACAAAAGACCTTTTCCTCTTATTCCTTATAATGTTTATCAGAGATCCAGATTGCCCTGCCATCAGACGCACTCGCATCTCTGTGGTTAAATCGACCTTTGACATATTGAATGGATTCAAATGGATCAGGTCGAGCTGACGGGGCGTTTACTTTGGAATATCTCTAAATTGAATCAGTAAAAAATACTTGATTTTGTGTCTGCATGTAATCAGAGATGTAACAGTCAGTTACAGTACATGTGTTTTGTATATAACCTTATTTTGAAATCCGGACGTAGTTACACTAGTACTGTATCTTTCCACTCATTTCACCCTCACCATCATGGGCTGAATGAACTTCTGATTTTTGATAAACATTATTAATAAAATAAAACAATCTTTTGTGGGTTTTTTTTTTAAATCACAAGATAATTATCTCCTTTTTTTCAAGACAACAAAATAAATAACTTGTGATCTCGAGATAAAAGCGTTTAAAACAAATCATTGCAAAGACGTCTGTTTTCGTATTCCTTACTAAATGCTACTCTACTGGGAATCATTCGTCTTTGTATGGAGTCGTTCCAATTCGTAGTCAATTGCACAAATATAAAAATGATAAATTAGAAAGCAGTATGGAACCCCTGAGTGTAGTGAGTGAGAATATTTTCTCTGAACAACTGTTACGTTCCCTCGTTATACGTTTTGCGTTCCCTCTGACCAGATGTGTGTTACCAATACACCACAGGAGTTGTGCACTCGCGGCTCTGTATAGAAGAGACAGTTACGTAAACACCAAACAAAGCACAGTTTGATGGGCTCACCTGCCAGGTCTGTCCGTGAGATTTCCACCAGCCCCTCATACAGTCCTTTGATCGGGTTCTCCCCCGCTGTCACCACTCCATGAAGCCAGATTAACAGCATTCTGTGACCATGCTCTTTGAAGCTTTTCATACCTAGAATTATAATACAGATCAATATCTATCTCAAGTCAGAGTAAAGATGAGTGAAAACTGGAAATCAAGTGGCTGCTATCTGTCCTTTTACAGTCAGAGGAGAGAATGAACCCATGGTGGTCAAGACCTTAAGACCCCCGACACCAGTAATGAGAGTAAAGCTCAAGGATCAGGCAAATGAAAATGATAGCCATCTAATCATTGTACAATACAAAGTGGTGCTGCAACATGGATCATATCTCAGAGAGGCCATCTCAAACTTTTGAAAGTCTTTTGGAATACAAATTAAAACAACGGAGCTCACTTGCACCTGGGCTGGAAACTAGTTACTTACTAGCATTCAGAACAGCTATGAAGTTTTTTTCCTTTCCTGGACGGACAACACGTTGTATGAACTGCTTTGTTTGAAGCATATTAAGGTTTTAAAGTTAAAGACCAACCAGTGGGAGTCACTAGAGCAGCTTTCCTCTAATGAACACAGCGAACTGTGTTTGCTGGAACATAGGACCTAACCGAGGTCGTTGCTAATGGAGTCAAAATCACAGGTCTCAGGGGCTTTTTCCACTGCCTCACCATTACACCTGTAAAGAGCATTTTCAAATTCAGCAGCAACGGTGGGCCCAGGCAACACGGTGGTTAGCATCGTTGCCTCACAGCAAGAGGGTTCCTGGTTCAAATCCCAGCTGGGGCCCTTCTGTTTGGAGTTTGCATTTTCTCCCCGTGTCTCGTAATCATATTACGTTTATCCTACACTGTACTCCCTCACAAGAGCATAGTCTGGGAGCTGCTTTTATTCTCCTCCCCTCTCATCTTGTTTTCCCCCTTTTCCTCCCCCCTCTTACTGCCCAGTCTTCCTGTTGTGTATGTCCTATTGTATGTACTGTATGCTGTACATGTATGGACGGGGGGATTGTCGTAGTTTCACTGTACTTTTAGTTAAGTGACAATAAAGTCCTTTCCTATCCTTTATGAGAGTTAGATATTGGTGTTTTTCCACTGAATGGACTTTACTTTGGTTTCCATTAGGAAAAGTTTTGCCTAGTCCCGGTTCATTTTTTTGGACCACCTCAGTCGATGTCCAAGGAACTTGAGTTGATACGAGAAGGTGGAGTTAAAACACTGCAGACCACTGCTCAGTCAGAGAGACCCGTCACTAGAGTGACACGGGACGTCCTGCACAAACCTAAAATAAATATACAGCTAACAATAAAATTGGATAGAGGAAGTGCAGACTGCAGGTTTGGTTGTCGAAAGGATTTAGCATGTGCCATGGTGAAGATGATGTCATGGCGATCAGCTGAGAATCCTGCGTACATGAGGGGGTACTATCTGAAGTGGAAAATCAAAGAGAAAAATACTGGTACCAAAAAAGTGAGTCGAGTTGAGCGGAGCATGGATACCACTCTCATATTCAATTCAAATTTTATTTATAGTGCCAAATCATAACAAAAGTTATCTCAGGTCACTTAACATATTAAGTAGGTCAAGGCCGCTCTGGCTTATTCAGTTCTTCCATGAGCCGCAGCTATATTATAGTTTTTATATACAATATTAATCCAGCAATTTTGTGCACACAGTGGCGAAGAAACGTTCTGTTAACAGGCAGGAGCGTCAACAGAAATGGTGTCACTATGTAGTTTGTCCAGCAGAACGTGGTTTAGCAACTGACTGATACTGAACATGATGTTTATTTAGCTAGTTATTTTATTTTTATTTAGTCTTCTTTTTCTCAGTGTTCATTTCTAATTCTTTTAAATTATTATCAAATTATTGTCCGCTAATAAGAAACCAAATAGCTTTCTTTGACTACATCTTAGCCTTTCTTACCCTCAGGTGTGCATAAACTACAGGTTATGAACTTCTTTTTAAAATACAAAAACGATCAGTTATCTTATCAGTATCTGCCATGAGAAGCAGGGGATTATTGATTATTGAAAAAAGTCAATATCGTGCCTAAAGTACCAACAGCCCCACAGCGGACTTGTTTCTGGCTTTTGAAAGGTATCGATCTTTAGTAGAGTAGAACCAATGCTGAGGTTAGAAAACATGCTGTGAGCAATTTACAGAAAACCCATTACATGATTTTATGGGATTCCAACAGATATCCCCCTGCCCGAGCCACTAACGTTCAGAGATGTTTAAAAGCATAAGTGCATCTAATTTACATTGAAACCAATTCAAGAGGTCAGCAAAGCTTACCCGTCCACTGTTGTTCTATAGCTCGGATATGTGCATCACTGAAGTTCCAGTGTTGTGCCAGTATCTTCCACTCGCCACGGCACAGGTGCTTGGTGCCCAGGCTCCACAGGACAGACCGGAGGTGCTGTGTCTCTGGCTGGTGGTCCTGTTTGAAACTGAGAGGCCTGCCCACCCAGGAGTCTTGCTCACTGCTCATCTGATCCTGAAGGTTCATACATAGTGTACATATAGGTATACAAGTGGTGTAACACAAAACATTGAATAACTATCAACACCAGCAAAGCTCACTCTGCGTGAACTTACAGATGTCCAAGATGGTAAGGGTACTTCTATGATGAGTAAAGATGCAAATATGTAAACAGTGTCAATAACCTCAAGGCACAACAACAAACCACATGTGGTCCACAGCTTTGGCTGCTTGTAAAAGAGTCAAATTTAAAATTGCATTATTTGTTTTTAAAGCCCTTAGTGGGTTATCGCCAAAATACACCACTGAGCTACTAGTCCCAGATTCTGTCTCCAGGTCACTTAGGTCATCTTCTCAACAACTCCTCTCAATCCCCCACAATCATCTCAAAACCATCAGGGATGAAGCTTTTTCTGTTATTGCTCCCAGACTCTCCCGCCCCACATTAGTTCTTACGCCACTCTTAAAGTGAAATTCCAGTGTAAAATCATCCCATGGTCTTTTTTGGCACTTATTTACATCAAACAAGCCAGCCAGGCAGTTTTTTTGTGTATTAACTATTAATGGAGAAATCCCGGAGAGTCGCTAACAGCCAGATGTGGCTAATACTGATTAGCTATTATTTTGATCGGTATTAGAGGTTAAAAAAGCCGTTTTAATGCCTTCACTGTAATGCCCCAAGCTAATCAGCACTAGCCACGTCTGGCTGTTAGCGACTCTCCGTTAATAGGTTATACACGAAAAAACTCTCCATTGCTTATTTGATGTCTGCAAGTGTCAAAAAAAGACCATGGGATGATTTTACGCCAGTATTTCCCTTTGAGCACTTTGGGTCAACTTCTGTTGTTTTTAAATATGCTATATAAATGAGGTGGCCTGACTTGACAGCAGTGAAGGCAGCAGCAGGACGATTCAGTGATGCCAACAAACAAATCCACCCTAATCTACAGCTAACAGTACAGTATGAAAGCTCATGTCATCGCCAATTCATAATTCATTTATAAAAACCTATCTGGCACTGAGCTCAAAATGGGAGGACAAAGAATTATTTATCCAACAGACAACATTGTGTTATGTTTAGTGGCACCCTGTCAAATATTAAATCACTTCAATGTGGAATTCCCCAGGGCAGCTGTCTGGATCCCTCCTTTTTTCCACATTTACAAATGATCTGCCATGTGTATTAAAGAATGCACACTGATGACACTACAGTGCATGCATCTGCAGAAATGACCAAGGAGCTCAACAAAAATGCTTCAAGAAGAGTTGGTGCTGGTTTCTGAAAGGGTCTCTGAAAACAGGATAAAGCTGACCATCATGAGAACAACATGAGTCTGGTATTTGGCTCCAGGCATGATCTCTAGGAACAGATCAAATGTCCTTGTGGTCACCCTTGAGGGAACCCTTTCAAATCAGCTCATATTAATAATATGGTTTCCAAAATGAGTAGATATCCACCATCAGAAGGTGTGCTTACATTTTTGTATCACTTTGAGCTCTATCGCATCTCATTAATGTCCAGCAATTTCGTCCAGTGCTTCAAAATAAAAGATCCATCTCCCTCAAAGCAGAGCTGCCCACCTTCCTCTTCAATGATCAAAGAGGGACAGTGTGGAAGGAATGCAGGCCAAGCTTAATGGATGACAGTGAAGTACACTGGCATACGGCTTGGTCCAGTATGGCAGAAACATAAGCCTTAATCAGGGTTCATCCACATTTTCAAATTCATAATTCCAGACATTTTCAGACTCAAATTTCCAGACTTCTTAGAGGATTTTTTAGTCAATATTAAATAATAAATGCTTGTGTAAATAAATGGTTTTTAATCCAGCTTTTAACACGTATGTGAAATTCTGACTATGTATGCCATTATGTTGCTAATTCATTACATGGCATTCAATGAATGAACTCCAAACCGAGACATGCGCAGCATTTTATTCAATTAAAAAGAGTGAAATTGAATTCATTAGTTATTAAACACTGCAGACAGTAACAGTCGGGATGTACAATAAATCAACTAAGGCTGTGCTTCATTGGCTTTTAGATGGAGTAAACACACTGTAAATAAATAAAATAGTAAATACAAAATGTAGACGACACAAATGGAAAAAATTCAATAAAAGAGAATAGCACGGTGAACGGTAACCACGGTAACCTGACACCAGCTTGATTAGTTTCATACCCTCTACAGGTTGGCTGTGTTGCGTTAGTAAACTTGATTTGATTTGTATATATTAATATATTTTATTTTAGAAAGTGAGATAATAGTCGTGAAACAACACAAACGTTTTTCTAAACTCTTTTCCCTTTTGCCAAACTGATCCAGACCTGGAAATGACTCACATTAAATTCCATACTTTTCCATACTGCATAGGAACCCTGCTTAAGAAAACCTTCATACTGTACCTTTATTCATAGCTAACACACTCCCACCAATCATAGACATTATTACGACACCAGACACACCTTTTCATTTGGAAGGTAGAATGGCTTCCCTGGATTTTTTTATGGTATAAAATACAAATTACAAAGGTAAAATAAAATAAGCTCCTGTAATAGTTTTGGTTCAACAAAAGTCAGGACCAGCACGTTGATCATCAAAGGCAACACCTATGAGCAATGTCCCATATAAGATCATTAAATAAACCAAAAAAACATCAGTTCCTAGAAGAGAAAGTATTTTGTATTTGTGTTTTTCTTTTTAATAAATCAATTCCAGGTCCAGATGCAATGAGGATGAACTCACCTTCTCCCATTTATAAAAACGGTCAGCTTTGATGATCATGTCCACCAGGATGACATGGTTTCCTCTGGCTGCCACCTCCAGACAGGTTTTCCCCTGCTGTGTGTATTATAGAGGCAGAGAAACACAGTGACTAGAAGAACATGACTCTGCTAGATGACATAGATGCAGCAGCCATACTCCATGATATTAGCAGGTGCGTATGACCTGATATTCTAAATCAGAATAGATAAAGAGGGATAACACACAAAATGAATGCCCTTGAACAGACACAAAATAAAAATTGTTGCTTAAGTGTTAATACAAAGACTTGTAATATTATAACTCCATAATGAGTACTTATATTTTTGATACTTAAAGCAGCTACCAAACATCTTAATTGGTTATGAAACAGTCTCAGTTTAATGTTGATGCCTCTATATGACCATAAGCAAACAAGACCAATAGTGACAAGTTCTTCTCATGCCTGTCCAGGGTCAGATTTCTCGCTTAATCAGATGAAATGATTCTCGACATGCAGACCAGAGAGTCCATTGGTGTTACAGAAAAGCCGTCACATTGGCGGCCAGGCGAAGGCAGCAATTTGACGGTCTGTCTATGTGAAACCTAGGCGTAATATTCCTCTTTTCTTAAAAGCCGGCTTTCTGGGATAGACGTAGCCTAAACATGGGATGTGAAGAATTTTAATGTAGAGAATTGTATTTTTGAAGTTATACAGTATGTTGTGGTTACGGCTGGTAGTGGGGCAGCAAAGAGAAAAGAAAAGAATTGACCGAAGAACAGAAAACAAATATCTTTACAACACAAGGTGGTGGTGCTCATGGAAACACGACGGGTGGCGGGCCACAGGGTCAGAATTAACACAATTTTTGATAAGAAATTACATTTATTTGTTTTTAAAATCTATTTCTCCTTGTTTTCCTGTGTAAGTGACTTATTGCAACAACTTTTTTTAATTGGTCCGGTATTGAGTACTGGTGCGCTGCAGTGTTGTGAACCATCACTCAAAAAGGCTTGTTTTTGACTTGTGTTATCATCAGTGTCTGACTGTAGCATGGAAAGAAGGGGAAGTCTCGTTCTGAAATCCCATGCTGAAATCTTGCATGATGTTACAGGTAGACATCAGAGTGGAACTTCAGAGAGGTCAGTGTAGCTTTCTGATAGGGAAAGGAATCATAGACGTTACCTTTGGATGCAGAGGTAGAGGTAGAAGTTGTGTGTAGTTGTGCTACAGATGGATCCTAATTCCTCGTTATACACTGCACCTTACAGACCATCAGGTCTGCAGTTTGACCAGGACTCTATGCCAGTCACAGAGGAGAAGACATCCTACCAAAGCACAATTTACTAAAGAAGAAGGCTGTTTCAGGAGTGGAGACACTTGCTGCAGACAGAGCAGAGCTAATGCTATCAGCTAAAGTTACTGTGTTGACCTGCATCAGTAGATAGACAGATAGATAGATAGATAGATAGACAGATAGATAGATAGATAACTTTATTTATCCCCGAGGGGAAATTAGGTCATCGTAGCAGCGGTACAGAGCAATCAGAAGTAATTAAAATAAGATAAAATATAAAATACAAAATATAAAATACAAAATATGAACAACAATAAAATAGAATAAAATAAAAGTACAGTATTGCAGATAATAGTAGCTACACATGAGGGCGTGGCAGAGGGCGTGGGCGAGGGCGTGGCAGAATAACTGCAACTCCTCAATCTTTCCATAATAAAGTCAGACACTTCTGACAACAGTCTGAACCAACCAGTGGAAAAAACAAACACTTTTGGTGGATGTTTATTATCGGTGCATATTGATTAAACACTTCTTCTAGTACTACGCATAAATAAAATACCAAGAAAACTTCAATCACTAAACTAGCACATGGTGATGTTGGAGAAGCTGTATCTGTCTCAGGGGACGGCAATTATTGTGTGGTACCTTGTCAGTCAGGTTGAGGTTAACACCAGAGATGAGCATCATCTCAGCCATGTCCTGCCAGCCGAGCTCTGCAGCTATATGCAAAGCAGTCTGTTGTCTCTGTGAGCCACATGACAGAAATGTAACATTACTGCACTACAGCCTTTGTGTCAGTCTTATATTTATGAACGTGGGCACACAGAGGTCCACCTGCTTTTATGTTCTTTACTGTGTACCGGTACAGCTGTAGAGGTTTGTACTCACACTGTCGGTGATGTCTAGGTCACAGTCAGCCTCTATGAGCAGCCGTAAAACCTCTGTGTGGTTGTTGAACACAGCTAGGTGGAGCGCTGTGTTATGTTGCTGTTTCAAACAGAGAGAAAGTAATACAGGTGAACATATGAGTAAATGATCCCGACAATAGGAGCGTCAACCTGAACAAAGGACCCATGATGGCCTTGTTAGTTTTTATGTTATGCTCTCTGTTACAGATGTTTTCCTCTTTACTCTGTGAAAATAAGATAAGATTGTTCAGGACTGTGTAGTTTCAAAGAGTATTAATTATTCTTTAGTCATGTGGGAATTTAAGAATCAGACCTTAAACTCTTTTATTTTGATAGTGTGGATCCAAATTTCCCTGATCACTGTTGTGGGTTTCAAAACTTAACATGGAAATGTTCAGATCTGGAGGCAAAGTTTAGCCTGATGATCTTTTTTTTTTCAGAGGTGTGAGTATCAAGTAAATCGGAATCAGAATCAGAATGTCTTCATTGTCATTGCACGTAGAACATTGACATTTAAGTGTCATCCAGGCAGTGCAATTTTAAATATACAAGAAGGATAAAAAAATATATAAAACAAACAATAAAATCTACAATTAACAATAAAGACAAAAATATACACATAACAAATAAAGTTGAAATATACAGAAAAGAAAAGCAGCTCAGGTAAACGGTATTGCACATTAGTGTTGTTCAGTTGTCCGTTAAGTGCTATTTGTGTGACACGGACCTCCCCACGGAGGCTCAGTGAATGGAAGTGAAAAAAATCAAAATATTACATTACGAAAATATTACACAGAACAGCCTAAATGTGTAAGACAGTTAAGAGATACAGTAGTTTTGGGGAATTTTACTGTTTTCCCCACTTTCCCAGTCAGAAACTAAAAAAGGTCTTTAGATAGACTTTTTAATGTCATGTTATCTCACGCAGCAATGTAAGGCTCAATTTTTGAGTGTCTGAATCTACTTTTATCTTTCAAGCATTTTCTGAATTATTTTGGTAACTTAAGGTTTCGGTGTAGAAAAATGAGATGATCACGGCGCAGAGGCATAAAAACTACATCTACTACATCGTACAAACCAAGACATAAGTCACATGGGAGTTGACATTACTTACACTGTCCACGGCATCTCTGTTGATTCCTGCCTCCAGCAGCAAACTGGCTTCTCTGTCAAAGCCATGCTGGGCCACGTAATGGAGAGCATTCATGTTCTTCTGCAGATGGAAGGAAACAAGAATTTAAACTTTGAGAGGGTGGAAAGGTTCAAGAATATTTTGGAATATATTGTGTTTATTGATTTATGCTATTGAATGAACAAACCGTACACAAGTTTGTGCGGCGGCATTGCAGCCAGACTCCAGCAGCAGTTTCAAACATTCATAGTGACCTCCATCAGCTGCCAGGTGCAATGCTGTGAGACCATCCTCAAAACACAACAGGCACAATTGTTATGTATAATTCAATAAGATGACCAGAGAAAAGCAGAAAGTCTTTGAGAAGAGGGAACCAGCATGCACTTTTACAATAAATTAAATTAAATGACGTTAAATTATTGAAATGATGAGTCCTTTAGACATTTAAGCCTGTGACAACACAGCTGACTGTGGACTCACAAATTAAACTACTGCTGAAGCATGTTTTTTACACAAAAAAACAACACAACAAATTCAATCTAAAATTGGAATTTGTGATATTGGATGATACAAACAGAACTCCGAACAGGCGAAGTGATTTTAACTAGTTAAAGCAGTTGAACTTATTCATTTCAAATCTAAATTTTAAAAACTGATCTCTTCCTTCTGCAGGAAGCCTACATATTAAAACATTTAAAGTCATTAAGGACCTTGAGTCCCTAATCTCTACAAACAGGTTCTGCACAGGAATGTAGAACGGATCAAAATTTGGGGAAAGGAAGCAGTCTGGTTTCCGTTTGTGGTCTCAGTAGTATGTACCGATCAGCATGCTTTGGTTGGAGAGCAATCAAGCAACCCATCAGCTGTCTGACGACAATTTAGCTCGTTTTAACTTTTTGTTATTAGTTTACAGATATCCCATCTCTCAACCCCAACTCCATTCTCACATCTCAAGTTGCTAATCTGACTGTAAACAATGACTGCTGTTCGGAAGAGGAAGTCTCCCTTTTAGCACCTGTCTCCTGAAAAAAGCCTAGTCTGCTCTGACTGGTCTTCTGCAAGTGCGCTCTGGCTGTCTCTGCACCATCATTGAAGCTGGAGAATGACTGTAACGGTGCTGTAGCCAAACTTTCTACCTATATAAAATATAGTTGTGTCATCACAACCGTACAAAGCCCTGACACAGTTTCTGAATACAGCTCCACCTGCTTTATAATCAAAAAAGATATGGAGTTCTCTCTTTTTACAAGATGGAACCTGCATCGTAATTAAACCAACAATTGTGGTCTTCTCACATGAGTCTTGAGGGGAAAACTTTTGCAGATCTTTGGTTTCATTATTTTTTTCAGAAGTTGTTTTTTTGTCTTGCATTCTGTCTCCTCTATATTTGATAGTGCAGAAAAACACAATTCACTGCCCTCTGTAGTAAACAAGCTCCTACTGTAAAAAGTACAACTGAAAAAATGCTTCTGTAAAATTCAAAAGTAACTGCAGACAGGCTACAACAAATTGGGCCTTGAAGTATGCAGTCCAGTCCACTCACTATATTTCTCTCATCGACATCGAGCCCAGTCTCCACCAGCTTCTGCAGGACCTCTGTGTGCCCACATCTGGCTGCTAGATGCATGGCTGTGTTCTCTTCCTGTAGTCCAGACATAACAAAACATTACAACCAGAGACTCATTCTGAGACAACTTCCTCTACGTACAGTATAACCATCAAAACATGTCAACAGGGACTCTAAACATGTCTGCTTTTACAGCAGTTCTACTCTGAGGATCTTAGAAAACATATTTACACGATCTCTTCAGCTGGGGGCTCAGAGTTACCACACAATTTTCTGCACACTTTTACCGAAGGGTCGCTGGTACAAGTCCCCATATGGACTAGTATGGATGGTGGACTAGAAGCTGGAGAGTTTACCTCCTGGGCACTGCCAAGGTGCCCTTGAAGCCACCAAAGTCCCAACTTTCCATGGGGCAGCCCCCTTGCTCTCTTCTTTTAATGCAGGGGTAGGCAATCCTGCTACAGGAGAGCCACTGTCCTGCATGTTTTAGGTTTCTCTCTGCTTCAACACACCTGATTCTAATGATGTGCTCATTATCAAGCAGCTGAAGCTTGTCACGGTTGTGTTAGACTCCGTTGTGTTAGAGCAGGGACAACCCTAAAACATGCAGGACAGAAGCCCTCCGGGAGCAGGATTGCTCGTCCCTGATTTAATGTTTATAGGCCCTGTTTGTGCATGTGTGTATTGTTCATGTATCATGATATCAGAGTGAAATAACTGAATGTCTCCTGGTGGGACTAATAAAGGATTGCTTTCTTTCTTAAGATGTCAAATGATTATTTTAGCACCCTATTTCTACCAGTGAGGATGAGTTAGATGTTAGTAAGCTAATGTTAGCTACGTGTTAGCAAGCTATGGCACATGCACATTACGACATTGATTTCAAATATATCCACATTCTCCTTTAGCACAAATTGCTTGTTAGTAACATGCTTTAGCTGTATTTACATAAAGGGAGCGTACCTGTGTTCCACAGGTCCTATGTTCCCCTCTTTGTTTGTTTCGCAGAAATCAGTGCCAAATTCCACGTCAAACAGGCCTAACATTACCATAACCCTGGCAAAATGCTGAATTAAACCAGCAAAGGCATAGACTTATACGACCAGGGAACACATAAATACAGTTAGCCTAAAACTGACATTTGGATAGCTGACTTAGTGATAAAATACTTGCTGCAAACATAACATCAGCATACTGAATTTCAGGATCTCTTCCTGCTGATGGCTCGGCTCATTGCCTTTATCCACTTTTGTCTTTTTAAAGGGGAATTACGCCTAATTCAAAATTAGGTTATTTCTTGTATTGCTCCTTTTTTTTTTTTTGCTCGTGAATTTTCTTAGTCTGCTGTTTTTAATTATATGGGTGTATATTGTCATTTACTGTCCTTGTTTCATGTTTGTTCATATTCAAATTTCATTGCAGCGGGGTGGTCGGTGGTACAGTGGTTACAGCAGTCGCCCCATGTAAAGAGGCTGAAGGTCCTCGATGCAGCGGCTGCGGGTTCGACTCCGACCTGCGGCCCTTTGCTGCATGTCTCCCTCTCTCTCTCCCCCCATTTCCTGTCTGTATAATAAAGACTTGATAAACTGCCAAAATAATAATAATTAAGAAAAAATCATTTGTCTCTGCACTGTAATTGCAGCTGGGGAATAACTGTAACCACACTGTAATGTCACTTTCTACCTACAGTATATACTGTATACTATAGTTGTGACATCACAAGTCCTGATGGCTCAATTAAAGACACAGTTTCTGAATACAGGCTGTGTATTTTTCTGTGGTTTGATACTTTCACAGTATAAACAGTATAGCACCTTGATCAGCTTCATAATCAAAAGAGATAAGAGAGATAGGGTAATCTTACTTTTTTCAATATGGGACCTTTAATATTGAACACTTTATGTTGATGTACGCCCGTTATGACTTGAAAAAAAGCTCAATATAAATTTAACTGAAAAGAACAAGAGAATCAAACTAACTGTTGGAGTGGTTACCACCGGACATGTGACATCTGCCCTTACCTCAGCTGTAAACTAAGTAGTGGCATACTTTGAGCCAGCTGTTTGAAGTAACAGGAGCAGGATCATTTAGCTGGCCTATAACCCCGCCCTATACAGGATTTAAAGCCACAACACATCCTGCTTTATACTGTTTGTTGGTTTGCAGCTGGCTTTAAAACTTTGGAATGATGGATGCATTTCAGCTCAAATTAGCTTGGCCAAGGTGTGGCTGTGGCAGACTAACAAATACAATACTAAAGTATAACATTTTAGCTGTGCGCTATCTGGAAATTCATATTTTCTTTTGTCACTCATAACAGCCTAGTGTGTCTGCTTGAGTACAAATACTGATTTAATGTGTGTGTGTGTGTGTGTGTGAATGTGTGTGCGTGTGTGTGTGTGTGTGTGTGTGTGTGTGTGTACCTTGTCCTTCAAACCATGTCTGCAGCCCATTCCAATGAGAAACTCCACCACTTCAAATTGTCCATGTTCAGCAGCCAGGTGAAGTGCTGTCTTCCCTGACTGGTCAGAGAGACATCAGCTACTACACATTTACTGTACACACACAGTGTTCCTGTTCCATTCAACAGATTCCATGTCATATTGTTTACAAATAGCTAAATACATGAAGAGAAATGGATAATCTATAGTCTTTCCTCAGAATTTCTATAACATCTGTCTGTAAATTTAAAATAGTGTCAAGCAAGGAGTCACCTTGTCCACTCTGTCGAGACAGATGTCTTCCAGGTCCTCCATGATGAACTCCAGTATTCCGATGTGGCCTCGCTGGGCAGCACAGTGTAGCATACTCAGACCATCCTAACACACACACACACACACACACACACACACACACACACACACACACACACACACACACACACACACACACACACACACACACACACACACACACACACACACACACACACACACACACACACACACACACACACAGTGAGATATCAATCAGACAATAACCTCATAGTTTTAGTCTGTAGTGAAATGAAGCGGTTCTTACTTTGTTTTCACAGTTGAGCTTTGCTCCACAGGACACCAGGATCTGCAGGACCTTTAGGTGACCAAACCACGATGCCAGAAGCAGAGCATTCATGCCAAACTGTGGACAAACATTAATGACTGTTATATGTCAGTGAAACTATGATAGTACGAGTACGCTGAAAAAACAATATGTGAGTAGATGTAAAAGTAGCATAATAATAATAATACTTTTTATTCATAGGCGCCTTTCTAAGCACTCAAGGACTCCTTACATTTGTTAAAAACAGTGCAACACAAACAATAATAAAAATGGGCAGTAAACAAAATGATCAAATCAGGTTAAAATAACAACAACACAGTGCATATGAGATCAGAGGGAAAAGGCAGTTTTGAACAGATGGGCAAGATTTAAGGCTCAGTAGGCAGGAAACCTAGAAATTGATTGTTGAGTCTACACGGGTCTCATCTCCTCAGCTCTGACCCAAGCTCTTCCCACCTGACAAGCACGGGCATCTGATGCACGCGCTTCATGCATGCACCTGACGGTTCCTGCCCGAGGCAATAACCAAGTTGCCAAAGCTTCTTTTTTTTTATGGTATCTTCCATAAAGTCTGAGTCACAGGTGAGAAAATCCTTTTTTTTTTAACACAGGAGCGATAGTAAATAGTATTTATATGTAGGCAATCCTGAACAGTGCTGAATGAGTTCCTTAGACAGCCACGGTGACTGAAACGGAGAACTAACTTTACTCATGTGTTCACCTGTATCAGTCTGCTCACGCCTCACTCATTTCAATCGACCCGATCATGACTGCAATTGTTAAAATTATAAAAGGGAATTTACTGTCACTCTTGGCAAACTTGTAGGTGTGTGAAGATGTTTGGGGGGGGGGAGTATGATTCATATTAGCATCCTCCGACAGTGGTTATCAGTAGCCGCTGTGACCAGGCTGTTTACATGGTAAATCAGCCAACACAACCTTAACCCAATCACAGCAACTGGAGTTGTTAGAGGAAAAATCATTTAGCAGTTTACCTGTCCGAGAGAAGACATTCTTGCTCGATCTACATAATAATCTGATGCAAAAAAAATTGCCTTTACATCTTTTAAGTAGATCAAGCAGGATATTTTCATCAGTGTATATAAAGTAGTCTGTCTCTGTCCTGCTGTGTGGTCCATTGGTTGTTTTATGTTTGAACGTTAATTGTGCCAGTCTCACCATACCCACTCTTTCTAAATGTTATATATTTTTGGCTATCTTGCATCCCTTTGGGCATGGTCTTCCCTTTAATTGAATTGTTACTGAGTCAACATATGCTCTGTATTTTGGGGATGTTTTATCTAGAAACCACAAGGTCACAGTCCCACAGTTCTATGCTCTAGCAATGACATGGTATTCACTAAAGGACTTTTTTTTTCATCTGTTAAATATAATATTGATAAGACAAATATTTGAGGTGAAAATGGAATATAAACAATATAATCATATCAAATAAATCAGAATACAAAAGTCAATAAAACATTTTATATTTGATAGAAGTGAAAATAAGATTAGCAATATATGTTTCACGACATTTGGGGAAGATTGTTAAAGAGAATTCACACAAATCATGAAAACAATAGAAAACCTGATCTGAAGTTTTAGGATTTACTTTGACCTCAATGTTTCTTTTTTTAAAAATGAATAAAGTGTCAGTTGTTAGTGCAGCAACTAAAGGGTTAAGGCTTAGGGTAGAATCTCTAGTATGTTATATCACCACTTAGGAATATAACATAATAGAGAATTATAGTTTTTCTGTTGGGGAATGAGTGAATGAATTCAGTGGTAGCTCCACTAAAGACGTGTGTACATACCGTGTCCCTCTCATCAACTTCAGTGTCATGGTCCAGTAGGAGACGTAGAGACTCTTCATTCCCAGCTCCTGCTGCCCAGTGTAGTGCTTTACGGTCAATCTGTACAGAGAAAGGCAGAGAGATACATGCCTGAGTGCTCCTCACAGTACACACAAGGCTGAAACACTCTCAAATACTGACTGTTCAAAATTAAATTAAAGACTGAATATGTAGAATTTTTATTAAAAGCTATATTTAATTAAAAAAAAATGGGGCGTTTTGAGGGTTACAGAATCAAAGTGTTGCTTTTCCATAAAAAAATACATTTAGTCTGAATTAATAGTTAAAAAAAATGTTTTAACGGGTTTGACAATGACTTCCTGTCCCGTTCTGTTTCCATGGTAGCAGCCAATAGCGTTGGGCGTTGCTGGTTGCCAGGGTTGTCTGTTGTTGGGTGCAGCTACTGTAGGCTGGCACTGGGTGAAATGGAGTTTTTCAATCCTGCAGCTGCTTCGGAGCCTCAGTGAAGGGGGCGTTATTTGTCCCAGCAGCTGAGTGAGCAGAGACGGGCAACAACCAGAGTCACTATAGGCCGAGCAATCACTCCATGGACTGAGAGAAAGGAGAGAAACGCCATTCAAACGCACGCCCAAATGGCTATGTTTCTCCTTGATCGCTAACATTGCTTTCATCTTTACTTAGCTGGAACGGCTAACGCTAACAGCTAACGCTAACTGTCAGTCAAACTCCTCTAATACTTGTTTTTATGGTGTGATTTGCTGAAGGGGATGGGTTCAAACAGGTTCAAACAGACTCCGGTCTCCTGTAGGCTACTGGGCCGGGTCTGACCAACCTGGCAACCCGACTCCTGGAATTATTTTTTGTTGTTGCGATAACAATCTTGACACACTAGATGGCGGTGTTCTGCTCATTCTCCATACACAACCTTTAAATTCTTCTTCTCACGTGAGCCTGTCAGTACTGGACAGCACCAGTTCACTAACACCTCAGTTTATAATTGACCTTTTCAACAGCTGACATTTTGGCTTATCGCAGCATTAACATCGCAGGTGGCCACTGACCAAGCTGTATCTGTTGAGCTGGGAGAGACAACTTGATGAGCTATATGAGTGAATTTACACGCACAACACCAGGGACCTGGCTCATCTAAATGTGACATTATTTATGCTATTCGCTTTTTAAGTGATGGCATGTTCAAATATCTGCTGTAAAAAGAAAGAATGGTAAACGTCAGGCATCCCCTGATATCTCTAATGTTGTTCTCTCAATCCTTCGTTTGTGACTGAATTGTCAGACCCTCTTTTACCAAAATGTACATAAGCACGGCCGCTTCCTTTTTCCAAGTGTCTGCTGCTGAATCTTGATTAACGTTATTAGTTTCATCTGTCGAAGTTGAAAGCAGTGACGGGTGAGGCCCACAAAAGTGTCCATGTTTGTCCTCCATCAGGCTTACTTTATTTTTGGCTTTGACGTCCACGCCCTTCTTGATCAGTTCCTGCAGCCTCCCTGGGTCGTTCCTCTTCGCAGCATCGTGAAACTCCTTTTCTGAACAGAGCACTGTCAGGAATCACAGACAATGAGAGAATTGATATTAGATATTATTATAGTTTCTGGAAGTGTGTCTGTCTCTGTATTTGTGTCAGTCTGTCTCTCTCTTTCTCTCTTCTTTTCTTCCTCCTCAACCGGTCAAGACAGGTCTGTCTGTTTGTTCCTGCCTGCTGTAGGGAAGGTTTTCAACACCACTGTGTACTCTACGGGGGAATTGGTGGGTCTATGTTAATCATAAATAAGTCATAGAGTGTGGTCTTTACCTACTCTGTAAAGTGTCCTGAGATAACATTTGTTATGTAAATAAAACTGAATTGACTTGAATTGGATTTGCACAGTATTAATTGTGACTCAGGTATTAGCCCTTTACATTATTGGCTGTAGTCAAATGAAAAAGCACTGCAACCAGCAGATGAATACAGACAGTAGCCTACAGTGTTGGACACACTCTCACATGGTTGATAATAACAACTGAACAAGTCCAGGGAGGGACAAAAGCCTCCAGGTCCTCCTGCATAAACGATATCAGTCAATGCCAGGCTCTACATCGTCCTGTGATATCGACGACGTTTTCCTGGTACTTTCCTGGTCTTTCACACGGGGAGAACAATCACTGGAAACCTTTTACTAAGTTGCTTGTGTCAATCTTTCCCCAAGCAAAAGGACGGTATATATTTCTAGAAGGTAACAGGAGATGAATGCCGCCGTTCACGTCACAAATTGTACGGTAAGTAACGTTTATTGTCCCCCGTCCGGTTCAAACGGGATGTTGATGATGATTGCAAACACTACTGGGATACAGTTCCCATGCTGTTGGCTCTCACAGGTTACCGTGTGTCCCTCTCTGGTCCACACGGACATCCTCCTCCTCCTCCTCCTCCCGTTGACGGATGGCAGGTCGCTCTTGTAGCACACAGCTGAGGGGGGAAACGATGGTTCATACTTACAGATATCCTCCTCCGACACCAAGTCGTCCTCCATCTCTGTTTCAAAGGCGCCTCTGACTCTTCGCTTTCTCCACTCTCATGTTATGGTTGTTAATATTTCTCAGCAGGAGAAAGGGAGGCTGGACGCTACGCCGTGACAGTTATGTCCGTCAAGCCACACAAAGTAACTAATAACTGTTAAAAAGTGACTTCCGTTCGGGGAAATAGTCACTTCCGCTCACGGCCTTCAAAATAAAATAAATTAAAGTTGAAATATTTTATTTTTTTAGTAATTCGGCATCCCAGGGCAACTATTTTCCCTATTAATAAATCAGTACATTATTGATGAATTGCTTATAAATGTTTCTCACAATCAAAAATAACAACAACAAAAAAGTTACCTGCAGGAGTAGAATACACTACATCTCTGAGAGAAATGTTCCTTGTACTAAAATATTCAGCCCCAATTCACATGCAGTTGGGATGTTGTGTAAAACGTCAACAAAAACAGAATACTATCATTGACAAATCCTTTTACTATACTATATTCAATTGAATATGCTACAGACACAAGATATTTAATGTTCAAACTAATAAACTTTATTTGATTTTTTTTTTGCAAATATTGACTCATTTTGAATTTGTTGCATGCAACATGTTCCTAAAGCTGGGACAGGGGCAACTAAAGATGGGGAAAGTCGAGGAATGCTCAAAAACACCTGTTTGGAACATTCACAGGTGAACAGGTTCATTGGAAACAGGTGAGTGTCAGGATTGGGTTTAAAAGGAGCATCTCTGAAAGACTCAGTCGTTCACAAGCAAGGATGGGGCAAGGTTCACCACTATGTGAACAACTGTGTGAGAAAATAGTCCAATAGTTTAAGAACAAGGTCTCTCAACGTACAACTGAAAGGAATTCAGGGAAATCCTCATCTACAGTCCATAATATCATCAAAAGATTCAGAGAATCTGGAGAAATCTCTGCACGTAAGCAGCAAGGCTGAAAACCAACATTGAATGACTGTGACCTTCGATCCCTCAGACGACACTTCGGTTCACTTCATTAAAAACTGACATCATTCTGTAAAGGATGTTCCCACGTGGGCTCAGGAACACTGAGGACAAACCATTCGTCATCGCTACGTCTACAAGTGCAAGTTAAAACTCAAATCATGGTCGTCATGAGGAAAGGACCATCCACACTGTTATCAGGGCTAAGTTCAAACCCAGCATCTATGATGGTACGGGGATGTGTTAGAGCAACATATGCTGCCATCCAACCAATGTCTTTTTCAGGGACATCCCTGCTTATTTCAGCAAGACGATGCCAAGCCACACGTGTTCCAACAGCGTGGCTTGGTAGTAAAAGAGTGCAGGTACTAGACTGGCCCGCTGCAGTCCACACCTGTCTCCCATTGAAAATGTGTGGAGCTTTATGAAGCACAAAATATGACAAAAGAGACCCCGGACTGTTGAGAAACTGAAGCCATACTTCAAGCAAGAATGGGAAAGAATTCCTCCTCCAAAGCCTCAGCAGTTAGTGTCCTCAGTTCCCAAACACTTACTGAGTGTTGGTGATGTAACACAGTGGTAAACATGCTCCTGTCCCAGCTTTAGGAACGTGGTGCAGGCATCAAATTCAAAATCAGTGAATATTTGCAAAAAAAACCCAATAAAGTTTATCAGTTTGAATATTAATATCTTGTCTTGTGTATTCAATTCAATATAGGTTGAAAAGGATTTGCAAATCAATGTATTCTGTTTTTATTTACGTTTTACACAACATCCCAAATTCATGTGAATCAGGGTTTTACTACTCCACTACATTTAATTAATAACTTTGGAGGTTCATAATTATAAGGAGTCTCCCTTAGAGATAGGGTGAGAAGTTCAGCCATCCGTGAGGAACTCGGAGTTGAGCCGCTGCTCCTTTGCGTTGAAAGGAGCCAGTTGAGGTGGTTCAGGATCATCTGGTAAGGATGAACCCTGGGCGCCTCCCTAGGGAGGTGTTCCAGGCACGTCCAGCTGGGAGGAGGCCTCGGGGAAGACCCAGGACCAGGTGGAGAGATTAGATCTCCACACTGGCCTGGGAACGCCTCAGGATCCCCCAGTTAGAGCTGGTCAATGTGGCCCGGGAAAGGGAAGTTTGGGGTCCCCTGCTAAAGCTGCTGCCCCCGCGACCTGACCCCGGATAAGAGGCTGAAGATGAGATGAGATGAGATGAGATGATGATTTAAATTTTTTTTAAATATATTTAAAAAATAAATATATATATATATATATATATATATATATATATATATATATATATATATATATATATATATATATATATATATATAGGACATTTACTTGTAACAGAGTATTTTTTTACACTGTAATATTAGTACTTTTACTTAAGTGAAAGATCTGAGTACTTATTTTACCATTTTTACTTGTTATGACCAACCTACCCTCCAAAATCCAAAAAGGTATTCCATTTTAAAATGATAAAAGTAGCAAATCCAATTTAAGAATGTCACTAACACGAGCAAATGTTTTTTGCCATTTTTTGCTTAGTAAAATTCATTTTTAACAAACTTTCTTTTTAAGACAACACAAGTGGTCGGCAGGTGGTTGAGCATTAAATTACAAACATTTTATGTGGCTAGCCTTAAATCAAACTGGCAGTTTTCAGCAAGGTTTCAACCGATCTTTCTATAAAAGGAAACCGATGATAGAGCATATTTCATAAATAAGAATAGATAATTCATAATTTATTAAATACATATTTACAATGCTTTTTAGAGATAAAAAAGACACAACGCGTAAACAGATAGTTTCCCTTTGTTTATTCGGGCAATAGCAAATTGTATCAAAGAGTACAAAATGATATCTTATGTTAGAAAATGCATCGTCTAAATAGCATCACATATTTAAAATAGCTCTCAAACACTATCATCATGTCTTTTCACAAAGCATTGGGGAATAATAGAGGATATTCATGATGAGAATTGCGAGGAACATCACTGAGGAACACATATCCCTCATATAATCAGATGAATGTAAAATCAAAGTATAAGAGGGGCAGTGGGAACCAAAGGGTTGCTACAAGCTTTGCTTAGCTTCGTTCTATGCTATATACAATATCAGTATGCAAAACATATTATTAATAACAAAACTGCCATCGCTCTATGTGGCGAAGCAGTTCTTCATTTTGCTTTAATCACATGATTAGTCTGAAAATATTCATTTCAGAAATCTCCTGAGCTAGGTTGGTACATCTTTCCTCATCAACAATAAACAGCACATGCTGTAGTAAAAGTATACATTATGTACATGCACATTCCCTCATATCAACTGCCAAAAAATAACATGGTATCTGAAAATGAGAGAAAAAGCCTCTTAAATCCACAAAGAAGATGAGTTAGCTATTAAAACCACTTGTGAAATTTGGTATTAACACGTTTTAGTACTTTTTTTTGCATGTTCTCAATGTATTGCCAGAAATGCTTTGTCATTATGTGACTCATTATCTGATTAACTTTCAAGTAATCATTCTTGAAAATGAAGGATTCTTCATATATATATATATATATAACAAAAAACAAACACAGTGGAACATTAAGCATTACCTTCAGCTGCAGAGAAAGATAAACTAAAAATAATTGCACTTAGTTAATTATGAGCGAACACTTGCATGTGCTGCATAACCATCGAAAAATTAGCGATTTCTGTCGTTCTGCAAAAGTCCACCGACTAACCGTTCGCTAAACCCTAAGAATTATCTATTCTAATTTAGCCAATGCTGCTACACCTGCCAGACTTTCCTTTCTCTTCATTAGGTCTAACCACGTATCCTTTAGAGGGTCACAGGAAACCAGTGGATCTCTGATTTCAGTCAGAGGAAGACAAAAACAGCTTCTCAACTGTCAATTTTACCAGCTTCCCAAATCCAAAGAACAGGACCAAGCTGCTAACATTACTCTAAACTCTAATAGCATCTAGGACCGGCCTCCACACAGTGGCAAAATACTACATAGCCAAATGGATGTGTGTTGTGAATGGGGCTTCTTTTTTAACCTCACAAATGAATGTGGTTAGTAGATGTTAGGCTACTTGAAAGAAATAATGCTCAGCTGCTGTACTACTGTAAGCAAGTTATTCAGGGATGCTATCTATTGCAGGTTAGACCTACTTTACATTACAACAGATAAACACACTATTTAATCTATTCCTTACACTTTTGCTATTGTGTTTTAGTTTTTAAAGGCAAAAAGACACTACCCTCCAAAGTCTTTGTATACCCTACAGAATATCACTTTTGTTTCCAGTAGGTGAGAAGTGGGAAGACAGATGTGAAGTTACAATTGACTTTTTTTTTTTTAAATTGTAATAATTTTACTTGAATGTCTTTTTATATGTTTTCCATTGTTCTTTAATGTCATTTTATATGGGTTTATTTCCAATGCTTTTAATGTTTTATGTGAAGCACTTTAAATGACCTTGTTGGATTGTGCTATAAAAAAAACTTGCCTTACAACGCCTGTGTTTCATACCAGAATGTACTTGCACAAGCAACAGGTCTTGCTTGTTCTTTTGCTTCCTGGCTGATTGAAAGAAAGATGAGCGACGTAGTTCGCTGAGCGGTCATACAAAACTAAGCAGTAATATGAGTAATAAGTGATCAAAGTGTTATTTGTCTCTCGCTGTTGACTACCGTACCTGGGGGGGCGATGGAAGGAGAGGGAATTTAACTCTATTTAAGGTGGCTAAGCTATGATTGGACAAATCCTGTTCAGGAAAGGGGTTTAGCTAATGGTCGGTTCCAAGTCAATCTCATATGACTGACATTCACCAGCTCTTCCTGTTGCTTGAGGTCTTTGCAAGTTTCAGTTTATTGACCTCCCTCAGGACATGGTCGGCCTTCTTCAGCTTCTCCATGGCCTTGGCCAGCAGATCCTCTGGCATGATCTCCCCGTCACCTCCCCCCTGGGATTGCGATACTCTGCTCAGCAGCTCTCTCGTCTTTTCCATCTCCAGCGCCACTTCGGTCTCGAGTTTAATGGCATCATCACTTCCAGCCACAACTCTGGTATGTTGTTTCGCTTGAATACAGAGTGAAGAGTCAGAGAGTAGATCTCCACTGGAGGCTGACCTGGACTTGGCTGAAGGTTTGAGAGGAGGAGTGGGATCAGAGCGCCGGCAGGGAAAGACCTTTGGTCTAACCTGAGGCTTGGGTGGGGCCTGTTTCGGCTTTACACTGACGGGGATCTGAATGTCCTCCTCGCTGGCATCCAACGCATCCAGACCAGCGTGGCTTCCTCTCAACGCAGCTGTGGAAGTCGCCAGTGTGTCTTCGCTCCCAGAGCCTTCGCTGTCATCATCTGAGTGCTGACCGCTGTCTACAGATTTCTCTTCTGTCTTCTTTTTCTTCTCGCCGGGCAAGCGACAGAGCAGTGGACTCAGGCTGAGGCTGTCTGTGACTGGATCATTCAAAGAGAAAGAGACAACTACTGAGGGGACTTCACTCTTGGGTGGTGCCTCTTCTGCTTGAGGAGAACTGGCTGAGGTATCTGAGGCTGTTTGTAGAAATACAGTAGGGTCCTGTCCCTCATCAGTCTGCGTTGTTGTTGTTGTGTCGCCGTCTGTGTGTTGCGTGTTGGACTGAACAGGTCTGTCAGGCTTTTTCTTGGGGGTTGGAGGAGGACTGGGGCTTTTTCTGAGTGGCTCTGTGTGTATTTGTGGCTCATTGTCGGACACTTTGTTTATGTCACTATGCACAGTCTCCTCTGAATCTTCAGAAACCTGTGCTGTGCTGGAACTCTCAGGGTGATCCTCTCTGACACTAGACAGAGCTTCTGTAGAAATGGTCTCATCTCTTTCCATGGCTGTTTCTGTCTCCTCCTTCCTATTGCCCTCTTCCTTATTCTCCTCAGTCATGCCTTGGACCTCTTGGTCTGACTCCACAGCACACTGCAAGGGTTTCTTCTCTTTGGATGGAGGGGTAGGAGGGTGGGAGTTAGGCCTGGACTGTGAGGCCTCTGCCAGGTTCCCTATGGAGCTGCTGGAGCTGGGTTTGTTGGGAGGGGTTGGTGGTGGGCCTGTTTTTTTCTTGGCATCGGGACTCTTTTCAGACATCTTCTCAGCATTGGCCTCCTCTGAAGCTTCTTCAACAGGTGAAGCGCAGGGTTTGCCTTCTTTAGATGGAGGCATAGGAGGCTTCAGGACCTTAAAAACATCATATTTGACATTTTATCCAGACAGAAAGACAGACACAAATATTTCTGCATTGTATAATACAGGTTATTTAGCAATAAACAGACCTTTTTCTCTGAGCCATCATCCTTATCAGGTTCATCCTCAGGTGTTGAACATGTTTTAGCCTCTTTGGTAGGGGGCATGGGAGGTTTGATGACCTTTTTCTGGGGACTGACATCTGGCTCAGTCTGAGCCCCCTCCTCCTCCTCCTTCATTGCAGCTTCACTGGCAGTGGACGGAGGAGTTGGGACTGCGATTGCCTCTTTGGGGCTTTCACTGCCATCAACACTGGCATGATGGGTCCCATTAGGCATTAAGGCATTCTCAAGATCCAGATCCAAACGCAGGATACCATCAGAGGACACAACAGCTACCTGGAAAAAAAAAGATAGTGTCACATAGTGTCAGGAACAATCAGTGTGCAACAACCTTGTAAAACTAACATCCACTGTACCTGTAAATCCTATAGGCTATTTCACAGTTAAAGACACGCTGTTTTTAACATGTGAATATCACTGTCATTATAAATTTAAGCACACTTTACTATATATACTGTCATGTCCACCTACCTCATGTATATAAAGAAACCTGTTACATTAATCCTTCCATATGCATTCCTGCACCCTTTGCACTCTTCACTATAACACTGTTCCTCCTGTGGTTCAGTAAATTCATTGTGTTGTTTTTATACAGTTTATTTTTTATACATATTTATACCTATAAACATAGTCAAATACTCTTGAAATCAAAATTAATGAATGGGTTCTCACATTCACACACACACACACACAAACCTCTTTCATGTGTATTCTGGTCGGTGGCCGCCGGTTAGGGTTCGCTTTGGGTCTTGTTCGAGTTACATGCTCTAAATTACTGCTTTCATCAACGGTCACCTGTGAAAACATTAAGCTCATTCATTGACTTTTCCAGGTGATCCAACTGAGCCTTTAGTAGCTCAGTCAGGATGTCATTGACTGAAATTAAGAGAGACTTTTGATTCTGTGTGTGGATTAAATGCATGTTTGCCTCATCGAAGATTTTGTTCTTTGCTCGGTTGATGCCGTCAATCAGAGCTTTAATCCAAGCCTCCTTCTCCTCTGCAGTCTGAGCTTGGAACTTCACATCATGGACCTGTCAGTCACATAAAGCAGAGAAACTTCAGAATAGTCATTTCAAAAATAATTACGACTGCAACTAATTATTTTGTTCATTCTGGATAAATCTGTTGATCATTTTCTCTATTCATTTTTAATCTGTAAAATGTCAGAAAATTGTTGAAAATGTAGATCGGTGTTTCCAAAAGTCTAAGATGACGTCCTCAAACGTCTTGTTTTGTCCACAACTCAAAGATATTCAGTTTCCTGTCATAGAGGAGGAAAGAAACCAGAAAATATTCACATTGAAGAGGCTGAAACCAGAGAATTTGGACAATTTCTCCTGACTCAAAACAATAGTGTATAACTAATCAAACTGACTAATAATCACTCACTCTGCCTCTTCTAACGTAACACTTCTGAGTATCTTAACTAAACAAGTATGACTTGCATTTTGTGTTTCTGCTGCAACATGTTCACATGCTTCAATGTTCAAAAAACACATTATTTTTCTCATGGCTGCTGCATCTGTATCCAGACTTTAGATATTCTGTTGAAGCACCTGTCTCTTGCACCTGCCCCACTCCTGAAAATGCCCACTCTGCTCTAATGGCTCAGCATTTCCTGGTCTTACTCATCTGTGCTCTTAGCGTCGCTGTACCATCTTATCCTGACTCCACCAGATGGATTGATTTGCGTAAATTCGCATTTGCTCTGCATATCCATCATCTATGTTGATGATAGACAGGCCAAATCAACCAATCAGATCAAGAAAGCGTATGACGTACTAACAGAGCCTCGAGACAAAGTAAACAACATGTTGGTAAAGGATATTTGCTGTTTGTGTAATGTGAATTTACGAATAAAAGGCACAATTTCAGGTGTCTGCGCTCATCTCCTCCGTGGAGGCCACCGTTGTTTACACTGAATAGTCGCTTCTCGTTGCGTCACACTTCAAGCTGCCTCAAAACCAATGCGAATTGGTTTGGTCACTTTGGCAACCTTCTCCAAATTTTCTCTGCCCCAGGTTACCAGACTGATCTGAGAGTAAAATACAATGGAGCTCAGAGATCAGGATGGTCTCGCAAGGCTAGAACCATCCATCATTGCCTTTCTGCACTGAAAAAAACAGCAAATCGAAAACTACACAATCAAACAAATTTGGGACAAATTAAAAACATCTGTCATGTAAACACTGCAGTGTTGTATGTAATATAAAGAAATCGGGTTGACATCACCTCGAGACGAGAGCAGAAAAAAAGGGTTTTTACTCAGAGGGTTAGGTTAGATAACTTTTACATAAGTTTACCGCATTATTTGAAGCTTATGCCATGTTTGATATGATTATCCCACAATGTAACATTATATTTATGTCAAAATAAGGAAAAACCTAATAGGTCCCCTTTAAGGTATCTTAACTGTGACAAAAAGCAGCTGCAGGTTTGTTGGCTGCTGCTCTGCTTTAAGGAACTCTTTTTGGCATCGTTCAGCCATGCAGTGCCAGAGCTGAAGAGGGTTACCCCGGAGAAAACAAGAGGCAGCCAAGTAGCTCTTCACATCCTGCTCAGTCCCACTCACTTCATTCACACTCAACAACAATAACAGAATACCAACTTCTGGATTCAGGAACTCAGGAATTTAACAAAAAGGGGATTGTTTTAAAACGTTGAATGATGTTATTTCAACTTGCAAAACAAAGTTTTATACCAACATTTCCCTTTTTTTATTTTAACTTCCCTTTATGGGAGAATCACAGAGACAATAAACATTTGGTTGAGTCTCAGCTTTCATAAGGTTAACAGGAAAAAACAAAACAAAAGTAATAGCAGAAGTAGTATAGCGCAAATTTAGGTAAAAACAGGTCGCATTTAAAAGGGAACACTACCTAAAAGTAGTATTCCAATATGTTATTTCTATGTCCTATAAACGTCAATCAATATGTGTGAACATGAGCTGCTCTCTCTCAAAGCCAACAACCACAAAAGAAAGTCTGGCTGCTCCGTAGACAATGAATACATTTTTTATAGCCAAATGAGATTTGTAGTGAGTACAAAATATAAAATATATATATATATATATTTTTTTTTTAAATGTCCTGGTATGGAGTCAATATGCAAGTTCAGGTAGCCAATCGTAATCAGCAAGGAAAAATGGTATCGTGACAAAGTTTGTGGCTGATAGGGGGGATTTCATTTTCCCTAGGCAGTTTGTGTTCATGTTCAATCCTTCTATAGTATAGTGGGCAGCTCTTAATCACAGGACTTGTGTTAGATTACTTCCGTGTCAGTTAGTCTGCCCTGAAAACTCTCTGGAGCCAGCCACGATCTCTTGGTGCCTTCAATCTGAGACTGGTTAAAATGATAACACTCACTGTTATCTAAGCTAAGAAGAAGAAGAATTCCTTTATTTGTCCCACAATAGTTCAATTTTCCACTCTATTATTATTTTTTCATTTTAGACACACACACAGGCCCGAAATACACACACAGAACCTATATACATGCAATTGATGGAGCGATGATAGAGCGAGGGTGAACGACTCCATTCATGGTGCACATAGGGACTCAAACCAGCAATCCTCCGGATCCCAGCCAAGTCACCTATGGACTGAGCTACTGCCGACTAAGAAAAGGTAAGAGGACATCCTCAACATATAACTAACTTGTCTGACTAGAAGAAACTTTAACTTTCACTCAGCGTCACTTCCTTAATGTCACGTTTATGTATGATAGCAAATATATAGCCTCTTGCTATAAGAATCTGATCTTTGCTGTTGGAGCCTTAGAAGTGAAGTGGCTTCACGCACTACTTTGTGTTGACGACTCTTCTGTTCTCCTTGGTCAGGTAATTAAACTCCTTCAGTATCAGGCATACAGGACTTTTGTCTTCTTTTTGGCACCACAATAAAGTATTCCCTAACAGTAGGCATCAGCATTTAGGCACTGGGTGTGTAGGAGTGATGAGTAGTTATGGGCATATCAGGCTTCATTTAGCTCTATGAGTCCACTAGATGGTGCTCTTTGTTCAACAAAGAGTTGAACTTACACTGAATTCTCATTTATTGAGCCTTTTTCTCTAAACAAAGAGCTACATCTAGGGGCCCCAACAAATACAACTAATGGTTCATGAAGCCTCATTTGCCCATCACTTGTGTGTAGCCCCCACACATGCACAAGCACCCATCCTAGTGGAAGCTAGGAGAAATGGGGGACACCAAGAAAAGATGTAAGTGAAACGACAAGCTGACAAAGCTCTTTCCAAACGTGATGTGATGATCTGATGCTGCAGTTAATGCAACGTGTTCTGGCAACTGCGGTTAGGGGAAACACATTTCTGGTGTCAATAAGGTGGGGGTGGGGGTGGGGGTAACTTTTATTGTTGTGTTTACAAACATTAAGCATCAACACCTGAATAGTATGCCTTTAATATTAAAATAACAATAGGTCCGGCTTTAATGATTCTCACTCTTCCAATGCTCTGGATGAGGGTCGGTGATTGCTTAAAAATCTAATCTAATCAATTTCAATGTAACAAAATATGTCAAATATATATCTTAACAATAAGCAAACAAGCTAAATACATTAAAAACTATTCACTCAATTTGTTAGAGCCACAGCACAAAAATTAAAGCTGACCTCAATGAGTAATGGACTTGCGGGGAGCAATTCGGGGTTCAGTGCTTGCCCAAGGACACTTCGACATGCAGACCGGGGGAGCTGGGGATCGAACTGCTCTCTGGAACAGACGACGACCCACTCTTCCACCGAACCACAGCCGCCCCTCAATGAGGAAGTGACAACAGCCCATAGCCCAAATGAAACTGTGCTGAAGAGGTAACTCATATATTAGTATGTCCATATTTCCTTGAGAACGCTGACGCCTTTGAGCAAATGGCTGATCTAAGACCAGATTTCTGAGCAGAGATATTTGTGCTAATAGTAGCACAAATATAGAAGGCTTGTAAAGTTATTGAACTGACGCATTAATGTCTGTTAGACAGCAATATCAGTTTTGTAAAATGGACTGTCTAAAAAATCTGAGACTCCATTACATCACGCATAGGTTTGTGAAAAAGCCAAAATGAAGCACAAAGCTCAAAGAGGTTTTTTTGCATCAGGCTATAAACATGTTTATTTGTTGGGCATTTTAACAAGGGGCTCTATGGGGATGCCTGAAGTGGCGTTTCAAAGAACTGCAGTTTTTGGCACTTTAACGTTGGCTTCATTTTTCAGCCCAGGACGTTGTGACTGGTTTGTAACTATGAGCCACTTTAATATTACAAGTTCTAATTGTATCCACTTTCAATAAAACATATTAATTAGTGCAGCTTTAAAGTGGAAAAGTAGTAAGATGTTTATTATTTTATTAGAAGCGATTTGACTTACTTTTCTGTCAGGAATCATCTTTGTAATGAGTTATGAATTATCTCTCACATGAGGCTTGTTAAAGCACGATTAAACTTCATGATTTCCTACTTCTGTTTGCAGATATCAGATTCTGTACCCATTCTGTTACCCAGTGTGTCAGGGTTCAGATGCATCTCTGAATTTGTGAAGGGGGCGGGTTCAAGCTAAAAGGGGATTTTAAGTGGGTTTTTTTAAACTTACTACAGGAAAGGGCAAACATACGGAGCATGTTTTGGTTCAGTTTATTTGTTCTGCCTGTTAGTACATGTTTCCCTATGCTAGTTATTCATTTAACTTTACATGTTTTCCTTGTTCACAATCACTTCCTTCTTTCCATGCTACAGAAAGCCACTGAAGCTTTTCTACATCTGGAGCTGTTACATTATTACACTGTGGAGATGAATTAATAGCACTTGGAGAAGAACTTGAAATATTGTACAGATTATAGATCAATTAAGAGAAAGTGTAGTGCAAATTAATTTTGCCCAAGAATTGATCATTTTGACACTGATCTATAGGATTTTGTGCTTCTCACCTACATGCTTAAGGTAAACTGCTGCAGGCAATTTGTTGAAAAAATATAAACCCGACAGTTGGAGCTATTGTATGTTGGCAGTCACACGCCTATTAAATTAAAACCAGGGTTCCTACACAATTTCCATTTCATAATACCATACTTTTCCAGACTCAAATTTCAAGCCTTCTCGGAGGATTTTACAGCATAATATTTTATTCAAAGTAAATGCTAAAAGAGTGTAATTAACAACTGTGTACCTGCAACCCCTACAGATCACAGTAGAGCTGTAAACTTAACCAGGGAACTACAAAAGAAGACATCTTTGCTTCATTGGCTTTTAGATGAAGTGAACATACTTTTATATGAATAAAATAATAAGATTAATAAAAATAAATCATAAAATGTGATGACACGTATGGAAAGAAATCAATAAATGAGAATCGCAGTAGCACAGCAAGCGGTAACCATGGTAACCAGACATCATTCCACAGCCAGTTTGATTAGTTTCATATCATCTACAGGTCGACTATGTTGCGTTAGTAAACTTGATTTGATTTGTAGATATTAATATATTTTATTTTAGAAAGTGAGATAATAGTCGTGAAACAACACAAACGTTTCTCTAAACTCTTTTCCCTTTTTGCAAACTGATCCAGACCTGGAAATGACTCACATTAAATTCTATACTTTTACATACTGCGTAGGAACCCTGTAAAACACTGCTTTATAACACAAAGTTCTGTTCCACCTGAAGCATCTCCCAGCTCACCTTATTTCCATGCTTGGGAGATCGGATCAGTACCAGTCTGTGCTTCTTCTTGAAGGGGCTCTTTAATTCATGACATTTTTCATAGTTTTCCAGGTCAAGCCTCTCTAAGCAGTTCTGCCGGTCCTGCAACACAAATTTACAGGTTAACTATCCATAAATTACAGGATAAAAATGACATGATTTCAACCAACTGTCTTTGTAGAGTTGGATATAGTGGCAAATTCTTGACAATCATGCAACTGTTTTATATTCATCTTGAGAGCTTTTTGAAAGCAGAGACAAAACTTGTGGCAGAAATAATACCTCATTTTCATACACCACAATCTCAGTCTTTTCCACATGGACGTAGCGGTCCTTGTAGCTCGCCAACAGTCTGCCGGGGGCCTTCTTCACCCAGCCAGCCTTACCCAGGAACTTTGGCTCTTTACTCTGGGCTGGGTCCTCTTTTGCACCCTGCAATGATAGAGGAAGGAAATCAAACTCAAAGCACGCACCACTAGCAGAGTTCAGACTGTCACTTTCGGTTTGACAGTTTGTTCAGTAATTGGTATTACATAGTATACCTGTACTAGAAAAGGACTGGTGTATTGATTTGATAGTTAGCTTTATATGCACATTATAAAATCTGCAACCTCATCATGTATAATCCAAATTCATCAACAGCCAAAAGGCATTTATCCTCAACAGACTTATGTGCATAAAAAAAATAGATGCATCAAGTCATTTTTACAGTCGTAGCGCACAGATAAGAGATAGTTGTGAAGGTACAGCATGTGATAAAACTGCTGCATCTCTGGAGACTGGACACATTTCAGCAGTAGTGTATCCTGACACAATAATGTTTGTCAATGTTTTTGAATATTATATATATATAATATTTTGAATATAACTCAGCCATTGAAGTTTTCCTAAGGCTTAGAGTTCTACATAATTAGGGACATGCTGCTTTGACTGACAAGTGGGTGCCATCACAGGCGGCTAGCACAGACTGTAGGCTTCCTTGGGCCTCCCCTCAGCTCCACCCGTGCTCCATGTCTTTGTTCATGTTTGAATTAGAAGTGTTAGGCACTGCCAAGATGGCGATGGCCGGAGCCACCCACATTGAGCTTCACAACAGCTTTTTCGAAACCTATGGGTGACCTCACGGAGACTATGTCTATACAGTCTATGGTCTTACATAGAAAACAGTTGGTGTTTTACTACACCAGCAGTGTCTGGTGTAACATAATTTGTATGTTGCAGGACACATATTGAGTAAGGGTGAGTAAATATCTGCGTGACACAGACGGACATCAGCTTATAATATGACTTTGTCTTGTTTTCACACAAAAAAATCCGCTACATATGGATATAAACATGTTCAACATCAAATAGTATCTGCTCTATGTTCTAGGGCAGGGAGACCAATCATTTTCCACATTCTAAGCCCACTTGCTATACAATACTGCATCGGCCACTCTCTTTGTAATGTAATTCCTTCTTCCTACTAAGTCTGAGAAAAAGAAATGTGGTTGTGTGATCACTTTAATCTTGGCTCAAGGTTTTACAGTGAGTGAGAGGTCTGTTAAGAGCAACAGCTCTCACTTCTTATTAAGACTCTTTTCTGAAAACAGACACATCTCACCTCAGACTATAACACCTTTGGATAGTATTTTCTTTGTGCTCTGTACATTAGCTTCCTACATGATTTGTCCCATCACTATTTGTCCACAGATGGGTAATAAGTGAGAGCAGGTCGCTTCTGTTTTCAAGCACCAAAAAAGGGCATAGGACACAAATAAAGCAGCGGCTGCTACACAACCGAAACACACTTGTACTAGTGTGATAAATAATGAAACTGTGAGCAAAATATAAGGGAACTGAAACATTTTAAATTCATAACGAAAAGGATACAGAATGTTGCTGTCTTCAACCAGCACAGGCTACCTGCAAAAAATGTCTGTGTGTTTTGTTAATAAATGAAGAAAAACAGTAAATATAATAATTTCATTTACAAGAGAAAAAATCTACAGATACAATCTTCTCAAACTGCTCCTCCAGCATAACACACTTCTACACAGTCCAAATACCAAGATTATATAATTTAAATCTTGCACAATTAGCCGTTTATGTGAGCATTGTTGCAATGTAAGTCAATGTGGTTGTGAGCGACAAACATTAAAAAGCTAAATATGCTAGCGACATCACAGGAATGGTCGCTTAAATTCGACGTGAGCGCTTGCTGTGTTTCCACAGATCAGTTTTGAAGTATTTGGAATGATTCGAAGACATTGTAGCTCTATTGCAAGGGAACTGTGAGTCAAAACACTCAAGCTAGGTTTCTGCTCAGCATGAGGGTGGGCGCACATAAAATTACATCATCACACCCTTGACTGGCTGAGCGGGTTCGCCTGAACAGTACAAATAGCCACCACACTGGAAAGAAGATGCATTTTGCCAGACGGTGTGGAAAAAACACACATTTACAGAAGACATATAAGACTGTTTTATTTAACGCTGTGAAACGGCAGCACGGTGGCACAGGGTGGCAATAAAATGCTAGCCTTGTGAGTCCATCCTGATTTTTGAGCTCCACTGAAATTGGGCCTTTGATCCGTAAATTCATGTTACACAAACAAAAATATCCTTTACCCACATTTTGTTTACATTCTGAGCTTTGCCGCTGTTAGTACGTCACACGCTTTGTTGATCTAATTGGTTGGTTTGGCTCGTAGGTTGGTGATAGACAGATGGTTTATCCAATCAGCAACCAGTATTTTCGCCCCTTCCCAAAAGATCTCCAAATGAGAATTCCCAGATGGATATGCTGAGAAAATGTGAATCAATCCATCTGGAGGAGTCAGGTTACTGAAACGCCTGAATGCGGTAATCACATATTGAACATATTTAAGATTGTGAAACCTCACTACTTAAGTTTGGAACAACAAAACTTTGTTAGGGTTAGAAATGGATCATGGTTCGGCTTAAAATTAGTCACTGATACCTCCATCACAGATGGAAGTTGGTTAACTGAAACAATGTCCGCAACGTTGAATTTTGTTTCAGACACTGACACCTGCCATACTACAAGTAGGCGATCCGCCCAAGGGGCTCCGCTGCCTCCTGTCTGAATGCCGGCTCAAACATGTAGGCCGATGGCTACACTTCTCTTTAAACCTCGGGCCTGCTTGTCAACCTCCAGTAGGACACCAGATGCAAAATTGCTCAATGAGGGAGAAACAGTTGATGCGCTTCCAGCTTTTTTTATTTTCTATGGGAAAACTATTATATAAATATTTTTAATAGCAGAGTAGTTTAGACTTGACTTTAACACGTGTCTTGGGACTTTAAAAATAGAGAGTTGTTTAAAGTAATTTCAACTTGTAATCAAGCAACAGCAGTGGCGGCTGCTGGTCTTTCAAGGAGTGGAAGCTCATCTTTCCGGCCTACATCATAAATGCGTTTGTTTATTTATACGTAAATGCTACCCTTCGTTCCTTTTCAAGAAAATGATCTGTGACCTTGTCGTACCAACTAGGCGTCTTTTTCAGAGACTTGACCAGTGTCCTCTCAATGGCAGCAGAGCTAGGCTGCTTAAACGTTCTTGGCCCAGCTGGAGCTGCTGCGCCAGGCTACTGTGAAGTGTGACCGCCTGTGAGTGTGAGTGATCGTGACGGGGGAGAAGCTCCACAGCTGCCGCTGCTCGTTGGGGAAAGAAACCGCAGAGTGACAGTACAGAGTCTCCAAACACAACGCTAGTCGTTTTTAACAAAGACAAAGTCTCTGGGGATCGATTAAGTCTCCGGATCAGTTCAGAACAACGGAATGAAAAACTTGGAAAATGCTCCTCTGGATGTTTATTCTTCAAGATCGCTGATTCGCTCATGCAGAAGCCGAGCATCCGGGCTAGCCCACTGTCCCATAGACCCCCAGAGACACTGAGCTTCCGATGGGCGGAACAAAGCCCAGCATTTATCCAATGAGCGTCTAGTTTGGCTGCAGTGGAACAACCCGCTCTATGCTTCCCCATTGAAGTCAGTAGAAGCTGAGTGTCTGACTGTGTAAAGTGCTGTGGTGCTGTGGGGATGAATGAGAAGGAAGTTGCTCCTGTTACCTGTGATAAGGAGCTGATTCTGAACAAAAGATGAAGGCTTTCTAGCGCGTCTTTAGTCAATGAAATGTACACACTGCAGTACATATTTCACCCCTTTTTTTTGAGACATTTTAGGGGAAGCTGAGCTACCCTTGCAGTCTTAGAGCAATCGCCGATGAGGTACAGTAACATAAATAATTAAAGTACACAAATTCAGTGGTTGGCAGTAAGTCTGTGTTAACTACTGTTAGCAGTTTACTTTCCTTAACTTCTGCTCACGACTTCTGATTTTGATTTTGTTGGTACGCCCCCTGGCATTTGAGAATACTGCTACGAACATGTTGAGCATTAAACACCTCTGTGTATGCTTGTGGCTCGTGCGCTATCTGCAGAGGCCCGTGCCAGTGTAAACAAAGCTTAATTAACTTCATAACATAACCAACTTCTACTTATGCTCCACGACACATGGCTGAATTCCACTAGCATGGATAGATATTTACTTTAGCAACAAATTTAAACTAATACAGCTACAAGCGCTGATATGAAAAGCTAACTACCCTAGCAACAACATAGGAAGCACCTTTTCTAGTAAAAATTGGTCACCATTGTAATCTGTTATAGCTCCTACTATAGCTCCTGTCAACCCAAGCAGACTACACTGTGGTTTTCAACCTGAAATATAGTACATAATATACTACAATACACACACACACACACACACACACACACACACACACACACACACACACACACACACACACACACACACACACACGCACACACACACACACACACACACACACACACACACACACACACACACACACACACACACACACACACACACACACACAAACACACACATACATATATACAGTATATATATAACCCAGATATGCATTTTTTCATGGTCACTGAAACACTGACTGAAATGCAGGTGTCTGCAAAATTCATAGCCTTTGTTTCTGTTGGAGGAACTTCCACAGGATATCTTTTTTTTTTCTTTTTTGGGATTAGGTGGGAGGTCATCAAACTGTTTTTCCACTTTCACTGTAACTGCAAGTGTGTCTCAACTTGGTAAACAGCAGCAGTGCAGCTGCAAAGAAAGGAACGCCAAGCAGGGAGGAAAGACATGTCAGACAGAGAGGGAGAAGAGCAAAAACGAAAAAGCTACTTTGTAAAAACACTTTTAAAAAATGGGGACAATGCAACTAGGACAGATTTGTCAAATCTAAGCAAATAAATCGTACTGTACAGTCCATAAAACCACCCTTTGGGCACAGAGTGGCCTTGGCATGCCTCTGACACGGTTGAACATGGAAAGAAATGATGGGGCTGGTTGGAACACTTGAGCACGGGATCGCACTGATCAAACCCTTGCAACAGAGCAGAGAGGTTTCCATTACTCAGAGCTCAGCTGACTACTATAGCTCTGAGCTGTGCTATCAGATAGGAGGTTAGGGGCTCCGATTTTGGAATAACACAGGAAGTCTGCTCTGCACTGAAACATAGACCTGACCAAAACTTTTACCTCAAACTGCCCGCACTTGTTTGCGCTATCTATAAGCCGTCCTAACTGCGGTGTTGTGGTGCACATTGAAACATCAACTGTCATCTAGCATTGTGCAGAATAAAATAACATGCAGAGTCAAGTGGTAATGCAGTTATAAAATGACTAAATGCTAAAGTTCAGGTATCTCATGCAAGCTGGGTCTTAAAAGAGAGAGAAAAAACAGAGCGCAGGGTTTCATGGAAGAGACACACCTTAGTGGACATGTGTTTCTGATGAAGTTTTAGGTCCGGGAGCATCTGGCATTCATTGGTTTTCACACTGACCTGCCCAGCTTGATGTCACCACAAGCCTCAGTGGAGCTCACACTTTACCCTCACTAACCCTTTACTCCTTCAGCTAGAAGAAGACAGTGGGGGTGGACAAATACATTGTTTTGTTGGTTATTAGCCTTAAATAAAAGGCAAGTTATTGACCATAACTGAGATCACCACGTCTGTCTGACTGAAAGCTTCACAAAAAAAGGTTGTAAAAGCTGAAATGAAAAAAATAAAGGTCCTGGTTCTCAGAAATGGTCAGATTGAAAGATGCTCGACCCCGCTGTGTGACTTCCTGTTTTGTGTCGTTGCTGCCAATGTTGTCACAGCCAAGTGTATTGCAATAAATGTTCCTCACATGTCTGCAGGGTTGATTAGACTGTCCGCACCCTGCTAACAGAAACAGATAGAGGCTTACTCATTGCTCAGTGTTGCATTTGGATTGTTAAGCAAGTCAATCACTGTACACAATGTAAGATTCTAACAAGCTTTATACTGAAGCTTTCCTGCTTATGTACATGTTTAAAGCCTCTGTTCCACACACCACATCACAGACAAGGTGGGCCAAACATTTCTTGGACTATTTAGTATTTTCAATTGGACTTTGAACGTGTGGAAATAATTAACCCTCTCATTCTGGGTGGTGAGAGATGGTGTTTCTGATTTCTGATATAAGAGTCTGATCAAAAGTATTTGTTGCAATAAAACATAAATGTGTTTTGTTTGTATCTTTCTTTGACAATAGCTTAACTGCAGCCTGTGTCCGAGTCACACATGGAGCGTGTGTTGTGCTTCTGGTGTGTGTAGACTGGTCTGTGTGTGGGTTACAGTTGTTTTCTGGCAATTTAATGAAGCGAGAAACATTCTATGGCTGCGGGTCATAACACACAGAGCAACTTCGGCTCACTTCATCTTATATCGAATACATTAGATATAATTTGATTGTTCAATTCAATTCAATTCAATTCAATTCAATTTTATTTATAGTGTCAAATCATAACAAAAGTTATCTCAGGACACTTTACAGAGTAGGTAAAGACCACACTCAATGACTTATTTATGATTTACATAGACCCAACAATTCCTCTGTAGAGTACAGTGGCAACGAAAACCTTCCCTATAACAGGCAGGAACGTCAGACAGACCCAGCTCTGTGGAGGACGGCCATCTGTCTTGACCGGTTGGGGAGGAAGAAAAGGAGAGAGAAAGAGAGAAAAGACACACAGATGGACAGGGAGAGACAGACAGACACACTTCCAGAGATGCAAGCAAAGCCTAACAGTAACTATAATATTTATAGTAATGTGAATATGACGTATATGTTAAGGCAGTTAATACAACAGAATAGTAGAAACAAGCACAGCTAAAGTGACAGAATATGAAAATGATAATAATTATGGTGGCAAACATGATCAATGATGAGTAGTGGCAATAGCAGCTACAATACAGCTACAAATTTTATAGTTTATTAAACTAGTGATAGTATATATGAGTAACAGTGACAATAGCAGCAGGAAGCGTCATGTAGGACCACGGCAGCAAGCACCACCACGATCAGCAGAGACCTGCGAGACGACAAAGCACAAACAGCTCCGGGGAAGAAGCTGAATCAGTAACATGCATTGATGGGACATGAATGATTCAGACAGAGAGGAGAGAAGCTCAGAGTATCAGGAAAAGTATTATCCCCCGGCAGACTAGGCCTATAGCAGCATAATTAAGCAGAATAAAGTCTCATCGTAAGCCCTAGCTGTAAGCTTTATCAAAAAGGAAAGTTTTAAGTTTACTCTTAAATAAGGGGACAGTGTCTGCCTCCCGAATAACATTTGGGAGTTGGTTCCACAGGAGAGGAGCTTGGTAGCTGAAGGCTCTGCCTCCCATTCTACTTTTGGAGACTCTAGGAACGACGAGTAGCCCTGCATTCTCAGAGCGCAGTGATCTAGTCGGGTAATACGGTACTATGAGCTCTTTAAGATACGACGGAGCCTGACCAATAAGAGCTTTGTACGTAAGGAGAAGGATTTTAAATTCTATTCTAGATTTTACAGGTAGCCAGTGCAGAGAAGCTAATACAGGAGAAATATGTTCTCTTCTATTTGTTTTAGTTAGTACACGAGCTGCAGCATTTTGGACTAACTGGAGACTCTTAACAGACTTATTGGAGCAGCCTGATAATAAGGAGTTGCAATAGTCCAGCCTAGAAGTAACAAATGCATGAACAAGTTTCTCTGCATCTTTCTGAGACACAATGTTCCTAATTTTTGCAATATTACGCAGGTGAAAATATGCAGTCCTTGTTGTTAGTTTTATGTGAGAATCGAAGGACATATCCTGATCAAAAATAACACCCAGATTCCTTACTGTGGTGCTGGAGGACAACACAACATCATCCAGAGTAACAATGTCTTTAGCTATTGAGTTTCGGAGGCCTTTGGGGCCAAGTACAATAATTTCAGTTTTGTCTGAGTTTAACATCAGGAAATTGCAGGTCATCCAGCTTTTTATTTCCTTAATGCACATTTGAAGTTTATCTAACTGATGGGTTTCTTCTGGTTTGATCGACAAATATAATTGTGTATCATCAGCATAACAATGAAAATGTATGGAGTGCTTCCTTATAATAATTCCTAAGGGAAGCATATATAAGGTGAAAAGAATCGGTCCAAGGACAGAACCCTGTGGGACTCCGTGACTAACTTTAGTGTGCATGGAGGATTTGTCATTAACATGTACAAACTGAGATCTATCTGATAGATATGACTTAAACCAGCTCAGTGCGGTTCCTTTAATGCCGATCAGATGCTCTAGTCTGTGTAGCAGGATGTGATGGTCAATAGTGTCGAAGGCAGCACTAAGATCTAGTAAGACAAGTACAGAGACAAGTCCTTTGTCTGAAGCTATTAGAAGGTCGTTAGTAATTTTCACCATTGCTGTCTCAGTGCTATGATTTGCTCTAAATCCTGACTGGAAATCCTCAAATAACTCATTATTATGTAAAAAGTCGCACAACTGATTGGCAACTAATTTCTCGAGGATCTTAGAGAGAAAAGGAAGGTTAGATATAGGTCTGTAGTTGGCTAGTACCTCAGGATCAAGACTGGGCTTTTTAAGAAGAGGTTTAATTACAGCTACTTTAAAAGACTGTGGTACATAACCTGCTGACAAAGACATGTTAATCATATCTAATACAGGAGTGCTAATTAAAGGTAACACTTCTTTAAGTAACCTAGTTGGAATAGAGTCTAGAAGACAAGTAGAAGGTTTTGATGCTGAAATAGTAGATGTTAATTTGTTAAGGTCGACTGTAGAAAAGCAGTCCAAGAATATTTCAGGTCGTACAGTTTGTAAGGTTCCTGGGTTTGATGAACAAATAGTGCCAAGCGAGTTGATTTTGTCTCTAATAGTTATAATTTTGTCATTAAAGAAGGTCATGAAGTCGTTACTACTGAGGGTTATAGGAATACATGGCTCAATAGAGCTGTGGCTCTCTGTCAGCCTGGCTACAGTGCTAAAAAGAAATCTAGGATTGTTCTTATTCTCCTCTATTAAAGATGAGTAATAGGCTGCTCTGGCATTACGGAGGTCCTTCCTATAGGTTTTAAGACTTTCTTGCCAAACTAAGTGAGATTCCTCCAGTTTAGTGGAGCGCCATTTACTTTCCAACTTTCGCGATATTTGTTTTAATTCACGGGTTTGTGAGTTATACCACGGAGCTAACTTCCTCTGTTTTATTATCTTCTTTTTTAAAGGAGCAACAGAGTCAAGTGTTGTTCTTAGAGAGCCTGCAACACTTTCAACAAGGTGATCAATTTCAGAGAAACTAACGTTAGTGCAGGAATCTTGAATATTAGGATAAGGCATTAAAGTAAATGCAGATGGAATCGCTTCCTTAAATTTAGTTATAGCACTATCAGATAAACATCTGGTGTAGACACTTTTACCCAGTGGTGAGTAGTCCTGTAATATGAATTCAAAAGTTATTAAATAATGGTCTGATAAAATAGGATTCTGTGGAAAGACTATTAAGTCATCAATTTCCACACCATAAACCAAAACAAGGTCGAGGGTGTGATTAAAACAGTGAGTAGGTTTATGTACACTCTGACTAAAACCAATCGAATCTAATAGAGAGATAAACGCGATACTGAGACTATTATTATCGCTGTCCACATGAATATTAAAATCACCTACAATTATTACTTTGTCGGATTTAAGGACTAAATTTGACAGAAACTCTGAGAATTCGGACAGAAATTCAGAGTAGGGACCGGGAGCACGGTACACTATAACAAATATAATTGACTGCACAGTTTTCCAGGTTGAATGTGAAAGACTAAGAACAAGACTTTCAAATGAATTATAATTTAGTTTAGGTTTAGGGTTTATTAATAGGCCTGAATTATAAATAGCTGCAACGCCTCCTCCTCGACCACTGCCTCGAGAAATATGAGTATTAATATGACTGGGAGGAGTGGATTCATTTAGGCTAACATATTCTTCGGGACGCAGCCAGGTTTCGGTCAGACAGAGTAAATCAATATGGTTGTCTGATATCAGATCGTTTACTAATACAGCTTTAGATGAGAGAGATCTAATGTTTAAAAGTCCACATTTTATTTTCTGATATTGTTGCATTGTCGCAGATTTTGCGTTGATTTGTATCAAGTTTTTCTTTATAGCTCCTCTTCTGTTCATTTTTGATCTGTTTAATTTAAATGATCGTGGGGCAGACAGTGTTTGTATACTAAACTGAGCTGGAAAATGCTCCACAGGGAGCGCAGAGAGGTGTGTAAGACTGCCACTCTGCTTCCTGGGTACCTGCGATAAGGGCAGCGCAGAGAGGTGTATTAAACTGCGACTCTGCTTCCTGATCCCAACACTGGGTTGTCATGGTTTTAGACCGCTAACAACTGCGTCCAGGTTCTTAGATATGAGAGCGGCACCCTCCAAAGTAGGATGAATACCATCTCTCCTAATAAGACCAGGTTTTCCCCAGAAAGACTGCCAATTATCTACGAAGCCCACATTATTTACCGTTCCTAATTTCCTGTTGATTAATGAATCAATTAGTAACAAATCGTTTCAGCTCTAATTTCTATAGTTGACCTGGGCTAAGGAGAAAACCATTTGTCAGCATCTAAAAAGACTGCCACATGAATGCAACTCACCAACAGAAGACTGACGAAGCAATACCTGATCATGACCACGACTCACATCCTGTTTTATGCCTTAGTTCTTATGGGATGTCTCAGCCAAACAGTGGTGGGATATTAAAAAAATTCCCTTGGTGTGCAAAAAACCCAAATAACATGCAAAAACGCTTCCTTTCATATACAGTATGGTGACACAGATTGACCAGAATAGTTAAGCATAGTATTACTTATCAGCTGTTTAATTCATGCTTCACAGTCACCAGTTGTGTTGTGTTGTGTACAGTGGCTCTCAGCTGACTAGTCTTAACCAATCACATTCATCGCAGGCGCAGTTTGTGTTGGTTCAACCCTCTAACTGCCTTAGCCAAAACTGCGTGTGCAGGGATTTCAATATAATGTTTTTTTTATTATAACACAGAACTAATAATTTATTAATATGCCTTGCTGCCATGTTGGTCCGTTTTTAAATCTGGGGGCAGGCAGCCCAGGGTGTGGCGTCTTCTCTCAGTTGGCCATTGGTCATTGAAGAGATAATGAAAACTGCCCCTTGTGGTCGAAAACACCCCTGTCGACACGTACCACCCGCTGTGACTCGTCTCAGGGGGAGCGCTGACGAGCAGAAGCCACGCGTTGTCCTCCGGGACGCCATATAACTACGACCCCTGATCTAACGGATCACTAAGCGGAGGAAGAAACTAAGCGCATATAGGTCGCAATATAAAAAATGCACCTGCTGGTATCCTGGAAATTCATTTTGGTGTAAACAAAGCCTCTGGTGTTACCGGCAGATTTCCTCTAGGCTTTGTGAAGCCCTGGCGTTAAAGGTCAAACTGCACCTTCAGTATGAAATCCATGCAGGTGTAGAGCGTAGTTACCTATGACTGACACTGTTTCTATGCTGAACTCCACCACCCCAACCTCCACATTGTGTGCTGTATTGATGAATAAACTAAGGTTTATTGTTTATGTTAAGGTGGTACAAGTTATTTGAGAGCTCCCTCAAATGAAAGAGCCTTTTCTGCCAAATGTAGCCTAACCATAACCATTTTCTATGAATGGTCAATTCCTTGACGCAAGTGTCAAGTGCAACTGAATATTGGTTTTGTCTGCTTCCCCACTATGTCCAGTTCGGAAATGTTCTTCTAATGAAATGAATCAACACAGAAACACAGGAGTTTACTCGATAGCGGGTTGTTTTTCCATCAGAGCGAATTCAAAATGTTTTGTCCTTACAGTTGCGGCTAAAATAAGGCACAACGGTGGAAATAAATAGCAATTTAACAACATCACTCTGGGCTCTGGGATGTTTCGGTAGGCGTTTTTTATGACTTTTTTTGTCATTTCATAGACGATTAATAAATGGATTCATGAAGTCACTAATTTGCAGATAAATCAATAATGTGGACAATCATTTGCAGCCCTAACTGTTCTTCCCAGTCTTTGACTCATCTCTAACTTTGGTGCACACCGTTCCAAACTCAGTGATTATAGACTTCTGTGGAGTCGTAGTAATGTACACAGGCTTGTACAGTCCATCCCAGCTGTCAGCCTCCTGACATTGTCTATGCAGAAAAAAAGGACCAAACTTTTACTTCTACAACCCTGAAATACAGTCAGTCCACCAACTCTGCAACTCTGTATGTGTGTAGGACGCAGACACATATGATATTAGGAAGAATAAAAAGTGAGAAATATGGAGAAGTATTAGAGAAGCAAACAACAAAACCACTTTTTCTATTTAAACCCAAATGAAAAGCTTGTAAAGTGAGAAGAAATGAGCAAAATGCATTTCCTCATATTTCCATCTTTTGGAAGCTTTTTGTTACACAACTTCAAGAAACACACATTCATTCCCTATAGAGCACTCTTTCTTGTTCAAAAAAGCACTTTCCCAGAAATTGTGCCCCAGTATGATGACAGTGTGACAGACACACATCCATTGTGTAGCTGAGGCCTGGATGGCAGCACGATTATCAGAGAGGGTTAATTGTTTTCTGCCTGACACATAATGTGGCAGTCTGTTTCCCCTTTGCTGAACGGGTCAGGCAGACACGTCACACTGTGCACTGTAGGTCAGTGGGATGGCGATAAAAGGATGACTCAGAGCTGAGACATGGAAGGGCCACAGTGGTTTTGGGGGTGAAAGATAAAGAAGATAAGGCACAATGAGAAGTAAAAAGGAGAAGAACGGGAAATGACAAATAAAACATTGGGACGCATAAGAGCCAAACAGCTGTCAATAGGCAGTCAGCCAAATAGTGGGTGTTCAGACTATCTATCTTTCCAGTCATAAACACCAAGCACTGGTTTCATTTCAGATTTAGATATCACAGTACCATATCCAAACAACAAAACAGAAAATGTAAACTATACACCAACTATTGAGCACATTTTCTAGTTTTCAAAAGAGGTTACAAAAGATGTATGTCACAGAGTCGTACTGGAGCATGTCACACTTCTGTACAACCTGCGAGCATCGATACAGGCTTCTTTCAACAAGCCCCCGCAGCGATGGTTATGTACCGTAGCGTTTTACTGGCCCCTTCCATACCTTAGCCCCCTACACCCCGTGCTTTTATTCGAATCCCACTCATCTTCAAGCTCAGTCTGCAAATTGATCTCAGCACACCTGTAAAGTTTCAAGACTGTATCATGCTTTCACGGTGACAACATGGCCACCAAGTGATAGAACTATAAACACCTGGTAAAGTACTTAAAATGCCTCTATACTAGCTCTCACTACAGCAGGTGTCTCCAGGACCATATTGGGCCATCATGCACAGACTCAGTGTGGCTGCTAATAATGTAACGTTGTTCATGATGTCATTCCTCCATGTTGCTTTTCCTAAAAAAACTAAGTTGGTTTGCATGACTTATATGTTGAAAAGCTAAATCAAAGATGTCCCACCGATGTGTTACATCATCGTTTTACACAAGCATTCTTTTGATCTGAGGCCTGAAGGATGACAGGTAGTGATGGGCAAATGAGGCTTCATTAAGCTTTATGAGCCCACTAGATAGTGCTCTTTTTTCAACAAAGACTTTAACATACTCTATTTGTATTTTTTTTGTGTCAACTGCAATATATTTACATGCTTTGATCTTTAATAATCACATTATATTTCTCATATTGTCCAGTGCAGCACCTCTGTGTGAAAGGCTCTGTCTGACGCCTACCGCAAAACATGTGGTTAATAAATGAAAAATGTAAAGATCCAACCTTTGAAAGTCATCATTCAAACCCCTTCACCAAAGTGACCTCATAGTCATGCTGTTCCTGTTTAAATCATTTACAAATCTGGAAGGATGACTGGTGTATTTCTTGATGTCTATACCTTGTAGAAAAGCATCCGCTCCATTTGTAGATTGAGCTCTACTTACTGCTTAGCCTACATTTGACTTCAACATATATTTTGATTAAGTAAGTTATAATTATCTAATAGTGAACACTACTTCCCAACCGACTTTGTTTATTGTGAAAGACAAGTGTGAGAATTAGAGAGAACATATTCTTTCACATAGTTGACATGTGGGTTGTAGCTGTGTAATAGTGTACAGCCTTCAGAGCAGGCAGAAAAATGAAAGGTGCATTTAATGATCAGATTCTGGATGGAGAAAGAGAGGCATCTAAACGTATCACGGTTTGTTGCTGTCTTTTAAAACTAATGTTCCAATCAAAGGGCGGGGTACAGTGTGCTTGAAAATGCATGCAATAAGTTCCCTGCATACTGTCACACAGTCTCTACTTCCTTTTTCTATAGCAAGTTGGCTTCCGCAACATGCCATATTTCCACTGAGATATGCAGTTCATAAAATGTTACATTAATGCAGCTTATTTATGAAGAATGCATGTTTAGGATCAAATGTAGGCTTTTGGTTTCTCTAATCACATACCACATGTCAAACTGCGAAAGTTCGTTCCAATAGTCACTCGCACGCCAAACATCGTTTATGAATATGACAAGTCACAATTTACTCGGTTATTATGAAAACACAAAACCATATTAAGCCTGAATTAACACTTTCATTAACACATTATCCTATTATAGTGGATTCGGCATAGGTACACTCCACCATGTGTATCTTATTTGTCAAATATAAACCTTTTCCCGATAAGCCTCCCCTGTCGAGATGCACCGTTATGGAGCGTGTGTGGCCCAAAACGTAATGTTTAAATGGAGTTCATAAATGTACTAAATGGGAATAGTAATACTGCCGAATTTACCAAAGGGCATATCTGACTCATACATGCTCTGCATCTTTGCTCTAAATGGTATATATTAGCATCCACACGTAGCGCTCCACTAAAACGGGCTGTTTTTAAACGGAGTCCGCAACTCTGCAGTCTTCGCTGGAGCTTCTTACGGAGTCTGACCAACAAGTTGATGAAGACGAGATTGACAGGTGGGCAGGTGCTTCGTGCCAAATACTGTCGACTTTAAATGACTGAAGCAGACAGAATGGCCCTGTTGTAAAATACCAAACTAACTTATTCCTCTAATAACTACATGTGGACTATCGGGAAAATAGCGGGTCGAATCCGCACTGCCACCTTCTCTGTGGGCCCTAACTTTGCTCTGATAACTCGGTCGCGCCCTCGCGGAGTAACATCTCTCCCGAGGTTTATAACATCACATAGTGAATGCCAACTCAAGTGTTCACTCTCATTAAATATCTCAACACAACATAGGAAAACAGTGGCACAGAGTGCTGCAGAAAGCGAAGAGGCACACACAGTGGGACTGAAGTGACTACTCACATCTTCCATGATAAAGGACCAAACTCCGTTATGTGAGCGTCGACTCGCCTAAAATCACTCGACGTCGCCCTTATCCTCGCCGGACACGGTTTACTTCTCCCCCGTCGGTCGGCAGCTCACGCATTTCCAGCGGCGCGCGTGAATGAAGAAAAAGCAGGAACCGTGCAGTTTATGACACCGAGGGTCGTCTCCTTTTCCTCTTTTGGTGCGGAGAAAAAAGTTCGAAGAAAAAAGTTCGGTTTCCGGTTGAAGTCCCTTTACGCTCTTGAATCGAAGTCTGTCGAGGAGGAGCAACGCGGCCGGCAGCGTCTGTGCATCACCCGAGGCATCAGGGTTCAAACTCAGCACCCGAGACATTGCCGAGAGTTTGGTTTGGCCGACGTGCGTTGCGTCGAGCTGTTGCATTGCGGACAAAGACGGGCTCCACACGGCCGCAGCATCCTCTGAGGTTCATAGAAAGCAGCCCTCTCATCAAACACGCACTCTGGAGAAAACTTTTCCGTGGTTGACCAAACTTTTGAAGGGGCTGTTTCTCAGGGTTGGTATTTGAATAGATGCTTTTATACTGATTTTTTAGCCTGTTTGTACGCCTGAGTCAGGATCTGCTGGATGATGAACATTACAGTGGCCTCTCATGTTACTACACTCAACACTTCCTGGTGGGTGTGGCTGTTGGTTAGAGATGTTTAAATCTGGCAATAGAGACAAACCCAAACTTTTATTGCGTATAAAAAAACAAGTAAAGTGATGGCAACACTTTCTGATACGTCATAAAGAGCTGTGAGTGATGCTTTATCAGTGGCTAGTAAAATCATTCACTCCTGTTTAATAGATAATGAAACAAAATAGGGTGTATTGTTGTGAAACCCCCCTGTATGTTTGTTTATTATCTCATCTCATCTCATCTTCAACCGCTTATCTGGGATCAGGTCTTGGGGGCAGCAGCTTTAGCAGGGGACCCCAAACTTCCCTTTCCCGGGCCACATTAACTAGCTCTAACTGGGGGATCCCGAGGTGGAGATCTAATCTCTCCACCTGGTCCTGGGTCTTCCCCGAGGCCTCCTCCCAGCTGGACGTGCTTGGAACACCTCCCTAGGGAGGCGCCCAGGGTTCATCCTTACCAGATGATCCTGAACCACCTCAACTGGCTCCTTTCAACGCAAAGGAGCAGCAGCTCTACTCTGAGTTCCTCACGGATGGCTGAACTTCTCCCCCTCTCTCTAAGGGAGACTCCAGCCACCCTCCTGAGAAAACCCATTTCGGCCGCTTGTACCCACGACCTCATTCTTTGGGTCATGATGTGTTAATTATTTATATTGGTAAATGTATAAATGATGCTAATCCATTACAAATGCCATTAATTAAGTTGTCAGTGAACATATTTTCATCCAGAAGTAGTCACATGATCCATTCAGTCAAAGGTATCCAACAGCCCAGTTCTTCTTATCAATGGCTTACAACTTGTGTATAAAATGTGAATACATTATTTAAGAACTTGTAATAAAGACATTAGTTACAATCAGTGTTACAATCAGTTACAATTCATGAATTAAAAAAAGATTCAGCAAACGTAATACATACATACATACACATAGGTGACTGTGGCTCAGTGAAAGAGTGGGTCACCCTCCATTCGATGGCTCAGTGGTTTGATACCGGCTCCTCCAGTCCACATGTCGAAGTGTCCTTGGACAAGACACTGAACCCCAAATTGCTCAGTGTGCTGTGCATGGTGTGTGGATGTGGTGTGAATGGTTAGATTAGATGGTCTGTAGATGTCCACTGCCATCAGTGTGAATGTCTGTGTGAATGAGTGAATGTGACAAAACATTCTAGAAAGGCACTATATAAGTACAAGTCCAGTCCATTTATCATTCTTCTTATCAATGGCTTATAACTTGTGTATAAAACATAAATACATTATTTAATAACTAGTAATAAAGCCATTAGTTACATCTATCTATCTATCAGTGTTACAATCAGTTCCAATTCATGAATAAAAAAAGATTCAGCAAGCATAATACATACATAGACATACGATAAATAAACTATAACCTGCCACTTTAGAATAAAGGATCAACCAAGGCAGCCAACACAGACATGTAGAGACAATATAGTCTGCACATCGGCTGCGACCCACAGACACACAAATTAAAGTAAATAGAGAGCAATCGGTTTATACACACACCACAGAAACAGAATGACATTAAAATTGACATTCCCATTCAAATCAACAGAGCAGGCTAACTTCTGCATGAACTTCAGAATAAAACAACTTGCAATAAAATATATTTAATTGCTTCATTTTTTAATCGCTAAGTCACCAAATTCAACTTATTAAGGCTGCAGTCGAAAAGTATGGCATATTGAGTTGACCAAATTTTGAATGTTTACAACTCTCACGCCCCTCCCCCTCTACCACCCATTGAGTGCTCGTCAGTGCACGTGCACCAGATTCCTGTGAACGCGCCTGTGTCTTCTCTAATCAAAAAACATGTACACGCTACATGGAGGTAGGCTGGCTAACTTACTCATAGATAGCAAAAGCTAACGTCATTTAGAGTATGCCTAGCTTGAGGCGTGTGCCTGTGATATTGTAACATGCGTAAGGGGGAGGGGAAATCTGTAGCGTGCACAAACTGTGAACTGTGCTGAGTGGACAGGATGATACGGGCGCGGTGGATTTTCAACAACAATCTCCAGGTGTATGCAGAGGCATGTTTTTTTTCTAAAAACCGGATGATTTATGTTGTTCTTTCGGAGCAGAGTGTCGGATTCAGTGAATATGATCAAACAAATGTTGCAGACTACGACTTTAAATGATGGGCCTAAATTAAGTTCTCAAACTAGTGAGTGTGAAACACTTTGCGGCCCCACTGACATGTGATGTCATCATAACAATTAAGAACAATTGCCATTTCCTCATTAACTAGTCGGCCACAGCAAGCAGTTCAATGTCTGTTTTATTCTCATTCTATTTCTATGGCGCAAACACACAACACTATGTTTTATTTTGTAGGCGTTGCCCTCATGGCTTCGCTATTGATGAATGCCGCCTCAGCACTCACCTCCCAATCAGGAGGAAGCAATCACACACATAAATAAATATAAATAAAATATAAACATGTCAACACCTTGCAGAAGCATTTTTCGACACATAAATTGGTATTTAAGGTTTGCACCTCAAGCCATTTTACACTATGCCAAGCATTAGTAGGTCAAACCTGCAGTCACCTATGGCCCACATTGGTTGCCAGTATACAAAGACGTTTCATCCACTGAGGGATCAGTCCAGGTCAGTCTCCTTGTGTCTGCTTCTCTTTGTCTGGGTGGTCGGATGCCGCTTGCGTCCAAAAAAAAGACATGATGATAGCTATGTTTGATTGCTACTACACTGGTGCAGCTCAGGTGCTGTATCTGGCTTGCCACATGGACCACCTCATTCATAAGCAGATGGAGCTGGCAGATAAGGAGATTGTGTCGGTCAGACAGACAACAATGAATGCCTTCCTCTGGATGTCGCAGGTCGAGGTCGCACCAGTGACAGCGGCCATTCAGAAGGGGCACAGGCACTTAGTAGCTGGACCTCAAAAACTTCTCCACCAACTCCCTCTTTGGCCTGGACATCGAGCTGAGGATTGATTGTCTGGAGACAGTGAGGCAGGCGCCTGAGCAGACGGGCTCCCATCAACGGCCCCAGCAGCCCCTATGATGACAGCAGCGACAGTATCACCGGAGCTCCAGGGAGAACCACTGTGACCACAAGCCACCCCGGGTGAGAGAGGGGTGCCTGTCCAGTGAAACCTTTCGTCTCATGCATGAGCTCCTGTAACGTATACACAAACTGGCTTTTTCACTCCCCATATCAGGTGAGGCAGGTGAGGGGAAGGCAGTGCCCGAAGCCCGCTCCTCCTCAGCCTCCACTTCATGAGCTCAATCCTCCACGTCACGTCCCATTGGAGAAGTAAACACTGCCTTCCCTCTCTGCGTGAAAAAACCCTGTCCCAGCCCAAGATGGCAGGGTGGCTTTATCGACAAAGTGTGTTCAAACTCCGGTTCATGTTTCTACCATACCAGAGAGAGGAAGTGGAGGAGAGGAGCTTCCTTCTTTTCCTATATTACCACTGTTAGTGGCTGCCTTGACTTCCCGGTCACTTCCGGGTTTACCAGTAATATCAGAGATGTGAGAGATGCACACTCAACCCCAGATTACTGGCTTTCAGCCTTTGCTCTCTGTCACACAAAATTACAGTCACGTCACAGACACTGCGTTCAAAGAGCCTCTTCCTGGTGAGATGGACTCCTAATGGTACATTTGAATCCTCTCAGGGAGAAGGGGAGGAGGAGCCTGACCTACATAGATGACCAGCTGATTATTGCTTCATCATGACAGGAAGCCATGGCCCACACAGCTCTGTTGATTCAACACGCGTCTGTCAGGGGAACACATAGCAATGTCAACCCACTCAGTGGAGTCAGCCGCCACGGTGAAGGCAGGGATGATAATGTCCCTGCTGGGTCTGATGTCAGAATCTGGCATTTGGATAATGACCTCAGCACAACTTTTTTCAAAAGTCACCTCACTGAGCTCACCAGCTGCACACCAGACCTGGATCAGGCAAGGGACCATAGGGCAACACCTGAGGCATTCGAGAAAAAATTATAAATACTCACAGTCTCTATGACCAGGGGTGCAGATCCAATGTCAGGATTAGGACACACACACAAAAGTGATTTTATTTTTTCCCTGTATGCAACTCATACCATGCCACCATAAATCAAAACTTCATAGAGGCTCGCCATTTAATTCAAAAGCTCGCACATGGAACCTTTCTTGTTTATTTGTCCTTAACAGCGATCAGTGTTTACTTAACTGATATATTAGTAAATCAGCATTTTAAGGGTCTCAGTCAGTGTTGGGCTGCAACCGCTTGTCCCTATCGGGGTTGTAGGGGGCTGGAGCTGGCTGTGAGGCGGGGTCCACCCTGGACAGGACACCAGTCTATCACAGGGCACATAGAGAAGAACAGAGACAGACAACCATTCACATCTACGGGCAATTTAGAGTCATAAATGAACCTAAAACATGCATGTCTTTGGTAGGAAGCCAGAGAACCCAGAGAAAACCCACACAGACACGGGAGAACATGCAAACTCCACACAGACGGGCCCCAGCCCGATTCAAACCAGGGACCCTCTTGCTGTGAGGCGACAGTGCTTACCACCACACCACACCACTGTGCCGCCCCAAAAATGTGTAGTCTGAAAATACATTTGTTCAATTTTGAATGATTTAGGGTATTTTTTTTTTTAAATACAATCAATACAGCATAAATCTAACCTATGTGTTGCTTGTAAGTTTATGTTTTTTGAGATTAGAGTAAAAGGATTAGCCTATTTAAGAAAAACAAATAACAGTTCCCCTTTAAAGCAAAGCAACTCCTTTAGACCTACAGTATATTTCTGTTTTCTACATCAGAAGAGAGAAGTAAGTAAGGGACATTCATTTATAAAGCACCTTTCATAGATAGAAATCACAAAGTGGTGTGCATACATTTAATTCATAGTGACAACAGTTACAATAAGAACAGATTATGAGAACAGGGAGACAACATAGGTAAAAAGAGGAAACAAAATATAATACAGTTGGTAAAAGTAGAGCAGTTACTCTGACAGGTTAGCGGAAAGCCTGTCTGATTAAAAACGTTTTCACCTGCTTCATAAAGGTGTCACAGGTGTCAGGGATCTGCAGGGATAAATGGATGGTGTTCCATAAAACCGGTGCAACAGTTTCAAGGCAAAGTCACCTCTGGAATTATTACGGGTTGGAGGGACTGTGAGTAGATCATGATCGGACTCTTCAAGAGCCTGATTTGGTGCGTAAGGGAGGGGAAGGTGAGTAATATATTGAGGGGGTTGACCATTCAAAGATCTAAAAGTTAACACTAGTATTTTAAAGTGGATGCAGAATTAGTTTGGAAATCAATGCAGAGGAGGATAAAATTGGAGTGATATGCGATCTTTGTTTAGTTTAGTTTAGATAAACTACAGTTTAGTTTAGTTATAAGGGACCATGTACAAAAATAACATTGATCTCACAGAGAAAATTTGCTTCATACCAGATCTGCAGTCCCTGGGGACAGGTCAGCACAGAATACAACATATACATACATTACAGTTAAAAATATAAATTCATATCATATAATAATAAATATCATACACATATGCTAAGACCTAAGACTCCACACATACACTACATTTAAAAATAACATTTAAATGTAAAGTGGCTGAAGGATCTTTATTTGGCAATGTCCTCAGCTGGTAAAATCATGAGCGCACAAGGCTTATCTAAAGACATTGATTGGTCAAGGATGACACCTAAATTTTGTATTTTATGCTCAACACAAACACCAAATATGTTGTTTAATGATCACATTTGATCATCAGGAGAAATAAAAAGAGCTTCGGTCTTGTTAGCATTTAACAGCAGGCAGTTCTCAGTGAACCTAAGCTTGATGAAACATTCATTAAAAATGGACAATTTGTTTTTTCATCAGGAGAAGTAAAGGGGCAGGCATGAGCTGTTCTGCTGAGACTGAAAAACTCCTACGGGCAAGAGGAAACAGGAAAAGCAGAGCCGAGATCAAGTAGCACCAGTAATGACCAATTCCCGTCATCTGCGGCCATCATTATGCCATTAGTAACCTTAAGAAGAGTGGTTTCTGTTGAATGTTATGTGTTTCTAATACAACTGTAAGTTATGTGGCAACAACGTGTTCCAGTGTGGGATATAGAGTAGGCCTATAATTTATTGGGAGGGTGGGGTCTAAATTTGGCTTTTTCAGCAAGGCTTGAACTATAGCATATTTAAATAATAAATAAGAGCAAGGATGAGGAAACAACCTCAAGGGGGGCAAAAGAAGGCTTAATTTTATTCAACACTTTAGTGATCTACTGCAAATCAACAATTTAAAGATCTACTGACACAGGGGAAAAGGAGTTCAGTCAGTGTTCGAAAAATCACTAGATGAGATCAGGTTGGCAATCATCATTTCGCTTAAACAGATAAAAAGTTCTCCATGATGAAGCAGGTGGTGTGCTGACTTTCTACATTTCTGCTTAAAACTGCGGATGGGCTCATAAATCCAAGGTGAAGATTTTACAGAACCACATCTAATACAGAGGAGCACTGATCATCAAATACTGACCAATGTTTCCACATCATGACATTTTGACATGACATCAGGGTCAAATAAAGCTGTGAAAGGAAGCGCGAGAGAGAGAGAGAGAGAGAGAGAGAGAGAGAGAGAGAGAGAGAGAGAGAGAGAGAGAGAGAGAGGAGAGAGAGATGAGAGAGAGAGAGAGGAGAGAGAGAGAGAGTAGAGAGAGGAGGAGAGAGAGAGAGAGAGAGAGAGAGAGAGAGAGAGAGAGAGAGAGAGAGAGAGAGAGAGAGAGAGAGAGAGAATTGTAGCAGGGAACTGATGAAGGGGGTATGCGAGGCTACCCGGACGACAAAGTGGTGCGGACATGTGCAGCAACATCATATCCACTGAATCCATTGAAATCGATTGAACTATCACAGTGAATAACACTCTGTTTTCATAACCTGTCGCCTGTGTGACGGCCCTGTGGAGAAGCTAACGACATGATGTTGACTCGTGAATAATGTCTGAAGCAGCTTTAGAGGAAGCTTCCGTGTTATCGTCCATTTACTGCGGAGAAGGAGAGTTCCAGCTCATCCAGCAGTCCGGTGAGCGGACTCTAGCTAACATGTCGCTGCAAACACTGTCGTATCTGTACAAGTTAGGCTGACCATGTCAACATACAACCTGAAACTTTTGGCATCAACACAGGCGAAAGTGATATTTTGAAGCTTCAGTGCTTATACGGCCAGCTGTCAAGTTTACAGTTACCTATAGGCTCCTATGCTCCTAAGCTGCCCACCCGGATACAGAGGGGTGGCGCTTTCAATGATAAATGCATGCTATCAAAAACAAACACACAATTCATCGCTATCTGATTCTGTCATTTGTTTCTGACCAACTTAAAACTGAGTCATACACGTAACAATAACGCTGTGCACGTTATTGTTTTTTCTGCTCAATAAATTGTCGATTAAATCGTTTATCGATTATATCTGTAAAAGTGAGTTCCTCCACAAAGATTCATGCTCATAAGTTCCTTGGAAATAAGTAATTCAGAATGAAAAACAGCCTTAAAAAAAGGATTGATCGACTAAAGAAATCATCATCATCATCACTCCGTTTGCCCACTAGGTCAGGATGGGCTCATGGTCCAAATCAACAGCACAGTTGGAGGAGAAAGAGGGCTGGACGTGAGACTGTTGTTCCATCTGCACCCCCGCTACCCGTCATGTCCCCCCGCCATCTCTGTCTCTTCCACTGGTCTTTCTAGAACTCAGTGTCACAACATCAGACAGAAGCTGCTGGATCAAGCTGCAGCTTTACCTCCAGAACCGATGGTTCATCAGCTGGTGGAGTGGTTGCAGGTAAATTAACTTAAGCCGCGTTTCCATCAAACACTTGTGGTGTAGTACCTTGAGAATCATACGTAACCCACAGGAACATGTACCTAAACACTACATCTATATTGCATTTCAACCGCAGATGGTGCTCTTAAATGCACCGTTAGTGGATGATAAGAGCAGTCGACAGCCATGCACTGAGAAACGTGAGGAGAAATATTTGAATTTGTCACTGCTCCATCCAGCTCTCGCTGTATTTCCTCCTCACAGACGATGCAGAGGAACATTAGCAGCAATCAACAGACTGCAGTGTTTCTCGCTCCATCTTTTAGTTTGGATCAGCGCGCTAGGTAACTTAACAGAGGCGTAATGAAGCACTTCTATTGGTGCCATCCACAACTTTTGTTTGGAAACTCAAAATGAACTGCTCTTATGTGTAACAAACTTAACTGAACTTAACCAGACTGCATGGTGGAAACCAGGCTTTACTGACTGCCCAATGAACTGTAACTATGGATTTAGCATATAATCAAACAAAATTTTATATTAAATGAATGCTCCTCAAATAATACTTGATCTGTGTTACAAATAGTGTGTGGAGTTGACAGAGAACTGCAAAGGTGGTGAGCAGGAGGTGACAGAGAAAGAGGAGCAGTGGATGGCTGTGCTGTCGTTAGACCACATTCGATCCCGTAATCGTTACATCAGTCTGCTGGAGCGCTGGACCCAGCAGCTGCAGCTCACTGGGAGGTTATTACTGGGACGAAAAATACTGGTTATTCTGCTGGGAGCCAGGCCCAACATCAAGGTACCAACCCACATGTTTCAGCACTCCATCACACACAGTCTTACAGACACTATTCTTTGGCTTAAACTTTAAAATCTTAAAAACCATGTGTTTCAGGGGCATTCTGAGATTTCTTGGGGCCTTTTTGCCCCCCCCCCCTTCTGACACTGATCTTAAATGATGTGTATCACTATTACATGATCACATCTTTACCGCATTATTACCAAGGTAAATTCATACAATAATGTCCATGATTGTACGGTCCATTAGTACCCTCTGGCTCACACCAGAATGAAGACATTTCCTATAAATACACCCTGGACAGGGACGCCAGTCTATCGCAGGGCACGAACAGAGACAGACAACCATTCACACCTATGCGCAATTTCAGAGTCATCAATTAACCTAACACCTGCATGTCTTTTGGATTGTGGGAGGAAACCGGAGTACCCGGAGAAAACCCATGCAAACTCCACACAGAAAGGCCCCTGCCAGGATTTGAACCAGGGACCTTCTCACTGTGAGGCGACAGTGCTAACCGCTAACCCCCCCTCCCCCATTATATTGTATGAAAATTTGGAAATTCTAGCAACATTGTATGGTCCATTAGTATCCTCTGGCTCACACCAGAATGAAGACATTTCCTATAAACTTGAAGACCAGTGCACTTTTCCTCAGTATGAACAGGGCAACATCTGCAGTATCGAATGATAATAATGTATTTCTATTAGAAAGATGGAGAACAAGTAATAAAAATAAAACTATTTTGTATATTGTGCCAACTTTAATTACACCATATAAATATATTACTGCATGTTAATAGTTTTGCACATTTCCTCATTGACAGTTAGTGGTGTGGAGTGTTGGTGAAGGTGGGGGTCGAAGGGACTTTAATGCGCTGTAGCGTCCTCCAGATGGCAGCAGAGAGAAGGCATGGTGATTCAATTCAATTCAAAAAACTTTATTTGTCCCCGGGGGGCAATTCAGGGCAGACAGAGCAGCAAATAACAACAGTGCAACTATACAAAAACATTTTAACCTAACACAAGAATAAAGTGTAAGAGAAGAGTAAGTGTCAGGATGTTAGTGTGTTAGTACAGGTTAGAATAAGTGTCAGGATGTTAGTGTGTTAGTACAGGTAGAATAAGTGTCAGGATGTTAGTGTGTTAGTACAGGTTAGAATAAGTGTCAGGATGTTAGTGTGTTAGTACAGGTAGAATAAGTGTCAGGATGTTAGTGTGTTAGTACAGGTAGAATAAGTGTCAGGATGTTAGTGTGTTAGTACAGGTAGAATAAGTGTCAGGAGGTTAGTGTGTTAGTACAGGTAGAATAAGTGTCAGGATGTTAGTGTGTTAGTACAGGGTAGAATAAGTGTCAGGATGTTAGTGTGTTAGTACAGGTAGAATAAGTGTCAGGATGTAAGTGTGTTAGTACAGGTAGAATAAGTGTCAGGAGGTTAGTGTGTTAGTACAGGTAGAATAAGTGTCAGGATGTTAGTGTGTTAGTACAGGTTAGAATAAGTGTCAGGATGTTAGTGTGTTAGTACAGGTTAGAATAAGTGTCAGGATGTTAGTGTGTTAGTACAGGTAGAATAAGTGTCAGGAGGTTAGTGTGTTAGTACAGGTAGAATAAGTGTCAGGATGTTAGTGTGTTATTACAGGTTAGAATAAGTGTCAGGATGTTAGTGTGTTAGTACAGGTAGAGTAAGTGTCAGGATGTTAGTGTGTTAGTACAGGTAGAATAAGTGTCAGGATGTTAGTGTGTTAGTACAGGTAGAATAAGTGTCAGGATGTTAGTGTGTTAGTACAGGTAGAATAAGTGTCAGGATGTTAGTGTGTTAGTACAGGTTAGAATAAGTGTCAGGATGTTAGTGTGTTATTACAGGTAGAATAAGTGTCAGGATGTTAGTGTGTTAGTACAGGTTAGAATAAGTGTCAGGATGTTAGTGTGTTAGTACAGGTTAGAATAAGTGTCAGGATGTTAGTGTGTTAGTACAGGTAGAATAAGTGTCAGGATGTTAGTGTGTTAGTACAGGTAGAATAAGTGTCAGGATGTTAGTGTGTTAGTACAGGTTAGAATAAGTGTCAGGATGTTAGTGTGTTAGTACAGGTTAGAATAAGTGTCAGGATGTTAGTGTGTTAGTACAGGTAGAATAAGTGTCAGGATGTTAATGTGTTAGTACAGGTAGAATAAGTGTCAGGATGTTAGTGTGTTAGTACAGGTAGAATAAGTGTCAGGATGTTAGTGTGTTAGTACAGGTTAGAATAAGTGTCAGGATGTTAGTGTGTTAGTACAGGTAGAATAAGTGTCAGGATGTTAGTGTGTTAGTACAGGTAGAATAAGTGTCAGGATGTTAATGTTAGTGTTAGAATCAAGTAGACCAGTAAGAACATAGTAACAGAATAAGTCCGGTGTGAACATAATAACAGAATAAATAAGTGGAGGAGTGCAACAGACCGGAGTAACATTTAAACAGAATAAATAAGTGGCGTACTGCAACAGACCAGTAACATTATAAACAGAGTGAACAGAATAAGTGGAATTGTGCATCAAACCAGTAGTTCACAGCTTTGAGGACAGGAGTGGAGGTAGATGGAGGTGAATGCTACTGGTTCTGTGGAGGCAGCGTGATCTGAAGATGTTTTTCAGTCAGGGCACAATTATTCTCTGGGCTGGGTTCTAGAGAGCTCTTCTGTCTGCTGCTGAACAGCTGGTATACTATACTGTAATATAGTATGCAGAGCTGTGGTACAAGGGCACAGGCAGCTTCACGGTTAGGTTAGTGTCCTTGGGGAGTAAAGGCGAAGTTGAGCCTTTTTAACTGTGATGCTTAGAGAAGCTTAAACAAGATAAGGTTTGGATTTTTTTTTTTTAATTAAATGAATTAAATGATAAATTGATCATCAAAATAGTTACAGATTAATTTTATGTTGACTGACTAATAATTGCAGCTCTGATCTAAGATATACAGTGCTGAGGCTAAAGGGTTCAGTATGCTGTTAACAAGTCCTCACTGGCTTCCGTAGAAAAGCAAGAGCATCAGTAGTTTGCCTCAAAACAACATCTGTTTACATTCAAGTGACAGCGCTCTCAAGTGGTCATAGGGATTATGATTCTTCTGTCAAGCGCAAAGGAGGAAGTCATATGATGTTATTATAAATTGATTATGGCTGACTTCCAAATCACATCATTTTTGTATGTACATACACATACCTTTTCTTTAAGCATGTTCTGCATCTCCCTTTACAAGTATGAATACAAGTGGGATATACCACTTCTCACTAACATTTTGTCTTGAACTTTGACCCTCTTGTCACATACTGTATTCTGTGCAAAGGATTGTGGGTCAGAAAAGCTGGCTTGCATTCTGCATCATCTAATTCAATTCAATTCAATTCAATTCAATTTTATTTATAGTGTCAAATCATAACAAAAGTTATCTCAGGACACTTTACAGAGTAGGTAAAGACCACACTCAATGACTTATTTATGATTTACATAGACCCAACAATTCCTCTGTAGAGTACAGTGGCAACGAAAACCTTCCCTATTACAGGCAGGAACGTCAGACAGACCCAGCTCTGTGGAGGACGGCCATCTGTCTTGACCGGTTGGGGAGGAAGAAAAGGAGAGAGAAAGAGAGAAAAGACACACAGATGGACAGGGAGAGACAGACAGACACACTTCCAGAGATGCAAGCAAAGCCGAAACAGAGCAAACAGTAACTATAATATTTATAGTAATGTGAATATGACGTATATGTTAAGGCAGTTAATACAACAGAATAGTAGAAACAAGCACAGCTAAGGTGACAGAATATGAAAATGATAATAATTATGGTGGCAAACACGATCAATGATGAGTAGTGGCAATAGCAGCTACGATACAGCTACAAATTTTATAGTTTATTAAACTAGTGATAGTATATATGAGTAACAGTGACAATAGCAGCAGGAAGCGTCATGTAGGACCACGGCAGCAAGCACCACCACGATCAGCAGAGACCTGCGAGACGACAAAGCACAAACAGCTCCGGGGAAGAAGCTGAATCAGTAACATGCATTGATGGGACATGAATGATTCAGACAGAGAGGAGAGAAGCTCAGAGTATCAGGAAAAGTATTATCCCCCGGCAGACTAGGCCTATAGCAGCATCATTAAGCAGAATAAAGTCTTATCGTAAGCCCTAGCTGTAAGCTTTATCAAAAAGGAAAGTTTTAAGTTTACTTTTAAATAAGAGGACAGTGTCTGCCTCCCGAATAACATTTGGGAGTTTGTTCCACAGGAGAGGAGCTTGGTAGCTGAAGGCTCTGCCTCCCATTCTACTTTTGGAGACTCTAGGAACGACGAGTATCCCTGCATTCTCAGAGCGCAGAGATCTAGTTGGGTGATACGGTACTATGAGCTCTTTAAGATACGACGGAGCCTGACCAATAAGAGCTTTGTACGTAAGGAGAAGGATTTTAAATTGTATTCTAGATTTTACAGGTAGCCAGTGCAGAGAAGCTAATACAGGAGAAATATGTTCTCTTCTATTTGTTTTAGTTAGTACACGAGCTGCAGCATTTTGGACCAACTGGAGACTCTTAACAGACTTATTGGAGCAGCCTGATAATAAGGAATTGCAATAGTCCACCCTAGAAGTAACAAATGCATGAACAAGTTTCTCTGCATCTTTCTGAGACACAATGTTCCTAATTTTTGCAATATTACGCAGGTGAAAATATGCAGTCCTTGTTGTTAGTTTTATGTGAGAATCGAAGGACATATCCTGATCAAAAATAACACCCAGATTCCTTACTGTGGTGCTGGAGGACAACACTACATCATCCAGAGTAACAATATCTTTAGCTATTGAATTTCGGAGGCCTTTGGGGCCAAGTACAATAATTTCAGTTTTATCTGAGTTTAACATCAGGAAATTGCAGGTCATCCAGCTTTTTATTTCCTTAATGCACATTTGAAGTTTATCTAACTGATGGGTTTCTTCTGGTTTGATCGACAAATATAATTGTGTATCATCAGCATAACAATGAAAATTTATGGAGTGCTTCCTTATAATAATTCCTAAGGGAAGCATATATAAGGTGAAAAGAATCGGTCCAAGGACAGAACCCTGTGGGACTCCGTGACTAACTTTAGTGTGCATGGAGGATTTGTCATTAACATGTACAAACTGAGATCTATCTGATAAATATGACTTAAACCAGCTCAGTGCGGTTCCTTTAATGCCGATCAGATGCTCTAGTCTGTGTAGCAGGATGTGATGGTCAATAGTGTCGAAGGCAGCACTAAGATCTAGTAAGACAAGTACAGAGACAAGTCCTTTGTCTGAAGCTATTAGAAGGTCGTTAGTAATTTTCACCAGTGCTGTCTCAGTGCTATGATTTGCTCTAAATCCTGACTGGAAATCCTCAAATAACTCATTATTATGTAAAAAGTCACACAACTGATTGGCAACTAATTTCTCGAGGATCTTAGAGAGAAAAGGAAGGTTAGATATAGGTCTATAGTTGGCTAGTACCTCAGGATCAAGACTGGGCTTTTTAAGAAGAGGTTTAATTACAGCTACTTTAAAAGACTGTGGTACATAACCTGCTGACAAAGATATGTTAATCATATCTAATACAGGAGTGCTAATTAAAGGTAACACTTCTTTAAGTAACCTAGTTGGAATAGAGTCTAGAAGACAAGTAGAAGGTTTTGATGCTGAAATAGTAGAGTTTAATTTGTTAAGGTCGACTGTAGAAAAGCAGTCCAAGAATATTTCAGGTCGTACAGTTTGTAAGGTTCCTGGGTTTGATGAACAAATAGTGCCAAGCGAGTTGATTTAGTCTTATATAGTTATAATTTTGTCATTAAAGAAGGTCATGAAGTCGTTACTACTGAGGGTTATAGGAATACATGGCTCAATAGAGCTGTGGCTCTCTGTCAGCCTGGCTACAGTGCTAAAAAGAAATCTAGGATTGTTCTTATTCTCCTCTATTAAAGATGAGTAATAGGCTGCTCTGGCATTACGGAGGTCTTTCCTATAGGTTTTAAGACTTTCTTGCCAAACTAAGTGAGATTCCTCCAGTTTAGTAGAGCGCCATTTACTTTCCAACTTTCGCGATATTTGTTTTAATTCACGGGTTTGTGAGTTATACCACGGAGCTAACTTCCTCTGTTTTATTATCTTCTTTTTTAAAGGAGCAACAGAGTCAAGTGTTGTTCTTAGAGAGCCTGCAAACCTTTAAACAAGGTGATCAATTTCAGAGAAACTAACGTTAGTGCAGGAGTCTTGAATATTAGGATGAGGCATTAAAGTAAATGAAGATGGAATCGCTTCCTTAAATTTAGTTATAGCACTATCAGATAAACATCTGGTGTAGACACTTTTACCCAGTGGTGAGTAGTCCTGTAATATGAATTCAAAAGTTATTAAATAATGGTCCGATAAAATAGGATTCTGTGGAAAGACTATTAAGTCATCAATTTCCACACCATAAACCAAAACAAGGTCGAGGGTGTGATTAAAACAGTGAGTAGGTCTATGTATACTCTGACTAAAACCAATCGAATCTAATAGAGAGATAAACGCGATACTGAGACTATTATTATCGCTGTCCACATGAATATTAAAATCACCTACAATTATTACTTTGTCGGATTTAAGGACTAAATTTGACAGAAACTCTGAGAATTCGGACAGAAATTCAGAGTAGGGACCGGGAGCACGGTACACTATAACAAATATAATTGACTGCACAGTTTTCCAGGTTGAATGTGAAAGACTAAGAACAAGACTTTCAAATGAATTATAATTTAGTTTAGGTTTAGGGTTTATTAATAGGCCTGAATTATAAATAGCTGCAACGCCTCCTCCTCGACCACTGCCTCGAGAAATATGAGTATTAATATGACTGGGAGGAGTGGATTCATTTAGGCTAACATATTCTTCGGGACGCAGCCAGGTTTCGGTCAGACAGAGTAAATCAATATGGTTGTCTGATATCAGATCGTTTACTAATACAGCTTTAGATGAGAGAGATCTAATGTTTAAAAGTCCACATTTTATTTTCTGATATTGTTGCATTGTCGCAGATTTTGCGTTGATTTGTATCAAGTTTTTCTTTATAGCTCCTCTTCTGTTCATTTTTGATCTGTTTAATTTAAATGATCGTGGGGCAGACAGTGTTTGTATACTAAACTGAGCTGGAAAATGCTCCACAGGGAGCGCAGAGAGGTGTGTAAGACTGCCACTCTGCTTCCTGGGCACCTGCGATAAGGGCAGCGCAGAGAGGTGTATTAAACTGCGACTCTGCTTCCTGATCCCAACACTGGGTTGTCATGGTTTTAGACCGCTAACAACTGCGTCCAGGTTCTTAGATATGAGAGCAGCACCCTCCAAAGTAGGATGAATACCATCTCTCCTAATAAGACCAGGTTTTCCCCAGAAAGACTGCCAATTATCTGACTGGATGTAGTAGGACATCATGGTATTTTTGGCATACTGTATTTGTAATACTTCTTTTTCTGGCTTACTAAATACTGTAGTGTGGTAGTTTGTATTGGGACAGCAGGAGTCCCAAATGTCTCCCTATGGAGTCTATTCTGACTGTTTTGACCGCCATCATGTCTCCTCAGGAGTTTTGTCGCCTTTTGAAAAGGGTGAAGGTGGATGTGGATTCTTCAGGCAAGAAATGCAAAGAGAGGATGATGAAGGTTCTCACTGAAAGCCCTTTGTCTTCCTCCTGTGGATATGGGTATGAATCACAGACATTTTACTCTGATACAGCAAACAAAAGGAATAAGGGCAGTACTGGATCACACAGCAGTGTTACTGCAGCTCTTACATACTGTCATTTTTCTCTGTGTTCCTCTGCATGTCTTCCTATCAGTCTCCAGGGTTTTGTGGTGAAGAACTATGAGTCATTACCAGAGCTGACTGCAGCCTTCCAGGAAATGAACATGACAGAGCTTTACGAGCAGTTACTGCCATCATTGAGTGACTGACAGCACACAGGTTACCAAAGGGACTGAACCTAAACTGAGAAGATCCTTGACAATATTCAGACTAAACAAGTACAGCCTGACTGTCGAAACAGGTGCAGCTGTTCCATATTAAATGTAAGGCCTCCTCGTGATACCCAAGTACAACATAACGCATCTGCTCAACAGCAGACACAAAGGGCTCTGCTCAGTTGTATATTTTGTGCCTCCTCTCTTCTCCATCCTCCTGCCTGTGACCCGGAAATCGCTCCATCGTAAAGGAAGTCTTGATTCCTTAAATGCATCTTGAGGAGAGAGGAGGCTTGCCAGAGGAGCTGAATATACATATATACAGTACTTTGTATAGATAGACATGAACATGTTTGTGTGTATTATCCAGGGTGAGGTCGTGGAGGGGGTAGACTAAGCACAGTATTCCAGACCTTCCTCAATCATAGGAACAATCATATATATATTATTTATATAGCTCTTTTCACGGAAAGATTTGTAGTGCTTCACAATAAAACATATAAATATATATGTGTGTGTGTGTGTGTGTGTGTGTGTGTGTGTGTGTGTGTGTGTGTGTGTGTGTGTGTGTGTGTGTGTGTGTGTGTGTGTGTGTGTGTGTGTGTGTGTGTGTGTGTGTGTGTGTGTGTGTGTTAAATAAATACAAATCTGTACCTTCCCGCCATTGTGAATTCAATTTAAAATGAATTTATAAGTTGTCACTAATCAAATCAAATCAACTTTATTTATATAGCACCTTTCATATATGTATATCCCCACCGAGAACAGTCGTAGCCCACGATTACGGGGGACACCTCCACAGAGACAACCCAACTGTCCAGGCCCGGACAACCCCCAGGACAGCACACCCCAACTATCCAGGCCCGGACAACCCCCAGGACAGCACACCTGCAGGCAGGCCAGACAGAGCTCTCGGAGTGGAAGGCCCCCATGAGGAGAACAATGGAGCTGGAAACTAAGAGACAATAAATAAAATAGGTAATAAAAGAGATGAAAAACCTCCTAAAACAAAATAAATAAATGTTAATATGAATTACTGAGGCAAAACATAAGTAAATTAATAATAAAACATTTAACAGAAAACTGAAAGAAAAGGACAGGACAGGATAAATGAGTAATACTAAAAGAGACAGAGGACTCAGTTAAAAGCTAAATTAAAAAGGTGAGTCTTGAGCCTGCGTTTAAAAGCATCAACAGACTCAGTGGCCCTGAGGACCTCCAGCAGGCTGTTACACAGGCGAGGGCCATAATGATAAAATGAGGCTTCACCAAAGGTTTTGGTTCTTACATTAGGGACAGATAGAAGACCAGTACTGATGACGGTGGATCTCAGGGTCCCTGAGGGCCGATACAGTTAAAGCAGGTCAGACACATAAGAAGGGCCAAGGCTGCTAAGACACTTAAAAACTAATAAAACAACGTTAAAATCAATCCTGAAGCGCACAGGGAGCCAATGCAGCGATTCTAAAAGTGGTGTAATGTGAGCCCGCCTTCGTGCAGCTGAGTTCTGGAGCAGCTGAAGATGTAAAATGCTCTTTTTCAGGAGAGCAGAGAGCAGGGCATTACAGTAATCGGACCGGCTAGAGATAAAGGCATGCATTAGCACCTCTGTGCTGCCAGAGAGAGAAACGGGTGGACTCTGGCTATGTTCTTAAGATGGTAAAAACCAATCTTTGTAGTATTTCTGATGCCTAGGTATTTTATGCACTGTGGATGTTTCAAAGCAATTAGTTTTAATAAAAGTTTCTCTCTCTTGCCTTCAGGACCAATACCAAATTAAAACCTCTGTTTTGTCCTGGTTGAGCTGTAAGAATTTTTTCTGCCATCCATGACCTTATATCTAAATTACAGGAATCAGTAGGCCCAGTATCATCAGGAGACACAGCAATGCAGAGCTGTGTATCATCAGCGTAGCTGTGAAAATTGATGCAGTGTCTCCTAATGATGCCCCAAGGGGGAGCATATATAATTAAAAAGCATGAACCTAAGATCGACCCCTGGGGCACCCCACACTTACCTTCATGCGTTCCTGAGGAACATGCATCGATGCTTACAAGAAAGTGACTAGCAGCAGCTGTGCTACACATCATATTTAATTGACTCCACTTGGCCAAATGTAGCTTCTTGAGGCATTTTCTTTATTTTCTAATTCAGCTGTCTGTTAAACAAAGGGTTGAAAGCCATTAACGTTTAATATACCGTAGGTGCTGAAAGCACACTGATTTGCCCTTCCTTTGGCCTTTTTCTTGTAACCAAGAGCACCATCTAGTGGTGTCAACAAATACAACAAAGAATTCATGCTTAGTAATTCATTCATCACCACTTTGCTTTAAAATGATGGCTCAACAGACTTGACTCCTGTCTCTTCCTCGTCCATCACATTTCACGTGGGAGAGACAGACATGAGATATGATACGAAGTATGTAGTGTTATTGATTGAATGCTTTCATGAAAGACATACCATGTTGAAATAATCCATCCATCCATCCATCTTCAACCGCTTGTCCCTATCGGGGTCGCAGGGGGGCTGGAGCTGATCCCAGCTGACATCGGGCAAGAGGCGGGGTACACCTGGGGGTACACCAAGGACGCCAATTTCTAATCATAAATGAACCAAACACGTGCATGTCTTTGGACTGTGGGAGCAAGCCGGAGAACCTGGAGAGAACCCACGCAGACTCCTCACAGAAGGGCCCCAACTGGGGTTCGAAGCAGCAACCTTTTTGCTGTGAGGCGACAGTGCTAACCACCACAACACCAATGCCGAGTCAGTGGCGTACGTCCATTGATTATTTCGGTTACTATAATTTCCCTCGGGATAAATAAAGCTTCTTGAATCTTGAATATAAGTTTAGTTCTGTTTCCTTTGTAAAGGTTATAACTACACCTTTGCTGCTTAAACGTCCCATGATATTTTCTGTGGTAAAATTACTGCATGTGTGGAAATGTTTACATTTCCCAAAAGCAGTATCTCTAATCATTAAAGAAAACACTCATACATCACGATTCCATAGCCTGAATTATATAAAGAGCAACATTGTCTACAGGGACTGGTAGAAGGGAAATGAAATGTGCCACCTTTTTATCTAGATGTTTTTAATTCAACATGTTCGAAACTTGAATGAATCTCATTTCATCTCATCTCATCTTCATCCGCTTATCCGGGGTCGGGTCGCGGGGGCAGCAGCTTTAGCAGGGGACCCCAAACTTCCCTTTCCCGGGCCACATTAACCAGCTCTAACTGGGGGATCCCGAGGCGTTTCCAGGCCAGTGTGGAGATAATCTCTCCACCTAGTCCTGGGTCTTCCCAGAGGCCTCCTCCCAGCTGGACGTGCTTGGAACACCTCCCTAGGGAGGCGCCCAGGGGGCATCCTTACTAGATGATCCTGAACCACCTCAACTGGCTCCTTTCAACGCAAAGGAGCAGCGGCTCTACTCCGAGTTCCTCACGGATGGCTGAACTTTTCACCCTATCTCTAAGGGAGACTCCAGCCACCCTCCTGAGAAAACCCATTTCAGCCGCTTGTACCCGCAACCTCGTTCTTTCGGTCAAGACCCAGCTTTTTTATGACCATAGGTGAGGGTAGGAACGAAGATTGACAGGTAGATCGAGAGCTTTGCCTTCCGGCTCAGTTCTCTTTTCGTCATGGTGCGGTAGAGCGACTGCAACACTGCCCCCCTTGCTCCGATTCTCCGGCCAAACTCACGCTCCATCGTCCCCTCATTCGTGAACATGATCTCGAGGTACTTGAACTCCTTCACTTGGGGTAAGGACTCATTCCCTACCTGGAGAAAGCAATCCACCGGCTTCCTGCTGAGAGCCATGGCCTCAGAATAAGAGGTGCTGATCCTCATCCCAGCCGTTTCACACCGATCCAGTGAGTGCTGAATGAGTGCTATAGGACGAACCCTCCTTTCCAGCACCTTGGAAGTAGACTTTACCAGGGAGGCTGAGTAGTGTGATACCCCTGTAATTGGCACACACCCTCTGGTCCCCCTTTTTAAATAGGGGAACCACCACCCCGGTCTGCCACTCCCTTGGCACTGTCCCAGACTTCCAAGCAATGTTGAAGAGACGTGTCAACCAAGACAGCCCCTCCAAACCCAAAGCTTTCAGCATTTCTGGTGTTTTTTGACTACCTAAGTGGCTTCTGCCAGAGATATTGACAATGATTCCCCATCAGCCTCCAGCTCTGCCTCTTCAAAAGAGGGTGTGTTGGTTGGATTAAGGAGTTCCTCAAAGTGCTCCTTCCACCGCCCGATTACCTCATCAGCTGAGGTCACCAGCGTCCCGTCCTTACTGTAAACAGCTTGGACGGTTCCCCGTTTCCCCCTCCTGAGATGTCGAATGGTTTTCCAGAAGCACCTTGGTGCCGCCCGAAAGTCCTTCTCCATGACTTCTCCAAACTCCTCCCACATCGTTGCTTTGCCTCTGACACAGCAGAAGCTGCAGCCCTTCTGGTCCTTTGGTACCTTGCAACTGCTTCTGGAGTCTTCTGGGATAACATATCTCGGAAGGCCTCCTTCTTCAGTCGAACAGCTTCCCTGACCACCGGTGTCCACCATGGTGTTTGAGGCTTACCGCCGAGGCACCTAAGAGGCGGCACCTAAGACTTGAGGCACCTAAGACCTTGAGGCCACAGCTCACCGCTGCAGCTTCAGCAATGGAAGCTGTGAACATTGCCCACTCCGGTTCAATGCCCTCAACCTCCACAGGGATGCCAGAAAAGCTCCGCCGGAGTTGTGAGTTGAAAATCTCTCGGACAGGGGCCTCCTCCAGACGTTCCCAGTTCACCCGCACTACTCGTTTGGGTTTACCTGGTTTGTCCAGAATCTTCCCCCATCCTCTGACCCAACTCATCACCAGATGGTGATCAGTTGACAGGTCTGCCCCTCTCTTCACTCGAGTGTCCAAAACATACGGCCTCAGATCAGATGATACGATCACAAAATCTATGATCGACCTTTGGCCTAGGGTGCTTTGGTACCACGATCACTTATGAGCATGCTTATGTTTGAACATGGTGTTAGTTATAGACAATCCGTGACTAGCACAGAAGTCTAATAGCTGACGACCACTCGGAATTAGATCAGGGAGGCTGTTCCTCTCAATCACGTCTCTCCAGGTGTCCCTATCATTGCCCATGTGGGCGTTGAAGTCTCCCAGCAGAATTATGGAGTCCCCTACTGGAGCCCCATGCAGGACTACCACCCGCAGACGTAAGGAGGCGACCCTCTCGTCCCCAACACCGTGGCGCTCACCCTGGGCAACTTCAGAGAACAATAGTGTCCAACCCCTATCCAGTAGTACGGTTCCAGAACCGAGACTGTGTGTGGAGGTAAGCCCCACCAGATCTAACTGGTAGTGCTCCACCTCCCGTACAAGCTCCGGCTCCTTCCCCAACAGAGAGGTGACATTCCACGTCCCCAGAGCCAGCTTCTGCTGTCCGTGTCTGGTCCATCGAGGCCCCTCACCTTCACTGCTACCATTGCAGCAGCGCACCCAACTCCAGCGGTTCCTCCTGTGAGTGGTGGGCCCACAGGATGGAGAGGAGGGAGGTGCCACGTCACTTCTGGGCCTGGCTACTTGGCCCCAAAGGCCTCCAAAACTCACTAGCTAAAGATATTGTTACTCTGGATGATGTTATGTTGTCATCCAGCACCACAGTAAAGAATCTGGATGTAATTTTTTACCAGGATATGTCCTTCGATTCTCTCTTCATTCTAACGACAAAGAATGCATATTTTCACCTGCGTAATATTGAGAAAATTAGGAACATTGGCCCTCATTTATCAAACGAACGTACGGCAGAAAAACGTGCGTACGACCATTTCCTGTCAAATGTCTGCATTTATCAATTTGGACGTGAGCGGGAGCTACGATCAAATCTCACGTTTGTGTACGCACATTTGAGCCTGTGGATTTGCGGTGCAGCACAGCAAAATCTTGCTGAAAATAATGAACAAACCTCAGCTGTCATTAAGCATAAGCAGTCACATATTAAGAACAGATCAAAACGGATTCTTAAAACGAATAAAAAAAATAAAAATTGTGGTTGGAGCAATTGATTGTACTCATGTGCGTCTGAAGGCACCATCCATGAATGATTACGCATTCATCGACCGCAAAAACTACCACTCGATAAATGTACAGGTGATTTGTGATGCCAAGCTATCGCTTTTAAACGTGGTGGCCAGGGGGACACACACGATTCTTTTAAATATCAAAACAGCTCGGCTCCAGCCCCCCGCGACCCCGACATTGAATTAATGAATGAATGTGTTGGCGCGCGGCTGCAGAAAGACGCACTGCAGAGCCATAGTCATCTCCTCGGTAAGTGGCTACCCTCGATAAATTGAATTAAATCAAACAAGGTATCAGATGATTAACATCTCGATATGGTTCTTCTAGGTGACAAAGGTATCCTCTTACGGAATACCTAATAACCCTGCTGGCAAACCCCGCTACAGAGCAAGAGCGCCGGTGTGTGCCGTATTCAGCACCCCTGCCGTGAAATGCACCCCCTTGCATTATAGGTGATATTCTGGTTCAGAAGGCTGTTGTTTCCACCTATAGGAGTAGTTTATATACAGCTAACCCACAACGGCCAGAACATTGGTTACTTACAGTCTTTAAACTATTTTAAAGAGTTTAAAATCACAAACTTGGATAATAGCGAACACAAAACAACACCTTTTTGTATGTTCTGTGGAAATATACTGCAGCCATAATAACAAAATGAATGAAATGGATCTTTTGAGCAAGTTGAATGTATTTGACTAGCGTTTCCTAAATATAATCCCAGCTTTTCTTGCAATTCATAGGTTCAAAGGTGTGTGCTTTTAATTGGGCTACCTGTATATAAACTACTCCTATAGGTGGAAACAACAGCCTTCTGATCCAGAATATCACCTATAATGCCAGGGGGTGCATTTCACGGCAGGGGTGCTGAGTACGGCACAACACCTGTCCAACAGTGCGCACACGGGTCTCAGTGGAGCGCTGCTTCGGGTTGACTGCCTCCGTTATTTTTTTCCATACAGCGTTTTTATGGGCCCCTTTTATTCCACTCTTAAGACTGCTAAAAAGCACATCTTTATTTTGCTCCATCTCGGATGTCAGGATCTGTGTTTCGGAAATGTTTCTTTTTGTACGACCAATTCTGCGCTCAGATCTGCACCCGTTTTCAAGCAAGATTGATAAATGAGGCCCATAGTATCTCAGAAAGATGCAGAAAAACTAGTCCATGCATTTGTTACTTCTAGGCTTAACTACTGCAACTCCTTATTATCAGGCTGCTCCAATAAGTCTGTTAAGAGTCTCCAGTTGGTCCAAAATGCTGCAGCTCGTGTACTGACTAAAACAAATCGAAGAGAACATATTTCTCCTGTATTAGCTTCTTTGCACTGGCTACCTGTAAAATCTAGAATAGAATTTAAAATCCTTCTCCTTACGTACAAAGCTCTTATTGGTCAGGCTCCATCATATCTTAAAGAGCTCATAGTACCATATTACCCGACTAGATCACTGCACTCTGAGAATGCAGGGCTACTTGTCGTTCCTAGAGTCTCCAAAAGTAGAATGGGAGGCAGAGCCTTCGGCTGCCAAGCTCCTCTCCTGTGGAACCAACTCCCAGGTGTTATTCGAAATACAGACACTGTCCCCATATTTAAGAGTAAACTTAAAACTTTAATTTCTGATAAAGCTTACAGCTAGGGCTTGCAATGCCTTAACAATGTTGTTATTTTTAAGATGATTTTGTTCTGCTTAATTATGCTGCTATAGGCCTAGTCTGCCCGGGGATAATCATGTTCCTGATTCTCTGAGCTTCTCTCCTCTCTGTCTGTATCATTCATGTCTCATCAATGCATGTTACTAATTCACTTCTTCACCAGAGTTGTTTGTGCTTTGTCGTCCTGCAGGTCTCTGCTGATTGTGGTGGTGACTGCTGCCGTGGTCCTGCATGACGCTTCCTGCTGCTATTATGATCTATCACCTTAGCTGTGCTTGTTTCTACTATTCTGCTGTATTAACTGCCATAACATATAAGTCATATTCAAATTACTATAGATATAATTATAATTACTGGAAGTGTGTCTGTCTCTGTCTTTGTGTCTGTCTTTGTCTCTCTCTGTCCATCTGTCCGTCTTTTCTCTCTTTCTCTCTCCTTTTTCCTCAACCGGTCAAGACAGATATCCGTCCTCCACAGAGCTGGGTCTGTCTGACGTTCCTGCCTGTAATAGGGAAGGTTTTCGTTGCCACCGTACTCTATGGAGGAATTGTTGGGTCTATGTAAATCATAAATAAGTCATAGAGTGTGGTCTTTACCTACTCTGTAAAGTGTCCTGAGATAACTTTTGTAATGCTTTGGCACTATGAATAAAATTGAATTTAATTGAATTTAATTGAATTTAATTGAATTTAACTGTGGTGGGAAGTTTCCTACATAATACATTTGTAATTTCACCCCAATCCAACACCCTGAAGCAATAGTGTTTGGGAATATTTCTTGACTTTCTGACAGTGTACAGTAGAGGGGGCTGTTTTATGCTTTATCAGTGACTGCTGTCTCCAACTGTGACTGCCGAGTGCCTTATGTGGAGTCATGTATCTAATCAAGACTAGATAAAAAACAAAACAAAAAAAAACTCATGTTTTCCTATAAAGTGATGGAAATTTAATCTTATGAATTTAGGAACCAAAGATCCGATACTTATCTCCTAAGCAGAATTGGATTTCCCAACGTTGTAGTCATGGATAAATTACTGAATTGGCCTACCGGGCACAGGCCCAGGCACCCATAAAGTCAGGGTCGGAAAAATACACACAATTATATATAAGAGATACTTAATGACCACAAGTATACACAAAACGACCAAAAACAACCACAAAGAGATGCTAAATGACTGAAAGTAGATACAAAATGACCACAAAGAGACAGAAAAGCAGAGGACAGACACACAAAATGATAAAAAATAGATGAAAAATGACCACATAGAGAAACATAACGACGACATAGAAGCTTAAATTGTCGAGATGCAAAACCAAAACGAAAAGATGCAAAATGACTCACAAATGCAGCAGACACAAAGCAACATTAGCATTCATTTGGAGTTGTGATTCTGTCCATCTGATTAATACAAGTCTAATATGAATCTGTTTTTAGCTCTGCTTTGGTGAAATTCTTTTTCCAGATGCTAAGTGCTCCTCTGGGTTCACCAGCTTGTCTCTAGCTGTGTCTGCTGAGCAGGTAACAGACAGCAGGTAGAAAACAGCAGCCTGCTAAAACAAAGTGGTTGATGAGAGTAGCGAGGCAGTAAAGTTGTGGGCTGTAAAACCAAAACATGACACTAAAAGGCTTCATAAAGTTAAGGGGGACTGCAGAGTGATAATTCCCTGTGGGATTATTATTACGAGCCGCCGAGCTCACATTACAAGCAGTTATTCTATCTATTGTTAGTATAAAAATTATTGATTAGTGCACCTTTAAACTTACTATAAAAGCTAATAAAAAAAAAATTATTTCAACAATGTTTTTGGAAAATATAACCCCGGGGAGGCACATGGTGCTGCAGCATAATGAACCAAACAGGGGGGTGAGAAATGACACAAACATGAATCACAATGCATCACTCTCTGGTTAAAAAAGGCAGTTTTACCTCTTGGTGCAATAGTACTTTCGGGTTGCTACGAGGCCACAACTTTGTAAATTGATAATAATAATGACCAACCAACCTGGCGGAATTGACTTGAAAGTCACTAATTTGGTACTTTGCAGCAATAGATCTGACACATTCACACATATACTGTATGGCACTGAGTATGATATACTGCCTATTTTCTGTATTACTCTTTAGCAGATACAGTACAATTCTCTGCCACATTAAATGCTGATATGGACTACAGCTGTTTCACATGACTATTATGCAGATGCACACACGATGACCTGCACATTAGGAACCTCACAAGATGATTTTTGTGAGTCCACTTCAAATCAATCCATCTGGTCCAACTCCAACTTTATTCATTTCATTTTTCGGTAAAAGGTTGGGTTTCAGCCATCTACCTTCTGTATACCCTGACTCCTGGTTTTATTATAGGCTGCTCTCTCTGGGTCACATCTCTTCTAAATGCAGCTGTTGCAAAAAATGATTCAGGCTGCAGATGTTGTTCTGCCTCTGCTGACTTCTGTATACCTGATCAAGATGCAGTTCTTGTTATCATCAATTGTCTCATAATTGTTAAATGCAAAGTCATATTACATGACTATGAGATTTGGTGAGTATGTAAAGTGTTTCAATGCACGAGTCCTCAAGCTGTAGTACTTCCATCCTGTATGATGACTGATATGATCCCTGTATAGGCCCTGCCTGGTCAAATGCCTGATTGGAAAAGTTATCCATAATTTTTCTCTCACTGCTGCAAAGTGTCCGCTAGATCAAAAGAGTCAACACTACTACTTTCTACATTTGTTTGTGTGAATGCGTTGCTTACTATACCTCCTTATCTGCAGTACTGACAATTATATTATCATTTCACAAACATATCTAATATGACTAAGCCTGCGCAGCCTTTCTTTCCTTAGAAGACCATTTTGCATAAAGAGGAACTATTGTACCCTAGAAAAGTCAACCACAAAGGTTTGAATGTGACGTCTTCTGAAATCATAGATTAACACACTCTTCGTTTCCTTCTCTTTTATCTGAAATCTTAGCGAGTTAAACTAAGTGATACTGGCTTTTCCAAAGTCAGTTTCTAGTGCGCACTTTATGTTGAAAGTGTCAGATACTTTAACTTTATATAAAATATATAAGTGGTAATAATGCACCGTAAAAATACTTAGTGATCATCATAGTGATCTAGAGAAATACTATCAGCCAAATATACTTTAATATCAAAAGTAAAAGTACTCGTTTTGAAAAATGACAGTAAATTACATCCCCTTACATAGTGTTACAGTATTATATATAATATATTGGAATATTATTATTCATGCGTTAACTTGTAAGTAGCATTTAAATGCTGCAGCTGGTCAAGGTGGAATATTATATGCACAATTATCATCTGAAACTAGTAATAGTGGCCCTCATTTATCAAATGAACGTACGGCAGAAAAACGTGCGTACGACCATTTCCTGGCAAACGTCGGCATTTATCAATTTGGACGTGAGCAGGAGCTACGATCAAATCTCACATCTGGTCTGAGATTGTGTACGCACATTTGAGCCTGTGTATTTGCGGTGCAGCACAGCAAAATCTGGCTGAAAATAATGAACAAACCTCAGCTGTCATTAAGCATAAGCAGTCACATATTAAGAACAGATCAAAACGGATTCTTAAAACAAATTAAAAAAAAAAAAATTGTGGTTGGAGCGATTGATTGTACTAATGTGCGTCTGAAGGCACCATCCATGAATGATTACGCATTCATCAATCGCCAAAACTACACACACGATTCTTTTATATTTTAAAACAGCTCGGCTCCAGCCCCCTGTGACCCTGACATTGAATGAATGGATGTGTTGGCGCGCGGCTGCAGAAAGACGCACTGCAGAGCCATAGTCATCTCCTCGGTTCGTGGCTACCCTCGATAAATTGCATTAAATCAAACAAGGTATCAGATGATTAACATCTTGGTATGGTTCTTCTAGGTGACAAAGGTATCCTCTAACGGAATACCTAATAACCCTGCTGGCAAACCCTGCTACAGAGCAAGAGCGCGGTGTTGTGACGTATTCAGCACCCCTGCCGTGAAATGCACCCCCTCGCATTATAGGTGATATTCTGGTTCAGAAGGCTGTTGTTTCCACCTATAGGAGTAGTTTATATACAGGTAACCCACAACGGTTAGAACATTGGTTACTTACAGTCTTTAAACTATTTTAAAGAGTTAAAATCACAAACTTGGATAATAGCGAACACAAAACAACACCTTTTTGTATGTTCTGTGGAAATATACTGCAGCCATAATTACAAAATGAATGAAATGGATCTTTTGAGCAAGTTGAATGTATTTGACTCAGCGTTTCCTAAATGTAATCCCAGCTTTTCTTGCAATACATATGTTCAAAGGTGTGTGCTTTTAATTGGGTTACACCTGTCCAACAGTGCGCACAGGCGCACTCGGGTCACAGTGGAGCGCTGCTTCGGGTTGACTGCCTCCGTTATTCTGTTCCATACAGCGTTTTTATGATGGGCCCTTTTATTCCACTCTTAAGACAAAAAGCACATCTTTATTTTGCTCCATCTCGGATGTCAGGATGTCGATCTGTGTGTCGGAAAAGTTTCTTTTCTAACCTGCGTTCTTCCTCTCCGTTTGACCTCAGTGGGCGAGGCCTCCAAACCAGGAATATTTAAGGGCGTGACATGTTAAAGACGATCAAATTCAGCCGCCGCATTTATCAAGGCCCGCTCATTCGTACGCTGAGATTGGTCAGATACGAATGTTTCATAAATCACACGTGGGTCCTTTCCTACGACCAATTCTGCGCTCAGATCTGCGCCCATTTTCACGCAAGATTGATAAATGAGGGCCAATATCTGTAATATGGATGTCGTGAATATAGTCGAAGGTACAATGTTTATCTTTACATTACAGTGGAGTAACATGGAAAAAACAAAAATAAAGCACAACTACTTTTATATTGTACTTAAGTACCACTGCTAACAGTCCAAATATAAATGAATATAGAACCAGATCCTATACTATGATTTGTTATTAAATAAACCATTACTATTACTCGACCTTTTGCATAATCTGTTGGTTTAAAAGTAGGATAAGGAAAATAGTAACCACTGCCAACAAGCTGTTGGGTACTAATTTAAATAGTCTGGAACACATCTACAGAGAGAGAGAGAGTACTGTGTAAAGCCGACAAGATTTTAATAAATACAAAACACCCACTTTTCACCACCTTTGAATTATTACCCTCAGGTGGCAGGTTTCGCTACTCTCCAAAAATGTTGATGATGTAATGCTTGTTAAATGTCCCTATATGTCTTTATTATGCAGGTTGTTTTTTTTTTTTTTTATGTTTTGTCATTAACGGTTGTTTGTATAAATGAGAACAATTTTCCCCAAGGAGACAAATAAATGATCCACCTACCTACTATGTAAAATACATTTATTATGACTTATGAATTAATCTGAAGAATTTGTTTGCATAATATGATGTATTTTGTTAGAAATAAATGATCATATACAAATATGGATTGTTTTATCCCAATCTGGCCCCTTACTCAGGAATATCTACAACTGGGGGAGTTGGGGGGATTTGAGAAAAGTACTGGAGGAGTGAAAAGTTTGTTGTATATTCCAACAAAATGTGCTGTACCCTCTGATAGCTCATCTTTTGTCATACATAGTGTTTTGACCAAACACTAGACCACCCTTTTTTTGATTAAAAATTTACAAAGATTAGCTGTAAGCATCTACCAGGAGCTGCAGTGACATGTCAAGCGTCGGCGAGGTCTGCCTAGACATGTTTGACTACTGAATAATCCAAAACAGAGGCAGATGTGACAACGGTTCTTTGAATTTGAAGTCTGCATACAAAGACATGTCATTACCAGATGTACCTTTAGACCCTGTAGACAGTTGACCAGTAATGTACACAGGACTGCTGTCCATATCCACGTCCATTCTGGAGTATATTCTCTTGAATGTGTCAGGCTGAATTTTGATGATTTGAGGTGTCAAAATCTGAAATTCTTTTCATCTGGCTCGTTCAAAAGCCAGCATCCTTGATGGTATAGGGGTGCATTAGTGTTAGATATGGGTAACCTGTACATGTGTGAAGGCACCATCAATGAGGAACCATATACACAGGTTTTGGAGCAACCTATGCTATTCAAGTAAACAACGTATTTTTCAGAGAAGGCCTTGCTTATTTCAGCAAGACATTGCATAACCAAATTCTGTACGTATTACAACAGGATGGCTCTGTAGTAAAAGAGTCCGGGCGCTAAAATGACCTGCCTGCAGTCCTGAATTTGTCACTCATTGAAATGTTTGGAGCATTATGAAAAGTAAAATATGACAAAGGAGACCCTGAACTGTTGAGTAGATGAAATCCTACATCATGAAAGAACGAGAAAACATTCCAACTTCAACAACTGGTCTCCTCAGTTTCCAAACTCTCACAGAGTGTTGTTAAAAGAAGAAGTGATGCAACAGAGTGGTAAACATGTAACCTGACTATCGCCAGATGACTTTTGTTCAGCCTTGCTTCCATCTTGACTCTGCCTAGCTCCACTCAACTATGTGGGATCGTTCCATTGCAAAGGGATTTCAGGGTCTGCAAAAAAAGGTCAGACTAATCAGGACGGCCGGGCAGGATTTTATAGATGTGACCTAGCAGAGAAGCGACTGTTGTGATTCAGACAACAATGGCAGCTCACATTGAGGAAGCACACGTTAACATGGATGCTGCTTTTTCATCTGTTTCCAATCTAGAGAATCTTTCTTCTTTAAAAGAACCAGAGAACGGCTCTGGAGGCTTTTGTTGGTTGAAACCATGTTTTCGCCCTTCTCCCGACCGGGTTTGGTTTTCCCTGCGTCGCTCTCATCAGCCTCACAGGTTGGTTTCAATATGAGTGGTTGAAGTAGCGCGTCAATAAAGATGATGGTGGTTTATCCAATCATATGCAAGGATTTTTAATAAGGCCCAGCCTCCTGAAATCACTTTGTTATGGAGCGATCCCAGATGTATCCTCAAAGCAATTTCAGTCAAAAGCACCGGACTTGGTTATTTATCTAGGAAGACGTTTCACCTCTCACAAGGCCGATGATGTCACTGGAACCCTTTGTGCTCCAAGTGCCAACGACCGTCGTTAGAGTGACAGTCGTTGGTGGGAAGTAGGTTTCGACTTTGTTAGTGCTCTATTGAGTCTGAACGACAGTCGTAGTTGGTCCAGTCCCAGCCTGGTCAGATGCATACATGAACTGATGAAGCCTCTTGGATGAGAGGTGAAACGTCTTCCTAGACAAACAACCAGTCCAGTTGCTTTTGACTGAAATTGCTTTGAGGATAACGATGACCTGGACAAATGAGAACATTCACAGGCTTATCCCAGATGTATGAATGAAGCAAGGCCGAACAAAATTCATCTGGCGAGAGTCAGGTTAGTTAACATGAAATTCTAAATGAGGAAATAACTTTCAAAAACAATAAAAATGTTCAGTTTCAATATTTAAAATGCCGTCTTTGTGATTTTTTCACTTTCATTATTTTTTTTATAACATAATTAAGCCAGGGACTTTCTCCTGTTGTAAGTGCTTCACAAAAGGATATTTAAAAAAAAAGAGTGTCTAAAATAATATGTCTATATGTTTATACTTGTCTTCACAAGAGAACAAAGATCACTTTTGTTTGAGACAATCACTGTCTGTGTTATTACTTTTTCGTCTCTCGAGGGTGTCTTCTTCCAGTAACACTTCATCATGTCTTTGTTCCAGGTAGACACTTTGCTGAAGGCAGTTAAGTCAAACAGGTTTGACACCACAGTCAAAGCCATGGCTCATTGTCACCGCTTTTCCCGTCTGTGGTGAAAACTTGTCAAACAATATTTTTTTCAAAGTGTCATAAGGTTAAAACAATATTTTTTTCAAAATTTTATTCATGTGGAACATTGACGTGGAACAGATACAGAAGTGTGGCGATGAATGTGCCATGTTCACACAGTCCAGGGACTTTTTTACTTTGAGCTGAGGGAAAATATCAGGCTATTAGGATTACATCTTTAAACGTCACACCGTTCTACTGTAATCCACCACATCCTTCTTTCTCTGTTAGTGACAAACCCACTGCACTCCACCATCAGTAAACACAAGGTCAAATACCCAAGACACTCCCTCTCACACCCACACCACAGATGAGTGGATGTTATTTCCAAGTACAATATATACTAATATATACTTATATAATATATGCATATTTTTTAAAGAATATTTTTTGGCTAGATACTGCTGGAGATTGACAGGGAATGGGAGCAAGAGACATGCAGCAAAGGGCCATAGGTTGAAGTCGTACCCAGGCCGCTGCGGCGAGGACTTTTAGCCTCTGAATTTGGGGCGCCACTAAGCCACCAGGCTTCCCAGTATAATAAGTATTTGTTATAATAAATGGTAGTGTCAAAGAGTTACAGCAGACCTGCAGTTGTCTGGGAGTTTGTTATGTGGTGCATAAGAACTTAACACTGCTTCTAAGTATTTCATTCTGACTCTGGAGACAGATAGTAGACCTGTCCCAGAACACCTGAGAGGTCTGGATGGCTCAAACTATAGCAGGAGAACAGAAATACATCATTCAGTGCTTTATAAACCAACAGTGGTATTTTGAAAACCATTCTTTGGCAGTGTAATGACCTCAGAACTGGAGCAGCGTCGTGAATCAACTGCAGCTGCAAATCGACTTTTTAGGGAGCCCTGTAAAGACTCTGTCACAGTAGTTAAGTCTACTGAAGATACATTTTTTCCAAATCCTGCTGAGACATAAGTCCTTTAGCCCCTTGATATATTGCTAGGGTGGTAGTAGGCTGACTGGAATTGTCTTAATGTGGCTGTTGAATGGGGGCACAGATATGAGGGCTTAGTATGAACATGAAGTGAATCATATACGATGGTCATCAAATTTCCCTTTTCACTTGTCACCCACCTGAACAAATCAAACATTATATTGTGGTACTATGATTTAAAATCTAAGAGGCTTTGCTTCAGGATTTCATCTGTCTTATTTCTTAGAAATGTGTCAAGTAGTTGAAATATCCTGACAGATGGACCAATAACATGTTATCACTGTTAGCTGAGGTAGTACAGACAGATCTTTTTTTTAAGTGCTTTATTTTTCATAGTTCATTCCAAAGACAAATGTAAGGCAGAAGTTAAGGGAAAACACTGACATATACACACGTTTGACTGAAATCAGACTGAAAAGGAGTAGTGAGGCAGACTGAGGCCTACCTTAAGTCATTACTCAAAACAATTTGATCACATTATTAGAAAAAATCAAGTGACAACTTCACAGCAGTAGTGTTCCAACAAACAGCATAATGTAAAAACAAATTCACATTCATAAATACAGTAAAATAGTCCCATGTAATACAATATTGTGTTTTTATGTTTATGGGTGAAGTGAGCATGCCTTTTTAACTTTCTGCTACTGCACAAATCTGCATCAGTAATGTGTCCATGTTAAAGAAAGGCTCAAAGTCCAAAGAAGCGTTAGTTCTGAGTGGCTGCAGCACTTGTGATGTTCAAGTTTCTTCAAGTTTGGGGCTTCACATGCTCTGGTTTGAAGTAGACATAGGTGGACCAGGAGTCCATCTGGGAGTCTATCCACCTGCTGGGGTTATGGTCCTCCATCTGCTCCTCTGCCTCCTCATCGTCACTGAATCCCTCCACTTCATCCTCATCCGAGCCCATCTTCTCAGTGCTGCTTCCCCTCAGACGACACACCTCTTTGGCCTTTGCCTCTGTTGTAGAAAGACTCGAGTGGCACATGGTGCAGACCCTTAACCACTTAGTCGGGTGAATGTGTCCAATTACGGCTCGTGCCTTGGAGCATGCACCACAGACCACAAAGCCACATTTTCGGCAGTGGTGTCGACGCTGGGTCACAGTGAACTTGTTGGAGCAGCGCATGCAGACTGCAGAGGCGTGATCAGGGATCCAGGTGACTGCGAATTTGGACCCGGGACTGCAGCCCCTGCTCTGCAGCAGTCTGGACCGACAGTCCTCTATGTGGTCCATCCAGGCTCGCTTCTCCTCATATGAGACGGCTGCCACGTAGAAGGACTTGCATGGTGTGCGGATCAACCATTGGTTCTTCATCTTCATGCTGTCCTCCAAGTCCTCTAGCTGGATGTCCTCTGAAAATGATGAAAAAATGGCATGTTAGACAAGAAAAATGAGTCATGTCAAAACTTCACAGAACTTCTGAAAATGGAGAAACCATTAATCCTCCTCAGGGGAGCTCTTGTCTAATTCAAGTGTTCTTGAGAATCACATGCTTTGCTCACCTAGAGGGATGATCTTCTGTTTTTTGTTCCAACGGCCATTCAGAATGATGCTGCCGTACACCAGCATGTCGTTGAAGAGGAAGAAGGCTTTAGGCTGCAGCCCCCGTCGGCTCAGCTTCATCAGCCGGCCCTCTCCGATCAGAACCCGATCCGGCTGGTACAGTGACTTCCCCGACGGCCCAAATGAGTTTTCCACAGCGTGGATACGCTCCCGGTTATCCTGAGCAAAAGTTAGTCGGTGCACCATGGTATCCATGTAGATAACAAGTCAACACGAGTCCTGTTGTGAGTGTCTTCTGCTGATAGTTTCACGACTTCGTAAGTGTGAGATATTGTCATGTGTTTGTCTTGTCTTTCTGACGAGACAAGCAGCTGTGCAGAGGCATTTAAGCCTTAGTTCTTGGTGACGAAATGGGACTTTCCAAAGTCCGTTCAGCTTTAAGACAAACCCATTTGGCAAGAGGTAAGGGGGCGTGGTCTAAACTTGTAAACAGAGAGACAGAAGAAATTCTGGAGGAAATTCCAGCACTTGCGAGAAGGCAACATTTTTAGAACTGAAAATCCCCTTCTTCCTGGCATCTGTGCTGATTTTACACACAAGTCATGTTTATTGAATCAATTTTTTTTTTTTTAAGATTTTTTTTTGTTTGTTTTTATACTACCGTGTAGAAATACACTAGTATTGGCATCAACATATACTTAAAGTAGTAGAAGGAGAAGTCCTCATCATACAACTACTTTATAAACCTTATCTGCTGGGTAGCTTGTGAGGTAACCCAGGGGATCAATACTATCTCATTTGATCTAAATATATAATTATATGTCATAATTGATATTTTTTGTAATATTTTATATCATTCTGCAAAGTAATCAGTAATTTCAGTTATACAATAAATGTAGTGAAGTAAAAAGGACAAGTAATAGTAAAGTTCAAGTTCCTTAAAACTGTACTAAAGTGCAGTGCTGGTTAATGTAAATGTACTTAGTTACTTTCCATCACTGCTTATTTGACAGTGGTGGACAGTTTTTCCTTGCTACTCAGTCCTGCATTCAAATTATTAGGTATTAAGTATCAGCGTCAAACTATGACAACAGATCTCTCTAAGCTAGAATTGAACCCAGGACATTGCAGTTTGCTGTTACGAAAGGAGCTCCTGGTCACTATGGTACATTTAAAGGAACCTGTGGCTTCACTATTTCCAGCTTGTGGACGTAATCAACTAATGAATGCATAGTTCCATTTCACCATGCAATCACCAACTATCAATTGAATTCCACACCTTTTACACATCTGAGCCGATATGATATTGAAGTATATATTGAGGTCATATACAGTATGATTAGTGTTTAGTGGCAACTAAATATATTTGGATGACGCAAAATGAGAAACTGGAAAAACTAAACAGCAATCTTCAGTACGAGAGTGAAAACTTTCTCTCTGTGACCAGGAAGTGCAGCGGGAAAATGAACTGACTTGAGCTCACGTTTCACAAACAGGTGCAGTCTTGTCAGACAGGTCGAGCAGCAGTGAAAAAAACAACAACAAGATGTCACACTGTCACACACTGCCAATTATTGTTCGTCATTTCTCATTTGGACATTCTCCAGCTTTGGCGCACGTTCATTAAATAGTTCTTCCTTCCAGAAGTTGGCTGTACTTTATAAATAGGTGTATGCTTTCATCATTACACCCAAGCGAGGGTTATAGTAAGTGGCGAGCATGTCATGCACACAAGAACCCCTTCTCACCCATAAGACTTATCAAACAGATCGCATCATTTGAGAGGAAACCCAGCTGATCAGTTTTTAATCACAGTTACTTTATTAACATATGGGTAATATTTTCTAAGTGAACGGGCATTTTCAGAGCAGACACTTGTGATAAAGGGACGTGCACAGACACAGACATTACTAACACCAGTAATGATGGGTCACTTCTATTCAAGTGTCTCAGAAGGCCGAGACAGTGAGCCAGCATGCAGGACCCTGAAACTGAAGCAGCTAAATGGAATTCAGCCACCATCATTCATTACATTACTTCCACTTGTGCTTTTTCTGCATTAGTTGGCTTTGTAAAGAATAACACACAGCTACAAATACATTTTCACAAAGCAACAGTGTGAGCCTGACAGGTGGTTAAAGTGAACTATTATCAAATCTTCCCATCTCCATCAGTAGTTCCATTTACTCCACTGGCAGCCAGTTTCCCCTTTGCAAATCTTACCCCTTGTTCAACCCCAACCTCAACAAAGTTACTCTGGTGTCCTGACAACAGCCATAAAAATCCATCCATCCTCAACCATTTGTCCCTATCAGGGTCGAAGGGGGGCTGGAGTCGATCCCAGTTGACATCGGGCTTGAGGCGGGGTCCACGCCAGTCTATCACAGGACACATAGAGACAAAAGACCATTCACACCTACGGGCAATTTAGAGTCATCAATGAACCGAACACCTGCATGTCTTTGTACTGTGGGAGGAAGACGGGGGAACCCGGAGAGAAGCCCCGCAGACACAGGGAGAACATGCAAACTCCACACAGAAGGGCCCCCGCCGGGATTCGAACCAGAAACTCTCATGCCCAGCCATAAATATATATATTATTATTTTACACTTTCACCAACTTCAATCTTTCAGTCCTGATCATAACAACACCAAATATGCATTCATTTTCAGAATATTAACCCTTCACATGACAGTTTTACATAATGCCACTGTTAATATTGTAATTATTTTTCTGTTACTAAATGTTAGTCCCCAGTCTACCACATGTCAGTGGTTCTTATACAATTTATTTTTTTGTGCAGTCAGATAAAAAAAAATACCCCCAAATGTCCCCTTCCTAAAAGCGCTCTAAAAACACTATGTATTATAAATTTCCAGATAATCATAACTACCAACTATACCTTCGTTATCCATCAGAATTTGAACCATTTAAATGTCAGTTTGTTTGTTTGCCACTGTTGTTTTTATAAAACACTTAAATTATTTTCTAATATACTTTATGCAAAGAGGGATTTGTTGTAGTTTTTCACAGTAAATGCAACAACATTGTTTTTTTTTTAAACATTGCATCAAAAGCTGCAGTGCTCCACGATTTAGCAGCAATTACTTATTGACTGTTATGGAGTCATGGACAACTGAATCAACCGTGTTCTTATTAACGAGAGCCCACTATAGTATGCTGACCTAGTACACACTAAAGCGTGGCTTTACACAATGTCACAAATGGAAACCTGAAAGTCTGGATTCTCAGTAGCCTGATCCAAGTGAAACCTCTGCATGCATGCATGCATGCCTCTCTACTGAACCCACGCAGTATCACACACTGATGAAAAAGTGTTTGTGCTTTGGCAGTGCAGCGTTGTAGGAGATCCATACTCCAATTCTCCAAAAAGGAGAAGCTCTGGAGGGCAGGAATGTGTGAGAAAAACCTGCACATGCTTAGACAGGAGCAGGTGGAAACAAATAGACTAACTGTGGTACTGTGTTTGTATTCAGTCGATAAAGCTTCCAGTCCACCATGTTTCACATTTTCTGTTACAAAAAGGATGCACTGTGCTCTACATATTACAACGCTGTGTAAAATGTAAATAGAAACAGAATATGATGATCTGCAAAACATTGAAACACAATATTTAAAGGAGAAGTGTGTAGGATTTAGCGTCATCTAGTGGAGAGGTAGAGATTACAACCAACTGAATACCCCTTCTCTCACCCTTCCCTTTCCAAGCATGTATAGAAGCTACGTGGCCTTGAGGTACGGTCACGTTTTCTTTTTAGTTCTCTTTTTTTGTTTTTGGGCGACGAGGATTCCTTCTCATGTGGCGTGGCATAAGTATGATCTTGCATTATTAACAAAAGTGCAGTGCATGCTTTCAAATCTGCCGGGGCAGTGACAAGCTTAGCTAAGCTCCTTCTCCAGTCTTCCACGGTCACGCTGGCACTGCCAATTCAACACATTGCATTAAAAGACAAATCATTTAAAACACACCACTGCTACAGATTTCATACAGTAAACACCACCCACACTGCCTGGTGGAAAGCAAATGACATCCTCAACAACCAAATATCTCCCTCTGCCCTCACTCCTATCTGGCACAGCCCCATGTTCAAAATAAATAATCAATAACTTCCCCGCATGGAAACAGAGAGGAGTAACCAGCCTGTGACACCTTTTTTCAGGCAGCTCTCTCATGACCTTAGACCTTCTCAAACCAATACACAACTTTCCTCACCACTGTCACTACCAGTACCTGCAATTGAAAGAGACCATGAAAAAGACAATCAACTTCAACAACTTCCACAACCTCCGGCGTCACTACAACTCGAAAAATGATTATCACAAATGTATAAATGACTTTCTCACCATGACACCACCATCTCTATACCAGTAAATAAATGCACTTGATTTAAATATAGAACACACCGACATAGACTGGCAGACCATATGCAACAATACGTTTTCCATGTCACTCAGCTTTAGGACTCAACTCATTCAAGACAAAAATCATACACAGGGTACACATCACCACTCTAAAAATGCAACTCCACAATAGACACCCACATCTGCCCACGTGTCAGCTGTCAGAGTTCCTGTGCCTCAGAATCCCATTCTCTCCCTCCATCGGTCTTTCTGGTGATCTCTCCTCTCTCACTGTACCACATCTCTAAACTTTCATTCTCATAGCACTCACTGTAGCCAAGAATACAATTTTACTCAACTGGAATGACAGATCAAAACTCTCCGCCCAGCATTGACTCAATCTATTAACTGACCGAGCAAATCTGGAACAGTTTACATCATCAATGAAAGACTATATGATGGCTTTCAATAAACCTGGTCTTTTCTCATCCGGAGCTGATTTCTTCTTAGTGGCAACAACAGACTGAACAAGTTGTGCAATACTGAGAAAGAATCACCTGGCGGAACATCTCACAATTAACTTAGTTAATCGGCAACAGGTTAATAACATGATTGGGTAGGGAAAAAAAGCATCCAGTCTTTCTGAAGTAAAGATGGGGAGGGGTCCAACACTCTATGAAAGACGATGCTGGCAAATAGTGCAACAAAGTTATCACAATAACATTAGGTAAAATGTCAAGGAATTTGGGGCTTTTTTTGGATCATCTACAGTAGATAATATCATTAAAACATTCAGATAATCTGATGAAATCCCTGTACACAGGGGACAAGGCTGAGAACCAATATTGGATGTTGTGATGTTCATTAAAAACAGATTGTGTAGTGGACATCAGTGCATGAGCTCAGGAACCCTTCCAAAAACCATTGTCTGTGAACGGCTCGTCTATGCATCCACCAATGACAGTTGAGACTCTACCACGCAAAGAGGAAACCGTATAGAAACCAGATCCAGAAACTCTGACGCCTTCTCTGGGCCTGAGCTCATTTAAAATGGACTGAGGCCAAGTGGAAAACTTCCTGTGGTCTGATGAGTCAGCAGCAGAAATCCTACGAGAAAGGAAAAACATTCCACTTTCAAATCGACAGCCGTTGGTCTCCTCAGTTCCCAAACACAAGAGTGTTGGTAAAAGAAGGTGATGCAACAGAGTGGTAGTCATGACCCTGTCCCAACTGTTTTAAACATGTGTTGCTGCCATCAGATTCTAAATGAGGATACACTTTTTAAAAAACAATAACATTTTTATGTTCCAACATCCCCAGTCCCAACTTTTGGTGAAAGGGGCTGTACATAATAAAACAAAACTATTTTAAACTACACAGTGCTGTTAAACAGCAGACATTAGCTCCATCTGGCTCAACTTACAAGTATTAAAGTAGTTAGTAAGTAAACTAATCCAGAGAGTGCGAAATTGAGACCTTTTTAAAATAAGGTGATACCTATTTGTGAAAGTCATCCATATTCAGTGAGATGAAAACAGAGCCAAAAATCTATCTACACATCATTGTTGCACTTCTTTCTGACAGCCAATAGAGGGCAGTAAAAGTCTGAGTATGTAATGTCTCTGTTGTCGACATATCACAAGTCGATGGTTCCTCTAGCTTTATACTTCTTGGCCGAGCGTTCGCCAGCTCGATGCTGAAACTTGTTTCCATAGATGTGGGACACGACGCCGTTGATCTCCACTGCAAACACGCTGTTCCTCTTAGGGATCACTAACACACAACAAGTGGAGGGTGAGAAAAACAAACAAACAAACAGAGGGACAAAAGTGTTAACCTCGTAACATATCAAACCAGTGCTCAGACAGACACAGCATAATGCAACAGCATCATATCATATTGTGAGGAACAGTCTGACAGGTGGTTTAGTTTTCGTGTCTAAATGGACGAGTTTGACTTGACCTAATGGTTTAATTAAAAAAAAAAAAATGAATAAACATATTACTACAGATAACTAACTCAAACCAATAGGCCAACATACTGCCTTGAGTGGATTACACCGGCTCCCGGAGCTGATCTGGCTGGCTCGCCAAAGATCACCAGATCCATGCAGCTTTGCTAAGGTACAGCTAGCTTGCTAATGTTAGCTCACCGATGCCAAAACTGGCTGTGGCTCGGCTTCGTGGCATGAATCTGCCGTCGGTTGCTTTGTGGCGCTGGCTGATGGAGTGATTTACAAACAGCAAGCTAGCATTATTCTGAATAGGTTGGAAATGTATTGATACCGACATGATGTTGGTCAATTATGTACAGTCACACTGTCTGTGTGAAAGCATGCAGGCGCGAGTTACAGGATGCTGACTGCAGTTCCATAACAACCACCGGTGTTGCTAATAAGGATTTTCTGAATGTTACCTTTAAATGTGTAAAATGATCAAATGGATCAATCAATGCAATACATAGGTCAAACTGCCTGCTGTTAGAAAGCTCTGTTTCAGTGAGTGAGACACATCCAGCTGGCTTACCTTTCAATTTGTCTTCTTTGGTGATGATTTTGAAGACATGTTTGAGCTCTTGGACTAGAATCCCTGTAGTGCCTACATATGATGGGCATTTAGAGCGGACAACTATGAGAGAGAAAAGAAACACCATCAGTAACTGTTATAGCTGAATGTGTTGGTGATGGTCTTTAAGCGGACACACTCAACTCACATCAAAAAGGACTGTTGTTAAAAATGTAACAATGTCTGATCATCAGGTAAGTATGCATATACAAACAACAGGTACTAGTAGGGTTTTGGGATGTTTCCATTAGGAAATTAGGAAATGTGGCCGCTCAGAAAGTTTCACGGCATGTTCTCTCAAATGGCCGTTCACTCGGCCCGAGAGGGATTTACGAGACTCCGGAGGTGACGTTTCACTCTGAATGGGTTTCGATCGCCGGTAATCAGCTGATCCGTGTTACAGTGGCGCGCCACTCTTTCTCAAAGTGAGGAATACAGAATATTTGCCACAGGTCAGAATCCAACCCACCTGCAAGCCTGTGCTAAGATGCGTGTGCACAGATCATTTTCTGCACTGCGTTCTATTTCTCCACTGGATAAAAGTGTCTACTCTACTCCACTGTGTTGTTGTGGCGTCTGTGCAGCAACTGGGCTTCTCTCTAGGGTTAGATCAGCCGTTTTTTGGACCTGCTCTCCCACAGGGTCACCAAACAGCTGCTCGGGCGACTCGCATGCAAATTAGGGGCGTTTTGACGAGATAGACCCGCCTTATTCCGGGTATTTGACCATAGTCGAAACGCACCTGAAATCATGATTATTGTCAGAGGACATATCATGGTTTGACATTTTTTATGATTATTAACAAGGGAATTTATTATAGGACACTATGGAAGGAAAAAGACACACCAGCATTTTGAATAACAAACACCAGTTACTTGATTTATTGTATTTCACACATCATTCACTTGGTCCTGCACATAAAACATGTCAGGCTACTTTCTGTTGAAGACAGAGACTCAGAACTGGAGTTACATCCAGGTAACTCCCACATATCCCAGCAACATTTAAAAAGTAAACAGGAAAACGTTCTGACCTACTCTAGCCCAGTTTAAACTGGTTGAGTCCAGCTTAGTAGTGCTAGTTTTTTTTTTTTTTTTTTACTTTGAATAGAGCATGTGGATGATTGGATGATCCTGAAGTGTTGAAGCCCTTTGCAGTCACTTAAAAACAGTAAACTTTGAAAATTAGATATCCGTCTTCCAACATGACAACCACTCTCTGGTCATTTTGTAGATAAATAAAAAGCTCAACGTGCCATTTATGGAACTTTTTTGCCAGATATACGGCTGTCAATCCCCTCTGACATTTTCTCTTGGACTCTTCAGTAGAGTGGCGCAACAGCTCTCCCACACTGAGAAATTGGTGGGCACACAACTCACGAGAGGAGATCTCACCGCACACAAATAATGTGACTCGCAAGATTGTTTTTCACAGGGCAACGATGTAGAAATTAGGGCATCTTAGATAACGTAGCTGCTACAATTCTTACGATTATGAAACAGTGATGTTATATTACCACAGATACGGCAAAACCGGTTAATCCCCATATCCCTAGTAGGGTTTCACAAAGCATGGGTGACATCAATCAACATTATAAGATACACCATTAGGTCAGTCACATATCACATTAACACTGTACATAGCTCACAGTTTTGCCACCTCAACCATACTCTTAGCTGAAAATCGACAATTCTAGACATTGACACGAATCCTGTCTACACCTGATCGGACAAACACTCATATCAACTGACTGCAAGCTGCCGCTATTAAAGTCATTTTTACGATTCTTCAATAACTTTTGAACCAAATGTGATAAAATATAATAACTTCCTGGATTATAACATTTGTGACAATTAAATAATTAAATGTGTACTCCGTAAGAATTTAGATAACTTGTTTTTAGCAGCAAGATGCCATTTTGATCTTTTATAAACTTTACTGACATAGATTTACCTCTCTTATTCAGGTCCCTCCCCTATATATGTTCCCCTCTTAAATCCACACACACACCCACACACACTCATTCCTATTACACTTCTGCCCTTACTACAAGCCAGACTCAGAAGTTGGAAGTTCCCGATGTCCAATTACAAGTGAACGCAGCAAAGCCATTAGTGACGATCTCAGCAGCGTCACATACATGGAGGATATTGTAATACTCAGCAAAACGGCAACACATATGATCAAATCCCCATTGTTTAAACTATTTGATGGATAGAACTTACCAGACAATTAAATAGATGAAAATCTTACGGAGTATAACTTTAAATGCATAAATGAGCTTTGTGTCAGAGCCACTGGTGCAGCTCCAACTACTGACCATGTTGGTGAGGGCTCAAAACAGCAACTTCTGTTGTTTTTACAACACAGGGCAAAACCTGTGGTCCTCACAGCTAATTTAAACTGCTATTAAACCTCACTACAAGTTCAAACACTGGGCAGTGATAATGATCAAAGTCACTGTTTTTCTGAGAAAAAGTAAACATCTACCTGTAATGATGGCACCATGGAAGTCTGCCTTCATAAGCTTGTCTTGCACAGACTTTGGATTGCTGTAAAAACACAACATATAAGAGTGGATACACAGTGAAAGTGATAAACACTTCTAAAAACGCTTCAAATAAGCAGTTAATGAGTAATGTCTGGGTGCGCATCTGTGGAGGTCCACACTCATTTACCTTGTTGGTTTCAATTCCCCACACAGGCCGATGACATACTGTTTCCAGAGGTCATGCAGAGGCAGGAAAAGCTCGTATCTACAATGGTAAAGATAAAGACAGTAATGCTGGGGAGAGAGGACAGAGAAAACTACTGGCTACAAAGGGAAATCTATCACAATCAATTTATTAAAGAATATTGAGATGTACATCAATGCTAACATATATCTTTGGAAGAACGAGAAGTGTCCCATCCTTCAGATCTCTCACCCACCTCTGGTGCTCTGGCTTGATCTGGAAGATCTTCATTGCCCTCTTCTGGCGAGCGTTCAGTCCTATGGCTTTCTTGCTGCTCCCCTTGGACTTGTCCTTCTTGGACCTGGAGTACTCCAGTAGCACGGCCTTGTGTTTCAATATGCTCTTCACATCAAGTTGTGTATCACGCCGAACGCTGTTCTTTAGGAACGCCTGGGTGAAGGCCTCGGCTTTAAATTTGGTCTGAGACTGGAAATGAGACAATGACACCAACAATATATAAGTCAATATTCCTTTAATTTTACAATTATCATTTTTGGCAACAATCTCTTCAAGTTATGTCTAGAGACGTGTGACATATATGGACAGGATATTTGACCGTTTAACAATAAACTTTCAAACATCAACATTTAAAGACTAAACCATTGTTATTTATTTCCTCTGTTAAATAAGCTTTAGCTGTGTGCAGCAAGTTATCTTTGTCCCTGTTAATTCAATTAACAAATAATTAAAAAAGGTTAACTGAAAACATATTTAGATGGTAAGATTGTAGACAAATACAATGAGAAAAATGCTTGGCACACATTTCTCAGGATGATTGTTTATTTACTGATAAAGTTATGGGCCAATTGCTTCAGCTCTCGATCTTGTCTAACTTTCTTTTCTGCAGTAAAGTCTTTGCAACACATGACTGGAAACTACATGAGGAATCACATCTGGAAATATACAGGTACACGGACCAGCACATCATATTACTGAGAGGTATATATTTACCTCAACACCAAGAACCTTCACCAGATCCTGAGGAATCGGGGCTCGAATGAGTGCCTCTGCTGAACAGGAGAAACAAAAACTAGTGTAAGACAAAACTGAACCGTTTGGCTGAAACTCACAATTCTTTCCATTATCTGTTCCTTTTTCTATCAGTTGATTAACCATGGAGGTTCAAACAAAAAGTAGTTAAACAAACGTAGGGCTCACCCAAATACCATTTTTTGAACTTTGAATATTCAACACTAATCAACAGCGAATATATTTGAGTATTCATTGCCTGTTCCAAATATTCAGGTCCAGCCCTATACAAATGCATGTTAACCAGGGTCTACAGCAAGAAACAACTTGGGAGCCTGAAAGGTTGTCCAGGAGGAAATAACAATGTCTTGAACATTTAAATCTGCTCTATGCCTGAAATCCGGCATGGTGTCTGAGAACTTTAAGTGTGTATAACAAGCAGAAGCACAGTGTAGACACAACTTGTCATATTTGCTTGATAAATGACTCTATATTCAATTATCACAATTCTAAGAGGTTTCTGAGACTTGAGTGAATCTTTTTGTGTCATTTCTTTTAGGACTGGAAAACTGTATGAAAAAAGAGAAAGTTTTCCAGAGTGTGTGTGAGATCCTGATGAATATCAGTTTCCCGGAAAGCCTTTAATCCTGTAAGTGGGTTTTAGGGTAAGACATTGCTTCACAAATACACAACACAATGAGAATGTCCTTAATACCTAATTGTCAAGATGCCAGCTGTCAGTACAGGTTGGTGATTGAAAACTTTTACTGCTGGCTGACAACAACAGTCTTCCAGGAATATCTCGACTCTCATGTGACACTGAAGAATGAGGATATCAGTTGTGGTTTTCAGTTACTTTCCGCAGCACTTAACTTACATAAGAGGTTTAGTTACATGTTGTATGTTCTCTGACTGTATAGCCTCAAGGAAACACAGTTAAAAGCTGCTGTTGTGTACACAGTAAGACTGAGAAAGTACAGAGCCACTGATATCATCAACAAACACTTAACCTACATTATGTCTCCCAGAATGGTTAGACAATTGTCGATGAGCTTTCCGGTCCCTTAAAGGGCCTTCATGCTCCAGACAAAGAGGTGCAGTGTCTTTTTCTGCGGGCAGAGCTGGATGTTGAATGAATCGCTGAACTATTGTGGCATATTCTGTTCTGTTCTGTTCTGTTGCTGTGTTCCTAACGGCAGGTGCCTAGGCCACTGTAAGTAACAATCAATGCCACTACTTGTAGAGTGTTTTCAATCTCAGCGCTACTGCAAAATCTTGTCATGTACTGAGAGCTCCCATTGAATGTCTGGTCAGATTTATAACCTTGTTTACTCAGTCTTTGATCCCACAGTTCCTGATTTTAATTACAATCTGAATTTTTAGAACTCTATTTAGGCAAAGTTCTAGTACAGCAGCCACATTCACCTTCAGTTTTTAGTAACTTGGGGGCAGAACTTCACAAGCTAACTTTACATGTTAGCAACCTATTGCCTATGTTCACATGCAACGAAGCAACATTATCATTCACTTCAGGCGGTGTGTGTCTACCTGGGTAATGGAAGTCTAATATTCTCTCTATTAGCTTTGCTTTAAGTCTTTACCAGATCCTGTGGGAAAAACACCCACCGGCCTGTCCAACTGCTCATTAATGCACATTTCTAATCAGCCAATCACATGGCAGCAGCTCAATGCATTCAGACACGGTGAAGATGATGTGCTGCAGTTCAAAGCAGCATCAGAACGGGGAAGAAGGTGATTGAAGTGACTTTGAACGTGGCGTGGTTGTTGGTGCCAGACCAACAGCTAGGGTGATGCCAGCTAGGGTTTACAGAGAATGCTCCCAAACAGAGAAAAGATCCATGAGCGGCAGTTCTGTGGGCGCTAATGCCTTGTTTTAGCCAGAGGTCAGAGGAGAATGGCCAGACTGGTTGGAGCTGATAGAAAAGGCAACAGTAATTCAAATATCCACTGGCTCTAACAGAGGAATGCAGGAGAGCATCTGTGAACACACAACACCACCTACTTTCTACAGAGAGGGAACAGCAGCAGAAGACCCCACTGACACTTTATTAAGCACCAGGTGTGCCTAATAGAGTGGCTGGTGAGTGGAACTGACTCTTGGTATAAATGCTCCACTGTGTTAGCTAGCTTCGTCTGTCTGTCTGTCTGCTGTACAGGTAGTGTACAGAGGGTTTATCAGTCCTTTTTCACTGAAAACAGCTGCCCGCCACTAACCTGACTCGTCAGATGGTTTGTTACACAGAAAATGATTTTCATGTGACGTGAACCTACGATTCTCACGTGAGCTGATAGACTGAACCAGAGCAGTGAAGTTGCAGGCTGTGTAACCCAAACTAGCTAAATGTGCTTAAACACTCCTTAGAGCTGAAGGGAAGTGCAGGAGTGGTTAAATTGGCGAGTGTCCCTTATATTTCGCCTTTTGACCTGTTCATATAAAAATGTGAATTATTGCAGCTTTAAAACACTTTCATCCTCTCCAAAATGAGGATACAGAAACTAGAGTATAGCAGCAGACCTTTCTCAGAGCAGACATTTTGACTTGTCAAAGCAGCAACAGCACAGGTGAAACTAATGCCACAGTGAAGACTGTTCCAGTGTGCCAGGTCCACACACAGTTAATTCATTAGGCCACCATTAATAACATTACTTCTGTTTGTTTGAAAGTAGGCTATGGATGCAAACAGGAAAAAGTAGTCCAGGCAAGTCATTTGAGGTTACATTTTTAAGTTCATTTTGACATGACACCTAAATAAGCCAACCATATAAAGTGTGATAATGTTGTATTTTAACGTGTTTTATCTGTTTTTACTAATTTTTTACCAGCCAGTACATTTTGAATGCAGGAATTATATTCGTAACATACCTGTACGCTGTATTACTACATTTATTTCTACCACTCGCTACCACAAGCTCAAGAGCAGAAGTAGCACTAGGCAGAGTTAAAGTAACATTAGACAGAGTTAAAGTAACATTAGAGAGAGTTAAAGTAACATTAGACAGAGTTAAAGTAACATTAGAGAGAGTTAAAGTAACATTAGAGAGAGTTAAAGTAACATTAGAGAGAGTTAAAGTAACATTAGAGAGAGTTAAAGTAACATTAGAGAGAGTTAAAGTAACATTAGAGAGAGTTAAAGTAACATTAGAGAGAGTTAAAGTAACATTAGACAGAGTTTAAGTAACATTAGACACAGTTTAAGTAACATTAGGCAGAGTTTAAGTAACATTAGAGAGAGAGAGAGAGAGAGAGAGAGAGAGAGGGGGGGGGGCATCGTTGACTTTGAATCGAGGCTTGACATGAGGTTGACTGGCGGGTTTATGGGTCAGCATTCATGATCTTCAAATTAAACTCACCGGACATTTCCACGTTTTCGCAGACTTTCCAAAGAAAAACAGTCAACTCAACACGCCGTTCGAATGCAGAAAGCGGGTCAACGGCAGTTCAACACATGTGTTTTGTTTACACCAGCCGACTTCCGCCTCCTCCTTCTTCTGCCTCTGCTTCTGCGGGTTTCCGGCAGACTGTCAGCCGTGAGGCTTAATCGCGCCCCCTGCAGTCAATAGCACACATCACATATCCTTACATTAAAGACAGGGTGGCAAGTCTTGGCGAAAATAGTATGGATTAAATGTACACTGGAGAAAATTAGAGAACAGATTATTAATACTTTATTCCGAAATATTATTTATTTATTTATTATTTGTTTGATAGAATATCAGCTTTGGCTATACCACTGCTGTACTAGCAAGTTTTTTTTTATTTATTTTTTTAATAAATAACCAAAAACCTTTATTTGGTGAAAAAAACGTGATCAAAATGAGAGAACAGTGACCCTTGTGTCAGAAGAGAAGATTTCAACCATGTTTTCTTCTCTATGATTAAAAAATGAACAGGAAGTGTAGAGGCCACAGCTTTGAATGACTTCAGCACATCTGCACCCACAGGACATCACTAGTTTCTCACACTGCTCTGGTTCGATCTTGGTCCATTCTTCTTCAGGTCAGCTTTTTGTGTAATGTGAAACCCCTAAGAATAATATTTAATAATCTAATTGAATTATTACCAGCCATGACAGCAGCGCAGTTATTATTTATGCCTTGGTATTATTGTGCCCGACCTGCAATCAGAGAAACTATCCAGCAAACCTCTCTACCAGAGCTTTCTATGGAAACCAGATTCCTTTTGGAGTATAAAACTAATTATAGACGTACGAGGCAATTAGTACAAAGATACACAATTAGTAAACCTGCTTCTATATATAATATACTGTATATATATATATATTTTTTTTTTTTGAGTAATCAGTATTTTGATATAGAATGTGAAAAAACATGGTCATTACCCAGGAAATGTTTTTCTCAAATAAGGTGCCAGAGGTGTCTCTGAATGATTGCACAGATGTTTTCCTGTTAATTGTGTTTTTGTCAGATTTATGTTAAATGCTGATCCTCTCTGCTCCTTTTGTCACATCACAGATGAAACAACACAGCATCCTATTAAGGAACGCTCTTTTAGTCAAACACAGTTACCCTCTTTTTACACAGAAAGTTTGATATAGAATGTGAAAAAACATGGTTATTACCCAGGAAATGTTTTTCTCAAATAAGGTGCCAGAGACATCTCTGAATGATTGCACTCTTTTTGGAAATATATGTCCTATCAAAAAGTTGTGTTATGATTATTTTCTTATTATTAGGTCAACTCTATAGACATAACACTAAATTTGCAAACCAGAAACCTCATTTTATTGTTTTCATTTCACTTAACTCCTACCTGGACTCACTCAAGTACTGCACCAACTGCAGAGCTGGGAAAACCAAAGACATGTGTAATGAATTTGATCTGTAATGATTTATGTACTTCAGTGTTTTCTTTTATTTAGGATAGATGCACTACCTCGAGAGATTATTACTGTTTCTATTGTTATATACTTTGAAGATTGAACAGTAATCAGTTGTGTGCTCAATGGGTGGCACTTAAGAGCCCTGTATTGATGAAAAGATGTCTTTCTCGCATGAGTCTAATAGCCCAGTACTTCTTATGAATCCCTTTCATAGAAAGCATCCCAATATTCAGACCTGAGTCAAAATATTCAGATGTAGCTTAACCATGCCATGTGATGCACTACTTCATTCCACTTTCATAAGAAACCACCGCAGAAAATTACAGATTAACATTAATATCCAGGAGTCAGTGTTAAAGACACCAGTGACTAACGCATCAAAACCCTACATTAGTATCTGTTAGCCTTCCTGCAGAGATTTGTGTTGTGTGCATGTGTGTTCTGACTTTCTAATCTTTTTAAGTGTCAGTGCGCTTCTTTACCCCTCTCTAAAGTGTTTCCAACCCGTCCAATGTGATCATCTTCTTACTTCCCTGATCTTTGATGGTTTCTCAGAACTGCTGGATATGAGGAAATATTAGAATCGGTACATGGAGCGATTTAAAAAGGTCTGTTCTACAAAGTCATCCAGACGACTCAGTGTACCTGCTTGTTTAAAGAGGTGTTTGTCAAGTCCCTTTAAGACATGATACATTTGATGTCACCTGCAACTGACTCCCCCTTAAAAAAGCTGCAACTCAGCCAAACATCACTGTAGTTAAAAGACAACTCACAAACAATATGAAGCTTCACTTTGGATGTCCTGTTTTATTGAATGCAACACCAAACCAGTTCAGTCGAGAAATGAGATGACTCAGTGTGATGCAGTGATGCCGTCTTTGTCCCAAGGGCCCCAGGATTTCTACAGACACAAGAGGAGTCCTGCTCTGAAACAAGAAATCCGACTGTTGGAGCTCTTTGTATCATGATGGTTTCAGGTATGCTCATGGACTGTTAAATGCACGTCTGTAGACTCAATCATCTCTAATTTAACCAAGTCACAAGTATAAAGGATTTAAGCACAGGAGCAGGAAATATGTTTTGAAAGAAGAAACCATCAGCCTATGTTAGCTCTTCGTGTCTACTTACTAATTTGACTGAAACCCAGACGGCTGCTTCTCTCCAGCTCTCTTGTTAAGGTAACCCTGGATGTTCTGCAGGAACGTTGAGTCTCTGAAATAAATGGAAACAAATGATTTAAATTACAATAGAAAGAGTAACATTAGACAACTGTCTGCTCTAAGACTGGTCCTGTGGGTCGGATGGACACATTTCTTCTTGGACATCAAGGTAACCCTGGATGAACTGCAGGAACACAGAGTCTGGGTCTTCCTCCTTTGTTGGTTCCTGTGTGGACGTTGGAGCACCTGTGTGGGGAAAAAACATCAACTATAACAGATAATAACAGTAACAATAAGATGCATTATTTATTTCTACATACATCAGAAATTCATACCCACCTTGTAGTCAACAGGGAACAGCAGCAGTTCAGGAGGTGGAGTAAGAGAAGGAAAAGAGAAATAAAGGTTAGTAAGACAAACTATATTTTAGTGATTGAATCAATGATATCACTTAGAGAAGCAGGTTTCTCAGTCTTTGTCTTTGCTTATTCAAGGTGATTTTAGTCAGAAGGGTTTTTAGTCCAGTGAATAACAAAATCGTTCATATTAATATAAAGTCAAACCGGAGTATTATGTAGTGGATCATTTTGACTTCAAGTCACAAAGTCTAACTTCCCCTTTTTGTCCACAGTGAACAGCAGCGGCTCAGGTGGTGGAGTTGAATGATAGTGTATGACAGAGAATGGTTAGTAAAACAATATTTGAATAAATATGGATAAGCATACTTCACGGACAGACTACATTTCTCACTTTGTCTTTACATTCTACACTCTTCTAAGTCACTTTCTTTCTTAGTCAGAAGCTCAGACTTACTTATTTTGTCCACAGTGGAACAGCGGGTCAGGTGATGCAGTATGATACGGGTAAAATGAGACAGAAATGGTTAGAAGACAAATGATCTTTGAATTATTGAATATAATGAATATAATATTTGATAGAGTTACTATACCTTTTTTGGCCCTTTTGGCCTCGTTAAGAGTGACTCCGAGATCAAAAAGTGGATGTTTTCCACTAGTGGTACAGCGGCTCATGCTGATGTCTGGAGTGGTACACAGCTCAGAACAGCAGCATATACCGATCTCTCGTGGCTCATGCTGATGTCTGGAGTGGTACTCAGCTCAGAACAGCAGCATATACCGATCTCTCGTGGCTCATGCTGATATCTGGAGTGGTACGCAGCTCAGAACAGCAGCATATACCGATCTCTCGTGGCTCATGCTGATGTCTGAGTGGTATACTGCTTGTGTTCCATCAGCACATACTGTTTCCTAATGGCACGTGACGCTGGTAGGCCAGTGACAACCATGATAATGTAATTTCATACATCCTTGCCAATGTACCCAAAGGTAATATTAGAGCTAGCCTTAGCCACATAGCTATTCTTAGCCTAGCCACCGTGTCCAGGCTTACTAATCCATTACAGAATTATGAATCTAACAACATGAGAGCAAACTAAACTGTTAACCTAAATCTCACTTGTATTAATTTTGGCATGTTTTATAGCAGACACGATCAGACATTACATCATTTTAAACTGCACGTTGTGGTAAATTAACTTGGCATACATATAAATCATTATTCACCATGAATAGGCTACTTTAAATGAGTAAGCGCTTGCTGTCACTGAGACATATGTTGTTTTCTACCTGCAAAGATATGATAGACGTTGAGGTATTTACAGTAAAACTAAGTTGTGTCAAATAACTTTACTGTCATTGTCACTGGCAAAAAACTTTAGACTGCCACCTGCAATTAGGAAACGGCATTTTCAGAGACAAGTGGCAAACAACTATTGGGATCGGCATGAACCTGCAGGGATCAGCATTTGCTGCTGCACTGAGTGATATACCACACCAGGGCCACTGCACCACTAGTGGCATACCATCGGCCTCTCTTCGATCTCAGAGCTACTGCATTATTAACCTGTGGAGGAAGACGTTCAGGAGGCATCCAAAGGGCGCATACAGACATTAGGGCTGCTGTCAATGCCGGTGAGCGTGCATGTGCATGTGCAGTCATGCTTTACTAAAGCCCACCTCTCTCAACCAGGCCTTGTCCAGGAACTGTACCGTGCTTAGACACAGAAATGTTGTACACACAGTGCTCAAACAAACAAGACTTTAGCCGTGACTCGTGCTTGGGCACAGTATGAATGGTAAGTGTGAGTCGACTTTTTATGTTTGTCAGACTGTATCTTAACTGCCTTTGGGAAGCTTTCTTGGGTACATGGCCTGGGTTATTTGGTTCCATGAGGTTTGCTCATATTGGATGTTCTGTTTGTTGTTGGTGTCCTGTGGATTGCCAGTTAATTGTGAATTGAAGGTGGTGTGTTAGTAAAGTTATTTTTCTTCTGTTTATTTTTGCAGCTTTTGTCCTGCTAATTCTTCTGTGATTGTCGTCATTTTCAGTGATATCTTTGGTGTTGATCTGGAGAGGACTGACTGACACACAGTGCTTTCAGCTTTACTGGGGAGGCATGACATGTGGATGATTCAAGCTAACCCCCGCTGTGCAGACTGTGATCAACTAGTCCAAGTCACTGGTTCAAAGATTTTATTGGGTTCATTTGAACACATGATCAATGCCAGACGCAAAGGCAATGATTTCTACCTTAGCCCTGCCAGAAGCAAAGGCTACTTGTTCTACCTTTGCTCTGCCAGACGCAAAGGCTACTTTTATACCTTAGCCCTGCCAGACGCAGAGGCTACTTATATACCTTAGCCCTGCCAGACGCAAAGGCTACTTATATACCTTAGCCCTGCCAGACGCAAAGGCTACTTTTATACCTTAGCCGTGCCAGACGCAAAGGCTAGTTGTTTTACCATAGCCCTGCCAGACGCAAAGGCTACTTGTTCTACCTAAGCCCCGCCAGACGCAAAGGCTGCTTGTTCTACCTATGCCCCGCCAGACGCAAAGGCAACTTGTTTTACCTCAGCCCCGCCAGAAGCAAAGGCTACTTGTTTTACCTTAGCCCTGCCAGACGCAAAGGCTACTTGTTCTACCTAAGCCCTGCCAGACGCAAAGGCTACTTGTTCTACCTTAGCCCCGCCAGACGCAAAGGCTACTTGTTCTACCTTAGCCCCGCCAGACGCAAAGGCTACTTGTTCTACCTTAGCCCCGCCAGACGCAAAGGCTACTTGTTCTCCCTTAACCCTGCCAGACGCAAATGCTCATTTATGAGGTGTCAACAGCCCTGCCAGACGCAAGGGCTTCCTGGGGCCTTCAGGGGCATTGCCGGATGCCGACTCTCAGAATGAAAGAAGGTTGATCGATCCACCGTGCAAGAATTAGGAGATGCTACAAAATGGTCCCAGTGCAAGACGCTACCTTGGGTGATGACAACCTTGGCTTACACTAAGGTAACCATGGGAATCACCGGTCCTGCTGTGATTTGGAAGTGATGAAGGGTAGGTGTGGACTTTGATGTTTCAAGGAGGATGACAGCCTATTCATCGCAGTCAATACGAATTGCTATCATCAGACCACCTCGGCCTCTTCGCAGCAGGCTCCTCCCCGTCGCTCTCTTCCTCGTCACTTTCTTCTGCGCCGCTTTCTTCCTCGTCGCTTTCTTCCCCGTCACTTTCTTCTGCGCCGCTTTCTTCCTCGTCACTTTCTTCCTCGTCGCTTTCTTCCCCGTCACTTTCTTCCCTATGGCTTTCTTCCCTGCATCTTCTTGTGAAGCAGCTAATAACCACCTGCTCTTGGAGCTCTTCGGAAGAATCTTCTAGGGAGCTTGACGAAATGTGCTCAACGTCCAGTTCAGGGACGTGAAGTCCAACGACATCTATCTCAGAATCCTCATCCAAGAGGCCGTTATTATGGTGGTCAAGAATAGCGTCAACAAATCCAATAAACACAGAATTGTCAAAAGGGTCAGGGCCAGGGTCATCAGGAGGGAAAGCTGGAGCAGCAGGAGGGGCAGCAGGGGCAGCAGGAGGAGGAGGGAAAGCAGAAGCATCAGCAGGGAAAGCAGGCGGGAAAGCAGGAGGGAAAGCCGGAGCCACTCGAGGATCAGCAGGAGAAGCAGGAGGAGGAGAGAAAGCATGAGGGTACGTATAAGGAGCATTAGGATGTGCAAAGGGAGCATATGGATAAGCATAAGGAGCATAAGGAACAGGATGTAGAGGAGCATAGGGAACAGGGTAGGAAACAGGGTAGGGAACAGGGTAGTTATCAGGGTGGGAAACAGGGTAGGAAACAGGGTGGGGAACAGGGTAGGAAACAGGGTGGGGAACAGGGTAGGAAACAGGGTAGGAAACAGGGTGGGGAACAGGGTAGAAAACGGGGTAGGGAACAGGGTAGAAAACGGGGTAGGGAACATAGTTGGAAAGAGGAAAAGCAACAGCAGGACCTTGTTGTTCTCCCTCAGCGCCAAAGTGCGGTGGTGGGAACTGCTGCTCACCTTCAGCATTACCTCCATGAGGCTCTGCCTCTTGAAGCCCGTCCACATCATCCATCCCAACGAAGTCCTCGTAATCAGGCAGGACTGGGTCATTGGGATGTCTCTCAGCATCAGGGCGTTCAGTTCTCAAAGGCCAAAAGGAACCACCTGAGGAAGAAGCATTTATTAAAATAAGTCACCTTCCTCACTTCCTTAAAACAGAGTTAATCAGGAGGCTTAAAGACCTAATCAATCTTTTGACCAGACGCATTACAAGCACTTTGTAGAAAAGCCACCAACTGCCCTCTCTAAAAGTAATATCAAATATTGTGCAGGTCTGCTGCTGTTTCTTTAAACATTAAGACAGAATGAGTGATGTGCTCGATGTATACGCTCTCATGTAATCATGGTTTATCTACAAGTTTTAGGAGAATAAAACAATTTGTTTTCATCTGATTCAAAGAGCAACTGTTTATGGACTCAACTGACTCTGGGCGACGTATTCTGATCACTATGACAGCTTGTGAAAAATTATGCACGACAATTCTTATAATATCTTACAAAATATTACATTTTATTCAAGGCAGTTAAACGTTGACCTGTACGTGACCGTGCCTAATCAAGTTTATGCAAAACAAGGTGACGGTTAAGTTAAGGCACCAAAATGACTTGAATGGTGTGGTTTGGCTTATTACTTCCAGGACACAGACAGCGTTCCCCCGGGGTCAAAGTCCTGTGTTCTTGGACCCACCCAACACCACGACCATCCTCCCAAAGATGATTCTTGAGCTCTTGTACTACATCAACAGACTTAAATCACAAAGTACTGTGATCAAACATCTCATTCTGCTGTGGAACAGGATTTGGGCGTGAATTCCATTATGCCATTGCTCTGTTTATCAGTGAACGTTGAAGTGATGAGATTTTTTGATTTTAATTTAGTAAAGCAACCTCCAGCAGTGTGCCTCATTGAATAAGATATAATAATATCTAAATGGTATAATTCAGTGAGTTTTAACAGGATTCTGCCTCCAACAGTCCCCATAGTTTGTGAACAACACTGAGATGAAAAACACTGGAAGTTTGTGTGCAAAGACATGCACAACTACATAACGCAGGTGCCTTCATCACTAGATCACACGCAGTTAACAACAGGGCTTCTTCCAAATAACCACACACACATGTGAGACAGTGGACTGGACCTGCATTTCATCTCTGCTCTTCCTAATAAAATACACCATGAAGAATAATTCTCTCTGGTACATGTGAAACACGCTGTGAGTGATGAATGAGGAGCCCAATAAGTGTCACACACTGGAGTTCACTTCCTCCCCTTCATTCAGGCTCAGAGCAGAATCTGTTGGTGCTTTCTGAGGAGGATCCATGAGGAAAACATGTGGAACAAGTGTCCAAACACAGGAACGCGCCCTGCTTGGTTTACACCTGCGCGTCCTGACGCAGTGACGCAGGCGGCTCACAGTTCCATCGTCTCCATGGCGCACGACACAAACTTCTTTTGGGGCATTTTTCGAAATATGGCCCGGTCGCCATCTTTTTCCTCATTTTTGGACGACATATTTGTAAAAAGTGATGCCCTCAAACCAAAATAAGAGTTTTTTCAAATCACTATACAGTTGTTGACACGTTCCTCAGCTGTCCCGCCACACTCAGCACGTTCTTACCATATCATTATTATTATATAAGCAAAAAACATCAAGTATCACCAAAATATGTGTTTTATCAGGCCGACTAAAACTCTCTTTATCTTTATATTCAACAATTTACCATTTACCATCATTATTTACCACGTTATTTACGTACACATTATCCTGAAACTCCCTTTAACGATTGACATAATAATATAATATAATATAATATAATATAATATAATATAATATAATATAATATAATATAATATGTGATAATATCATATAATGTTTAGTGGCTCACCTCCAGAGGAAACGCTCCATCGTCGGGGCAGCGGCTCCTCCTCCACAGCGGATCCAGTAGAAGTCATTTCTCCAGCAGCTTCTGAGCTTTTCCAACAGTTTGTTGTCGTTTCCAGGCGATCGCCAAGATTTCGATATTTTCACAGGTCAACTCGTGTCAAGTCCAAGTGTGAAAGAGACTTTGGACAGGTGTGCAGCCTTTACATCACCTCGGTAAAACGTCACCGTGCTGTCTCCATGACTGACGCAGGTGCGCGCGTGAGCGAGGTTCTATACAGTGAAGAGTTGGGCCTTTACTTTGTTACACTTTAGTGTGTGTTTCCATAAATAAGTGTATAATGATCTATGGTGATGAACACACACACAGCCAGGCCACTACTCCATCTTTTCTTGTCCTTTTTTTCTTTTTAGTAGTTTTTTATTTTTATTTTATTTATTTAGGATTTATTTAACCAGGAAAAAAAACCTCATTGAGATTAAAAATCTCCTTTACACGTGTGTCCTGGACCAAGACAGCAGCAGCACATTACACAAAGTTTCAGACATACAAACATAAAAAACGATTTAAAATCACATCATAATTAAACCAAAAACATGGTTTCCTAGATCCCAGAGGGCAAAGAGCTCAGTCAAAGCATCTCCAACCTGAGAGAACTTCCTCCAAATCCTTCCATCTACTTTTAAAAAGCTTTAAAGAGACCAGCTCCCCTAGACCCAAGTCAGTCCAGGCTGCAGGAGCAGCATCCTGAAAAGAAGCTCTTTTCCCTTTTCAAGTCTGACGTTGGGGACCTGACAGCAAGAGTCACTCTTGTGACTTTGTCGCAGAGCGGAGACTGTAGCTTCCAGCCTTTTTCAGAAGTATTAAATCACATAGAAATGAAAGAAGCAAGTGAAGAACTGTCTTATGAATAAGGAAAGCCAGTGATTCAGTGCACAGATGACAATGAGTGAGTGTCTGGATGTGTGGAATGAACCTCCATGCTCCATGGTATAAACAGTATCTAAGGAGTGAAGACACTTAGAGCACACATGCATATCTACTGTATAACACATCACCACAGTCAACCATAGACATAAAGGCAGCAGCAGCAAGTTTCCTCTTTGCATCAAAGATTTATTTCTGAAATAAAAACCCAGTCTGAGCTTCAGCTTCTCCACACTTTTCTGAATGTGTCTTTAAAGAGAGAGAATAGTCCATCAAGAATCATAGTATTTGTTAGAGCCATGCATAACATTAGGCTTATGTTTACACTTTGTGCCTCATTAGTAAATATATATTTTGCGTTAATTTATAGTGGCTAATCATAAGTGATATTTTGTTCTATTTTTCATGTAATTAACGCCTGTTAGTAGTTATGATTTTATTATGCTCTCATTTTGGCTTGCTACCAAAAGTTGATGCCGCCGTAAAGCACGGTGTACTGTTGAGATCTGTAGTAAATTAGTCATGTGAGCGCTGGTCGGGGGTTGTTATTTAGTGATCAGGGCAGGACAGGAGCTACACTTTTCTGACCGTAGCTAACGTCATTCTAGGCCTAAGAAACTCTTTTTTGTCAGTTAGTTTGAGGTGACAGACTGGATTTTGCTTTTGTTCAACGTGGATTATTTGTGGATAATAAAAAAAGTCTAAATTATGAGATAAAAATGAGATAAAAAGTCTAAATTTTGAGATTAAAAGTCATGATTATGAGATAAAAAGTCATGATTATGAGATAAAAAGTCTAAATTATGAGGTAAAAGGTCCCGATTATAAGATAAAAAGTCATGATTATGAGATAAAAAGTCATGATTATGAGATGAAAAGTCTAAATTATGAGATGAAAAGTCAGGATTATGAGATAAAAAGTCTAAATAATGAGATAAAAAGTCATGATTATGAGATAAAAAGTCTAAATAATGAGATAAAAAGTCATGATTATGAGATAAAAAGTCATGATTATGAGGCAAAAGGTCATGATTATGAGATAAAAAGTCATGATTATGAGATAAAAAGTCATGATTATGAGGTAAAAGGTCATGATTATGAGGTAAAAAGTCATGATTATGAGATAAAAAGTCATGATTATGAGATAAAATGTCTAAATTATGAGGTAAAAGGTCATGATTATGAGGTAAAAAATGATTATGAGATAAAAAGTAATGATTATGAGATAAAATGTCTAAATTATGAGATAAAAAGTCAGGATTATGAGATGAAAAGTCAGGATTATGAGATAAAAAGTCTAAATAATGAGATAAAAAGACTAAATTGTGAGATAAAAAGTCTAAATTATGAGATGAAAAGTCAGGATTATGAGATAAAAAGTCTAAATAATGAGATAAAAAGTCATGATTATGAGATAAAAAGTCTCATATAATGAGATAAAAAGTCTAAATAATGAGATAAAAAGTCATGATTATGAGATAAAAAGACTAAATTATGAGATGAAAGGTCAGGATTATGAGATAAAAAGTAATGATTATGAGATAAAATGTCTAAATTATGAGATAAAAAGTCAGGATTATGAGATGAGAAGTCAGGATTATGAGATAAAAAGTCTAAATAATGAGATAAAAAGACTAAATTGTGAGATAAAAAGTCTAAATTATGAGATGAAAAGTCAGGATTATGAGATAAAAAGTCTAAATAATGAGATAAAAAGTCATGATTATGAGATAAAAAGTCTCATATAATGAGATAAAAAGTCTAAATAATGAGATAAAAAGTCATGAATATGAGATAAAAAGACTAAATTATGAGATGAAAGGTCAGGATTATGAGATAAAAAGTCATGATTATGAGATAAAAAGTCATGATTATGAGATAAAAAGTCATAATTATGAGATAAAAGTCATGATTATGAGGTAAAAAGTCATGATTATGAGGTAAAAGGTCTAAATTATGAGTTAAAAAGTCTAAATTATGAGATGAAAAGTCAGGATTATGAGATAAAAAGTCTAAATAATGAGATAAAAGGCTAAATTATGAGATAAAAAGTCTAAATTATGAGATGAAAAGTCAGGATTATGAGATAAAAAGTCTAAATAATGAGATAAAAAGTCATGATTATGAGATAAAAAGTCATGATTATGACGTAAAAAGTCTAAATAATCTGATGAAAAGTCATGATTATGAGATAAAAAGTCATGATTATGAGATAAAAAGTCATGATTATGAGATAAAAAGTCTATATTATGAGATGAAAAGTCAGGATTATGAGATAAAAAGTCTAAATAATGAGATAAAAAGTCTAAATTATGAGATGAAAAATCAGGATTATGAGATAAAAAGTCTAAATAATGAGATAAAAAGTCAGGATTATGAGATAAAAAGTCATGATTTTGAGGTAAAAGGTCTAAATTATGAAATAAAAAGTCTAAATTATGAGATGAAAAGTCAGGATTCTGACATAAAAAGTCTAAATAATGAGATAAAAAGTCATGATTATGGGGTAAAAGGTCATTATTATGAGATAAAAAGTCATGATTATGAGGTAAAAGGTCATGATTATGAGATAAAAAGACATGATTATGAGATAAAAAGTCTATATTATGAGATGAAAAGTCAGGATTATGAGATAAAAAGTCTAAATAATGAGATAAAAAGTCTAAATTATGAGATAAAAAGTCTAAATTATGAGATGAAAAGTCAGGATTATGAGATAAAAAGTCTAAATAATGAGATAAAAAGTCATTTTTATGAGATAAAAAGTCTCATATAATGAGATAAAAGTCTAAATAATGAGATAAAAAGTCTAAATTATGAGATAAAAATTCAGGATTATGAGATAAAAAGTCAGGATTATGAGATAAAAAGTGATGATTATGAGATAAAAATTGATGATTATGAGATAAAAAGTTGTGATTATGAGATAAAAAGTCAGGATTATGCGATAAAAAGTCATGATTATGAGGTAAAAGGTCTAAATTATGAAATAAAAAGTCTAAATTATGAGATGAAAAATCAGGATTCTGACATAAAAAGTCTAAATAATGAGATAAAAAGTCTAAATTATGAGATGAAAAGTCAGGATTATGAGATAAAAAATCTAAATTATGAGATAAAAAGTCATGATTATGAGACAAAAAGTCTAAATAATGAGACAAAAAGTCATGATTATGAGATAAAAAGTCATGATTATGAAGTAAAAGGTCATGATTATGAGATAAAAAGTCATAATTATGAGATAAAAAGTCATTATTATGAGATCAAAAGTCATGATTATAAGATAAAATGTCTAAATTATGAGGTAAAAGGTCATGATTATGAGGTAAAAAGTCATGATTATGAGATAAAAAGTCATGATTATGAGATAAAATGTCTAAATTATGAGATAAAAAGTCTAAATTATGAGATGAAAAGTCATGATTATGAGATAAAAAGTCTAAATAATGAAATAAAAAGTCATGATTATGAGATAAAAAGTCTCATATAATGAGATAAAAAGTCTAAATAATGAGATAAAAAGTCATGATTATGAGATAAAAAGACTAAATTATGAGATGAAAGGTCAGGATAATGAGATAAAAAGTCATGATTATGAGATAAAAAGTCATGATTATGAGATAAAAAGTCTAAATAATGAGATAAAAAGTCATGATTATGAGGTAAAAGGTCTTGATTATGAGATAAAAAGTCATGATTATGAGATAAAAAGTCATGATTATGAGATAAAAAGTTATGATTATGAGATAAAATGATGATTATGAGATAAAAAGTCAGGATTATGAGATAAAAAGTCATGATTATGAGGTAAAAGGTCTAAATTATGAAATAAAAAGTCTAAATTATGAGATGAAAAGTCAGGATTATGACATAAAAAGTCTAAATAATGAGATAAAAAGTCTAAATTATGAGATGAAACGTCTAAATTATGAGATGAAATGTCAGGATTATGGGATAAAAAGTCTAAATAATGAGATAAAAAGTCATGATTATGAGATAAAAAGTCATTATTATGAGATAAAAAGTCAAGATTATGAGATAAAAAGTCATGATTATGAGATAAAAAGTGATGATTATGAGATAAAAAGTGATGATTATGAGATAAAAACTCATGATAATGAGATAAAAAGTCATGATTATGAGGTAAAAGGTCATGATTATGAGATAAAAAGTCTAAATTATGAAATAAAAAGTCTAAATTATGAGATGAAAAGTCAGGATTTTGACATTAAAAGTCTAAATAATGAGATAAAAAGTCTAAATTATGAGATAAAAAGTTTAAATTATGAGATAAAAAATCAGGATTCTGACATAAAAAGTCTAAATAATGAGATAAAAAGTCTAAATTATGAGATGAAAAGTCAGGATTATGAGATAAAAAATCTAAATTATGAGATAAAAAGTCATGATTATGAGACAAAAAGTCTAAATAATGAGACAAAAAGTCATGATTATGAGATAAAAAGTCATGATTATGAAGTAAAAGGTCATGATTATGAGATAAAAAGTCATAATTATGAGATAAAAAGTCATTATTATGAGATCAAAAGTCATGATTATAAGATAAAATGTCTAAATTATGAGGTAAAAGGTCATGATTATGAGGTAAAAAGTCATGATTATGAGATAAAAAGTCATGATTATGAGATAAAATGTCTAAATTATGAGATAAAAAGTCTAAATTATGAGATGAAAAGTCATGATTATGAGATAAAAAGTCTAAATAATGAAATAAAAAGTCATGATTATGAGATAAAAAGTCTCATATAATGAGATAAAAAGTCTAAATAATGAGATAAAAAGTCATGATTATGAGATAAAAAGACTAAATTATGAGATGAAAGGTCAGGATAATGAGATAAAAAGTCATGATTATGAGATAAAAAGTCATGATTATGAGATAAAAAGTCTAAATAATGAGATAAAAAGTCATGATTATGAGGTAAAAGGTCTTGATTATGAGATAAAAAGTCATGATTATGAGATAAAAAGTCATGATTATGAGATAAAAAGTCATGATTATGAGATAAAAAGTCATAATTATGAGATAAAAGTCATGATTATGAGGTAAAAAGTCATGATTATGAGGTAAAAGGTCTAAATTATGAGTTAAAAAGTCTAAATTATGAGATGAAAAGTCAGGATTATGAGATAAAAAGTCTAAATAATGAGATAAAAGGCTAAATTATGAGATAAAAAGTCTAAATTATGAGATGAAAAGTCAGGATTATGAGATAAAAAGTCTAAATAATGAGATAAAAAGTCATGATTATGAGATAAAAAGTCATGATTATGACGTAAAAAGTCTAAATAATCTGATGAAAAGTCATGATTATGAGATAAAAAGTCATGATTATGAGATAAAAAGTCTATATTATGAGATGAAAAGTCAGGATTATGAGATAAAAAGTCTAAATAATGAGATAAAAAGTCTAAATTATGAGATGAAAAGTCAGGATTATGAGATAAAAAGTCTAAATAATGAGATAAAAAGTCAGGATTATGAGATAAAAAGTCATGATTTTGAGGTAAAAGGTCTAAATTATGAAATAAAAAGTCTAAATTATGAGATGAAAAGTCAGGATTCTGACATAAAAAGTCTAAATAATGAGATAAAAAGTCATGATTATGGGGTAAAAGGTCATTATTATGAGATAAAAAGTCATGATTATGAGGTAAAAGGTCATGATTATGAGATAAAAAGACATGATTATGAGATAAAAAGTCTATATTATGAGATGAAAAGTCAGGATTATGAGATAAAAAGTCTAAATAATGAGATAAAAAGTCTAAATTATGAGATAAAAAGTCTAAATTATGAGATGAAAAGTCAGGATTATGAGATAAAAAGTCTAAATAATGAGATAAAAAGTCATTTTTATGAGATAAAAAGTCTCATATAATGAGATAAAAGTCTAAATAATGAGATAAAAAGTCTAAATTATGAGATAAAAATTCAGGATTATGAGATAAAAAGTCAGGATTATGAGATAAAAAGTGATGATTATGAGATAAAAATTGATGATTATGAGATAAAAAGTTGTGATTATGAGATAAAAAGTCAGGATTATGCGATAAAAAGTCATGATTATGAGGTAAAAGGTCTAAATTATGAAATAAAAAGTCTAAATTATGAGATGAAAAATCAGGATTCTGACATAAAAAGTCTAAATAATGAGATAAAAAGTCTAAATTATGAGATGAAAAGTCAGGATTATGAGATAAAAAATCTAAATTATGAGATAAAAAGTCATGATTATGAGACAAAAAGTCTAAATAATGAGACAAAAAGTCATGATTATGAGATAAAAAGTCATGATTATGAAGTAAAAGGTCATGATTATGAGATAAAAAGTCATAATTATGAGATAAAAAGTCATTATTATGAGATCAAAAGTCATGATTATAAGATAAAATGTCTAAATTATGAGGTAAAAGGTCATGATTATGAGGTAAAAAGTCATGATTATGAGATAAAAAGTCATGATTATGAGATAAAATGTCTAAATTATGAGATAAAAAGTCTAAATTATGAGATGAAAAGTCATGATTATGAGATAAAAAGTCTAAATAATGAAATAAAAAGTCATGATTATGAGATAAAAAGTCTCATATAATGAGATAAAAAGTCTAAATAATGAGATAAAAAGTCATGATTATGAGATAAAAAGACTAAATTATGAGATGAAAGGTCAGGATAATGAGATAAAAAGTCATGATTATGAGATAAAAAGTCATGATTATGAGATAAAAAGTCTAAATAATGAGATAAAAAGTCATGATTATGAGGTAAAAGGTCTTGATTATGAGATAAAAAGTCATGATTATGAGATAAAAAGTCATGATTATGAGATAAAAAGTTATGATTATGAGATAAAATGATGATTATGAGATAAAAAGTCAGGATTATGAGATAAAAAGTCATGATTATGAGGTAAAAGGTCTAAATTATGAAATAAAAAGTCTAAATTATGAGATGAAAAGTCAGGATTATGACATAAAAAGTCTAAATAATGAGATAAAAAGTCTAAATTATGAGATGAAACGTCTAAATTATGAGATGAAATGTCAGGATTATGGGATAAAAAGTCTAAATAATGAGATAAAAAGTCATGATTATGAGATAAAAAGTCATTATTATGAGATAAAAAGTCAAGATTATGAGATAAAAAGTCATGATTATGAGATAAAAAGTGATGATTATGAGATAAAAAGTGATGATTATGAGATAAAAACTCATGATAATGAGATAAAAAGTCATGATTATGAGGTAAAAGGTCATGATTATGAGATAAAAAGTCTAAATTATGAAATAAAAAGTCTAAATTATGAGATGAAAAGTCAGGATTTTGACATTAAAAGTCTAAATAATGAGATAAAAAGTCTAAATTATGAGATAAAAAGTTTAAATTATGAGATAAAAAATCAGGATTCTGACATAAAAAGTCTAAATAATGAGATAAAAAGTCTAAATTATGAGATGAAAAGTCAGGATTATGAGATAAAAAATCTAAATTATGAGATAAAAAGTCATGATTATGAGACAAAAAGTCTAAATAATGAGACAAAAAGTCATGATTATGAGATAAAAAGTCATGATTATGAAGTAAAAGGTCATGATTATGAGATAAAAAGTCATAATTATGAGATAAAAAGTCATTATTATGAGATCAAAAGTCATGATTATAAGATAAAATGTCTAAATTATGAGGTAAAAGGTCATGATTATGAGGTAAAAAGTCATGATTATGAGATAAAAAGTCATGATTATGAGATAAAATGTCTAAATTATGAGATAAAAAGTCTAAATTATGAGATGAAAAGTCATGATTATGAGATAAAAAGTCTAAATAATGAAATAAAAAGTCATGATTATGAGATAAAAAGTCTCATATAATGAGATAAAAAGTCTAAATAATGAGATAAAAAGTCATGATTATGAGATAAAAAGACTAAATTATGAGATGAAAGGTCAGGATAATGAGATAAAAAGTCATGATTATGAGATAAAAAGTCATGATTATGAGATAAAAAGTCTAAATAATGAGATAAAAAGTCATGATTATGAGGTAAAAGGTCTTGATTATGAGATAAAAAGTCATGATTATGAGATAAAAAGTCATGATTATGAGATAAAAAGTTATGATTATGAGATAAAATGATGATTATGAGATAAAAAGTCAGGATTATGAGATAAAAAGTCATGATTATGAGGTAAAAGGTCTAAATTATGAAATAAAAAGTCTAAATTATGAGATGAAAAGTCAGGATTATGACATAAAAAGTCTAAATAATGAGATAAAAAGTCTAAATTATGAGATGAAACGTCTAAATTATGAGATGAAATGTCAGGATTATGGGATAAAAAGTCTAAATAATGAGATAAAAAGTCATGATTATGAGATAAAAAGTCATTATTATGAGATAAAAAGTCAAGATTATGAGATAAAAAGTCATGATTATGAGATAAAAAGTGATGATTATGAGATAAAAAGTGATGATTATGAGATAAAAACTCATGATAATGAGATAAAAAGTCATGATTATGAGGTAAAAGGTCATGATTATGAGATAAAAAGTCTAAATTATGAAATAAAAAGTCTAAATTATGAGATGAAAAGTCAGGATTTTGACATTAAAAGTCTAAATAATGAGATAAAAAGTCTAAATTATGAGATAAAAAGTTTAAATTATGAGATAAAAAGTCAAAATTATGAGATGAAAAGTCAGGATTATGAGATAAAAAGTCTAAATAATGAGATAAAAAGTCATGATTATGAGATAAAAGTCATGATTATAAGATAAAAAGTCATGATTATGAGATAAAAAGTCATGATTATGAGATAAAAAGTTATGATTATGTGAAAAAAAGTCATGATTATGAGATAAAAAGACATGATGATGAGATAAAAAGTCATGATTATGAGATAAAAAGTTATGATTATGAGATAAAAAGTCATGATTATGAGATAAAAAGTCATGATTATGAGGTAAAAAGTCATGATTATGAGATAAAAAGTCATGATTATGAGATAAAAAGTCATGATTATGAGGTAAAAGGTCTAAATTATGAGTTAAAAAGTCTAAATTATGAGATGAAAAGTCAGGATTATGAGATAAAAAGTCTAAATAATGAGATAAAAAGTCTAAATTTTGAGATAAAAAGTCTAAATTATGAGATGTAAAGTCAGGATTATAAGATAAAAAGTCTAAATAATGAGATAAAATGTCATGATTATGAGATAAAAAGTCTAAATAATGAGATAAAAAGTCATGATTATGACGTAAAAAGTCTATATAATCTGATGAAAAGTCATGATTATGAGATAAAATGTCATGATTATGAGATAAAAAGTGATGATTATGGGGTAAAAGGTCATTATTATGAGATAAAAAGTCATGATTATGAGTTAAAAAGTCATGATTATGAGGTAAAAGGTCATGATTATGAGATAAAAAGTCATGATTATGAGATAAAAAGTCTATATTATGAGATGAAAAGTCAGGATTATGAGATAAAAAGTCTAAATAATGAGATAAAAAGTCTAAATTATGAGATGAAAAGTCAGGATTATGAGATAAAAAGTCTAAATAATGAGATAAAAAGTCATGATTATGAGATAAAAAGTCTCATATAATGAGATAAAAAGTCTAAATAATGAGATAAAAAGTCATGATTATGAGATAAAAAGTCTAAATTATGAGATGAAAAGTCAGGATTATGAGATAAAAAGTCAGGATTATGAGATAAAAGTCATGATTATGAGATAAAAAGTCATGATTATGAGATAAAAAGTGATGATTATGAGATAAAACGTTATGATTATGAGATAAAAAGTCAGGATTATGAGATAAAAAGTCATGATTATGAGGTAAAAGGTCTAAATTATGAAATAAAAAGTCTAAATTATGAGATGAAAAGTCAGGATTCTGACATAAAAAGTCTAAATAATGAGATAAAAAGTCTAAATTATGAGATAAAAAGTCTAAATTATGAGATGAAAAGTCAGGATTATGAGATAAAAAGTTAGGATTATGAGATAAAAAGTCATGATTATGAGGTAAAAGGTCTAAATTATGAAATAAAAAGTCTAAATTATGAGATGAAAAGTCAGGATTCTGACATAAAAAGTCTAAATAATGAGATAAAAAGTCAGGATTATGAGATAAAAAGTCTAAAATTTGAGATAAAAAGTCATGATTATGAGATAAAAAGTCTAGAAAATGAGATAAAAAGTCATGATTATGAGATAAAAAGTCATGATTATGAGATAAAAAGTCATGATTATGGGCTAAAAGGTCATTATTATGAGATAAAAAGTCATGATTATGAGGTAAAAGGTCATGATTATGAGATAAAAAGACATGATTATGAGATAAAAAGTCTCATATAATGAGATAAAAAGTCTAAATAATGAGATAAAAAGTCATGATTATGAGATAAAAAGTCTAAATTATGAGATGAAAAGTCAGGATTATGAGATAAAAAGTCAGGATTATGAGATAAAAGTCATGATTATGAGATAAAAAGTCATGATTATGAGATAAAAAGTGATGATTATGAGATAAAACGTTATGATTATGAGATAAAAAGTCAGGATTATGAGATAAAAAGTCATGATTATGAGGTAAAAGGTCTAAATTATGAAATAAAAAGTCTAAATTATGAGATGAAAAGTCAGGATTCTGACATAAAAAGTCTAAATAATGAGATAAAAAGTCTAAATTATGAGATAAAAAGTCTAAATTATGAGATGAAAAGTCAGGATTATGAGATAAAAAGTTAGGATTATGAGATAAAAAGTCATGATTATGAGGTAAAAGGTCTAAATTATGAAATAAAAAGTCTAAATTATGAGATGAAAAGTCAGGATTCTGACATAAAAAGTCTAAATAATGAGATAAAAAGTCAGGATTATGAGATAAAAAGTCTAAAATTTGAGATAAAAAGTCATGATTATGAGATAAAAAGTCTAGAAAATGAGATAAAAAGTCATGATTATGAGATAAAAAGTCATGATTATGAGATAAAAAGTCATGATTATGGGCTAAAAGGTCATTATTATGAGATAAAAAGTCATGATTATGAGGTAAAAGGTCATGATTATGAGATAAAAAGACATGATTATGAGATAAAAAGTCTATATTATGAGATGAAAAGTCAGGATTATGAGATAAAAAGTCTAAATAATGAGATAAAAAGTCTAAATTATGAGATAAAAAGTCTAAATTATGAGATGAAAAGTCAGGATTATGACATAAAAAGTCTAAATAATGAGATAAAAAGTCATGATTATGAGATAAAAAAGTCTCATATAATGAGATAAAAGTCTAAATAATGAGATAAAAAGTCATGATTATGAGATAAAAAGTCTAAATTATGAGATAAAAAGTCAGGATTATGAGATAAAAAGTGATGATTATGAGATAAAAAGTGATGATTATGAGATAAAAAGTTATGATTATGAGATAAAAAGTCAGGATTATGCGATAAAAAGTCATGATTATGAGGTAAAAGGTCTAAATTATGAAATAAAAAGTCTAAATTATGAGATGAAAAGTCAGGATTCTGACATAAAAAGTCTAAATAATTAGATAAAAAGTCATGATTATGAGGTAAAAGGTCATGATTATGAGATAAAAAGTCATGATTATGAGATAAAAAGTCATGATTATGAGATAAAAAGTCATGATTATGAGATAAAATGTCTAAATTATGAGGTAAAAGGTCATGATTATGAGGTAAAAAGTCATGATTATGAGATAAAAAGTCATGATTATGAGATAAAATGTCTAAATTATGAGATAAAAAGTCTAAATAATGAGATAAAGAGACTAAATTATGAGATAAAAAGTCTAAATTATGAGATGAAAAGTCAGGATTATGAGATAAAAAGTCTAAATAATGAAATAAAAAGTCATGATTATGAGATAAAAAGTCTCATATAATGAGATAAAAAGTCTAAATAATGAGATAAAAAGTCATGATTATGAGATAAAAAGACTAAATTATGAGATGAAAGGTCAGGATTATGAGATAAAAAGTCATGATTATGAGATAAAAAGTCATGATTATGAGATAAAAAGTCTAAATAATGAGATAAAAAGTCATGATTATGAGGTAAAAGGTCATGATTATGAGATAAAAAGTCATGATGAGATAAAAAGTCATGATTATGAGATAAAAAGTCATGATTATGAGATAAAATGATGATTATGAGATAAAAAGTCAGGATTATGAGATAAAAAGTCATGATTATGAGGTAAAAGGTCTAAATTATGAAATAAAAAGTCTAAATTATGAGATGAAAAGTCAGGATTATGACATAAAAAGTCTAAATAATGAGATAAAAAGTCATGATTATGAGATAAAAAGTCTAAAAAATGAGATAAAAAGTGATGATTATGAGATAAAAAGTCATGATTATGAGATAAAAAGTCATGATTATGAGATAAAAAGTGATGATTATGAAATAACAACTCATGATTATGAGATAAAAAGTCATGATTATGAGGTAAAAGGTCATGATTATGAGGTAAAAAGACATGATTATGAGATAAAAAGACATGATTATGAGATAAAAAGTCATGATTATGAGATAAAAAGTCTAAATTATGAAATAAAAAGTCTAAATTATGAGATAAAAAGTCATGATTATGAGATAAAAAGTCATGATTATGAGATAGAAGTCTAAATAATGAGATAAAAAGTCATGATTATGAGGTAAAAGGTCATGATTATGAGATAAAAAGTCATGATTATGAGATAAAAAGTCATGATTATGAGATAAAAAGTCATGATTATGAGATAAAATGATGATTATGAGATAAAAAATCAGGATTATGAGATAAAAAGTCATGATTATGAGATAAAAAGTCTAAATTATGAGATGAAAAGTCAGGATTATGAGATAAAAAGTCAGGATTATGAGATAAAAGTCATGATTATGAGATAAAAAGTCATGATTATGAGATAAAAAGTGATGATTATGAGATAAAACGTTATGATTATGAGATAAAAAGTCAGGATTATGAGATAAAAAGTCATGATTATGAGGTAAAAGGTCTAAATTATGAAATAAAAAGTCTAAATTATGAGATGAAAAGTCAGGATTCTGACATAAAAAGTCTAAATAATGAGATAAAAAGTCTAAATTATGAGATAAAAAGTCTAAATTATGAGATGAAAAGTCAGGATTATGAGATAAAAAGTTAGGATTATGAGATAAAAAGTCATGATTATGAGGTAAAAGGTCTAAATTATGAAATAAAAAGTCTAAATTATGAGATGAAAAGTCAGGATTCTGACATAAAAAGTCTAAATAATGAGATAAAAAGTCAGGATTATGAGATAAAAAGTCTAAAATTTGAGATAAAAAGTCATGATTATGAGATAAAAAGTCTAGAAAATGAGATAAAAAGTCATGATTATGAGATAAAAAGTCATGATTATGAGATAAAAAGTCATGATTATGGGCTAAAAGGTCATTATTATGAGATAAAAAGTCATGATTATGAGGTAAAAGGTCATGATTATGAGATAAAAAGACATGATTATGAGATAAAAAGTCTATATTATGAGATGAAAAGTCAGGATTATGAGATAAAAAGTCTAAATAATGAGATAAAAAGTCTAAATTATGAGATAAAAAGTCTAAATTATGAGATGAAAAGTCAGGATTATGACATAAAAAGTCTAAATAATGAGATAAAAAGTCATGATTATGAGATAAAAAAGTCTCATATAATGAGATAAAAGTCTAAATAATGAGATAAAAAGTCATGATTATGAGATAAAAAGTCTAAATTATGAGATAAAAAGTCAGGATTATGAGATAAAAAGTGATGATTATGAGATAAAAAGTGATGATTATGAGATAAAAAGTTATGATTATGAGATAAAAAGTCAGGATTATGCGATAAAAAGTCATGATTATGAGGTAAAAGGTCTAAATTATGAAATAAAAAGTCTAAATTATGAGATGAAAAGTCAGGATTCTGACATAAAAAGTCTAAATAATTAGATAAAAAGTCATGATTATGAGGTAAAAGGTCATGATTATGAGATAAAAAGTCATGATTATGAGATAAAAAGTCATGATTATGAGATAAAAAGTCATGATTATGAGATAAAATGTCTAAATTATGAGGTAAAAGGTCATGATTATGAGGTAAAAAGTCATGATTATGAGATAAAAAGTCATGATTATGAGATAAAATGTCTAAATTATGAGATAAAAAGTCTAAATAATGAGATAAAGAGACTAAATTATGAGATAAAAAGTCTAAATTATGAGATGAAAAGTCAGGATTATGAGATAAAAAGTCTAAATAATGAAATAAAAAGTCATGATTATGAGATAAAAAGTCTCATATAATGAGATAAAAAGTCTAAATAATGAGATAAAAAGTCATGATTATGAGATAAAAAGACTAAATTATGAGATGAAAGGACAGGATTATGAGATAAAAAGTCATGATTATGAGATAAAAAGTCATGATTATGAGATAAAAAGTTTAAATAATGAGATAAAAAGTCATGATTATGAGGTAAAAGGTCATGATTATGAGATAAAAAGTCATGATGAGATAAAAAGTCATGATTATGAGATAAAAAGTCATGATTATGAGATAAAATGATGATTATGAGATAAAAAGTCAGGATTATGAGATAAAAAGTCATGATTATGAGGTAAAAGGTCTAAATTATGAAATAAAAAGTCTAAATTATGAGATGAAAAGTCAGGATTATGACATAAAAAGTCTAAATAATGAGATAAAAAGTCATGATTATGAGATAAAAAGTCTAAAAAATGAGATAAAAAGTGATGATTATGAGATAAAAAGTCATGATTATGAGATAAAAAGTCATGATTATGAGATAAAAAGTGATGATTATGAAATAACAACTCATGATTATGAGATAAAAAGTCATGATTATGAGGTAAAAGGTCATGATTATGAGGTAAAAAGACATGATTATGAGATAAAAAGACATGATTATGAGATAAAAAGTCATGATTATGAGATAAAAAGTCTAAATTATGAAATAAAAAGTCTAAATTATGAGATAAAAAGTCATGATTATGAGATAAAAAGTCATGATTATGAGATAGAAGTCTAAATAATGAGATAAAAAGTCATGATTATGAGGTAAAAGGTCATGATTATGAGATAAAAAGTCATGATTATGAGATAAAAAGTCATGATTATGAGATAAAAAGTCATGATTATGAGATAAAATGATGATTATGAGATAAAAAATCAGGATTATGAGATAAAAAGTCATGATTATGAGGTAAAAGGTCTAAATTATGAAATAAAAAGTCTAAATTATGAGATGAAAAGTCAGGATTATGACATAAAAAGTCTAAATAATGAGATAAAAAGTCTAAATTATGAGATGAAAAGTCAGGATTATGATATAAAAAGTCTAAAATTTGAGATAAAAAGTCATGATTATGAGATAAAAAGTCTAAAAAATGAGATAAAAAGTGATGATTATGAGATAAAAAGTCATGATTATGAGATAAAAAGTGATGATTATGAGATAAAGAGTGATGATTATGAAATAACAACTCATGATTATGAGATAAAAAGTCATGATTATGAGGTAAAAGGTCATGATTATGAGGTAAAAAGACATGATTATGAGATAAAAAGACATGATTATGAGATAAAAAGTCATGATTATGAGATAAAAAGTCTAAATTATGAAATAAAAAGTCTAAATTATGAGATAAAAAGTCATGATTATGAGATAAAAAGTCATGATTATGAGATAGAAGTCATGATTATGAGATAAAAAGTCATGATTATGAGATAAAAAGTCTAAATAATGAGATAAAAAGTCATGATTATGAGATAAAAAGTTATGATTTTGAGATAAAAAGTCAGGATTATGAGATAAAAAGTCAGGATTATGAGATAAAAAGTCCTGATTATGAGATAAAAAGTCTAACTTATGAAATAAAAAGTCTAAATTATGAGATGAAAAGTCTAAATTATGAGATAAAAAGTCTAAATTATGAGATGAAAAGTCAGGATTATGATATAAAAAGTCTAAAATTTGAGATAAAAAGTCATGATTATGAGATAAAAAGTCTAAAAAATGAGTTAAAAAGTGATGATTATGAGATAAAAAGTCATGATTATGAGATAAAAAGTCATGATTATGAGATAAAAAGTGATGATTATGAAATAACAACTCATGATTATGAGATAAAAAGTCATGATTATGAGGTAAAAGGTCATGATTATGAGGTAAAAAGACATGATTATGAGATAAAAAGACATGATTATGAGATAAAAAGTCATGATTATGAGATAAAAAGTCTAAATTATGAAATAAAAAGTCTAAATTATGAGATAAAAAGTCATGATTATGAGATAAAAAGTCATGATTATGAGATAGAAGTCATGATTATGAGATAAAAAGTCATGATTATGAGATAAAAAGTCTAAATAATGAGATAAAAAGTCATGATTATGAGATAAAAAGTTATGATTTTGAGATAAAAAGTCAGGATTATGAGATAAAAAGTCAGGATTATGAGATAAAAAGTCCTGATTATGAGATAAAAAGTCTAACTTATGAAATAAAAAGTCTAAATTATGAGATGAAAAGTCAGGATTATGACATAAAAAGTCTAAATAATGAGATAAAAAGTCTAAATTATGAGATAAAAAGTCTAAATTATGAGATAAAAAGTCTAAATTATGAGATGAAAAGTCAGGATTATGGGATAAAAAGTCTAAATAATGAGATAAAAAGTCATGATTATGAGATAAAAAGTGATGATTATGAGATAAAAACTCATGATAATGAGATAAAAAGTCATGATTATGAGGTAAAAGGTCATGATTATGAGATAAAAAGTCTAAATTATGAAATAAAAAGTCTAAATTATGAGATGAAAAGTCAGGATTATGACATTAAAAGTCTAAATAATGAGATAAAAAGTCTAAATTATGAGATAAAAAGTTTAAATTATGAGATAAAAAGTCAAAATTATGAGATGAAAAGTCAGGATTATGAGATAAAAAGTCATGATTATGAGATAAAAGTCATGATTATGAGATAAAAAGTCATGATTATGAGATAAAAAGTTATGATTATGTGAAAAAAAGTCATGATTATGAAATAGAAAGTCTAAATTATGAGATAAAAAGTCATGATTATGAGATAAAAAGTCATGATTATGAGATAGAAGTCATGATTATGAGATAAAAAGTCTAAATAATGAGATAAAAAGTCATGATTATGAGATAAAAAGTTATGATTTTGAGATAAAAAGTCAGGATTATGAGATAAAAAGTCAGGATTATGAGATAAAAAGTCCTGATTATGAGATAAAAAGTCTAACTTATGAAATAAAAAGTCTAAATTATGAGATGAAAAGTCAGGATTATGACATAAAAAGTCTAAATAATGAGATAAAAAGTCTAAATTATGAGATAAAAAGTCTAAATTATGAGATAAAAAGTCTAAATTATGAGATGAAAAGTCAGGATTATGGGATAAAAAGTCTAAATAATGAGATAAAAAGTCATGATTATGAGATAAAAAGTGATGATTATGAGATAAAAACTCATGATAATGAGATAAAAAGTCATGATTATGAGGTAAAAGGTCATGATTATGAGATAAAAAGTCTAAATTATGAAATAAAAAGTCTAAATTATGAGATGAAAAGTCAGGATTATGACATTAAAAGTCTAAATAATGAGATAAAAAGTCTAAATTATGAGATAAAAAGTTTAAATTATGAGATAAAAAGTCAAAATTATGAGATGAAAAGTCAGGAGTATGAGATAAAAAGTCATGATAATGAGATAAAAGTCATGATTATGAGATAAAAAGTCATGATTATGAGATAAAAAGTTATGATTATGTGAAAAAAAGTCATGATTATGAGATAAAAAGTCATGATTATGAGATAAAAAGTCATGATTATGAGATAAAAAGTCATGATTATGAGGTAAAAAGTCATGATTATGAGATAAAAAGTCATGATTATGAGATAAAAAGTCTAAATTATGAGATGAAAAGTCTAAATAATGAGATAAAAGTCATGATTATGAGATAAAAAGTCATGATTATGAGATAAAAAGTCTAAATTATGAGATAAAAAGTCATGATTATGAGATAAAAAGTCATGATTATGAGATAAAAAGTCATGATTATGAGATAAAAAGTTGAAAAGTTGTCCAGCAGCATCCAAAGCCTTTAGAGTGTGATGCTGTGCAGGAGCACAGCAGTAGATTACAAATAAAAATAAAATAATTGCCATCTTATGCGTCTCTTCCTCAGACCTTTACCAAAGTAGTGACATCAGCTTTAGTAAAGATTTGTACAAACATTTAATAGTTTTATAGTATTGTTCAGTCATGAATGCACATGTTGAACGATCGTGTGAGTATGTTCAGAGTTTTGTTTTTAAGCAGCTGGTTCTAAATCATATTTGTAGGTAGGGTATAAATATAAGTTTGATTGATTTATTTTCTGCAGTCATAGTTTTAAAAGCCCAGCTGGTCCTCGAACATCTCATGACACAAGTTACTGTATCAAAATGACTTTTTTCAACACCAGTGAAATAACTTGACATTCCTACACCAATGCAAATTCATTTAGTAAAGTTAATGCATAAATGTTTAATGCAACTATGAACATGTTGCTTGTGGCCATGAAAGATCTCCTCCATGTGCCTAAACCTGTTTTCCCTTTTCTCAGCAGGTTGGCAATCAGGCTGGCACACACCTGCAGCTAATCAACTCCCTAATTACCAACCTGCTATATAAAGCCAGCAAGACCGTTCCCTTGGGAAACACAGACCCACCAGCACCTTTGGTCCCACATTATGATCTGTTAAAAGCTTTGTTTTAGTAGTTGTTTTATTTTTGGCCTGGAGATGGCCGGCAGCCTTCTTTCTTCGTTTGGTTTTTAGTTTATAATTTGGTTTTGTTAGGTAGGGAGGGGGGCCAGCTCTGAGTTCCTATAAGGGGTGGCCTGGTCCCCCCTCCATTTTTGCTGAGTTTGGCCGGCATCTCCAGGTCCCTTTTTGGGTTTGCTGATTTCTTATTTTGGTAAGGTCCTCATTTGTATTTTGCTAGTTTTCCTTCAGGAATGTTTGTTTCCTGTTGGGATACGTTGTTTAATAAAACCGTTAAGTTCTATTTTCTTTGGTGTCCTTTTGTTTCGGTCTCCAGTTTGAGTCAGTAATCAATTTATTCAATTGTTTGGAGGCCGTAACAGAACATAAGTGCCGTAGGTGCAACCGACATCCCAAAGATGAGTGTTCATTTCTGGATTAACGTGAACTTTCAGTTTGATTATGAGAAGCCTCAGCCTGCTCAAACAAAAGGAACGACTAGGCCCAAAGCCTGGAAACCTTCCCCCACAACAGGTCACACCCAGGTGTGAACTCTCCAAGGGACCCCCAGACTGTCCATTGGCTGACCTGACCTCTGGTGATGACATCATCAGTGTCTATAAATCTCTCTCTCTCTCGCTCTCGGCATGACTGTGGTTCACAATATTGCCAAAGCGTACAGAATTACAGAAAAAAGTGATGATGATAACAATAATAAGCAGCATATCAGTGTGCAGGTAAGAACTCAGTCAGGATCAGCTGGTTCATGTGGAGGAAATCATGGCAGGCGTTCACATATCTCTCTAACTGTCTGTCTGGTTCCTGTCAGGTGTTGTTGTGCAGGTCGTCTCTTCTCCTGTGGCAGGCGTTCACCTATCTCGCTGCATCTACAGCAGTGCCACTTTTTTCTCCCAGTAAATGTTGTAGTTTTTCTTGGTCTGATAGTTTGGGGAAGTCTGGAGATAATCTGCCGTGGAGTATTGTCTGTTTAGGGCCAAATAGCATTGAAGTTTGCTCTGGGTTTTGGTTGTGGATGTCCAATAGTCGATGTAATTGTCTTTCTTTTGCTATAATTTGGTGGGGCTGGATGGTGTGAGGGCGGTCTTTGTGCCCGGTGCTGTTGGAGTTCAGCCTGTGGACCAGCTGGCTGAGGGGACTCCCTCCTTTGCTCTCCTCTTGGCATTGTAGGGCTTTGTAGTGGTAGGAGCTGGGCACACTGGCTCTGAGGTGTTGGTAGAACTTTATTGCTTTTTTTTGGATCCGAATTAAAAGGGGGAATTGGCCCAGTTCAGCTCTGCATCCGTTGTTGGGGGTGTTCCTGTGAACTTTGAGGATGCTTTTGCAGATCTGTGTGCAAGCTTTCGATTGGGTGTTTGTCCCATTTTTGGTAGTCTTGGTTCATGAGAGGGCCCCACACTTCACTACCATACAATATGATTGGTTCAATTATGGATTGAAATATTTTGATCCAGATTTTGACAGGGATGTCGATGTTTGAAGACTTTTTTTATAGTCCAGAAAGCTCTTCCGCCTTTGTCTCTGAGATCTTTAATGGCCAGATTGAAATTTCCCGTCAATGTGATATTTAGTCCTAGATATGTGTAGCTGTGTGTGTATTCTATGTCCGTAGAGTCCAGGTGGAACCTGTGGGGGTGTTTCTGACTCTTGCGTTGTTTCTGAAAGACCATGACTTTGGTCTTCATGTTTACGGTCAGGGCCCAGGTCTGCCAGAACTTTTGCAGGTGATCTAGCTGCTTTTGTACAGCAGTATTAGGTCATCTGCAAACATTTGACTTCTGTGTCGGAGAGGGTGAGACCAGGGATCTCTGACTCTTCCAGGGATTTGGCCAGTTCGTCTATGTAAATGTTAAACAGGGTGGGGCTCAGACTGCAGCCCTGCTTCACTCCCCTACTTTGGGGGAAGAAGTCTGTTTCCCTAGTTCCAATTTTGACAGCACATTTATTATTTATATACATTGTCTTGATAATGTCGTAGATTTTTCCTCCAATACCTTTTTCTAGTAATTTCAGAAACAGGCCATGATGCCAAATTGAGTCAAATGCTTTCTTGAAATCTACAAAACAAGAGAAGATGGTGTTGTTGTTGTGGTGGATGTGTTTCTGGATTAGGCTTTGCAGGGTGTAGATGTGGTCAGTGGTTCTGTGTTGTGGTGTGAAACCAATCGGACTCTTGTTCAGGACTTTGTGCTCCCTGAGGAAGTTTTGCAGTCGACTGTTTAAGATGCTGCAGAATAACTTCCCCAGGTTTCTGCTGACACATATGCCTCTGTAATTGTTTGGATCATATTTGTCTCCAATTTTGAATATTGGAGTGATGAGCCCTTGGCTCCAGGTGTCAGGAAAATGTCCAACGTTGAGGATGTGATTGAATAATTTTAACTTGGCAGTCTTGATTTTCTGGCTGCTAAACTGGAACATTTCATTTAAGATGCCATCAGGGCCACTTGCTTTCCTGGGCTTCAGGTTCTGGATCTTAGCCAGCAGTTCCCCTTCATTCATCTCATAATCTAAAGGATTTTGGTTGTCTTTAATGATTGATTCAAGGTTTTCTAATTTGTTGAGCAGATGATTTTGGTCTGAATCCAGTGTGATTGCACTGTATAGATTTTCAAAATGTTTCTTCCATAAGTCCCCGTTTTGAATAGCCAATTATTCCTTATTTGATTTGTTGAATGAATGCCATTTTTTGTTTCAGATTGGCGAGCAATGCTGTGCTGTCAAATATGGAGTTAATATCCCGCACAGCCTGGTTCAGGCCGTCAGTGCTGTGGGGATAGGAGGTGGTGATAAAATAATCTAATTGGGATTGGACTGCTGGATGACCGATGGCTCTGTGGTAGTCATCCTTACTATTACTCGTCCATTTATAGGGTTGTTTGGAGGGGTTGAGTTTACCGGGCTCTGCTACATGGGGGTCAGTTGGTGTCTTCCTAAGGTATAGGGTTATTTTGCTGTGATCGGATAAGGGTGTGAGGGGGCTGACGGTGAATGCTCTTACACTGAAAGGCTCCAGGTCTGTAATACTGTAGTCCACAGTGCTGTTGCCAAGAGTAGAGCTGTGAGTGTAGAGACCAAAGGAGTCCCCTCGAAGCCGACCGTTGACGATGTACAGACCCAGCGTGCAACACAACTGCAGCAGTTGCTGCCCATTTCTGTTGACTGTTTTGTCGAAGTTGTTCCTGTTTTTGTGCGAAGGAGAGGGGATGTTGATCTGGCCAGGTATATGTCTGTCTCCTTGTGCGTTGATTAGATCTGATTATGGGCCTGTTCTGGCATTAAGATCACCACAGCACGTTTCCTTTTGTCTGGTAGAAGCTGATCTCATCTTCAAGGATGGAGAAGCTGTTTTCATTATAGTAAGGGGACTCTGATGGGGGGATATAGGCTGTACACATGAATATGTCTCTGTCTGTGGAGACCACCTCTTTTTTTATTTTGATCCAAATTGAGAAATCTCCTTTTTTGAGCAATTCAATTGAGTGGGTGCGGTTTGTCTTGTACCAGATCAACATCCCTCCTGAATCTCTGCCTTGGCTTACACTTCTCAGTTTGGTTGATGGGAATATTATTTCTCTGTATCCTAAAGGACAACCAGTGGGCATGTCTCCTCTATTCCAAGTCTCCTGCAAAACAATGATATCTGCGTTTTTCAACTCTTTCTTAAAGTCTGGGGTCCTGCTCTTAAGGCCAAAAGCAGAAGACCTCAGACCCTGGATGTTCCAACATGAGATAACAAATGACTTCGATATCATTAGGTATTAAACTCAACATGTAGCTTTCTGTGGTAAAATGAGACAAACTTCCAATCCTTATTGTCAATAGACCTAATAATATTATAATTATATACATATATATATATATATATATATATATATATATTTATAATAATACTATTATTACCCTTTAACATCTATAATTTAGTAAATATGTGGGTAAACACTCTAGGGTTGTCTACTGTGTTTGATTAATCAGGTGGGAGCAGAGCAGGCTGAGCATGTGTTGGATGTCTCTCAGCTGGCTGTGTGGAGGTGTGGGGGTGAGGTTGGAGGTTGGGAGGGTAAGTGGGGGGGTCTGCTGCTCTCCTCACCACCTGAGCATAGCTCAGTGGGGCAGGGTGTGGCCCCTGGTGACGGTGCCGGGATGGGGCTCCTGGGGGCAGGAGGGGCCCTGGTCTGGTGTGAGGGGGTCCGTAGCTCTCCTGGTGTGGTTGTCGTGTAGGGGTATGAATATGGTGAGGTCTCTGTGTGGGTGGTCTGGATGGTCTGGTTGGCAGTCTTGGGGTGCTGCGGACCGACCTGTTCCTTGTGTGGGGGGCGGACTGGTCTCGGTTGAGAGCGACGTCCTTCAGTGTACGGGCGAAGATTGGAACTGTGTTTTTTAACAGATGGACGTGGTCATGAAGGCAGCTGATGTCCAGGGTGGGGTGGTGGGCCAGCTGGACATTCGGCCTCAGGACGCAGTCTCTGGAGACGCTGCTGTTGATCCTGTGGATGGTATCAGGGTGGAAGTCTTTCCTGGGCAGCAGGGTTGATACCACCACTCTACTGTTGGGAAACGTGTTGGAGGCTTTCTCTATTACTCCTTTGAGTGACTCTGACACTCTCTCCTGCTGCGTCCTCAGCTCGTTGGTGCCGGTGTGGATGATGATGTGACTGGGAGAACCCAGACACTCCTCTGAGAGCATCTCCATGGCATGTTGGCTGGTTGGGCACCAGAGTTTGGCCACTTGGTGGTTGGGGAAAAGTTTTTTTTCATTTAAGAATTTTCCATTGGAGTCAATTAGGATGGCTATGTCTGGCTGCTGTGCCGGTCTGGGTGGACGGGTGGATTCCACCAGTTGGCTGGGGGGTAGCTGCTGGGTGGATAGAGTCTCTGTCCTGGTGTCTCTGGGTGGGTGGAGTCTCTCTGTCCTGGTGTCTCTGGGTGGGTGGAGTCTCTCTGTCCTGGTGTCTCTGGGTGAGTGGGGTCTCTCTGTCCAGGTATCTCTGGGTGGGTGGAGCCTCTCTGTCCAGGTATCTCTGGGTGGGTGGAGCCTCTCTGTCCTGTCGTCTCTGGGTGGGTGGGGCATCTCTGTCGAGGTGTCTCTGGGTGGGGCTCCCAGGGTCCTGGTTGTGGTCTTGCTGTGAGTCCTGCTGTCCCGATGTCTCCTGGTGTTTCTGTGACAGAGATGCCAGTTCTCTCCTGCGGCTCTCTTTCCTGTCTCAGCTCCTTCACCTCCTCTGTCAGGGCGCTCAGTGCTGCCACGTGGTTTGCCTGGTGCTGCTGTATTTCTCTGATCTCAGGGTGTTTAGCGTGGCCTGGTTCAGTTCTCTGTCCTCTCAGTCTGCTCAGCTCTGTGTTGAGGTTGTAGGCCTCCTCCTGGCTCAGCTGATGGCTGGTTAGTTCTCTCAGCTGGACCAGTACTCTCTCTAGCTCACTGAACTTCACCTTCATGTCAGTGATGATGGAGGTCAGCTGGGGGTCCTGGGCCTGTTCAGAGATGGGGGGCTCACTCTTGTGGTCAGCAGCAGGGCAGGTGGGGGTGGTGTTTGTGTCTGGTAGGGTATGGATGTCTTCAGGCAGGGGGGTCTTCTCCTCCTGGGCTCTTTCCTCTTTCTCTCTCTCTCTGTCTGTGCGCAACTCTTCCTTCCAATCTCCACACTCAACTCAACACTCTCCTGCTGGATCCAGGGACCCGCTGTCCCTCGGCCCTGAACATGGCCTGTATGGTGTAGGATCACCAACCGGTTATCAACTCAACTAAGTAGAACAAAGAGCGATCTGAGTCCTCTTTTGTTTAAGAGCAACAACCAAGACAAGAACCTTTCTTCAACCAGCTTCCTTCACAAGGACCAGCCACTGGCATCAAGCTACATAACTTCTCCCATCTCATGGACTGGTAACTGATCACCAACTGGGCATTACTACATGTTCTAGGACTGAATGAACGGCTAAGCATAGAACTGTGACTTTGGTATAACCTGACTCTAACTTCTGAGGTCTTCAGCCTGCTGGCCTTTGTGTAACTTAGGGCGTGATCACACTGTCCTCCCGGACCACGACCCAGACTTTAGGGTACTTGTCCCCCCTTCCTCTCCCCCCCGCGCCCCAGCCCCGTTTGTACTCACACTACCTGGGCCTCGGCCAATGCTTCTTGCTGTCCATACGCCTGCAAGCCGTAACACGTCACACGCATTGATCGCGTGTGTGTGGCTTTGTTTACAAATCTTTCCGTAGACCTCTGAGTTTTTGTGCGTCTTGTCGACTGTTTTTGAATATTTTCATCCGACCAAATCTGCAGTAAACACAACGTGAACCTTTCACCACCATTGTTGTTGTTGTTAAATGTCCGCGCATGGTCCGTCCTTCTATTTACATGTCCGAACAGGCGGACATAACGCTACTGCCGTAGGGCTCGTGCTCGTGCTCGTACACGTGCGCACGCTCGTGCTCGTACATGTGCAAACGGCTCCGCTAAAGCCCACCTCTTTCAAGCGGGCCGTGGCGGCCCAGCTGGCCCCAGTTGAGCGGGTGCGCTCACACTACTTAAAGGTACTAGACTTTAGCTGAAAAAACGGTTTTGGCCGCGGCCAAAAGGATAGTGTGATCATGCTCTTAATGTTCACACCTTTTCTGCAGGGGTCCAAGCCCCCTACCTCTCCTCTTTGTTTCACACACACACACACACACACTAGTTGTTGGCTTAAGTTGGTTTATTGTGTTTGGTTTGTTGCATTTATTAATTTGTTAATAAATGTTTGTGTTTGCCATATGTCTGTTTATTTAATATTACACAAAGATGAATGAGCCAGCATCTACTAAGAAAAGAACTTTTAAATCCTTCAACTGATTAAACTATTACATTTATCGGTGTTTAACCCTTAATTAGTAGCTTAATATATTTAATGAGACTTTTATATTAGTTGTCACTCCGTCTATGACGGTGGTGCCCTGAGGAACTCTGGTTTAACTAGAGTAATTTTTATTATTATCTTTGATAATCATTGGTGATAACTAATATTTACTTGATTAACGATAAGTTTATTGAGAATACTAAATCAGATAATCTGAACGTCGGTCAAGGCCCTACATTTAATAGGTTCTCCTTGTGAAGTTTTAATAAATTAAAGTTATTCATTTTTAGTAATTTTTCTTCAAATATTTCATTTGATAGTCACACTTTTGATCCAATTAATCCTAAAGTACCTACATTGTTTATAAGATCAATGAATTCCACTGCCTCCATCAGGTCCTTTCTTTGTGTTATTGTGTGACTTTGACATGTTAAAAGGTTAACGCTCCCTTTAGATATCAGTTCAAAATACAAAGCAGTACATTCAAAGGCACATGACTTTTCTGTTGGCAGTTAGCCACCATGGTTAGCCACTGGGACCAACTAGCTTACTGCTACTTCTGCTATCTCACCAGAAGTTCCACCCCTGAGCATTTCTACAGTGACATCCCCAAGAATAATATTTAGTAATCTATTTTAATTATTACCAACTGTGTGTGTGTGTGTGTGTGTGTGTGTGTGTGTGTGTGTGTGTGTGTGTGTGTGTGTGTGTGTGTGTGTGTGTGTGTGTGTGTGTGTGTGTGTGTGTGTGTGTGTGTGTGTGTGTGTGTGTGTGTGTGTGTGTGTGTGTGTGTGTGTGTGTGTGTGTGTGTGTGTGTGTGTGTGTGTGTGTGTGTGTGTGTGTGTGTCTCAGTCTCATCATGGTAAAATGTGGTCCTGGAGACACCTACTGTAGCAGGAACTAACACAGAAGTGGTGTGCGGAGCCTTTTGCGATGTGTGCCTTCTTGGATCCTACCCTGAAGGATATTCCCGTGGGAATTCCCCCCAGGAGAGATGGTTTGAGTGTAACAGCTCCACTGAACATCTTCAAGCATTTGGAAACAAAGATCCTGGATGATTTAAGTAATGTTTCATGAACGGAAATGGAAATTTAAATTGTATTGATGAAAAGACGTCTTACTCAAATGAGTCTAATAGCCCAGTACCCATTATGAATCCCTGTCATAGAAAGCATCCCAGTATTCAGACGTAGCTTAACCATGCCATGTGATGCACTACTTCATTCCACTTTAATAAGAAACCACCACAGAAAACTGCAGATTAACATTTAATATCCAGGAGTCAGTGTTAAAGACACCAGTGACTAATGCATCAAAAACCATACATTAGTATCTGTTAGCCTTCCTGCACAGATTTGTGTTGTGTGGTGTGCATGTGTGTTCTGACTTTCTAATCTTTTTAAGTGTCAGTGCGCTTCTTTTCCCCTCTCTAAAGTGTTTACAACCCGTCCAATGTGATCATCTTCTTACTTCCCTGATCTTTGATGGTTTCTCAGAACTGCTGGATATGAGGAAATATTAGAATCGGTACATGGAGCGATTTAAAAAGGTCTGTTCTACAAGGTAATCCAGACGACTCAGTGTACCTGCTTGTTGAAAGAGGTGTTTGTCAAGTCCCTTTAAGACACGATGCATTTGATGTCACCTGCAACTGACTCACCCTTAAAAAAGCTGCAACTCAGCCAAACATCACTGTAGTTAAAAGACAACTCACAAACAATATGATAGATAGATAGATAGATAGATAGATAGATAGATAACTTTATTTATCCCCGAGGGGAAATTAGGTCATCGTAGCAGCGGTACAGAGCAATCAGAAGTACTAAAATAAGATAAAAATATAAAATACAAAATATAGAATACAAAATATGAACAACAATAAAATAGAATAAAATTAAAGTACAGTATTGCAGATAAAACACTATATTAAAATGTGCAGTGTGGATTTTAATGTGCAATTGGGATAACGTGCATGTCAGTGATAGGTCACTATGAGTAGTCAGAGTTTATTCCCTGAGCGTTGCTCAGCGTTGTTGTGCAGCGTTGTAAAGTCTGACGGCAGCAGGTAGGAATGATTTCCTGTGCCGTTCCTTAAGGCAGCGGGGTTGAATGAGTCTGCTGCTGAAGCTGCTCTGAAGCTTGTCCAGGGTTTTATGGAGGGGATGGGAGACATTGTCCATGATCACCAGCAGTTTTGCCAGCATCCTGTGCTCCACAACCTCCTCCAGGGTGACAAGCTTAGAGCCAACAACAGACCCGGCCTTCTTTATCAGTTTATTCAGTTTGTTCGCGTCTTTTGCTTTGATGCCCGCACCCCAGGACACCACAGCGAAGAAGATGGTGCTCGCGACAACAGACTGATAAAACATCTGAAGCATCCGGTTGCAGACATTAAAGGACCTGAGCCTCCTCAGGAAGTAAAGCCGGCTCAGGCCCTTCTTGTAGACTGCCTGTGTGTTTGTGGTCCACTCCAGTTTATTATCCAGCACCACACCCAGGTACTTGTAGGAGTCCACAATGTTTATGTCCATCCCACCAATGCAGACTGGAGAGGGCGGGGGCTTGTTCCTCCTAAAGTCCACCACCATCTCTTTTGTCTTTGCCACGTTCAGCTGCAGGTGGTTCTCCTCACACCACTTGACAAAATTGCCGACCAGGTCCCTGTACTCGTCCTCCCTTCCACCCTCTACACGCCCCACAATGGCCGTGTCATCAGAGAATTTCTGCAGATGACACGACTCAGTGCGGTACTTAAAGTCTGCGGTGTAGGTGGTGAAGAGGAAGGGCGACAGCACGGTTCCCTGGGGGGCACCAATGTTACTGATCAGGCGGTCAGACACACAGTTCTGTAATCTCACATACTGCGGCCTGCCCGTCAGATAGTCATTTACCCATGTGACGAGAGGAGAATCCACCCGCATGTTCTCCAGTTTGGCCTTCAGCAGCTCGGGCTGGATGGTGTTATAAGCGCTGGAGAAGTCAAAGAACATGACGCGGACAGCAGTGTTGGGTCTATCCAGGGAGGAGTAGGCTTCCTGCAGCAGGTAGATGAGAGCATCATCAACCCCAACATGGGGCTGATATGCAAATTGTAGGGGGTCCTGTGATGGGCACACTAGGGGTCTGAGGTGTGCAAGAACCAGCCTCTCCATGACCTTCATAATGTGAGAGGTCAGTGCAATCGGCCTGTAGTCATCCAGTGCCACAGGATGTCCTTTTTTGGGCACTGGAACAAGGCAGGATGTTTTCCACAGCACTGGCACTCTCTGAAGGTGGAGGCTCAGGGTTGAAGAGGTGCTGGAGAACTCCGCAGAGCTGGCTGGCACAGGCCTTCAGCACGCGAGGGCTGATGCGGTCCGGACCGGCGGCTTTTCTCTGGCTGAGCTTCTCCACTTCTCTCCTCACCTGGCTGGCTGTGATGTTGAGACTGGACTGGGGGGTGGATGGTAGCAGTGGGGGATGTGCGAGGGTCATGGGGGAGGGGGGTGTGAGACGGACTGTGGTGGGGGCTGTGGTGGGGGCCAGAAGGGAGGTGGGGGGTGGGGTAGGGGGGGCTGGGGGTGGTGGAACCTGGTGTCTGCTGCGGGGGTTGGGGTGGGGTTGTGGGGCTGGTGTAGAGCTGTGGGGGGGTTGTGAGAAGAGGTAGTTGCTCAGAGGAGCAGCAGGGGGGCTGTTGGGGGAGCTGGGGTCAAACCTGTTGAAAAACAGGTTAAACTCGTTCGCACGTTGTTCATTTCCCTCTGCTGTTCCTCCTCCTCTCCTCTGGAAGCCGGTGATCTCACTCATCCCCCTCCATACGTCCCTGGTGTTGTTGTTTTCCAGTTTGGATTCCAGCTTCACTTTGGATGTCCTGTTTTATTGAATGCAACACCAAACCAGTTTAGTCGAGAAATGAGATGACTCAGTGTGACGCAGTGATGCCGTCTTTGTCCCAAGGGCCCCAGGATTTCTACAGACACAAGAGGAGTCCTGCTCTGAAACAAGAAATCCGACTGTTGGAGCTCTTTGTATCATGATGGTTTCAGGTATACTCATGGACTGTTAAATGCACGTCTGTAGACTCAATCATCTCTAATTTAACCAAGTCACAAGTATAAAGGATTTAAGCACAGGAGCAGGAAATATGTTTTGAAAGAAGAAACCATCAGCCTATGTTAGCTCTTCGTGTCTACTTACTAATTTGACTGAAACCCAGACGGCTGCTTCTCTCCAGCTCTCTTGTTAAGGTAACCCTGGATGTTCTGCAGGAACGTTGAGTCTCTGAAATAAATGGATCCAAATGATTTAAATTACAATAGAAAGAGTAACATTAGACAACTGTCTGCTCTAAGACTGGTCCTGTGGGTGGGATGGACACATTTCTTCTTGGACATCAAGGTAACCCTGGATGAACTGCAGGAACACAGAGTCTGGGTCTTCCTCCTTTGTTGGTTCCTGTGTGGACGTTGGAGCACCTGTGTGGGGAAAAAACATCAACTATAACAAATAAAAACAGTAACAATAAGATGCATTATTTATTTTTACATACATCAGAAATTCATACCCACCTTGTAGTCGACAGTGAACAGCAGCAGTTCAGGAGGTGGAGTAAGAGAAGGAAAAGAGAAATAAAGGTTAGTAAGACAAACTATATTTTAGTGATTGAATCAATGATATCACTTAGAGAAGCAGGTTTCTCAGTCTTTGTCTTTGCTTATTCAAGGTGATTTTAGTCAGAAGGGTTTTTAGTCCAGTGAATAACAAAATCGTTCATATTAATATAAAGTCAAACCGGAGTATTATGTAGTGGATCATTTTGACTTCAAGTCACAGAGTCTAACTTCCCCTTTTTGTCCACAGTGAACAGCAGCGGCTCAGGTGGTGGAATAGAATGATAGTGTATGACAGAGAATGGTTAGTAAAACAATATTTGAATAAATATTGATAAGCATACTTCACGGACAGAATACATCTCTCACTTTGTCTTTACATTCTACACTCTTCTAAGTCACTTTCTTTCTTAGTCACAAGCTCAGACTTACTTATTTTGTCCACAGTGGAACAGCGGGTCAGGTGATGCAGTATGATACGGGTAAAATGAGAAAGAATTGGTTAGAAGACAAATAATCTTTGAATTATTGAATATAATGAATATAATATTTGATAGAGTTACTATACCTTTTTTGGCCCTTTTGGCCTCGTTAAGAGTGACTCAGAAATCAAAAAGTGTCTGATGTTTTCCACTAGTGGTACAGCGGCTCATGCTGATATCTGGAGTGGTACGCAGCTCAGTACAGCAGCATATACCAATCTCTTGTGGCTCATGCTGATATCTGGATATTTACAGAGCTGTAAGATTGATTATCAGAGCTATGCAGATGACACACAACTATATCTAGCACTGAACCCAGATGACTATGGTCCCATTGAGGGGTTGTGTGACTGTTTAGAAAAAGTAAACCACTGGATGAGTGAAATCTTCCTTCAACTAAATCATGACAAAATGGAGGTGATTGTCTTTGGTCACAAGGAAAATAGGTCTGCTGTCAGTGAGTATCTAGAGTCTAGATCTTTAAAAGCTAAAGACAAAGTTAAAAACCGTGGTGTTGTGATTGACTCAGATCTGACATTCAGCAGTCAGATCAAATCTATCACAAAAACAGCCCTTTACCACCTAAAGAACATCTCCAGAGTGAAAGGTTTAATGAGTCAGAAAGACCAGGAGAAACTGGTCCATGCATTTATCTCCAGAAGACTGGACTATTGTAATGGTCTTCTAACGGGAATCCCCCAAAAGAGCATCAAACAGCTACAGCTCGTTCAGAATGCTGCAGCTCGGATCTTAACCAGAACAAAGAGATCAGAACACATTACCCCAGTTTTAAAATCTTTACACTGGCTACCAGTCAGCCTCAGAATAGATTTTAAAGTTCTGCTGCTGGTATATAAATCTGTGAATGGGTTTGGTCCAGAATACATCAGTGAGATGTTAGTCAGGTATGAACTCAGCAGGTCTCTCAGATCTATGGACACAGGTCAGATAGTAGAGTTCACAGTAAACATGGTGATGCTGCGTTTAGTTATTATGCTGCAAAGAAGTGGAACAAACTGCCAATAGAGCTGAAGTCAGCATCTAATGTAAACATTTTTAAATCAAAGTTAAAGGCACTATTTTTCTCTACTGCATATGATTGACAGGTTGATTTTTGGTCATGTTGATGGAATTTAATTTAAAAATTCTACGGATGAATTTAAATGTTTTTTTTTTATTTTTAAATTGAATGTTTTTATTTCTGAATTGTAATGTTTTTTAATGTTCTGACAGGTTGATTTTTGGTCATGTTGATGAAGTTTATTTGGCTGAATTTAAATTTAAATTTTTATTTTTTAACTTAAATGTTTTAATTTCTGAATTTGAATGTTTTTATTTCTGAATAATTTGAATATTTTTATTCCTGAATTTTAATGTTTTTTAATGTTCTGCTTCACCTTTTGATCATGTAAAGCACATTGAGTTGCCCTGTGTATGAAATGCGCGATGCAAATAAATTTGCTTTGCCTTGCCTTGCCTTACGCAGCTCACTACAGCAGCATATACCGATCTCTCGTGGCTAATGCTGATATCTGGAGTGGTACGCAGCTCAGTACAGCAGCATATACCGATCTCTCGTGGCTCATGCTGATGTCTGGAGTGGTACGCAGCTCAGTACAGCAGCATATACCGATCTCTCGTGGCTCATGCTGATGTCTGAGTGGTATACTGCTTGTGTTCCATCAGCACATACTGTTTCCTAATGGCATGTGACGCTGGTAGGCCAGTGACAACCATGATAAAGTAATTTCATACATCCTTGCCAATGTACCCAAAGGTAATATTAGAGCTAGCCTTAGCCACATAGCTATTCTTAGCCTATTCACCGTGGCCAGGCTTTCTAATCCATAACAGAATTATGAATCTAACAACATGAGAGCAAACTAAACTGTTAACCTAAATCTCACTTGTATTCATTTTGGCATGTTTTATAGCAGACATGATCAGACATTACATCATTTTAAACTGCACGTTGCGGTAAATTAACTTGGCATACATATAAATCATTATTCACCATGAATAGGCTACTTTAAATGAGTAAGCGCTTGCTGTCATTGGGACATATGACCTTTTCTACCTGCAAAGATATGATAGACGTTGAGGTATTTACAGTAAAACTAAGTTGTATCAAATAACTTTGCTGTCATTGTCACTGGCAAAAAACTTTAGACTGCCACCTGCAATTAGGAAACGGTATGTGCCGAGACAATTGGCAAACTACTATTGGGATCGGCATGAACCTGCAGGGATCAGCATTTGCTGCTGCACTGAGTGACATACCACACCAGGGACCGGCATAGACCACTGTACCACTAGGGGCATACCATCGGCCTCTCTTCGATCTTAGAGCTACTGCATTATTAACCTGTGGAGGAAGACGTTCAGGAGGCATCCAAAGGACGCATACAGACATCAGGGCTGCTGTCAATGACTGTGATCATGCATGTGCATGTGCAGTCATGCTTTACTAAAGCCCACCTCTCTCAACCAGGCCTTGGCCAGGAACTGAACCGTGCTTAGACACAGAAATGTTGTACTCACAGTGCTCAAACAAACGAGACTTTAGCCGTGACTCGTGCAGGGGAACGGTATGAATGGTAAGTGTGAGTCGACTTTTTATGTTTGTCAGACTGTATCTAAACTGCCTTTGGGAAGCTTTCTTGGGTACATGGCCTGGGTTATTTGGTTCCATGAGGTTTGCTCATATTGGATGTTCTGTTTGTTGTTGGTGTCCCATGGATTGCCAGTTAATTGTGAATTGAAGGTGGTGTGATAGTAAAGTGCTTTGTCTTTTCTTCATTTCTGCAGCATTTTTCCAGCTTCTTCTTCTTTCAGTGTCGTCATTTTGAGTGATATCTTTGGTGTTGATCTGGAGAGGACTGACTGACTCACAGGGCTTTCAGCTTTACTGGGGGGGCGTGACATGTGGATGATTCAAGCTAATCCCCGCTGTGCAGACTGTGATCAACTATTGAAGTCACTGGTGCAGAGAGAAAGAATACTGGGTTCATTTGAACACATGATTAATCCCAGGCGCATAGGCAATGATTTCTACCTTAGCCCTGCCAGACGAAAATGCTACTTTTATACCTTAGCCCTGCCAGACGCAAAGGCTACTTGTTCTACCTTAGCCCTGCCAGAGACCAAGGCTACATTTATATCTTAGCCCTGCCAGAAGCAAAGGCTACTTTTATACCATAGCCCTGCCAGACGCAAAGGCTACTTGTTCTACCTAAGCCCCGCCAGACGCAAAGGCTGCTTGTTCTACGTTAGCCCCACCAGACGCAAAGGCTACTTGTTCTACCTTAGCCCCGCCAGATGCAAAGGCTACTTGTTCTACCTTAGCCCTGCCAGACGCAAAGGCTACCTGCATGGGGTGTCGACAGCCCTGCAAGACGCAAGGGCTTCCTGGGGCCTTCTGGGGCATTGCCGGATGCCAACCCTCAGAATGAAAGAAGGTTGATCGATCCAATGTGCAAGAATTAGGAGATGCTACAAAATGGCCCCAGTGCAAGACGCTAACTAGGGTGATCACAACCTTGGCATACACTAAGGTAACCATGGGAATCACTGGTCCTGCTGTGATTTGGAAGTGATGAAGGGCATGTGTGGACTTTGATGTTTCAAGGAGGATTGACAGCCCATTCATCGCAGTCAATCCGAGTTGCTATCATCAGACCACCTCGGCCTCTTCGCAGTAGGCTCCTCCCAGTCGCTCTCTTCCTCACCACTGTCTTCCCCGTCGCTTTCTTCCTCGTCACTTTCTTCCCCGTCGCTTTCTTCCCTGCAACTTCCTGTGAAGCAGTTAGGAACCACCTGATCTTCAGAAGAATCTTCTGGGAAGTTTGACGAAATGTGCTCAACGTCCAGTTCAGGGACGTGAAGTCCAACGACATCTATCTCAGAATCCTCATCAAAGAGCCCGTTATTATAGTGGTCAAGAATGGCGTCAACAAATCCAACAAACATAGAATTATCAAAAGGGTCAGGATCAGGGTCAGCAGGAGCAGCAATAGGGTCAGCAGAAGGGTCAGCAGGAGGGAAAGCCGGAGCAGCAGGAGGGTCAGCAGGGGCAGCAGGAGGAGGAGGGTAAGCATGAGGGTATGTATAAGGAGCATTAGGATATGCAAAGGGAGCATATGAATAAGCATAAGGAGCATAGGGAACAGGGTAGGAAACAGGGTTGGAAACAGGGTAGGAAAAAGGGTAGGGAACAGGGTAGGAAAAAGGGTGGGGAACAGGGTAGTTATCAGGGTGGGAAACAGGGTAGGAAACGGGGTAGGGAACAGGGTAAGGAACAGGGTAGGAAACAGGGTAGGGAACACGGTAGGAAAGAGGAAAAGCAACAGCAGGACCTTGTTGTTCTCCCTCAGCGCCAAAGTGCAGTGGGAACTGCTGCTCACCTTCAGCATTACCTCCATGAGGCTCTGCCTCTTGAAGCCCGTCCACATCATCCATCCCAACGACGTCCTCGTAATCAGGCAGGACTGGGTCATTGGGACGTCTCTCAGCATCAGGGCGTTCAGTTCTCAAAGGCCAAAAGGAACCACCTGAGGAAGAAGCATTTATTAAAATAAGTCACATTCCTCACTTCCTTAAAACAGAGTTAATCAGGAGGCTTAAAGACCTAATCAATCCTTTGACCAGACGCATTACAAGTACTTTGTAGAAAAGCCACCAACTGGCCCCTCTAAAAGTAACATAAAATATTGTGCAGGTCTGCTGCTGTTTCTTTAAACATTAAGACAGAATGAGTGATGTGTTCGATGTATACACTCTCATGTTATCATGGTTTATCTACAAGTTTTAGGTGAATAAAACTATTTGTTTTCATCTGGTTCAAAGAGCAACTGTATTTATTAGGCCATTAAATGAGAGCAAATAATGAAAATGTTATTTCTATGTAAGACCGCAGCCATGGTTCAAAATGATTTAATAGGAAAAGGGCAGTAACTCACACCTCTGCAGCTTTATTTTGGACCTGGATTCAGAAAAGGATACTCACAGACTCTGGGCGACGTATTCTGATCAGTATGACAGCTTATGAAAAATGATGCACGACAATTCTTACAATATCTTACAAAATATTACATTTTATTCAAGGCAGTGAAACATTGACCTGTACGTGACCGTGACTAATCAAGTTTATGCAAAACAAGGTGACGGTTAAGTTAAGGCACCAAAATGACTTGAATGGTGTGGTTTGGCTTAATACTTCCAGGACACAGACAGCGTTCCCCCGGGTCAAAGTCCTGTGTTCCTGGACCCACCCAACACCACGACCATCCTCCCAAAGAGGATTCTTGAGCTCTTGTACTACATCAACAGACTTAAATCACAAAGTACTGTGATCAAACATCTTATCCTGCTGTGGAACAGGATTTGGGCGTGAATTCCATTATGCCATTGCTCTGTTTATCAGTGAACGTTGAAGTGATGAGATTTTTTTATTTTAATTTAGAAAAGCAACCTCCAGCAGTGTGCCTCATTGAATAAGATATAATAATATCTAAATGGTATAATTCAATGAGTTTTAACAGGATGCTGCCTCCAACAGTCCCCATAGTTTGTGAACAACACTGAGATGAAAAACACTGGAAGTTTGGTGTGCAAAGACATGCACAATTACATAACGCAGGTGCCTTCATCACTTGTAAAAAGTGATGCCCTAAAACCAAAATAAGAGTGTTTTCAAATCACTATACTATTGTTGACACATTCCTCAGCTGCCCCGCCACACTCAGCACGTTCTTACCATATCATTATTATTTTATAAGCAGAAAACATCAAGTATCACCAAAATATGTGTTTTATGAGGCCGACTAAAACTCTATTTATCTTTATATTCAACAATTTACCATTTACCATCATTATTTACCACGTTATTTACGTACACATTGTCCTGAAACTCCCTTTAACGATTGACATAATAATATAATATGATATAATATAATATAATATAATGTTTGGTGGCTCACCTCCGGAGGAAACGCTCCACCGTCGGGGCAGCGGCTCCTCCTCCACAGCGGATCCAGTAGAAGTCATTTCTCCAGCAGCTTCTGAGCTTTTCCAACAGTTTGTTGTCGTTTCCAGGCGATCGCCAAGATTTCGATATTTTCACAGGTCAACTCGTGTCAAGTCCAAGTGTGAAAGAGACTTTGGACAGGTGTGCAGCCTTTACATCACCTCGGTAAAACGTCACCGTGCTGTCTCCATGACTGACGCAGGTGCGCGCGTGAGCGAGGTTCTATACAGTGAAGAGTTGGGCCTTTACTTTGTTACACTTTAGTGTGTGTTTCCATAAATAAGTGTATAATGATCTATGGTGATGAACACACACAGCCAGGCCACTACTCCATCTTTTCTTGTCCTTTTTTTCTTTTAGTAGTTTTTTATTTTTATTTTATTTATTTAGGATTTATTTAACCAGGAAAAAAAACCTCATTGAGATTAAAACTCTCCTTTACACGTGTGTCCTGGACCAAGACAGCAGCAGCACATTACACAAAGTTTCAGACATACAAACATAAAAAACGATTTAAAATCACAGCATGATTAAACCAAAAACATGGTTTCCTAGATCCCAGAGGGTAAAGAGCTCAGTCAAAGCATCTCCAACCTGAGAGAACTTCCTCCAAATCCTTCCATCTACTTTTAAAAAGCTTTAAAGAGACCAGCTCCCCTAGACCCAAGTCAGTCCAGGCTGCAGGAGCAGCATCCTGAAAAGAAGCTCTCTTTTCCCTTTTCAAGTCTGACGTTGGGGACCTGACAGCAAGAGTCACTCTTGTGACTTTGTCACAGAGCGGAGACTGTAGCTTCCAGCCTTTTTCAGAAGTATTAAATCACATAGAAATGAAAGAAGCAAGTTAAGAACTGTCTTATGAATAAGGAAAGCCAGTGATTCAGTGCACAGACGAACAATGAAGGCCCAGCAGCCCGAGCATCCACGGAGCAGTGGTGAGTGAGTGTCTGGATGTGTGGAATGAACCTCCATGCTCCATGGTATAAACAGTATCTAAGGAGTGAAGACACTTAGAGCACACATGCATATCTACTGTATAAAACATCTCCACAGTCAACCATAGACATAAAGGCAGCAGCTGCAAGTTTCCTCTTTGCATCAAAGATTTATTTCTGAAATAAAAACCCAGTCTCAGCTTCAGCTTCTCCACACTTTTCTGAATGTGTCTTTAAAGAGAGAGAATAGTCCATCAAGAATCATAGTATTTGTTAGAGCCATGCATAACATTAGGCTTATGTTTACACTTTGTGCCTAATCAGTAAATATATATTTTGCGTTAATTTATTGTGGCTAATCATAAGTGATATTTTGTTCTATTTTTCATGTAATTAACGCCTGTTAGTAGTTATGATTTTATTATGCTCTTATTTTGGCTTGCTACCAAAAGATGATGCCGCCGTAAAGCACGGTGTACTGTTGAGATCTGTAGTAAATTAGCCATGTGTGAGCTGGTCGGGGGTTGTTATTAAGTGATCAGGGCAGGACAGGAGCTACACTTTTCTGACCGTAGCTAACGTCATTCTAGGCCTAAGAAACTCTTTTCTGTCAGTTAGTTTGAGGTGATGGACTGGATTTTGCTTTTGTTCAATGTGGATTATTTGTGGATAATAAACCTAAACATTTTTTCCCTGTTTTACATCAGCTTCGACTGTGTCCTTCTTGGATCTGTTTTGGAGTTCATTGCCTTTTGACAAGCACGAGTACAGAAACTTTGATGTCCTGCAAATGTGGCAGATAGGCTGCCACTATTTGAGTAAAATCGCTCCGCAAGAAGAGGGATTATTAAGCCAACCACAAGGTACGATAATGGTTTTGTGCGCGCGGCAGGGATACTAAACGGGATTTAACGGATTCAACACAGAATTACGGACTCCCCACTGATTTTGGACGGCCAATCATATCAAACATAAGAATTTTTGTATTTAAGGGACGTACGTGCTTTCTAGAAGAAGGAAAATACTCTGTTAATATGTCAGCTAAGCGATTGAAGAGCTAGGATTCATTGCATTGAAGAGTTTGTGGCAGAGCAGTTAATATGGAGCCGGTTGAAACTAAGTGGGTATCAAAACCAACTGCCAAAGCGTTTGAAGAGAAGCTCAAACAGCTTAAAGGAACAAGGAAAGCTATGTTGACTAAGCTAACTAAAACGATGAAAGAAATCGATTCTCTATTGGAGGACGATGGCAATTTTAAAGAAGTGAATGCGACAATAGCAGCTGATTTCACAGATTCAAGATTCAAGATTCAAGAAGCTTTATTTATCCCGAGGGAAATTATTTTGCAACAGTTTCAATACAAAGGTGGGAAAGGATCAGAGTAACAATAAGCATAAACATAAATCAAAATAAAGCTAACATCAGATAAATCAAGCAATGATCTGTGACAGTGTGACAGAGTGCAACAGACATCGTGGTTAAGCGTAGGTATATACAATATACAACAATACGCATTGTTCAGTTTAGCAGCAGATTAAATAAAATAAGTACAAACTAAATAAGTGAGAGGGAGCGATAAGTTGTAAGTGTTAAAAATGTTAAAAATGTAGCAGCATTTCCTACAGAACTAAGTGACAGTATGGAACAGTGGAGTGTAGCAGCATTTCGTACAGAAGTAAGCTACAGTAAACCACAGTGAAATGTAGCAGCATGTCCTAAAGCACAGTAAGTGTAGCAGCAGATAGTTACAGTACCATTAATAAATAAATAAAGTGATGTAGTGGTGATATAAAGAGACAGTGTAAAGAGTAGCAGCAGTAAGTTACAGTACCACAAATAAGTGATGTAGTGGTGATATAAAGTGACAGTGTAAAGTATAGCAGCATTACTTACTGAAGTAAGTGACAGTACAACTGAATAAAGTGGTGCAGTGATGGTATAAAGTGACAAAGTGACACTTTCAGTATACAGTGTCTCCACTGTTCCTTACCTGACCTGTAGATGAATTATAAAGTTTTATGGCCGCCGGAAGGAAAGACTTCCTCCGGCGTTCAGTGTGACACCGGGGGAGAATGAGTCTATGGCTGAAGGTGCTTCTGCTGGAGGTCAGCAGCTGGTGGAGAGGGGGAGAGTTGTTGTCCAGGATGCTGTGCAGTTTAGACAGCATCCGCCTCTCAGACACCGCCACCAAAGAGTCCAGTTTGACCCCCAGGACGGAGCCAGCCTTCCTGATGATCTTACTGATCCTCTTGGCGTCTGCTGCCCTCAGTCTGCTGCTCCAGCACACTACAGCAAAGAAGATGGCACTGGCTACCACTGACTGGTAGAACATCCTCAGCATGGTGTTACATACGTTGAATGACCGGAGCCTCCTCAGGAAATAGAGACGACTCTGGCCCTTCTTGTAAACAGCCTCAGTGTTCTTGGAAAAGTCCAGTTTGTTGTCCAGGTATACTCCAAGATATTTGTAATCCTGGACAACATCCACAGTCACGCCGTTGATGGAGATGGGTGTGGGGGCAGATTTACTCCTGTAGAAATCCACCACTAGCTCCTTAGTCTTGGTGGGGTTTAGAATCAGGTGATTAGCTGCACACCAGTTGACAAAGGAGTCCACAACGCCCCTGTACTCCTCCTCCTTCCCCTCACTGACACAGCCAACAATTGCAGAATCGTCTGCGAACTTCTGCAGGTGGCAGGACTCAGAGAGGAGCTGAAAGTCTGAGGTGTACAGGGTGAACAGAAATGGGGAAAGAACAGTTCCCTGTGGAGCTCCAGTGCTGCTGACCACAGTGTCAGACACTCCGTCCTGCAGTCTGACATACTGTGGTCGACCCGTCAAGTAATCCGTAATCCAGGAAACCAGGGGAGGGTCCACCTGCATCGCCGTCAGCTTCCGTCCCAGCAGAGCAGGCCGGATGGTGTTGAACGCACTTGAGAAGTCCATGAACAAGATTCTCACTGTGGTCCCCGCTCTGTCCAGGTGGGCACATGCATGGTGGAGCAGGAAGATGATAGCGTCCTCCACACCTAGTCTCGGCTGGTAGGCAAACTGTAGTGGGTCCAGTGATGAGCTGACCAGGGGCCGAAGAAGTGAAAGAACCAGCCTCTCCAGGGACTTCATCAGGTGCGATGTCAGCGCCACCGGTCTGTAGTCTTCGGAGGTGCTGGGACGCACCTTCTTTGGTACTGGTACCAGGCAGGATGTCTTCCACAGCACAGGGACCTTCTCGAGACTCAGGCTGAGGTTATAGATGTACTGCAGGACTCCACACAGCTGGGTCGCACATGCTTTGAGGACCCTCAGGCTGACACCGTCGGGACCTGCTGCCTTGCCTGGGTGGAGTCTGCACAGCTCCTTCCTCACCTGCTCTGCAGTGAGGGTCTGTCTGCTGTGTGTGTTGGTGGGGGTGGAGAGAGGTGATGGCGGGGGGGAGGGGACAGGTAGGGCAAAATCAGGAAGGAATTGAGGGGGAGGTGTCAGCAGGGTTGGAGGTTTGGAGGTGAGTGGTTGTGGAGGAGCCGTGGGGGGGGGGGGGGGGGGGTGGTCCAGAGCCCTTTCATCAAATCTGTTGAAGAACAGATTTAGCTCATTGGCCCGTTCAGTACCACCTCCTACCGTCTGGCTACCAGATGGTTTGTAGCCAGTGAGGCTCCTCATGCCGCTCCACACGTCCTTTAAATTGTTCTGCTGGAGTTTGTGCTCCAGCTTCCTCCTGTAGGTGTCTTTGCCCTGTTGAATCCTCTCCTTCAGCTCCCTCTGGACCTGCCTCATCTGCTCTCTGTCCCCTTCTCTGAAGGCCCTCTTCTTCGCATTCAGCAGGACCTTGATGTCTCTGGTGACCCACGGCTTGTTATTTGGGAAACAGCGTACAGTCACTGTAGGAACAACGCTGTCCACACAGAAATTGATGTATCCTGTTACATTTGAATTACAGAGCAAATCCCAGTCTGTGAGTTCAAAGCAGCCCTGTAAAGCTTCATCAGTCTCCTGTGACCATCTCCTCACAGTCCTGGTGGTCACAGGAAGCCGCTGGACTTGGGGCTTATACAGGGGCTGCAGGTGGATGAGGTTGTGGTCTGATCTTCCAAGAGGAGGAAGGGCAGTGGAGCTGTAAGCCTCCTTAACGTTAGCATACAGCAGGTCCAGTGTCTTGTTTTCCCTGGTGGGACAGTCCACAAACTGCTTGAAAGTGGGCAGTGTTGCAGCCAGAGTGATGTGGTTGAAGTCCCCCGATATTGCAATGAGTGCGTCTGGGTGCCGTGTCTGAAGTCCTGCGACGACGGTGTGGATGACGTCACTCGCGCGTGCCGCGTTTGCAGTCGGAGGAATGTAAACAACCAGAACGATCACGTGTGAAAACTCCCTCGGCAGGTAGTATGGCCACAGACTCACGGCAAGCAGCTCAATGTTCGGGCTACACACACGCTCCTTTACAGTAACGTGTCCAGGATGACACCACTTGTTGTTAATAAGAATAGCAAGTCCCCCACCTTTCCTCTTGCCACTCTCACGGTGACTCCTGTCCGCCCGAACAGTCTGAAAGCCGTCCACAGTTACGTTAGAGTCTTGGATGTCCTCGTGGAGCCACGTCTCCGTGAAACACAGCACACTGCTCACACGATACATCCACTGAGTCTTCACCAGGCCCGCCAGCTCGTCCATCTTGTTAGCCAGCGACCTCACGTTCCCCATAGTGATGGAAGGGAGAGATGGTTTATATCTCCTCTTCTTTTCCCGTTGTTTACGTCCAGCCTTACATCCCCTGTACTTTCTCCTCAGTTCTGTGGGGATTTCAGGCCTCTCCCGCATTAGCGCTGTTGGTGCTAGCGACAACAGCTGTTCACGGGTGTAAACAATGGAGCCGCCGCACTGTTGTGTCCAGACGGAGACGCGGTCGGCAAAAATAGTCCCAAGAATGAGACAAACGGACAAAAAACACGTAAGAAAGTTGACGAACCTAGTTGGCTAAGGTTAGCACGACGACTTGGATGACAGGAAAAAGCACTAATAAAAAGACAGTAAAATAAGATAAAATAGCAAAAAGTGCGGAAAGGAGAGGGAGCAACTGTTGTTGGCTGCCGCTTTACACAGCGCCGGAACCAATATTACTCACAGTACTTACAGATAAGTACTGTGAGTTCTGTGACGCCAATAATGCAGTTAAAAACTATTTGAATGACACGGAGGTTCTTCATGATCAGACACAGCGGTATGAGCCAAAAGCCATTCCCTTGAAGAATTTTGTGGAGAAAGTGGAAAGTTGGCTAGAAAGAGTGAAACATCAAGACAATGCGGCTAAGAGAGTTGATGCTGAAATTGTGTCTGAAGACAGTGCCAGTAACATCAGGCAGGAAAAAGCAAGCTAGTCGATCCGTCTCGGGTTGTGTCTTCTAATGCATCTTCTACAAGGCCTAAAGTAGAAGCTGAACGGGCAGCTCTGTTAGCACGTGCAGAGTCACTAAAACAGTTGCAGCAATTTGAGAGAAAGGAGGCTCTGCTTAAAGCAAGAAAACAGGAATTCGAGTTGAGAACAGCCATTGCTGCTGCGAATGCAAAACTGGAGGTGCTAACTGTAAACGGGCCACCTCATAACACTTCTGCTGAACCAAAAGACGGCATGGCTGCCAACTTTAATGCTGCAGGGCAGGGTAGTGAGGGCGGCTTTAGAGCCGTGCAGTCAGACTGTGGAGATTCTCATGTAACAAGTGAATCAGAGGATGCGGCACAGAGAACAAGGTTTCCAATCAACTCACAAAGAAGTAGCAGACTCCATCTGCCAAATGCTAATGTCAGCACCCAGACCAGCACAGGGCAGAGCAGGTCAACCAATATTCAAGATTTGCTAAACGTCATGCAGCAACAAAATAAATCAACAGAGCTTTTGGTGAAGCAACAAAAGGTGTCCACAGTCCTACGGATGGATATACCAGTTTTCAATGTAGATCCCTTGGAATTTGGGTTTTTCATGAAAACCTTTGAGCATGGGATCGAGGATAGGACAGACAGGAATAGGGATATGCTGCATTTCCTTCAGCAGTTTACCCGTGGCAGACCAAAGGTCCTGGTGCGCAGCTGTTCACATATGACCGACATAGGCTATGTAGAAGCCAAGAAGCTTTTGAACAAACACTTTGGTAATGAGTATACTATCGATTCTGCCTACATCAAAAAGGCACTGAAATGGCCTGTAATGAGGTCAGATGATGGAGAAGCACTCACAGAGTTTGCTGTGTTCCTCACCGGTTGCTGCAATACAGTTAACAGCATGGAGTACATTGAAGAAATGGATAGCCCTACTAATATGAGGATTGTCATTTCTAAGCTTCCCTTCAAGTTAAGAGAAAGGTGGTGGGGAGTTGCTTGTGACATGCAGGAGAAGACAAGCTTAAGAGCGAGGTTCACTGATTTAGTCAGCTTTGTGGACAAGCAGGCAAGGATCGCTTCTCACCCTTTATTTGGCAATTTACAAGAGTGCATGTCATCAAGCCACGGAAACAAGCTAAAAGCAGGAGAAAAGGGTCCTCCAAGATTTAAGGAAAGGAAAGACACTTTTGCAACAGATGTAACCCTTGAACCAAGTTGCATAGAACAAGGAAATAAGGATATGGAAAATGCTGCTTACCAAACTGGAAAAACTATGTCTTTTTTGTCACAAAGCTGGACATAACCTGGAGTTTTGTAAACTCATCAAACAGAAGCCTCACAAGGAAAAGTTGGATTTCCCTAAATCCAAAGGTTCGTGCTTCAGATGCCTTTTACAGGGTCACTTAAGCAAAGGACAAAGACTTACCTGTCCACATGTTCTCAGAAACACCCCACTATCCTGCACTTCAACAAAGGTGAGTCAGCTCCCTCTGCTGGCGAAAGCAGGAATGCTGAGTCATCAGTCTCCAATGCCTCCCCCACAACAGATAGTGAAACATGTGGTTGCACTGGGGCCGGAGAAATGGCCGGTTCACTCTCAATCGTTCCAGTGAAAGTCAGATGTTTGAGGGGCAACAGAACAGTTAAGTCATACGCATTCTTAGACCCAGGCAGTACTGGAACTTTCTGCTCAGAGGAGTTGATGAGGGAACTAAAGGTAACAGGAAAAAAGGCCAACATTTTGCTCCGCACCATGGGAAAAGAGGAGACGATCAGGACACATATTGTTATGGGGTTTGAGGTCGGCGGTTTGGATGAGCACAACTTTTTGAAGCTCCCACAAGTCTTCTCACAAGCTGAGATTCCTGTAAAAAAAGAGAAAATTCTACAACAGAGCGATGTGGACAAGTGGCCTCATTTGCAAGAGGTTCAGCCAAGCAGGTTGCCAGAGCAGTTGGTTTGTTAATAGGAACAGACGTACCAAAAGCGCTTGATCTTTGGAAGGTTATCCACACTGATGACGGTGGCACTTATGCTGTAAAAACTGTTTTAGGCTGGACAATCAATGGTCCCCTGTTAGGAGCAGGAATTACCAGCAAAGACGACACTGAGTGGCCACAGGTAAAAGTAAATAGGATCTCAGTGGCGAAGCTGGAAGAGCTCACTCAGCAGCAAATACAGTTTGACTTCCCTAAACATCAGCTGACAGAGAAGTTGGAAATGTCTAGTGAAGACAGCGGTTCATGGACTCTGTATCACAATCAGGGAAGCTGGACGAAGGCCATTACAGCATCAGTCTTCCCTTAAAGAAAAAGGATGTGACATTCCCAAACAACTGTGCTGTTGCAGTGCAGAGGGCTGAGAGCCTAAAACGGAAATTATCAAGAAATCAGGAGTTTTATCAGGTTTACACAAAGTTCATGAGAGAAACATTTGAGAAAGGCTATGCTGAGGAAGTTCCCATAGGAGAAACCTGCAAAGATGCCACCAGGATATGGTACATACCGCATCATGGGGTCTACCTCCAAACAAAGCACAGGTTAAGGGTGGCCGTGTATCAAGGTACATCCTTAAACGCCCAGCTGTTGCCTGGGCCAGATCTTACAAGTTCCCTCATTGGTGTGCTGACAAGATTCAGGCAAGAGTCAGTCGCTTTCATGGCTGATATTGAAGGCATATTTTGTCAGATCAGGTTAGCCGGCTGAAGACACTGATATGCTGAGGTTTTTGTGGTGGCCTCAAAGAGACCTCAGTCAGGAGCTGAAGGAATACCGGATGGTCGTACACTTATTCGGCGCAACCTCATCACCCAGCTGTGTGAGTTTTGCACAATGAAAGTGTGCTGAGGACAACCATGCAGCATTCAGAGCAGATGCAAGGAACATTGTTTTAAGAAACTTTTATGTGGACGACTGCCTTAAGTCGGTTGGCAGTGAGAAACAGGCAGTTGATCTCATTCAGGAGCTCCGGCGCCCATGTGCTGTTGAAGGTTTTCGTCTCACAAAGGGGATTTCCAACAGCAGAGCAGTGCTTGCGTCTGTACATGAGGACGATAGGGCCAAAGAGGTAAAGGAGCTTGACTTGGAAAAGGAGCCACTCCCTATTGAAAGAGCTCTGGGGGCTCAGTGGTGCCTCGAGTCTGACATGCTAAAGTTCAGAGTCTCAATTTAGAATAAACCACTGACAAGAAGAGGAGTGCTTTCAAAGGTGAGCACTATTTATGATCCACTTGGGATTTTGGCTCCACTCATGCTTCCAGTGAAGCAGATTCTGCAGCAACTATGCAGAACCAAACATGCATGGGACGAAAGCATGCCAGAGGCTCTGGCTCTACAGTGGCATCAGTGGGTGACAAGCTTACATCATCTGGCTAGTTTTGAGGTGTATAGATGTGTTAAGCCGAGCAACTTTAGTGAAACTGCTTCAGCTCAACTCCATCACTTTGCTGATGCGAGTGAGAAAGGCTATGGAACAGTCACATACATGGTCTCCAAAAATCATCAGAACCAGACACACAGTGCCTTCATCATTGGCAAAGCCAGGGTTACGCCGTTGAAACCGGTAATTATACCTCGACTTGAGCTTACTGCTGCGTCTATGCGTCTAAGATGGATACAATGAGGAGAGTGGAATTAGAGTGATGACATCATCAGTGTCTATAAAACTGTAGGACACTTCCTGCTCTCTGTCTCTCTTGGCCACTCTTCCTTGGACTCTTTCTTCGAATCTCCACACTCAACTCGACGCTCTCCTGCTGGATCCACGGACCAGCTGCCCGCTGTCCCTCAGCCCTGAACATGGCCTGTATAGTGTAGGATCACCAGCCAGGTTAACCAACCGGTTATCAACTCAACTGAGCAGAACAAAGAGCGATCTGAGTCCTCTTTTGTCTAAGAGCAACAACCAAGACAAGAACCTTTCTTCAAAACAGCTTCTTCACAAAGGACCAGCCACTGGCATCAAGCTACATAACTTCTCCCATCTCATGGACTGGTAACTAATCACTAACTGGGCATTACACATTTGCTGTTAGCTTTAGTAAGTTGTGTGTTTTGTTTGTTGCATTTATTAATTTGTTAATAAATGTTTGTTTACCATATGTCTGTTTATTTAATATTACACAAAGATGAATGAACCAGCCTCTACTAAGAAAAGAACTTTTAAATCCTTCAACTGATTAAACTATTACCTTTATCGGTGTTCAACCGTTAATTAGTAGTTTAATATATTTAATGAGACTTTTATATTATTTGTCACTCCGTCTATGATGGTGGTGCCCCGAGGAACTCTGGTTTAACTAGAGTAATTTTTATTATTATCTTTGATAATTATTGGTGATAACTAATATTTACTTGATTAACGATAAGTTTATTGAGAATACTAAATCTCATAATCTGAACGTGAGTCAAGGCCCTACATTTGATTGGTTCTCTGTGTGAAGTTTTAATAAATTAAAGTTACTAATTTTTAGTAATTTTTCTTTATTTTCTTTTTCAAATATTTCATTTGATAGTCACACTTTTGATCCAATTAATCCTAAAGTACCTACATTGTTCATAAGATCAATGAATTCCACTGCCTCCATCAGGTCCTTTCTTTGTGTTATTGTGTGACTTTGACATGTTAAAAGGTTGACGCTCCCTTTAGATATCAGTTCAAAATACAAAGCAGTACATTCAAAGGCACATGACTTTGCTGTTGGCAGTTAGCCACCATGGTTAGCCACTGGGACCAACTAGCTTACTGCTACTTCTGCTATCTCACCAGAAGTTCCACCCCTGAGCATTTCTACAGTGACACCCCCAAGAACAATATTTAATTATCTAATTTAATTATTACCAACCATGACAGCAACACCGATGTTAATTTCCCTTTGTGTGTGTGTATGTGTGTGTGTGTGTGTGTGTGTCACCATGGTAAAATGTGGTCCTGGAGACACCTACTGTAGCAGGAACTAACACAGAAGTGGTGTGCGGAGCCTTTTGCGATGTGTGCCTTCTTGGATCCTACCCTGAAGGATATTCCCGTGGGAATTCCCCCCAGGAGAGATGGTTTGAGTGTAACAGCTGCACTGAACATCTTCAAGCATTTGGAAACAAAGATCCTGGATGATTTAAGTAATGTTTCATGAACGGAAATGGAAATTTAAATTGTTTGATGAAAAAATGTCTTACTCAAATGAGTCTAATAGCCCAGTACCCATTATGAATCCCTGTCATAGAAAGCATCCCAATATTCAGACGTAGCTTAACCATGCCATGTGATGCACTACTTCATTCCACTTTCATAAGAAACCACCACAGAAAACTGCAGATTAACATTTAATATCCAGGAGTCAGTGTTAAAGACACCAGTGACTAACGCATCAAAACCCTACATTAGTATCTGTTAGCCTTCCTGCACAGATTTGTGTTGTGTGGTGTGCATGTGTGTTCTGACTTTCTAATCGTTTTAAGTGTCAGTGCGCTTCTTTACCCCTCTCTAAAGTGTTTACAACCCGTCCAATGTGATCATCTTCTTACTTCCCTGATCTTTGATGGTTTCTCAGAACTGCTGGATATGAGGAAATATTAAATTTGTACATGGAGCGATTTAAAAAGGTCTGTTCTACAAAGTAATCCAGACGACTCAGTGTACCTGCTTGTTGAAAGAGGTGTTTGTTCAAGTCCTTTTAAGACACGATAAATTTGATGTCACCTGCAACTGACTCACCCTTAAAAAAGCTGCAACTCAGCCAAACATCACTGTAGTTAAAAGACAACTCACAAACAATATGAAGCTTCACTTTGGATGTCCTGTTTTATTGAATGCAACACCAAACCAGTTCAGTCAAGAAATGAGATGACTCAGTGTGACGCAGTGATGCCGTCTTTGTCCCAAGGGCCCCAGGATTTCCACAGACACAAGAGGAGTCCTGCTCTGAAACAAGAAATCCGACTGTTGGAGCTCTTTGTATCATGATGGTTTCAGGTATGCTCATGGACTGTTAAATGCACGTCTGTAGACTCAATCATCTCTAATTTAACCAAGTCACAAGTATAAAGGATTTAAGCACAGGAGCAGGAAATATGTTTTGAAAGAAGAAACCATCAGCCTATGTTAGCTCTTCGTGTCTACTTACTAATTTGACTGAAACCCAGACGGCTGCTTCTCTCCAGCTCTCTTGTTAAGGTAACCCTGGATGTTCTGCAGGAACGTTGAGTCTCTGAAATAAATGGATCCAAATGATTTAAATTACAATAGAAAGAGTAACATTAGACAACTGTCTGCTCTAAGACTGGTCCTGTGGGTCGGATGGACACATTTCTTCTTGGACATCAAGGTAACCCTGGATGAACAGCAGGAACACAGAGTCTGGGTCTTCCTCCTTTGGTGGTTCCTGTGTGGACGTTGGAGCACCTGTGTGGGGAAAAAACATCAACTATAACAGATAATAACAGTAACAATAAGATGCATTATTTATTTCTACATACATCAGAAATTCATACCCACCTTGTAGTCGACAGGGAACAGCAGCAGTTCAGGAGGTGGAGTAAGAGAAGAAAAAGAGAAATAAAGGTTAGTAAGACAAACTATATTTTAGTGATTGAATCAATGATATCACTTAGAGAAGCAGGTTTCTCAGTCTTTGTCTTTGCTTATTCAAAGTGATTTTAGTCAGAAGGGTTTTTAGTCCAGTGAATAACAAAATAGTTCATATTAATATAAAGTCAAACAGGAGTATTATGTAGTGGATCATTTTGACTTCAAGTCACAGAGTCTAACTTCCCCTTTTTGTCCACAGTGAACAGCAGCGGCTCAGGTGGTGGAGTAGAATGATAGTGTATGACAGAGAATGGTTAGTGGAACAATATTTGAATAAATATGGATAAGCATACCTCACGGACAGACTACATTTCTCCCTTTGTCTTTACATTCTACACTCTTCTAAGTCACTTTCTTTCTTAGTCAGAAGCTCAGACTTACTTATTTTGTCCACAGTGGAACAGCGGGTCAGGTGATGCAGTATGATACGGGTAAAATGAGAAAGAATTGGTTAGAAGACAAATAATCTTTGAATTATTGAATATAATGAATATAATATTTGATAGAGTTACTATACCTTTTTTGGCCCGTTTGGCCTCGTTAAGAGTGACTCAGAAATCAAAAAGTGTCTGATGTTTTCCACTAGTGGTACAGCGGCTCATGCTGATATCTGGAGTGGTACGCAGCTCAGTACAGCAGCATATACCAATCTCTTGTGGCTCATGCTGATATCTGGATATTTACAGAGCTGTAAGATTGATTATCAGAGCTATGCAGATGACACACAACTATATCTAGCACTGAACCCAGATGACTATGGTCCCATTGAGGGGTTGTGTGACTGTTTAGAAAAAGTAAACCACTGGATGAGTGAAATCTTCCTTCAACTAAATCATGACAAAATGGAGGTGATTGTCTTTGGTCACAAGGAAAATAGGTCTGCTGTCAGTGAGTATCTAGAGTCTAGATCTTTAAAAGCTAAAGACAAAGTTAAAAACCTTGGTGTTGTGATTGACTCAGATCTGACATTCAGCAGTCAGATCAAATCTATCACAAAAACAGCCTTTTACCACCTAAAGAACATCTCCAGAGTGAAAGGTTTAATGAGTCAGAAAGACCAGGAGAAACTGGTCCATGCATTTATCCCCAGCAGACCGGACTATTGTAATGGTCTTCTAACGGGAATCCCCCAAAAGAGCATCAAACAGCTACAGCTGGTTTAGAATGCTGCTTTTAATTTAAATGTTTTAATTTCTGAATTTGAATGTTTTTATTTCTGAATAATTTGAATATTTTTATTCGTGAATTTTAATGTTTTTTAATGTTCTGCTTCACCTTTTGATCATGTAAAGCACATTGAGTTGCCCTGTGTATGAAATGCGCGATGCAAATAAATTTGCCTTGCCTTGCCTTGCCTTACGCAGCTCACTACAGCAGCATATACCGATCTCTCGTGGCTAATGCTGATGTCTGGAGTGGTACGCAGCTCAGTACAGCAGCATATACCGATCTCTCGTGGCTCATGCTGATGTCTGAGTGGTACACTGCTTGTGTTCCATCAGCACATACTTTTTCCTAATGGCACGTGACACTGGTAGGCCAGTGACAACCATGATAAAGTAATTTCATACATCCTTGCCGATGTACCCAAAGGTAGTATTAGAGCAAGCCTTAGCCACATAGCTATTGTTAGCCTAGCCACCGTGTCCAGGCTTACTAATCCATAACAGAATTATGAATCTAACAACATGAGAGCAAACTAAACTGTTAACCTAAATCTCACTTGTATTCATTTTGGCATGTTTTATAGCAGACACAATCAGACATTACATCATTTTAAACTGCACGTTGTGGTACATTAACTTGGCATACATATAAATCATTATTCACCATGAATAGGCTACTTTAAATGAGTAAGCGCTTGCTGTCATTGGGACATATGACCTTTTCTACCTGCAAAGATATGATAGACGTGGTATTTACAGTAAAACTAAGTTGTATCAAATTACTTTACTGTCATTGTCACTGGCAAAAAACTTTAGACTGCCATCTGCAATTAGGAAACGGTATGTGCCGAGACAAGTGGCAAACTACTATTGGGATCGGCATGAACCTGCAGGGATCAGCATTTGCTGCTGCACTGAGTGACATACCACACCAGGGACCAGCATAGACCACTGCACCACTAGGGGCATACCATCAGCCTCTTTTTGATCTCAGAGCTACTGCATTATTAACCTGTGGAGGAAGACGTTCAGGAGGCATCCAAACGGCGCACACAGACATCAAGGCTGCTGTCAATGCCGGTGATCGTGCATGTGCATGTGCAGTCATGCTTTACTAAAGCCCACCTCTCTCAACCAGGCCTTGTCCAGGAAGTGTACCGTGCTTAGACACAGAAATATTGTACACACAGTGCTCAAACACAGCTGGGGCACGGTATGAATGGTAAGTGTCAGTCAACCCTTTATGTTTGTCAGATTTTAACCAAACTGCCTTTGGGGAGCTTTCTTGGTTTCATGGCCTGGGTTATGTGGTTCCATGAGGTTTGCTCATATTGGATGTTCTGTTTGTTGTTGGTTTCCTGTGGATTGCCAGTTAATTGGGAAATGAAGGTGGTGTGATAGTAAAGTTCGTTGTCTTCTCTTTATTTCTGCATCTTTTGTCCAGCTTCTTCTTCTGTCAGTGTCGTCATTTTCAGTGATATCTTTGGTGTTGATCTGGAGAGGACTGACTGACACATAGTGCTTTCAGATTTACTGGGGGGGCATGACATGTGGGTGATTCAAGCTAAACACTGCTGTGCAGACTAGTTGAAGTCACTGGTGCAGAGAGAAGGAATATTTGGTTCATTCGAACACATGACCAATGTCAGACACAAAGGCAATGATTTCTACTTTAGCCCTGCCAGAGGTAAATGCTACTTTTCTACATTAGCCATGCCAGGCGCAAAGGCTACTTTTATACCTTAGCCCTGCCAGACGCAAAGGCTACTTTTCTACATGCATGAGGTGTTGACACCCCTGAAAGACGCAAGGACTTTCTGGGGCTTCCTGGGGCCTTCTAGGTCATTGCAGATGCCGACCCTCAGGATGAAAGAATGGTTGATCGATCCACTGTGCAAAAATTACAAAATGGCCCCAGTGCAAGACGCTACCTGGGGTGATCCCAACCTTGGCATACACTAAGGTAACCATAGGAATCACAGGTCCTGCTGTGTTTTGGAAGTGATGAAGGGCAGGTGTGGACTCAGTGATTACTTCGATGTTTCAAGGAGGATTGACAGCCCATAAATCGCGGTCAATCTGAGTCGCTATCATCAGACCACCTCGGCCTCTTCGCAGCAGGCTCCTCCCCGTCACTCTCTTCCCTGCATCTTCTTGTGAAGCAGTTAGGAACCACCTGATCTTCAGAGGAATCTTCGTCAAGGAAGCTTGACGAGATGTGCTCAATGTCCAATTCAGGGACGTGAAGTCCAAGGACATCTATCTCAGAATCCTCATACAAAAGCCCGTTATTATGGTATTCAAGTATAGCGTCAACAAATGCAACGAACTCAGAATTGTCAAAAGGGTCAGGACCAGGGTCATCAGGAGCAGCAGGAGGGTCAGCAGGAGGGAAAGCCGGAGCAGCAGGAGGGGCAGCAGGAGGGTCAGCAGGAGGGAAAGCAGGAGCATCAGGAGGGAAAGCAGGAGGGAAAGCAGGAGCATCAGGAGGGAAAGCAGGAGGAGGAGGAGGAGGGAAAGCATGAGGATAAGCAAAGGGAGCATATTGATAAGCATAAGGAACATGAGGAACAGGGTAGGAAACAGGGTAGGGAACAGGGTAAGGAACAGGGTAGGGAACAGGGTAAGGAACAGGGTAGGGAACAGGGTAGGAAACAGGGTAGGGAACCGGGTAGGGAACAGGGTAGAGAACGGGGTAGGAAAAAGGAAACTGCGTCGGGAACTGCTGCTCACCTTCAGCATTACCTCCATGAGGCTCTGCCTCTTGAAGCCCGTCCACATCATCCATCCCAATGACGTCCTCGTAATCAGGCAGGACTGGGTCATTGGGATATCTCTCAGCATCAGGGCGTTCAGTTCTCAAAGGCCAAAAGGAACCACCTGAGGAAGAAACATTTATTAAAATAAGTCACATTCCTCACTTCCTTAAAACAGAGTTAATCAGGAGGCTTAAAGACCTAATCAATCCTTTGACCAGACGCATTACAAGCACTTTGTAGAAAAGCCACCAACTGGCCCCTCTAAAAGTAATATCACATATTGTGCAGGTCTGCTGCTGTTTTTTTAAACATTAAGGCAGAATGAGTGATGTGTTCGATGTATACACTTTATCTACAAGTTTTAGGAGAATAAAACTATTTGTTTTCATCTGATTCAAAGAGCAACTGTTTATGGACTCAACTGACTCTGGGCGACGTATTCTGATCAGTATGACAGCTTGTGAAAAATGATGCACGACAATTCGCATAATATCTTACAAAATATTACATTTTATTCAAGGCAGTGAAACGTTGACCTGTACGTGACCGTGACTAATCAAGTTTATGCAAAACAAGGTGACGGTTAAGTTAAGGCACCAAAATGACTTGAATGGTGTGGTTTGGTTTAATACTTCCAGGACACAGACAGCGGTCCCCCGGGTCAAAGTCCTGTGTTCTTGGACCCACCCAACACCACGACCATCCTCCCAAAGAGGATTCTTGAGCTCTTGTACTACATCAACAGACTTAAATCACAAAGTACTGTGATCAAACATCTTATTCTGCTGTGGAACAGGATTTGGGCGTGAATTCCATTATGCCATTGCTCTGTTTATCAGTGAACGTTGAAGTGATGAGATTTTTTTATTTTAATTTAGTAAAGTAACCTCCAGCTGTGTGCCTCATTGAATAAGATATAATAATATCTAGGGTATGATGAGTTTTTAACAGGACGCTGCCTCCAACAGTCCCCATAGTTTGTGAACAACACTGAGATGAAAAACACTGGAAGTTTGTGTGCAAAGACATGCACAACTACATAACGCAGGTGCCTTCATCACTAGATCACACGCAGTTAACAACAGGGCTTCTTCCAAATAACCACACACACATGTGAGACAGTGGACTGGACCTGCATTTCATCTCTGCTCTTCCTAATAAAATACACCATGAAGTAGCAAAGCATTGATCAATGTTCTGGCAGCAGACATGAATAATTCTCTCTGGTACATGTGAAACACGCTGTGAGTGATGAATGAGGAGCCCAATAAGTGTCACACACTGGAGTTCACTTCCTCCCCTTCATTCAGGCTCAGAGCAGAATCTGTTGGTGCTTTCTGAGGAGGATCCATGAGGAAAACATGTGGAACAAGTGTCCAAACACAGGAACGCGCCCTGCTTGGTTTACACCTGCGCGTCCTGACGCAGTGACGCAGGCGGCTCACAGTTCCATCGTCTCCATGGCGCACGACACAAACTTCTTTTGGGGCATTTTTCGAAATATGGCCCGGTCGCCATCTTTTTCCTCATTTTTGGACGACATATTTGTAAAAAGTGATGCCCTCAAACCAAAATAAGAGTGTTTTCAAATCACTATACAATTGTTGACACGTTCCTCAGCTGTCCCGCCACACTCAGCACGTTCTTACCATATCATTATTATTTTATAAGCAAAAAACATCAAGTATCACCAAAATATGTGTTTTATGAGGCCGACTAAAACTCTATTTATCTTTATATTCAACAATTTACCATTTACCATCATTATTTACCACGTTATTTACGTACACATTGTCCTGAAACTCCCTTTAACGATTGACATAATAATATAATATAATATAATATAATATAATATAATATAATATAATATGTGATAATATCATATAATGTTTAGTGGCTCACCTCCGGAGGAAACGCTCCACCGTCGGGGCAGCGGCTCCTCCTCCACAGCGGATCCAGTAGAAGTCATTTCTCCAGCAGCTTCTGAGCTTTTCCAACAGTTTGTTGTCGTTTCCAGGCGATCGCCAAGATTTCGATATTTTCACAGGTCAACTCGTGTCAAGTCCAAGTGTGAAAGAGACTTTGGACAGGTGTGCAGCCTTTACATCACCTCGGTAAAACGTCACCGTGCTGTCTCCATGACTGACGCAGGTGCGCGCGTGAGCGAGGTTCTATACAGTGAAGAGTTGGGCCTTTACTTTGTTACACTTTAGTGTGTGTTTCCATAAATAAGTGTATAATGATCTATGGTGATGAACACACACAGCCAGGCCATTACTCCATCTTTTCTTGTCCTTTTTTTCTTTAAGTATTTTTTTTATTTTTATTTTATTTATTTAGGATTTATTTAACCAGGAAAACAAAACCTCATTGAGATTAAAACTCTCCTTTACACGTGTGTCCTGGACCAAGACAGCAGCAGCACATTACACAAAGTTTCAGACATAAAAACATAAAAAACGATTTAAAATCACAGCATGATTAAACCAAAAACATGGTTTCCTCGATCCCAGAGGGCAAAGAGCTCAGTCAAAGCATCTCCAACCTGAGAGAACTTCCTCCAAATCCTTCCATCTACTTTTAAAAAGCTTTAAAGAGACCAGCTCCCCTAGACCCAAGTCAGTCCAGGCTGCAGGAGCAGCATCCTGAAAAGAAGCTCTTTTTCCCTTTTCAAGTCTGACGTTGGGGACCTGACAGCAAGAGTCACTCTTGTGACTTTGTCACAGAGCGGAGACTGTAGCTTCCAGCCTTTTTCAGAAGTATTAAATCACATAGAAATGAAAGAAGCAAGTGAAGAACTGTCTTATGAATGAGGAAAGTCAGTGATTCAGTGCACATGCAAACAATGAAGGCCCAGCAGCCCGAGCATCCACGGAGCAGTGGTGAGTGAGTGTCTGGATGTGTGGAATGTACTTCCATGCTCCACGGTATAAACATTATCTAAGGAGTGAAGACACTTAGAGCACACATGCATATCTACTGTATAAAACATCACCACAGTCAACCATAGACATAAAGGCAGCAGCAGCAAGTTTCCTCTTTGCATCAAAGATTTATTTCTGAAATAAATCTATGTTTTGCGTTAATTTATTGTGGCTAATCATAAGTGATATTTTTTATGTAATCAACGCCTGTTAGTAGTTATGATATTATTATGCTCTTATTTTGGCTTGCTACCAAAAGTTGATGCCGCCGTAAAGCACGGTGTACTGTTGAGATCTGTAGTAAATTAGCCATGTGTGCGCTGGTCGGGGGTTGTTATTAAGTGATCAGGGCAGGACAGGAGCTACACTTTTCTGACCGTAGCTAACGTCATTCTAGGCCTAAGAAACTCTTTTCTGTCAGTTAGTTTGAGGTGATGGACTGGATTTTGCTTTTGTTCAACGTGGATTATTTGTGGATAATAAACCGAAACATCTGCTTCGACTGTGTCCTTCTTGGATCTGTTTTGGAGTCCATTGCCTTTTGACAAGCACAAGTACAGAAACCTTTATGTCCTGCAAAAGTGGCAGAAAGGCTGCAACTATATAAGTCAGAAAAATCGCTCCGCAAGAAGAGGGTTTATTAAGCCATCCACGACGTACGATAATGGTTTTGTGTGCGCGGAAGGGATACTAAACGAGATTTAACGGATTCAACACAGAATAACGGACTCCCCACTGATTTTGGACGGCCAATCATATCAAACGTAAGAATCACTTGTATTTAGGGGACGCACGTGCTTTCTAGAAGAAGGAAAATACTCTGTTACTGTCAGGGTTCAGAGGAGGACCCAGAAGCAGATCGGACAAAAGGCAGTGTTTAAACAGTTCATTAGATAAAGCGTGAGGTGGTAAAGAACAGCGAAGCTGGCAGGCGAGGTTTGGATCCCAGAGGTGTGGAAGGTCCAGAGAGTGGCTGGCTCACAGGCGGCGGGGCTAAGCGGACCGGGCTCCCGGGCTGACTTCCTGGAATGATTCCTGAGGTAGAGAGACACGGTTAGTTGCAGACACGGATTGTAAGAGGGCAGCTCCAGCAGGCTGAGGCAGACAGACAACCAAGTAGCAACGACGAAAAGTGGCTGGAAAATGCGGTAGAATACACAATACTTCACAACGATCCGGCGTTCACTGCATGTGTGGCTGCTCCTTAAGTACTGCAGGGGATTGATGAGGAGCAGGTGTGTGGGTGACCTCAGCCAGGTGGGTGAGCAGCCAAAGAAGGACACGCCCCCGAGCACTGTCAGGAAAGTGACAACCACCACAAGACATAACAAAAACACCAAAACAGACCTCATGGCCGGGGATTCGTGACAGTTAATATGTCAGCTAAGCGATTGAAGAGCTAGGATTCATTGCATTGAAGAGTTTGTGGCAAAGCAGTTAATATGGAGCCGGTTGAAACTAAGTGGGTATCAAAACCAACTGCCAAAGTGTTTGAAGAGAAGCTCAAACAGCTTAGAGTTGATGCTGAAATTGAGCCTGAAGACAGTGCCAGTAACATCAGGCAGGAAAAAGCAAGCTAGTCGATCTGTCTCGGGTTGTGTCTTCTACAGCATCTTCTACAAGGTTTAAAGTAGAAGCTGAACGGGCAGCTCTGTTAGCACGTGCAGAGTCACTAAAACAGTTGCAGCAATTTGAGAGAAAGGAGGCTCTGCTTAAAGCAAGAAAATAGGAATTCGAGTTGAGAACAGCCATTGCTGCGGCGAATGCAAAACTGGAGGTGCTAACTGTAAACGGGCCACCTCATAACACTTCTGCTGAACCTAAAGACGGCATGGCTGCCAACTTTAATGCTGCAGGGCAGGGTAGTGAGGGCGGCTTTAGAGCCTTGCAGTCAGACTGGAGATTCTCATGTAACAAGTGTATCAGAGAACAAGGTTTCCAATCAACTCACAAAGAAGTAGTAGACTCCATCAGCCAAATACTAATGTCAGTAACCAGACCAGTCCAGGGCAGAGCAGGTAAACCAATATTCAAGATTTACTGAGCGTAATGCAGCAACAAAATAAATCAACAGAGCTTTTGGTGAAGCAACAAAAGGTGTCCACAGTCCTACGGATGGATATACCAGTTTTCAATGTAGATCCCTTGGAATTTGGGTTTTTCATGAAAACCTTTGAGCATGGGATCGAGGATAGGACAGACAGGAACAGGGATATGCTGCATTTCCTTCAGCAGTTTACCCGTGGCAGACCAAAGGTCCTGGTGCGCAGCTGTTCACATATGCATCCCGACATAGGCTATGTAGAAGCCAAGAAGCTTTTGAACAAACACTTTGGTAATGAGTATACTACGTATCCCGCCTACATCAAAAAGGCACTGAAATGGCCTGTAATTAGGTCAGATGATGGAGAAGCACTCACAGAGTTTCCTGTGTTCCTCACCGAATGCTGCAATACAGTTAACAGCATGGAGTACATTGAAGAAATGGATAGCCCTACTAATATGAGAACAAGGAAATAAGAATATGGAAAATGCTGCTTACCAAACTGGAAAACTATGTCTTTTTTGTCACAAAGCTGGACATGACCTGGAGTTTTGTAAACTCATCAAACAGAAGCCTCACAAGGAAAAGTTGGATTTCCTTAAATTCAAAGGTGCGTGCTTCAGATGCCTTTTACAGGGTCACTTAAGCAAAGGCTGTCAACAAAGACTTACCTGTCAAACATGTTCTCATAAACACCCCACTGTCCTGCACTTCAACAAAGGTGAGTCAGCTCCCTCGGCTGGCGAAAGCAGGAATGCTGAGTCATCAGTCTCCAATGCCTCCCCCACAACAGATAGTGAAACATGTGGTTGCACTGGGGCCGGGGAAATGGCCTGTTCACTCTCAATCGTTCAAGTGAAAGTCAGATGTTTGAGGGGCAACAGAACAGTTAAGTCATACGCATTCTTAGACCCAGGCAGTACTGGAACTTTCTGCTCAGAGGAGTTGATGAGGGACCTAAAGGTAACAGGAAAAAAGGCCAACATTTTGCTCCACACCATTGGAAAAGAGGAGACGATCAGGACACACATTGTTATGGGGTTTGAGGTCGGCGGATTGGATGAGCACAACTTTTCCACAAGTCTTCTCACAAGCTGAGATTCCTTTAAAAAAAAGAGAACATTCCACAACCGAGCGATGTGGACAAGTGGCCTCATTTGCAAGAGGTTCAGCGAAGCAGGTTGACGCATTTGGTTTGTTAATAGGAACAGACGTACCAAAAGCGCTTGATCTTTGGAAGGTTATCCACACTGATGACGGCGGCCCTTATGCTGTAAAAACTGTTTTAGGCTGGACAATCAATGGTCCCCTGTTAGGAGGAGGAATTACCAGCAAAGACGACACTGAGTGGCCACAGGTAAAAGTAAATAGGATCTCAGTGGCGAAGCTGGCAGAGCTCACTCAGCAGCAAATACAGCTTGACTTCCCTAAACATCAGCTGACAGAGAAGTTGGAAATGTCTAGTGAAGACAGACAGTTCATGGACTCTGTATCACAATCAGGGAAGCTGGACGAAGGCCATTACAGCATCAGTCTTCCCTTAAAGAAAAAGGATGTGACATTCCCAAACAACCATGCTGTTGCAGTGCAGAGGGCGGAGAGCCTAAAACGGTAATTATTAAGAAATCATGAGTTTTATCAGGATAACACAAAGTTCATGAGAGAAACATTTGAGAAAGGCTATGCTGAGGAAGTTCCCATAGGAGAAACCTGCAAAGATGCCACCAGGATATGGTTTATACCACATCATGGAGTCTACCACCAAACAAAGCACAGGTTAAGGGTGGCCGTGTATCAAGGTACATCCTTAAACGCCCAGCTGTTGCCTGGGCCAGATCTTACAAGTTCCCTCATTTGTGTGCTGACAAGATTCAGGCAAGAGTCAGTTGCTTTCATGGCTGATATTGAAGGCATATTTTGTCAGGTCAGGGTGCCGGCTGAAGACACTAATATGCTGAGGTTTTTGTGGTGGCCTCAAGGAGACCTCAGTCAGGAGCTGAAGGAATACCGGATGGTCGTACACTTAGTCGGCGCAACCTCAACCTGACAAGCTTATATCATCTGGCTAGTTTTGAGGTGAATAGATGTGTTAAGCAGAGCAACTTTGGTGAAACTGCTTCAGCTCAACTCCATCACTTTGCTGAGCCGAGTGAGAAAGGCTATGGAACAGTCACAAACATGGTCTCCAAAAATCATCAGAACCAGACACACAGTGCCTTCCTCATTGGCAAAGCCAGGGTTACGCCGTTGAAACCGGTAATTATACCTCGACTTGAGCTTACTGCTGCGTCTATGGCGGCTAAGACGGATACAATGAGGAGAGTGGAATTAGAGTGATGACATCATCAGTGTCTATAAAACTGTAGGACACTTCCTGCTCTCTGTCTCTCTTGGCCACTCTTCCTTGGACTCTTTCTTCGAATCTTCACACTCAACTCGACGCTCTCCTGCTGGATCCAGGGACCAGCTGCCCGCTGTCCCTCAGCCCTGAACATGGCCTGTATGGTGTAGGATCACCAGCCAGGTTAACCAACCGGTTATCAACTCAACTAAGTAGAACAAAGAGCGATCTGAGTCCTCTTTTGTCTAAGAGCAACAACCAAGACAAGAACCTTTCTTCAACCAGCTTCCTTCACAAGGACCAGCCACTGGCATCAAGCTACATAACTTCTCCCATCTCATTGACTGGTAACTAATCACCAACTGGGCATTACTACATGTTCTAGGACTGAATGAACGGCTAAGCATAGAACTGTGACTTTGGTATAACCTGACTCTAACTTCTGAGGTCTTCAGCCTGCTGGCCTTTGTGTAACTTAATGTTCACACCTTTTCTGCAGGGGTCCAAGCCCCACACCTCTTTGTTTCACACACACACACACACACACACACACACACACACACACACACACACACACACACACACACACACACACACACACACACACACACACACACACACACACACACAAACACACACACACACACACACACACACACACACACACACACACACACACACACACACACACACACACACACACACACACACACACACACACACACACATTTGCTGTTAGCTTTAGTTAGTTGTGTGTGTGTGTTAGTTTGTTGCATTTATTAATTTGTTAATAAATGTTTGTTTACCATATGTCTGTTTATTTAATATTACACAAAGATGAATGAGCCAGCCTCTACTAAGAAAAGAACTTTTAAATCCTTCAACTAGTTAAACTATTACACTTATCGGTGTTCAGCCCTTAATTAATAGTTTAATATATTTAATGAGACTTAGTTGTCACTCCGTCTATGATGGTGGTGCCCCGAGGAACTCTGGTTCACTAGAGTCATTTTTATTATTATCTTTGATAATTATTGGTGATAACTAATATTTACTTGATTAACGATAAGTTTATTGAGAATACTAAATCTCATAATCTGAACGTGAGTCAAGGCCCTACATTTAAATGGTTCACTGTGTGAAGTTTTAATAAATTAAAGTTACTAATTTTTAGTAATTTTTCTTTTTCTTTTTTTTTCAAATATTTCATTTGATAGTCACACTTTTGATCCAATTAATCCTAAAGTACCTACATTGTTCATAAGATCAATGAATTCCACTGCCTCCATCAGGTCCTTTCTTTGTGTTATTGTGTGACTTTGACATGTTAAAAGGTTAACGCTCCCTTTAGATATCAGTTCAAAATTCAAAGCAGTACATTCAAGGGCACATGACTTTGCTGTTGGCAGTTAGCCACCATGGTTAGCCACTGGGACCAACTAGCTTACTGCTACTTCTGCTATCTCACCAGAAGTTCCACCCCTGAGCATTTCTACAGTGACACCCCCAAGAACAATATTTAATTATCTATTTTAATTATTACCAACCATGACAACAACACTGGTGTTAATTTCCCTTTGTGTGTGTGTATGTGTGTGTGTGTGTGTGTGTGTGTGTGTGTGTGTGCGTGTGTGTGTGTGTGTGTGTGTGTGTGTGTGTGTGTGTGTGTGTGTGTGTGTGTGTGTGTGTGTGTGAGTGTGTGTGTGTGTCACCATGGTAAAATGTGGTGCTGGAGACACCTACTGTAGCAGGTACTAACACAGAAGTGGTGTGCGGAGCCTTTTGCGATGTGTGCCTTCTTGGATCCTACCCTGAAGGATATTCCTGTGGGAATTCCCCCCAGGAGAGATGGTTTGAGTGTAACAGCTCCACTGAACATCTTCAAGCATTTGGAAACAGAGATCCTGGATGATTTAAGTAATGTAACATGAACGGAAATGGAAATTTAAATTGTATTGATGAAAAGATGTCTTACTCAAATGAGTCTAATAGCCCAGTACCCATTATGAATCCCTGTCATAGAAAGCATCCCAATATTCAGACGTAGCTTAACCATGCCATGTGATGCACTACTTCATTCCACTTTAATAAGAAACCACCACAGAAAACTGCAGATTAACATTTAATATCCAGGAGTCAGTGTTAAAGACACCAGTGACTAACGCATCAAAACCATACATTAGTATCTGTTAGCCTTCCTGCACAGATTTGTGTTGTGTGCATGTGTGTTCTGACTTTCTAATCTTTTTAAGTGTCAGTGCGCTTCTTTACCCCTCTCTAAAGTGTTTCCAACCCGTCCAATGTGATCATCTTCTTACTTCCCTGATCTTTGATGGTTTCTCAGAACTGCTGGATATGAGGAAATATTAGAATCTGTACATGGAGCGATTTAAAAAGGTCTGTTCTACAAAGTCATCCAGACGACTCAGTGTGTCTGCTTGTTTAAAGAGGTGTTTGTCAAGTCCCTTTAAGACACGATACATTTTATGTCACCTGCAACTGACTCCCCCTTAAAAAAGCTGCAACTCAGCCAAACATCACTGTAGTTAAAAGACAACTCACAAACAATATGAAGCTTCACTTTGGATGTCCTGTTTTATTGAATGCAACACCAAACCAGTTCAGTCGAGAAATGAGATGACTCAGTGTGATGCAGTGATGCCGTCTTTGTCCCAAGGGCCCCAGGATTTCTACAGACACAAGAGGAGTCCTGCTCTGAAACAAGAAATCCGACTGTTGGAGCTCTTTGTATCATGATGGTTTCAGGTATACTCATGGACTGTTAAATGCACGTCTGTAGACTCAATCATCTCTAATTTAACCAAGTCACAGGTATAAAGGATTTAAGCACAGGAGCAGGAAATATGTTTTGAAAGAAGAAACCATCAGCCTATGTTAGCTCTTCGTGTCTACTTACTAATTTGACTGAAACCCAGACGGCTGCTTCTCTCCAGCTCTCTTGTTAAGGTAACCCTGGATGTTCTGCAGGAACGTTGAGTCTCTGAAATAAATGGAAACAAATGATTTAAATTACAATAGAAAGAGTAACATTAGACAACTGTCTGCTCTAAGACTGGTCCTGTGGGTCGGATGGACACATTTCTTCTTGGACATCAAGGTAACCCTGGATGAACTGCAGGAACACAGAGTCTGGGTCTTCCTCCTTTGTTGGTTCCTGTGTGGACGTTGGAGCACCTGTGTGGGGAAAAAACATCAACTATAACAGATAATAACAGTAACAATAAGATGCATTATTTATTTCTACATACATCAGAAATTCGTACCCACCTTGTAGTCGACAGTGAACAGCAGCAGTTCAGGAGGTGGAGTAAGAGAAGAAAAAGAGAAATAAAGGTTAGTAAGACAAACTATATTTTAGTGATTGAATCAATGATATCACTTAGAGAAGCAGGTTTCTCAGTATTTGTCTTTGCTTATTCAAAGTGATTTTAGTCAGAAGGGTTTTTAGTCCAGTGAATAACAAAATCGTTCATATTAATATAAAGTCAAACCGGAGTATTATGTAGTGGATCATTTTGACTTCAAGTCACAGAGTCTAACTTCCCCTTTTTGTCCACAGTGAACAGCAGCGGCTCAGGTGGTGGAGTTGAATGATAGTGTATGACAGAGAATGGTTAGTAAAACAATATTTGAATAAATATGGATAAGCATACTTCACGGACAGACTACATTTCTCACTTTGTCTTTACATTCTACACTCTTCTAAGTCACTTTCTTTCTTAGTCAGAAGCTCAGACTTACTTATTTTGTCCACAGTGGAACAGCGGGTCAGGTGATGCAGTATGATACGGGTAAAATGAGACAGAAATGGTTAGAAGACAAATGATCTTTGAATTATTGAATATAATGAATATAATATTTGATAGAGTTACTATACCTTTTTTGGCCCTTTTGGCCTCGTTAAGAGTGACTCCGAGATCAAAAAGTGGATGTTTTCCACTAGTGGTACAGCGGCTCATGCTGATGTCTGGAGTGGTACACAGCTCAGAACAGCAGCATATACCGATCTCTCGTGGCTCATGCTGATGTCTGGAGTGGTACGCAGCTCAGTACAGCAGCATATACCGATCTCTCATGGCTCATGCTGATATCTGGAGTGGTACGCAGCTCAGTACAGCAGCATATACCGATCTCTCATGGCTCATGCTGATATCTGGAGTGGTACGCAGCTCAGAACAGCAGCATATACCGATCTCTCGTGGCTCATGCTGATCCCCAGAGTGGTATACTGCTTGTGTTCCATCAGCACATACTGTTTCCTAATGGCATGTGACGCTGGTAGGCCAGTGACAACCACGATAAAGTAATTTCATACATACTTGCCAATGTACCCAAAGGTAATATTAGAGCTAGCCTTAGCCACATAGCTATTCTTAGCCAAGCCACCGTGTCGAGGCTTACTAGTCCATAACAGAATTATGAATCTAACAACATGAGAGCAAACTAAACTGTTAACCTAAATCTCACTTGTATTAATTTTGGCATGTTTTATAGCAGACATGATCAGACATTACATCATTTTAAACTCCATGTTGCGGTAGATTAACTAGGCATACATATAAATCATTATTCACCATGAATAGGCTACTTTAAATGAGTAAGCGCTTGCTGTCATTGGGACATATGCTGTTTTCTACCTGCGAAGATATGATAGACGTTGAGGTATTTACAGTAAAACTAAGTTGTATCAAATTTTTTGACTGTTATTGTCACTGGCATAAAACCTCCGACTGCCACCTGCAATTAGGAAACAACATTTTCAGAGACAAGTGGCAAACTACTATTGGGATCGGCATGAACCTGCAGGGATCAGCATTTGCTGCTGCACTGAGTGACATACCACACCAGAGACCGGCAAAGACCACTGTACCACTAGGGGCATACCATCGGCCTCTCTTCAATCTCAGAGCTACTGCATTATTAACCTGTGGAGGAAGACGTTCAGGAGGCATCCAAAGGGCGCATACAGACATTAGGGCTGCTGTCAATGCCCGTGATCATGCATGTGCATGTGCAGTCATGCTTTACTAAAGCCCACCTCTCTCAACCAGGCCTTGGCCAGGAACTGTACCGTGCTTAGACGTAGAAATGTTGTACTCACAGTGCTCAAACAAACGAGACTTTAGCCGTGACTCGTGCTTGGGCACGGCATGAATGGTAAGTGTGAGTCGACTTTTTATGTTTGTCAGACTGTATCTAAACTGCCTTAGGGAAGCTTTCTTGGGTACAAGGCCTGGGTTATTTGGTTCCATGAGGTTAGCTCATATTGGATGTTCTGTTTGTTGTTGGTGTCCCGTGCATTGCCAGTCAATTGGGAATTGAAGGTGGTGTGTTGGTAAAGTTCTTTTTCTTCTCTTTATTTTTGCAGCTTTTGTCCTGCTAATTCTTCTGTGATTGTCGTCATTTTCAGTGATATCTTTGGTGTTGATCTGGTGAGGACTGACTGACACACAGTGCTTTCAGCTTTACTGGGGAGGCATGACATGTGGATGATTCAAGCTAACCCCCGCTGTGCAGACTGTGATCAACTAGCCGAAGTCACTAGTGCAGAGAGAAGGAATATTGGGTTCATTTGAACACATGATCAATGCCAGATGCAAAGGCAATGATTTCTACCTTAGCCCTGCCAGAAGCAAAGGCTACTTGTTCTACCTTTGCCCTGCCAGACGATAGGGCTACTTTTATACCTTAGCCCTGCGAGACGCAAAGTTTACTTTTATACCATAGCCCTGCCAGACGCAAAGGCTACTTTTATACCTTAGCCCTGCCAGACACAAAGACTACTTTTATACCTTAGCCCTGCCAGACACAAATACTACTTTTATACCTTAGCCCTGCCAGACACAAAGACTACTTTTATACCTTAGCCCTGCCAGACACAAAGACTACTTTTATACCTTAGCCCTGCCAGACGCAAAGGCTACTTTTATACCTTAGCCCTGCCAGACGCAAAGACTACTTTTATACCCCAGCCCTGCCAGACGCAAAGACTACTTTTATACCTTAGCCCTGCCAGACGCAAAGGCTACTTGTTCTACCATAGCCCTGCCAGACTTAAAGGCTACTTGTTCTACCTTAGCCCTGCCAGACGCAAAGGCTACTTGTTCTACCTTAGCCCTGCCAGATGCAAAGGCTACATGCATAAGGTGTCGACAGCCCTGCAAGACGCAAGGGCTTCCTGGGGCCTTCTGGGGCATTGCCGGATGCCGACCCTCAGGTTGAAAGAAGGTTGATCGATCCATCGTGCAAAAATAAGGACATGCTACAAAATGGCCCCAGTGCAAGACGCTACCTGGGGTGATCACAACCTTGGCATACACTAAGGTAACCATGGGAATCACCGGTCCAACTCTTCGGAAGAATCTTCTAGGGAGCTTGAGGAAATGTGCTCAACGTCCAGTTCAGGGACGTGAAGTCCAACGACATCTATCTCAGAATCCTCATCCAAGAGCCCGTTATTATAGTGGTCAAGAATAGCGTCAACAAATCCAACAAACACAGAATTGTCAAAAGGGTCAGGACCAGGGTTATCAGGAGAAGCAGGAGTGTCAGCAGGAGGGTCAGAAGGAGGGAAAGCTGGAGCAACAGAAGGGGCAGCAGGAGGACGAGGGAAAGCAGGAGCATAAGGAGGGAAAGCAGGAGAAGGAGGAGGATGAGGAAAAGCCTGAGCCGCTCGAGGATCAGCAGGAGAAGCAGGAGGAGGAGAGAAAGCAAGAGGGTACGTATAAGGAGCATTAGGATATGCAAACGGAGCATATGGATAAGCATAAGGAGCATAAGGAACAGGATGTAGAGGAGCATAGGGAACAGGGTAGGAAAAAGGGTAGGGAACAGGGTAGAAAACGGGGTAGGGAACAGGGTAGAAAACGGGGTAGGAAACAGGGTAGGGAACACGGTATGAAAGAGGAAAAGCAACAGCAGGACCTTGTTGTTCTCCCTCAGCGCCGAAGTGCGGCGTTGGGAACTGCTGCTCACCTTCAGCATTACCTCCATGAGGCTCTGCCTCTTGAAGCCCGTCCACATCATCCATCCCAACGAAGTCCTCGTAATCAGGCAGGACTGGGTCATTGGGACGTCTCTCAGCATCAGGGCGTTCAGTTCTCAAAGGCCAAAAGGAACCACCTGAGGAAGAAGCATTTATTAAAATAAGTCACATTCCTCACTTCCTTTAAACAGAGTTAATCAGGAGGCTTAGAGACCTAATCAATCCTTTGACCAGACGCATTACAAGCACTTTGTAGAAAAGCCACCAACTGGCCTCTCTAAAAGTAATATCAAATATTGTGCAGGTCTGCTGCTGTTTCTTTAAACATTAAGACAGAATGAGTGATGTGCTCGATGTACAGTATATGCTCTCATGTTATCATGGTTCATCTACAAGTTTTAGGAGAATAAAATTATTTGTTTCCATCTGGTTCAAAGAGCAACTGTATTTATTAGGCCATTAAATGAGAGCAAATAATGAAAATGTTATTTCTATGTAAGACCGCAGCCATGGTTCAAAATGATTTAATAGGAAAAGGGAGGTAACGCACACCTCTGCAGCTTTATTTTGGACCTGGATTCAGAAAAGGATACTCACAGACTCTGGACGACGTATTCTGATCAGTATGACAGCTTATGAAAAATGATGCACGACAATTCTTACAATATCTTACAAAATATTACATTTTATTCAAGGCAGTGAAACGTTGACCTGTACGTGACCGTGACTAATCAAGTTTATGCAAAACAAGGTGACGGTTAAGTTAAGGCACCAAAATGACTTGAAGGGTGTGGTTTGGTTTAATACTTCCAGGACACAGACAGCGTTCCCCCGGGGTCAAAGTCCTGTGTTCCTGGACCCACCCAACACCACGACCATCCTCCCAAAGATGATTCTTGAGCTCTTGTACTACATCAACAGACTTAAATCACAAAGTACTGTGATCAAACATCTTATCCTGCTGTGGAACAGGATTTGGGCGTGAATTCCATTATGCCATTGCTCTGTTTATCAGTGAACGTTGAAGTGATGAGATTTTTTTATTTTAATTTAGTAAAGCAACCTCCAGCAGTGTGCCTCATTGAATAAGATATAATAATATCTAAATGGTATAATTCAGTGAGTTTTAAACAGCTTCTGCCTCCAACAGTCCCCATAGTTTAGTAGTAACAATACTGAGATGAAAAACACTGGAAGTTTGGTGTGCAAAGACATGCACAACTACATAACGCAGGTGCCTTCATCACTAGATCACACGCAGTTAACAACAGGGCTTCTTCCAAATAACTACACACACATGTGAGACAGTGGACTGGACCTGCATTTCATCTCTGCTCTTCCTAATAAAATACACCATGAAGTAGCAACGCATTGATCAATGTTCTGACAGCAGACATGAATAATTATCTCTGGTACATGTGAAACACGCTGTGAGTGATGAATGAGGAGCCCAATAAGTGTCACACACTGGAGTTCACTTCCTCCCCTTCATTCAGGCTCAGAGCAGAATCTGTTGGTGCTTTCTGAGGAGGATCCATGAGGAAAACACGTGGAACAACACACAGGAACGCGCCCTGCTTGGTTTACACCTGCGCGTCCTGACGCAGTGACGCAGGCGGCTCACAGCTCCATCGTCTCCATGGCGCACGACACAAACTTCTTTTGGGGCATTATTTGAAATATGGCCCGGTCGCCATCTTTTTCCTCATTTTTGGACGACATATTTGTAAAAAGTGATGCCCTCAAACCAAAATAAGAGTGTTTTCAAATCACTATACAGTTGTTGACACGTTCCTCAGCTGTCCCGCCACACTCAGCACGTTCTTACCATATCATTATTATTATATAAGCAAAAAACATCAAGTATCACCAAAATATGTGTTTTATCAGGCCGACTAAAACTCTCTTTATCTTTATATTCAACAATTTACCATTTACCATCATTATTTACCACGTTATTTACGTACACATTGTCCTGAAACTCCCTTTAACGATTGACATAATAATATAATATAATATAATATAATATAATATAATATGTGATAATATCATATAATGTTTAGTGGCTCACCTCCAGAGGAAACGCTCCATCGTCGGGGCAGCGGCTCCTCCTCCACAGCGGATCCAGTAGAAGTCATTTCTCCAGCAGCTTCTGAGCTTTTCCAACAGTTTGTTGTCGTTTCCAGGCGATCGCCAAGATTTCGATATTTTCACAGGTCAACTCGTGTCAAGTCCAAGTGTGAAAGAGACTTTGGACAGGTGTGCAGCCTTTACATCACCTCGGTAAAACGTCACCGTGCTGTCTCCATGACTGACGCAGGTGCGCGCGTGAGCGAGGTTCTATACAGTGAAGAGTTGGGCCTTTACTTTGTTACACTTTAGTGTGTGTTTCCATAAATAAGTGTATAATGATCTATGGTGATGAACACACACACAGCCAGGCCATTACTCCATCTTTTCTTGTCCTTTTTTTCTTTTAGTAGTTTTTTATTTTTATTTTATTTATTTAGAATTTATTTAACCAGGAAAAAAAACCTCATTGAGATTAAAACTCTCCTTTACACGTGTGTCCTGGACCAAGACAGCAGCAGCACATTACACAAAGTTTCAGACATACAAACAAAAAACGATTTAAAATCACAGCATGATTAAACCAAAAACATGGTTTCCTAGATCCCAGAGGGCAAAGAGCTCAGTCAAAGCATCTCCAACCTGAGAGAACTTCCTCCAAATCCTTCCATCTACTTTTAAAAAGCTTTAAAGAGACCAGCTCCCCTGGACCCAAGTCAGTCCAGGCTGCAGGAGCAGCATCCTGAAAAGAAGCTCTTTGCCCTTTTCAAGTCTGACATTGGGGACCTGACAGCAAGAGTCACTCTTGTGACTTTGTCACAGAGCGGAGACTGTAGCTTCCAGCCTTTTTCAGAAGTATGAAATCACATAGAAATGAAAGAAGCAAGTGAAGAACTGTCTTATGAATAAGGAAAGCCAGTGATTCAGTGCACAGACGAACAATGAAGGCCCAGCAGCCCGAGCATCCACGGAGCAGTGGTGAGTGAGTGTCTGGATGTGTGGAATGTACTTCCATGCTCCACGGTATAAACAGTATCTAAGGAGTGAAGACACTTAGAGCACACATGCATATGCTGTATAAAACATCTCCACAGTCAACCATAGACATAAAGGCAGCAGCAGCAAGTTTCCTCTTTGCATCAAAGATTTATTTCTGAAATAAAAACCCAGTCTGAGCTTCAGCTTCTCCACACTTTTCTGAATGTGTCTTTAAGGAGAGAGAATCATAGTATTTATAAGAAGATGAAGACTCAATCGCATTAAGCTGGAACTGGACAACAGATGGAAGGTTGTGAATATCATGACTTTTGTTTTGTCAGAATTTAAAATTAATGTCAGCTCATGAGAGAAATGTTGTCCAGCACCCAAAGCCTTTTGAGTGTGATACTGTGTAGGAGCAGAGCAGCAGATTACAGTATCATCTCCATAGACACACCAATGGAAGCCCTTTTACACCACTGAAGGAAGAAAATATTACCATGGTAAATCCTCTCCATCTCATAAAAAAATTGAGATATAAAAAAATTGAAATGATGAAATAAAAAGTTGAAATTATTAGATAAAAAGTCTAAATTATTAGATAAAATGTCTAAATTATGAAATAAAGTCTAAATTATTAGATAAAAAGTCTAAATTATGACATAAAAAGTCTAAATTATGAGATAAAATGTCTAAATTAGATAAAAAGTCTAAATTGTGAGATAAAAAGTCTAAATAATGAGATAAAAAGTCATGATTATGAGATAAAAAGTTATGATTAAGAGATAAAAAGTTATGATTATGAGATAAAAAGTTATGATTGTGAGATAAAAAGTCTAAATAATGAGATAAAAAGTCATGATTATGAGATAAAAAGTCATAATTATGAGATAAAAAGTTATGATTAAGAGATAAAAAGTTATGATTATGAGATAAAAAGTCATGATTATGAGATAAAAAGTTATGATTATGAGATAAAAAGTTATGATTATGAGATAAAAAGTCATGATTATGAGATAAAAAGTCATGATTATGAGATAAAAAGTTATGATTATGAGATAAAAAGTCATAATTATGAGATAAAAAGTTATGATTAAGAGATAAAAAGTTATGATTATGAGATAAAAAGTCATGATTATGAGATAAAAAGTTATGATTATGAGATAAAAAGTCTAAATTATGAGATGAAAAGTCATGGTTATGAGATGAAAAGTCATGATTATGAGATAAAAAGTTATGATTATGAGATAAAAAGTTATGATTATGAGATAAAAAGTCATGATTATGAGATAAAAAGTCATGATTATGAGATAAAAAGTCATGATTATGAGATAAAAAGTCATGATTATGAGATAAAAAGTCATGGTTATGAGATGAAAAGTTGAAATGTTGTACAGCATCCAAAGCCTTTGGAGTGTGTAGGAGCAGAGCAGTAGATAACAGTGTCATCTGTATAGACACAAACCCATGTCCAACATGTCATTCATAGAGTCTAGAGGATGTGTTTTCTTATGGACTTTATCCAGAGTTGTAAACCAGGTGATCTGCTGTTGTTACTGTATGTTTCCATGTAGACGCAGGTGTTAATGTGTGACATCTGATGACAAAACATGACAGAACATTGACCTTGGAGTGATTCATACAAATTTCACACAGCAGCATTTTAAATTAATTTCCCTGAACAAAGCTCTCAATATAAAAATCATGGTGCCTATTACAAAAAATAGAAATTAGGATAGATAATAATGTGGGATTTCATGAACACACCAGCTGTGTTTTTAAAGTTTATTTAGTCATGCTTAACTTCCACTGTTTTTTACTATATCTCAATTCTCAGTGACTTCAAAAATAAAAGTGCTATTAACATGGATAGAATTATACACGGAGGCTAGTGGCTGCCTCATTTCTTGGAATCTTGGCCATTTCCAAAATAAAATTATGCAAAAGTAATACTGCATCACTGGTATTTTGCCTGTTAATAATATTTTAGTGTAACGTATATTTTGAAAGACCTTTTACTCTGAAATTCCACAATGAAAAATTCTGTGAATATTATGAAAGTAATCTTATTTAGGTATTTATTTGGTATTTGGGCCTGATGTGGAACACTTCATTCTGAAAACCGGACGTGGCCACAAAAAATATTTCAGACGTAATTTGAAGACTTGGATTTCCCATGGTGCGTTTATGTGAAGTTAATCCTTCACCTCCTCTCTGCACGTCAGAGTTTTCTACTGCAGAGTGAGGCAGAATGACAGTAAAGTGTTTACCTTCATGTCAGCTCCTGTGTGCCGTTTCAATGCCTACATGTCAGAACACAGGCGCACTACAAATAGAGGGGCGGCAGGTTTAACCACGGGGAAACGAATGGCGGCTCACTTGACTGCTGTGGGTGTTCGTAGTGTTGCAGATTACTTGACTTTAATTTTGCAAACCTTGCATATTGAATGAGTCAAATGACGGGCGAGCAGGCAGTGACTGGCCAGCCGGTAGCTTCCTGCAGCAGTGTACCAGGGAAGCCGCGAAGGACCCACTGTGAGACGGGAAAAAAGTTTTCAAAAATCGATTTTAGGAAGCTGTGAATTGATGATGTATCGAGATCGCGATTTTTACACATAGTATGTGGACCTTGAGTTAAGAATGATTTTAAACCCCCTTGAGGACATTGACTTGAGCTCCTATAATGGTTCCATCATGTGCCTGGCAGGTTACAGCTGTGTGCTTTAGTGTGAGGAGAGGCTCACTTGGATTCTTCTTCCAGACAGCGGAGGACCCAGGAGGAGAGCGAGGAGCTGGATGGACATGCTCAGGAGACCTGGTCTGTGTAGGGTGCTGACCCTGAGCATCGGTGGTGTCAGGGGCTGCGGTCAGGCCAGCCACGTTTAAAGATCCAGGCCGATCCGAGGCTTCGACCTTCATCTGAGGCTGCGGAGCTGCCTCTGTTAGCTGCGGAAGAGCGAGCTGGGGAGGGGAGGTCTCTGGGTTAGACAGGAAGGGGGGGCCGAGGAGAGGCTCTGGCTTAAGAAAATCCGCAGGGAAGGAACCGTCCAGAGTCTGGAGTGTAGACACTGGGGGCTTATGGTCCACATCCATGGGGGTGATGTTTGGGTTGGTTGCGGCTGAAGGCGGAGGAGCCATGGGTTCGTTCGACTTTGCTTTGCCCCGTGGCACTTTGGAGCAGGTGTGCAGATGAGTCAGGAGGCCCCGGTAGGATCGCAGCTTTGTGCGACAGCTCTCACACCTTCACAGAAAGAAACATTACACATTCCTCATTACATTTTTTACGACTGAGTAGCTTAGCTGAGAGTGCAAGGACAGTACGACAAAACTCACAGGAAGAATATGTTGGGTTTGTGATGATGCCTCATATGTTCCATCAGTTTCTGCATGTTGGGGAAGGAGCCACTGCATCCGACGGTGGAGCACAGCAAGACCTTTCCTGGGGAGAGGACAGACAGTGGTTCTCTTACCGCACCAAAGCTTTTACTGGAACCCCCGCCCCTCTCATCTCCAACTCTGAGTTTTCTGAGGATTATAAACATGCGACCATGTGGAGACAGAATTAACATGCTGTCGTTTAAATAAGATCCATAACATAAGGCTGTTTAGTTTGTTTACTAAAAAGACAAAGTATAGAGCTGTTCTATAGGCGCAGCGCCCCCCTAATATATTGGTAGGGGAAACACTGCATAACCATGAAATACATAATAATATGCATTTGGTATTCAACTTTACTTTCTCTTAAAAACAGGTAACATGCTGCACTGAAGCTCCATCCAACTATTTCTCTCTTAGACAGACAGGGGCTTGGTCCAGAGGATTCAAATCCTCCCTTCCACCCACACTGGACCAGCATGGGTTTGGCTATAGAGCCAACAGATCAACAGAAGATGCCATTAACACAGCCCTCCACACTGCACCGACTCCCCTGGAACACCCTGGCTCACATGAGGATGTTGTTTTTGGACATCAGTGATGACCAATCTGCTTGAAACGGGTGTTAGTGAGCAAACCCATGCAGTTAGAGCAAGGACTTCCTTACAAACCGACCACAGTCCGTCAGGCATACACAACAGCGCTGAGCCTGCCTGGGGACGAGGTCCACAAACTCACTGACTGGTGCTCTGTCAATAACCTGGTACTCTACGCCTCCATAACAAAAGTACTCATCAGTCAGTGCGTTTACATAGAGTGGAGTTTTCATACCCCAGTTAGCAGACCTAGATAACGTCTTCAGTAATCGGTGTATTCATGCACGTAAACAGCGTTCCCTGAGTTATGTAGGGTTATGCGTCTGCACATGCTCCATGGGTTATAACTTCGTTATTCTTTCCAAAAGTCGGCCATTCCCCCCCGCTTTCAAAGTTATTGTGATTTTGACAAAGGTCGAACACAAGAAGAAGCTGTATTCTGACCGGCTGTATGTTGGCGGAGCGCCACCTACTGTACCGGAGGTCCAATTATTGTCGTCATTTTCCCATTCTCCCCAGCTCATGTATGCGGGGAGAACTTCAATAATCTATTGCCTTAACCGGGGTAAGACCATTTTCAGGTTACTGCTGTTGATGTAAACGCACTGAGTGATATCAGAAAAGAGAGAGGAACCTGCTTCATTACACATCCAAGGACTCTCCTCTGATGGTGTGGATAGAGTCATTGACTTTAAGGGCGCACTCACACTGTCCTTCCACACCAGGCCAAAACTGTTTTTTCAGCTAAAGCCTTGTGCGTTTGACCAGTGTGAGTGCAACCACTCCACGCATAACTGCGGTCAGCGGCCGTCCACGGCCCGTCTGAGAGAGGTGGGCTTTTGTAGAGTGTGTTTGCACATGTATGAGCACGAGCGCGTGTACGAGCACAACCACGATGCCTATGGCGGTTCTGACGTCATTTATGTGCGCCTGTTCGGACATAGAAATTAGAAGGACGGACCATGCGCGAAAACAACAACAATGGCGGCGAAAGGTTCACGTTGGTGTGATGCGGAGGTAAATGGACTTGTACTTATATAGCGCCTTTCTAGTCATCTGACTACTCAAGGCGCTTCACAGTGTCTGTCACATTCACCCATTCACACAGACATTCACACTGATGGCAGAGGACATCTACATACCATCTAATCTGATCTAACCATTCACACCACATTTACACACCCATGCGCAGCACAGGAAGCAATTCGGGGTTCAGTGTCTTGCCCAAGGACACTTCGGCATGTGGACCGGGGGGAGATGGGGATTGAACCACCAATCTCTCGAACAAAGGACGACCCACTCCGCCACCAAGCCACAGCCGCCCATAGGTGGAGTGTTTACTGCAGACTTGGTCGATGAAAATATTCGTCAATCAATGCGTGTTACGTGTTACGGCGTGATGACGCATGGACAGCGGGAAGCATTTGCGCGAGGCCCAGGCAGTGTGAGTACAAAGTACCGAAAGCCCGGGGCGCGGTGCGGAAGGACAGTGTAAGTGCGCCCTAAATTCCTGGGCACACACATCTCCCACAACCTCGCCTGGTCTGTGAACTCAACCCGTCTAGCAAAGGAGGCCCAGCAGCGACTCTACTTCCTAAGAACACTAAGGGCGCACTCACACTGTCCATCCATACCGAGCCCAAGCACGTTTCATGGCTAAAGTCTAGTTCGTTTGACCAGTGTGGCCACGGCCCGTTTGGGAGACTTGGGCTTTTGTAAAGCACGTTTGCAGATGTACGAGCACGAGCGTGTGCACGTGTACGAGCACGAGGCCTACGGCGGCTCTGACGTCATTTTATGTGCGCCTGTTGGGACATAGAAAAAAGAAGGAGGGACCATGCGCGGACATTTAAGACGATGGCGGTGAAAGGTTCACGTTGGTGTGATGCGGAGGTGGAGTGTTTATTGCAGATTTGGTCGGATAAAAATATTCAAAAACAGTCGACAAGACGTACAAAAACTCTGAGGTATATGGAAAGATTTGTAAACAAAGTGACGCATTGCGATGACATCATCAATGCGTGTGACGTGTTACGGCGTGATGACGTATAGGCAGCAAGAAGCATTCACCGAGGCCCAGGTAGTGTGAGTACAAACGGGCCTGGGGGGGGGGGGGGACAAGGACCCTAAAGCACGGGGCATGGGACGGATGGACAGTATGAGTGCGCCCCAAGTAGAGCGGGCAGAGTGTTTTTATCATGACTAAGTACAATTCACTGACTATTGTGACGTTTTATGTATTACTGTTCTGTGTAAATATGTGTCATTTTTAACTTAATCTTGTGTTTCTGGTTGTGGACATATATATACTGTATATTATTTCACACGCTAATAAGATCCTTGTCTGCAACATAAGCGTCTGTGCAGTTAACGCAAATGAAGGACTCTGTAGATATAATGGGAGTGTATCTATGCTCCTGTGTTCCTCAGCCCAATATCCTCCTAATATGACACCTGACAAAGACCTTTCAAACTGCTTTCTATTCTAAGCATTATTTTTCACTATGGGTCAATATGTTGAAATCACCCACCTACAGCTTACGGCCCACCGATGTTATTATACTGCTTGACGCCTAAGCATTTGCAGTTACAATTTTCTTCACTTTAGGCATTGAGATCTGCACAGCGGCTGAATGGATTCTTAGCATTCAAATAGTAGTTGAAATGTCCGTATCCCTTTGTACACTTGTATTTAGAACTTTAATGCTATCTCTTGGCCTACCAATTTCTTAGGGATGAACATAGGGATGGGACCGATAATAATGACTCCAATAGGTTGGTGTGAACTACAAGTGGCATGAAGCAAAATAATACAACACCATTTAGGTGACAATGGTGGGATGAAATGCCATTATTGATCATGTATAAAGATGTGGTCCTGCTTGAAGCCTCCTGCTACTACTGTTATTATTATTATTATTATTATTATCATCATTGTGATTATTATTCATATATAATTATTATTACTGTTATGAGTTCTAATATTCACTGCCATATTAACACTATTAGTTGTATTTCTAGTAGTGTTAAAGCTATTATTGCTAATGTTTATATAATTTTATCATACTGACTATACATATTGGCTTAAAGCACACATTAATTATGAAATCACACTTTTAAGATATGTGAAATGTAATTTAACACGTTAGCATTTCCTGTCATATTTTGTTTCAGTAACAGCCTGCTGCATAGTCACACCCATGAGTTAGGAGCTAAACTGTGATGGAAGAGAGTGAGCAGAGGTGAAATGATCGGTTTAAAACACTGACATGTCAGTTCTGATGCTAACCTTCCTACAGCGTGGCTGTGGCTGCAGACAGTCAACACTAAATCATCTTCTGATGAGTAAGAGACCTTCCTGTCTGTAGCTGAACAGTGTCGACCTACACTGCTGTGTTTGAACACTGGTCTTAGTCAGTGCTGCCCAGCCCTGCTCCTGGAGGGCCACTGTCCTGCATGTTTTAGGTTTCTCTCTGCTCCAACACACCTGAATCTAATGATGTGCTCGTTATCAAGCAGCTGAAGCTCGTCACAGGTTTGAAAATCTTTAGACTCAAGACTGTTAGAGCAGGAGAAACCTAAAACATGCAGGGCAGTGGCCCTCCAGGAGCAGGATTGGGCAGCCCAGGGGCCCGTTTCACAAAGCAGGTTTAGTGAAAACTCTGAGTATGTTAACCCTGAAATGAGGGAAACTGAGTTTTCTGTTTCACAAAGGGAGGTAACTCAAAACAGAGACAGAGGGGTAACTCTAGCCTGTTTCACAAAGAGAGGTAACTTAACCCCTCGGTCAGTTACCATGGTAACATGCTCTCTGAAACTAACCTGGTCGGGACCAGGTTTTTCTCAGCAAACCTTGAGTTTCTCTCTGTCTCCGCCCTCTTTCAGCCACACACGGTGTTTGATTTCCTCATTCATTCAGTCAGCAGGCGAGTTTTGGCGAAGTATAGTTCTGTCGTCTGTTTTTTCAGAAAATCGTTGCAAAAATCAGACATTAGAAGTTATATTAGGTGGCGACTATTTCACTACCATGGCATGTCCTTTTGATAACGATCCTGTGGATGAGGTGCAGCATTACTGCACAGGGAATTACATATTTGTCGGGAGATAATTATCAGACCGCGCATTGATGTTCTTGCATTTCAAAAATTTTATCTTTTTGAGCGGTACCGTTTCACATCACAGTCCATCATTTACATACACAACCTTATCCATCCTTACATTTCAAACATTACCAGCCGCAGTCATTCTCTCACATCCCAGCAGATATTATGTGTTGCGCTGCACTTCCTCAATCCCCACACGCGCATTATTTAGTTTCTGAAGCTGCCGCTGCTGTGGGTTTAGCGTTACCGTTAGATTTAGGGTTAGCGACAACTAAAGAAACATGAGAACAAAGTGTGGCACCAGCCGGGGGGCGTGTTTGGGAGGAAAAGAAGAAACACTTTCATTACACAGACGTGGAAAAGAAGACGGAATGTGTTGTGGAAAAAGAAAGACCACAAAATCACAGGAAAAAACACCACGGATCTTAAGAGACACACCAGGGCATCCCATAATGACATTTAGGTAAGTCAAGACATAATGTAACGATACTTTCTGTTTTATTAAGCTCATGCGACATGAGGCTACGGTTAATGTGTCGGGTTTTAACGCTAGCACTGGAGATGTGTGTGCGGCTAGCGTGTATTTGTTTGTGAGAGAGTGTAAAGTGTGTATAGTTCCTACCTGAGAGACTGACTCACTCTATAAGTGCACTAAACTGCCCCTTGTTGGCCAAATACTTTCACTAGTTTTTTATTTCACAGAGCAAATAACACTGAACTGAATTTAGCATCAACATAAATTGGATTACTTCTTCTAGACCTGTACATGCTGTAAACTAAAGATATCTGCATGGGTTTGGCTAAAAGAAAATGTTGGTTTCCTCAATACTTATTGGTACTTTTATTATATTGATTAAATATAATTGCATCACTAAAAAGAGACTAATATACAATTTTCTTTGACTAAAACTAGACTAAAATGTCATAAGTTTTAGTCGACTAAAACTAGACTAAAACTCTCAGACTTTTAATCGACTAAAACTAGACTAAAACTCTCAGACTTTTAATCGACTAAAACTAGACTAAAACTCTCTGACTTTTCGTCGACTAAAACTAGACTAAAACTCTGACTTTTAATCGACTAAAACTAGACTAAAACTCTCTGACTTTTCGTCGACTAAAACTAGATTAAAACTCTGACTTTAGTCGACTAAAACTAGACTAAAACTCCCAGACTCTTAGTCGACTAAAACTAGACTAAAACTCTCAGACTTTTCGTCGACTAAAACTAGACTGTTACGACCCGGCTCATGGGTAAAGGGAAGCAACATAAACCAGCATGTTTTTGGTAAAATAGCAACTTATTTATTTGCAGAAAAACAAAAAGAACAGGGAAAAGGGCATGTTGGATTCTGCTCAAATCAAAGAAATAAATATAACTTAAAGAGGTCTCTCCAAACTGAGAGATAACCATTAGCCACTTCCAAAAAGAATTACCCAATTCAACAATAAACAGAAAATACAAAATAAGCAGCACCCTCTCAAACCTAGTGTATCTAACAAAGACGTGCTACAGATGTCATGTTGGTATCAGTAAACCCCACTAAAACCTTGCCCAACTTCCTTACCGCACTTTTGGAAATAACAAAGAAACTCAAAGAGCACTACACACACACAAACACACACCAGGCCAGTTGGTCAAAGACAAAAGGGCCAAAATCACAGTGAGGGCAACTATTTGAACAGAGGGACGGTCTGGAAGCTGGTAGGTGGTTGGTGGAGATTGCCAGACGCCGCCCAAATCAAATCACCAGCAGAACCAGGAAGTAGGAGGGTAGGTGGTTGGAGGAGATTGCCATATGCCGCACCAATCAAATCCCCAGCAGAACCAGGAAGTAGGCAGGTCTCGTGCCAGCCAATCCTCAGCAAGGGATCCCACATCCTGCTTGGCATAGATGCACAACACAGATACACAGATACTGGAGGAGGCTGTAACTCAGACTAGACTAAAACTCTCTGACTTTAGTCGACTAAAACTAGACTAAAACTCTCAGACTTTTAGTCGACTAAAACTAGACTAAAACTCTCAGACTTTTAGTCGACTAAAACTAGACTAAAACTCTCAGACTTTAGTCGACTAAAACTCTCAGACTTTTAGTCGACTAAAACGAGACTAAAACTCTCAGACTTTAGTCGACTAAAACTAGACTAAAACTCTGACTTTTAGTCGACTAAAACTAGACTAAACTCTGACTTTTAGTCGACTAAAACTAGACTAAAACTGACTTTTAGTCGACTAAAACTAGACTAAAACTCTGACTTTTAGTCGACTAAAACTAGACTAAAACTCTGACTTTTAGTCGACTAAAACTAGACTAAAACTCTGACTTTTAGTCGACTAAAACTAGACTAAAACTCTGACTTTTAGTCGACTAAAACTAGACTAAAACTCAGACTTTTAGTCGACTAAAACTCTCAGACTTTTAGTCGACTAAAACTCTGACTTTAGTCGACTAAAACTAGACTAAAATGCTCAGACTTTTAGTCGACTAAAACTCTCAGACTTTTAGTCGACTAAAACTAGACTAAAACTCTCTGACTTTAGTCGACTAAAACTAGACTAAAACTCTCTGACTTTAGTCGACTAAAACTAGACTAAAACTCTCTGACTTTAGTCGACTAAAACTAGACTAAAACTCTCAGACTTTAGTCGACTAAAACTAGACTAAAACTCTCTGACTTTAGTCGACTAAAACTAGACTAAAACTCTGACTTTTAGTCGACTAAAACTAGACTAAAACTCTGACTTTTAGTCGACTAAAACTAGACTAAAACTCTGACTTTTAGTCGACTAAAACTAGACTAAAACTCTGACTTTTAGTCGACTAAAACTCTCAGACTTTAGTCGACTAAAACTAGACTAAAACTCTCAGACTTTAGTCGACTAAAACTAGACTAAAACTCTCAGACTTTAGTCGACTAAAACTAGACTAAAACTCTCAGACTTTAGTCGACTAAAACTAGACTAAAACTCTCTGACTTTAGTCGACTAAAACTAGACTAAAACTCTCTGACTTTAGTCGACTAAAACTAGACTAAAACTCTCTGACTTTAGTCGACTAAAACTAGACTAAAACTCTCTGACTTTAGTCGACTAAAACTAGACTAAAACTCTCTGACTTTAGTCGACTAAAACGAGACTAAAACTCTCAGACTTTAGTCGACTAAAACGAGACTAAAACTCTCAGACTTTAGTCGACTAAAACTAGACTAAAACTCTCAGACTTTAGTCGACTAAAACTAGACTAAAACTCTCAGACTTTAGTCGACTAAAACTAGACTAAAACTCTCAGACTTTAGTCGACTAAAACTAGACTAAAACTCTGACTTTTAGTCGACTAAAACTCTGACTTTTAGTCGACTAAAACTCTGACTTTTAGTCGACTAAAACTCTGACTTTTAGTCGACTAAAACTCTGACTTTTAGTCGACTAAAACTCTGACTTTTAGTCGACTAAAACTCTGACTTTTAGTCGACTAAAACTCTCAGACTTTTAGTCGACTAAAACTCTCAGACTTTTAGTCGACTAAAACTCTCAGACTTTTAGTCGACTAAAACTCTCAGACTTTTAGTCGACTAAAACTCTCAGACTTTTAGTCGACTAAAACTCTCAGACTTTTAGTCGACTAAAACTAGACTAAAACTCTCTGACTTTAGTCGACTAAAACTAGACTAAAACTCTCAGACTTTAGTCGACTAAAACTAGACTAAAACTCTCTGACTTTAGTCGACTAAAACTAGACTAAAACTCTCAGACTTTTAGTCGACTAAAACTCTGACTTTAGTCGACTAAAACTAGACTAAAACTCTCTGACTTTAGTCGACTAAAACTAGACTAAAACTCTCAGACTTTTAGTCGACTAAAACTCTCTGACTTTAGTCGACTAAAACTAGACTAAAATGCTCAGACTTTTAGTCGACTAAAACTAGACTAAAACTCTCAGGCTTTAGTCGACTAAAACTAGACTAAAATGCTCAGACTTTTAGTCGACTAAAACTAGACTAAAACTCTGACTTTAGTCGACTAAAACTAGACTTAAACTCTCAGACCTTTAGTCGACTAAAACTCTCTGACTTTAGTCGACTAAAACTAGACTAAAATGCTCAGACTTTTAGTCGACTAAAACTAGACTAAAATGCTCAGACTTTTAGTCGACTAAAACTAGACTAAAACTCTGACTTTAGTCGACTAAAACTAGACTTAAACTCTCAGACCTTTAGTCGACTAAAACTCTCTGACTTTAGTCGACTAAAACTAGACTAAAATGCTCAGACTTTTAGTCGACTAAAACTAGACTAAAATGCTCAGACTTTTAGTCGACTAAAACTAGACTAAAATGCTCAGACTTTTAATCGACTAAAACTAGACTAAAACTCAGGCTTTAGTCGACTAAAACTAGACTAAAATGCTCAGACTTTTAGTCGACTAAAACTAGACTAAAACTCTGACTTTAGTCGACTAAAACTGGACTTAAACTCTCAGACCTTTAGGCGACTAAAACTCTCTGACTTTAGTCGACTAAAACTAGACTAAAATGCTCAGACTTTTAGTCGACTAAAACTAGACTAAAATGCTCAGACTTTTAGTCGACTAAAACTAGACTAAAATGCTCAGACTTTTAGTCGACTAAAACTAGACTAAAATGCTCAGACTTTTAGTCGACTAAAACTAGACTAAAACTCTCAGGCTTTAGTCGACTAAAACTAGACTAAAATGCTCAGACTTTTAGTCGACTAAAACTAGACTAAAACTCTGACTTTTAGTCGACTAAAACTAGACTAAAACTCTGACTTTTAGTCGACTAAAACTAGACTAAAACTCTCAGACTTTTCATCGACTAAAACTAGACCAAAAGTAAAACAGGCAGCCAAAAACAACACTACACTTGAGTAAGGCAACTGTGTGCCGAGCAGTCAGAAAAGTGTGCCTCGCCCTGAAAAGGCTACTACCAATCTTTGTAACGTTCCCTGGACATAAACCTGTCAGAGCCATCAAGAAGTAGTTCCAGAGGATTGCAGGTGAATGACGTAGAGATCTATTAAATTAATATCAAATGATATTCTGTTAATGACGTTGTGCTGCAACCTTAGACTGGGATCATTCATTTTAATTTCTTTCAGGATTCCCCAGTGTGATAGGCTGCATTGATGGCACACACATCCCCATCACAGCTCCATCACAAAATGAATCAGATTATGTGAATAGGAAGTCCATTCACAACATAAATGTGCAGGTACATGTGGACTGACTACTGTTTCAAAATGTTAAAGACTGCATCATAGTTCAACATCTGTCATTCTCTGCACTGTCAAGATCGTATGTGATGCTGCATACAACATTTCCAATGTGGAAGCCAAGTGGCCTGGGTCTGTTCATGACTCAAGGATGTATCGGGAGTCTAACCTGAGTAACAGACTGCAACGTGGTAAGCAGCCTAAAGATTTGCATAATACTTCACTTGTCTCCCTCCTTTTAATATAATCTAATGAATCCACTATACATTACAGGAGAGTTTGATGGCCATCTGCTGGGTGACAGGGGTTACCCATGCTTACCAAGGCTGCTGACCCCTTACCCTGACCCTGAACCAGGCCCCCAACAGAACTTCAACCGGGCTCACTGCAGGACTAGAGCCCGGGTTGAGATGACCATAGGCCTGCTGAAAGCCCGTTTCCAGTGCCTACGTCACCTCAGTGTGACCCCTGAGAGGGCCTGTGATATTATTGTGGCATGTGTTGTTCTTCATAATATTGCCACTATTAGAGGAGAGCAACACCCTGCCCTACAAATTGAAGACCCTGATGATGACCCCATCCACCTGTCAGCTATGCAGGACGGCAGAGCATTCAGAGACATCATATGCCGTCATCACTTTAGGGATTGAATCACCGTCGTCACCACCACCATCACAGCAGTCAAATAAAGATATACTACACATTTCATTTGGTCTTCTTTATTTCCTGCAAATACAAGAGCTAGTTTAATTAGTGTTCCAATATAGTTAACATGATTCACAAGTGACCATGCACCTACCTCTAACTTGTGCTCCAGTATTTTAATTTCTAGGTCTGCCTTCCTAATCTGCCAGTCCAAGAAATGCATTTTTGTCCATTTTTTGTATTTTTTTCAGGAGGTGAATTTTGTATATGTCTTTGACCGGTAACTGGGAATACATACGAGGATATTATACAGTTGCACATGAATTTCACAGAACGAATCTCTGGTGTCTACTGAACATCCATCTCACTGTGTCAATCTGTTCAGTGGAAGTTGAGGGACCCTCCTGCTGCTGCCCACCCATGCCCTGTTAAAGGATGAGAATGTGTTAATACTTCAGTGTAGGCTGTATGTCACTATATTCCACCAGAATGTTAAGAAATGTAAATCGGAAGAGAGCTATCAGTAACATATCAAGATGTTACCTATGTAGGCCTTTCTGGATCCCCCTCTGTAAAGGCAGCAGATAAAGTTTCCTCGTACTATTCATCCTAGATGAGTGATACTTTTCAGTATATTTAAATTACCATTTGACAAAATCTTTGATGTATCGCCTACTTACAATAAAAAGGTATGTTGTGGTGGGAGGGGGCACCAGGGAGACCGCACCATCAGAATCTGTTGGAACAAAAGTAAAAAAGTCATGAAAGGGAAATAAATATTTTTATGAATAGGCTTGTTAGATAGATAGATATAGGTCTAGGCATATTACACTTTATAAAAGCACTTGAGTCTTGGGGGGTGAGCTCAGAGGATGAGCTTCCTCCAGGAATTCCCTCAGCCACTGGCCTTCCTAAATTCTGGCTAAGGGCCAGCTCCTCTGCCTGCGTTAGAGGTGGAGGTGCAGGGCCACCACCCGTTTTACGGTAATCTGCTTTCTTTCTGTTGGCTGAGTAGAAGTTTGTTAGTTTAAATATGCTTAATTATTTAACAAAACATGATATAGATGAGAATACTTTAATGTATGTGAAATTAGCATTATGTTGGGGATAAAACAACTGTACAGTCAAACAGCCATTTCTATTTTTTAATTAGGTACCCCCATGAGATTATGCCGAGTTCTTACCTGTTTGAACAATGTTTTTATGTTTAATCTTAAGCTGCTGCCAAGTGCGCTTCTGCCCCGCCGGGTCCCACACAAATGAAATAAATTAATAGACTACCACTCAAGCAGTTTCCCCCTGTGATATTACTGTGATTGCAACAGGACTACGTTTAAACTTACGCACTGACCCGAGCAGCAATGTTCTCCAGCACCGTCTCCCTCTCTTTTGCTGCTGCAGCGGTGTTTGTTACACTTTCGGCGAAAAACCTGCTCACACTCACCGTATGAGCGCATTAATATTTCCAATTCTAGTGGGGTGAAAAACGTAGCCCTCCGCTTATCCGTTGCCATAGTGACTCGTCGAATCAGGGCTCCATTGATGCTGTCTTTTTATACTTGTGGTGCACGCGCTTAACTCCAGGTGAAACTACTCTGAGTTGATCAAACTAACGCAAATCAGCTGTTCTGGAACTGAAAACTGAGAGTTTCCTATCTCAGAGTAGATCAACTCAGAGGGGAAACTCGTTTAGATAGGGAACTAATGCAAAGCAATATTTCATAGCAAGGCCGCTCAATGTGCCTTGGTATTAAAACAAAACATTTTTTAAAAACAGCATAAAAAACCCCAAAACAAAACAACTCAGGAGCAAAGAAGAATAAAAAAGTAAAAGAAAAGAAAATAGATCAAGTTTAAAGTTACTAAAAAGAGCTCAGCTCAGCTTTAAGCACAGAAATGATCCAGAGTTATAAGAATATATGTGTATGTATGTGTTTGTGTTTAATAAGATATACAGTGGAAATTAATTTCTGATAAGCAGAGTTCATTGAGTTTTTGTAGGTTTATCTTTCATTTTGGTATATTGTAATTGTTTTGTGTGTTTCTTTGTGTTTGCATTTTAAAAATAATAATAATAGGACCGATGCACAAATGTAGTGAATTACAAAAGAAACACTTCTGCATTTTAACTTCTTGATCAAAGACACACAAAAATACATTGTCACAGGAGGAATGGTTTGCAGGAAAACACAACAGTAAATCACATAACATGATCTGCTGTAATTAACAAAGTCTGCTGCTCCCTTTACCAGGAACTAATCACAACTGAGACTTCAGGTCCTGCTCTCATTGGACGCTTTTAAATATTTTTTAAATAACTTGGAGGCAGGCACATCCGGCTGTAGATATTCTGCATGATATATGATTATGGTGGGTTTTTAAAGATGTTTTTTGGCAGTTTTTCAAGCCTTTTATTAGATAGGACAGACAGGAAATGGGGTGAGAGAGGGGGAGACATGCAACAAAGGGCCACAGGTTGGAATTGAACCTGTGGCTGCTGCCTCAAGGACCTTTTGCATCTTACAACAGGCAACTGCTCTAACCACTCAGCCACCATCCCAGTTATGGTGGATTTTGACATATATTGTGTCTTTATATTCGTTATTTGGCATATTTTCATTGTATTGCGGTCATGTATTTTGTACTGGCTGCTCATTCTGTTTGTCAGAAACGTTGTTAGTCGTGCTGCTGTCTGTCTTGGCCAGGACACTGAAAAAAGAATAAGAGAAAATTTTTAATGTTAGCAAACTTTTTCTGTTAAATAAAGGTTAAATAAATATAAATTCCCCTAGTCTCTCCAACACAGTGTTATGGTGTAATGTTTATGTGATCAACAATAAACCTGTAACGTAAACTTGCCTTTAGCTGACATTACAGTTTTTTCGATTGCTACACATGCAAAGCTCTAACCACAGTCTGCTTAACAACAGTCACCTGAGCTAAGCAGTTCACATCACCTGCAAAACTCACTCCAACCAACACAACTCTACACACTCTCAAATAGGCTCAGTGCAGCGAAACACTTGGAACAATCCTCATCGCAACAACACACACTGTAACTCGGAACACACTGAGAGTAAGATCAATACCATCCAAAACAGAAATGGGGAACTTTACAGTTTGAATCATTTCAGTGACTTCTCACAAATCAATATTTTCTTTAAATAAAAGAGTAATAATTACTTAAGCCCTGAAAGGCAAGGTGGATTATTTTTTTTGTGTGTATCTCTTAGGTATGAGATACTATCTCATACATGGGAGACAAACTTTGAGGCTTAATTAGACTCTTTTGAGGGCGAGAAAGCCATGCTGAATGAAAAGAAGTGAAAGTTTAGCAAAATGCAGCGTAAACAACATCTTCTACCTTATTAGTTCACAGTTGAATATGTAGAATGAGCAGAACAACTCCATCTAGTGTCTCAAGATCTTAGTCACGACAACAGAAAGTAATTCCACCATTCAGGTTGCCAGGTTGGTCAGACTCGGCCCAGTAGCCTACAGGAGACAAGAGTCTGTTTGAGCCTGTTTGAACCCATCCCCTCCAACAAATCACACCATAAAAACAAGGATTGACAGTAACCGTTCCAGCTAAGTAAACATAAAAGTTAGCTTACTAATCAAGGAGAATCGTAGCCATTTGGGCGTGCGTTTGAATGGCGTTTCTCTCCTTTCTCTCAGTCCATGGAGTGAATGCTTGGCCTATATTGACTCTGGTTGTTGCCTGTCTCCGCTCACTCAGCTGCTGCTGGCTGGTAAAATGTAAATAGAAGGTCATTGTCAAACCCGTCAAAAAATGTTAAAATATTAATTCAGACTACATATATTTTTTTATGGAAAAGAAATACTTTCATTCTGTCTATAAAGTTTCTACATATTCAACCTTTAACCACAAATTTCTGTAAAACCTAATGGGACTGTGCATAGGTGCCGACTTGGGTTAAACAGTGTAGATACCTGTATATCAAGGCTGCCCAACCCTGCTCCTGGAGAGCCACTGTCCACAAACCTAAAACATGCAGGGCAGTGGCCCTCCAGGAGCAGGACAGCCCTGCTGTATATGGTCTGATGAAATCATATTGTGGAGAGAGCTAGCGTTATTCTAATGATGAATGTGATTAGTTTTACAGCATTATACCAACATGATGCCGGTCAATCATGTTCAGTCTCACTGTTTTGGCTGATACTCTGGTTGACGGAGAGCAAGCATTTAAGAGCAACAGGATGCTGACTGCAGTTCAGTAACAGAATTTGAAGAGGAGTTTGAGAATTATGGAGCCATTACCAAAACCTGAGGAGCCAAGCCAACTAAATGTTTTCAGATGTAGAGTATGTTTGAAATGAGGAAATAAAGATCCAGTTCAAGGAGCTGCTCCTCTTCCTGGTATGTGGAAAAGCTTGATAACCCCTCCCTCCCCTATCTGCTCTCAAACACAGCCGGCTCCACTCTGTCCGGATAGGCCTTTGCTCCCTCCCCATCAGATCTACAATATAAAGATGGGTGTAACCAACATGGTGGAGGAGCAGGAGCTGACAGGCCCCACTCACTGCACTAACACATGTTGTATAGATCAGAGCTCAAATTAGTTTTACTTCTGAGGAAGTGAGACTCAGACAGTTGTTGTCACTGAGAGGTGAAATGGCGCAGAAAGGGATTCAGCTGAACCGGGAAACCGTCTCTTGTTCCATCTGTCTGGATCTACTGAAGGATCCGGTGACTACGTCCTGTGGCCACAGCTACTGCATGAACTGTATTCAAAGGCACTGGGATGAAGAGGATGAGAAGAGAATCCACAGCTGCCCTCAGTGCAGGCAGAGCTTTACACCGAGGCCTGTCTTGCTAAAGAACACCATGTTAGCAGATTTAGTAGAGGAGCTGAAGAAGACTGGACTCCAAACTGCCCCTGCTGATCACTGCTATGCTGGACCTGAAGATGTGGCCTGTGACGTCTGCACTGAGAGGTAATACATTTATCTTTCATGGGCCAATATCAGGACTTTCTTTCTCCGTCCTGCACTTACTTATCACCTGGATGTGCATGCTTTTGTGAACTTTTCCAGAAAACTGAGGTCCCTCAAGTCCTGTCTGGTGTGTCTGGTCTCTTTCTGTGAGAAACACCTTCAGCCTCATTATGAATCCACTGCCTTTAAAAAACACAAGCTGGTGGAGCCCTCCAAGAATCTGCAGGAGAACATCTGCTCTCGTCACGATGAGGTAATGAAGATGTTTTGCCGTACTGATCAGCAGTGCATCTGCTACCTCTGCCTCGATGACGAACATAAAGGCCACGACACAGTCTCAGCTGCAGCAGAAAGGAGCGAGAGGCATAGAGAGCTTGAGGGGAGTCAACTAAACATCCAGCAGAGGATCCAGGACAGAGAGAAAGATGTAAAGCTGCTTCAGCAGGAGGTGGGGGCCATCAACCGCTCTGCTGATAAAGCAGTGGACGACAGCGAGAAGACCTTCGCCGAGCTGATCCGTCTCATGGAGAGAAGACGCTCCAATGTGAAGCAGCAGGTCAGATCCCAGCAGAAAACTGAAGTGAGTCGAGTCAAAGAGCTTCAGGAGGAGCTGGAGCAGGAGATCACTGAGCTGAAGAGGAAAGACGCTGAGCTGGAGCAACTCTCACGCACAGAGGATCACACCCAGTTTCTACGCAGCTACATCTCACGGTCTCCACTCACTGAATCTACATCCAGCCTCAATATCCGTCCTCTGAGATACTTTGAGGACGTGATGGCAGCTGTGTCAGAAATCAGAGATAAACTACATGACGTCGTGAGAGAGAACTGGACAAACATCTCCCTGACACAGACTAAAGTGGATGTTTTATTGTCACCACCAGAGCCCAGAACCAGAGCTGACTTCTTAAGATATTCACGTGAAATCACGCTGGATCCAAACACAGCTTACCCAAAGCTGTTATTATCTGACGGGGACAGAAAAGTCACATTAATGAGACAGCAACAGTCTTATTCCAGTCACCAAGACAGATTCACTGTATGGCGTCAGGCCCTGAGTAGAGAAAGTCTGACTGGACGTTGTTACTGGGAGGTGAAGTGGGAAGGGAGAGTTGATGTAGCAGTTGCATACAAGAGTATCTGCAGAGCAGGGAGCTCAGATGAATGTGGATTTGGACGAAATGACAAATGCTGGGCGTTAAAATGTGACTTTAATCGTATTCAATTTTGGCACAACAATGTTGAAACTCCCACCCCAGGCCTTTACCCCTGGAGAGCAGGAGTGTACCTGGATCACAGTGCAGGTATTCTGTCCTTCTACAGCATCCACTCTGATGGCATGTCTCTCCTCCACAGAGTCCAGACCACTTTCACTGAGCCTCTCTATGCTGGAGTTTGTGCTTTCTGGTATGGAAACACTGCTGAGATCTGTGAACTCCAATAGACAGAAGTCATTGAAGGGGTTAAAGTCTGTGTTACCCTTCTACTGCACACATTATACTAGTTCATCATGGAAAGAAACATTTTGTCAGTTAAAGGTGGAATATGTAGAATCTTTATTAAAAGCTATATTTAAAGGGTACAGAATGAAAGTATTGCTTTTCCCCAAAAAATTGTATTTAGACTGAATTAATATTTTAATTTTTTGACGGATTTGACATTGACTTTCTGTCCTGTTCTGTTTCCATAGTAGCAGCCAATAGCGTTGGGCGTTGCTCGTTGCCAGGGTTGTCTGTTGTTGGGTGCAGCTACTGCAGACGGGCAAAAACAGATTTAATATAGGCCCAGCATTCACTCCATTTCTGGAGGGGATGGGTTCAAACAGGCTCAAACAGACTCCAGTCTCCTGTATGCGACTGGGCTGGGTCTGTCTCCAAACCTGGCAACCCGACTACTGGAGTTATTTTTTGTTGTTGCAACTTGCAACTACGATCTTGAGACACTAGATGGCGGTGTTCTGCTCATTCTCCATTTTCAACCTTTAAATTGAACTTAAATGAACAAATATTTCGGGAGGGCGTTCCTTTGGGGTACACTGGCATATGGCAACTTTGTGTAACAACAGAAACCGTATATTCAATTTATTCAGTTCAAATCAAATCATAACAGAAGTTATCTCAATACACTTCACATATAGAGTAGGTCAAGACCACTCTTATTGACTTATTAATGATGCAAATTTCTTGTATAATGGAAAATTAAATTCATACAAGATTACACGCGTTTGCCATCCAGAAAATGGGAGACATTTTTGCAGATTGAGGAGCTCTTTGTTTGAATAAACACACACGAACAACGTATTTTCTTCTTGTCTTCATTCCAGGATATCACACAAAGCTGATGGAAACGTGAAAGTGATATGAGAGTACTGTATAACTGAGGCAGAGACATCACAAAGTGCGGTGTTGATGTTTAGAGCAGAGGAGCATTTATCAGCATCTTTTAACTTTCTTAACTAAGGCAGCTTTGTCACAGAAAAATTAGCTTTTTATCAGTTGTTGCTTTTTACAACCAACATTTTCTCTGTTAATGTAGTCCCTTCTCTTAGACACTACTCCCCTGTGGAGTTGAGCAAGTCATTTACAATTTACACAACATTGATTATAGTCTTACCTATAGGTACAGGAACACTTATGCTATTTAAGGATTGACTTTACCCTCCACCTGTACATTAGAACATGATATTTAACCATATACAAACATCAAACACCACTTTTATATTAAGGGATATGCAGGTCAGCTCTATATGTTTAATATAATAAGCTCTTAAAACTAGATTTTGACTATCATGTGGGACCTTATTTCTTAGTTAACATTGTACTTATGGTTTGCAAATTCTCTAACAATGTGCAATCAATCACAATACCAATAATTCACTGAATCACAATGAAACTGGGACTGGGTGTCTGGAGCCCCAGGACTGGTGCCTGCTTTATCGAGGTGCTCTTTGCATGTGCCTGTGTTCAGAAGGTGTAATTATGTAGTCTCCTAAAATAGTTTTGAAACTTCTGTCTCTCTTCATTCACCAGTTTTACCACTCTGATACGTAACAACATTCACCTTCATATCAAGGGTGAAGACTCGATGTCTGGATTGGGGGGGCACAAAAATGTTTTTTTGCCTGTATGCAACTCATACGCTGCCACAATAAATCACAACTTTGTAGAGGTTCAAAAAAGTACTGCTCATGGAATCATTGACTGTTCTTACCTCTCTTTTTTATTTGTCCCTAACAGCCATCAGCGTGTATCACTGCTTACTTAACTGTTATGTAAGTAAATCTTAATTTTCTCGGGCATGTAATGTCTACTCAGCCCCAGTTCTTCTCACCATCTTCCTTTTCTCCATTGTATGGGACTACTTTATGCAGGATTAATTGATATGCATGAATATGAAAATATGGAGCCCTTTCTTTAAAAGCCTGCTGACCATCCAGCCTCAGTCCGGTAACATGCGACGGAGAAAATTTGGAGCCTTTTGCCAAGTGAACGTCCAATCAGTGTTGGTTGTGAGGCGGGTTTAAGTGTGATGCAACGCATGCAAATTCAACCTGATCTAGGGACATTTTCAGACAGCGGCGATCCTAATTCTGTTAGCCGCTCGCTAATGCTTTTTTCTCTTGGACCCCAGTTGGAATATGGACTGGTCACCTGAAATTGTGTCTTTGATCCATAAATTCACGTTACACAAACAGCAAATACCCTTTACAACATGTTGTTTACTTTCTGAGCTTTGCCCGACGCCCTGTTCGTATGTTATACGTTGATATGATTGGTTGATTTGGCCCGATAGACAGATGGTTTATCCAATCAGCAGCCAGTATTGTCACCCCTTCCCAAAAGATCTCCAAACAAGAGTTCCCAGATGGATATGCAGAGCAAATAAGAATCAATCCATCTGGCAGGGTCAGGTTAGGGATGATCAGCTTCTGTGAAAGAAACTACCGTTCATTTGTGTAGTAGTGGAGGACATTATTTGTTTCACTATTTCAATCATTTCTTTTTAGATGTGAATCGGAGTATAATATAGTGTTTTTCAGAAATTGGAACAGGAACTGTACCCATGCTTCACACCACTCCAACTACCTTTTAAGTTGTTAAATAATGACTCTGAAGGCCTAGGACTGATTAAGGTGAATATTAAATGGATGACGTGTTCTTTAACATGATATTCATTCATTCATCTTCAACCGCTTGTCCCTGTCAGGGTCACGGGGGGCTGGAGCCGATCCCAGCTGACATCGGGCGTGAGGCGGGGTACACCCTGGACAGGACGCCAGTCTATCACAGGGCACATAGAGACAAACAGAGACAGACAACCATTCACACCTACGGGCGATTTAGAGTCATCAATGAACCTAAAACATGCATGTCTTTGGACTGTGGGAAGAAGCTGGAGAACCCAGAGAAAACCAAGTATTGCCTTGCCTAATATTTCAAAGAGACAGTGCTTGCAAATCTTTATTGACCAAACTATATTTACATTTTACATTCATCCCAAGAGTATAAATGATAGATCTAATCAAAGCTTATTGTGGAAATAAAAGAGAAAAGGGAGAAAAAGAGTTAGTTTCAAATGTTGGGTCATTGTCTATTTAAAATCATGGGAATACATCTGTAACGCAGGGACTAAGGGAATATGTGGACAGCATTTGACTTTATAAAAAATATAAATAACTGTTAAAGGATTAACAACAAACAGTAGGTCCTTATCGTTTTCGGACTGACTTGGTGCAGAGGAGCGGTGTATGCGTTTGAGTTCGGCGATTAGAAAAAGTTTGCATTGCTTTGCTTTGTTTGTATAAATACAAGTCACAATAATTTTTCAAGGATAGGTAGAAGTAGAGTAGATTCAGTGGAGAGAGTATTTTGCGAGAGTATCGGCCGACGACCTGTATAGGTCCGGTATACGATACGCTTGTACATATTCTCTACCATGGCAGAAAATCAGGAAGATAGTTGTTGCAGTATGGATGAAGTGGATCAAGACGATGGGCACTGGCAGACAAGGAGGATAAATAAAGCAAAACGGACTAGGGAAGTGAAAGAGAGTGAGGATAAATTGAATGTCGTGGTGAGGTTTGAAGAGCCAGGAGTGAAGAATTTAGATCCAATAAAACTGACAAAAATAATTAAGAATCAGGTTGGCGAGGTAAAATACGCTAGAATTCTAAATGATGGAGATTTGTTAATAGGATGCAACTCTGAAGAGCAGATTGGAAGAGCTCTAAAGCTGCAAGCTTTTGGGAGAGCAGTGGTAGTAAAGGTGGTAAAAGTGGGAGAACAAGGGGGAGAACAAGGGAGTAAAGGAGTGATTTATGGGATTCCGTTGGCAATTGAGATGAAAGAGCTGGTAAAGAACTTAAAAGTAAAGTGTGATGCAGTTCAGAGTGCAAAGCGCTTAACCAAGGGAGCTGAGAAAAAAGAATCTGAATCAGTTCTGATACAGTTTAGTATAAAAGAGTTGCCCACTGAGCTATACTTTGGATTCATGAGGTACAGGGTAAGAGAGTTCACTCATAAGCCAATAAGATGCTACAAGTGCCAGAAGTTTGGTCATGTAGCTAAACTGTGTAAAGGGACAAAAAGATGTGCGAAATGTGGTGGGGAGCATGACTATGGAGAATGTGGAGAGGGGGTAAGACCTAAATGCTGTAATTGTGGAGGGGGACACAGTGCGGCCTACTGGGGGTGCGAAGTAATGAGAAAGGAGACTGAGATTCAGAGTGTGAAAAGGAAGGATAGAGTTTCTTATGCCGAAGCAGTTAAAAGAGTGGAACAAACAAAGAATAAGAATGAAGGTAATGATAGAGGGGAAACACCGACAGGAAATGTGTGGATACAGAGGCAAGAACAATTCAGAGAGAAGGAGGAAAAGCAGAGGGAGGAAAAGAGGGACTTGGTTATCTTTATTGCTGGAGTAATCAATACAACAGCTGAGGTTAAATCTAAAACTGAAAGGATTCAAATCATTACAAAGGCAGCAACTCAACATTTGGGCATGGTAGACTTAAAATGGGAAGAAGTAAGGGACTGTCTTGCTGTGCACTCAAACCAGGAAGTAGGGAAAGGATGATATGTTAATTTTACAATGGAACGCAAGGAGTCTGTTGGCAAATGGTCAAGATTTTAAAAAGTTTATAGATAGTAGGAGTATAAAACCAGAAATAATGTGTGTTCAAGAAACATGGTTAAAACCTAGATTTGATTTTGTTATATCTGACTATACTGTCATCAGACACGACAGAGAACAAGGAAGTGGTGGGGGATGTGCTACCTTTGTAAGGAAGGGTGTTCCCTATAGGGTGTTGGGTACAGGGAAGGAACAAGAATATTTGGTAGTGGAAGTATGGGCAGATAAAAAGAAAATAGTAGTGATTAATTATTATAACCCTTGTAAAAAGCTAGCATTAAATGAACTAGAGAAAATAGAAGGTCAGGATAGAGATAATGTTGTATGGTGTGGAGATTTTAATGCCCATAATACACTGTGGGGAGGGGGGAAGACGGACAACAATGGGCAGGTAATTGAAGATTTAATGAATGATAGGAACTTAGTTTGTTTGAATGATGGTAGAAGCACTAGGATTGATATTAGAACTGGATTTAGAGCAAATCATAGCACTGAGACAGCACTGGTGAAAATTACTAACGACCTTCTAATAGCTTCAGACAAAGGACTTGTCTCTGTACTTATCTTACTAGATCTTAGTGCTGCCTTCGACACTATTGACCATCACATCCTGCTACACAGACTAGAGCATCTGATCGGCATTAAAGGAACCGCACTGAGCTGGTTTAAGTCATATCTATCAGATAGATCTCAGTTTGTACAGGTTAATGACAAATCCTCCATGCACACTAAAGTTAGTCACGGAGTCCCACAGGGTTCTGTCCTTGGACCGATTCTTTTCACCTTATATATGCTTCCCTTAGGAATTATTATAAGGAAGCACTCCATACATTTTCATTGTTATGCTGATGATACACAATTATATTTGTCGATCAAACCAGAAGAAACCCATCAGTTAGATCAACTTCAAATGTGCATTAAGGAAATAAAAAGCTGGATGACCTGTAATTTTCTGATGTTAAACTCAGACAAAACTGAAATTATTGTACTTGGCCCCAAAGGCCTCCGAAACTCAATAGCTAAAGACATTGTTACTCTGGATGATGTTGTGTTGTCCTCCAGCACCACAGTAAGGAATCTGGGTGTTATTTTTGATCAGGATATGTCCTTCAATTCTCACATAAAACTAACGACAAGGACTGCATATTTTCACCTGCGTAATATTGCAAAAATTAGGAACATTGTGTCTCAGAAAGATGCAGAGAAACTTGTTCATGCATTTGTTACTTCTAGGCTGGACTATTGCAATTCCTTATTATCAGGCTGCTCCAATAAGTCTGTTAAGAGTCTCCAGTTAGTCCAAAATGCTGCAGCTCGTGTACTAACTAAAACAAATAGAAGAGAACATATTTCTCCTGTATTTGCTTCTCTGCACTGGCTACCTGTAAAATCTAGAATATAATTTAAAATCCTTCTCCTTACGTACAAAGCTCTTATTGGTCAGGCTCCGTCGTATCTTAAAGAGCTCATAGTACCGTATCACCCATCTAGATCTCTGCGCTCTGAGAATGCAGGGCTACTCGTCGTTCCTAGAGTCTCCAAAAGTAGAATGGGAGGCAGAGCCTTCAGCTACCAAGCTCCTCTCCTGTGGAACCAACTCCCAAATGTTATTCGGGAGGCAGACACTGTCCCCTTATTTAAGAGTAAACTTAAAACTTTCCTTTTTGATAAAGCTTACAGCTAGGGCTTACGATGAGACTTTATTCTGCTTAACGATGCTGCTATAGGCCTAGTCTGCCGGGGGATAATACTTTTCCTGATACTCTGAGCTTCTCTCCTCTCTGTCTGAATCATTCATGTTCCATCAATGCATGTTACTGATTCAGCTTCTTCCCCGGAGCTGTTTGTGCTTTGTCGTCTCGCAGGTCTCTGCTGATCGTGGTGGTGCTTGCTGCCGTGGTCCTACATGACGCTTCCTGCTGCTATTGTCACTGTTACTCATATATACTATCACTAGTTTAATAAACTATAAAATTTGTAGCTGTATTGTAGCTGCTATTGCCACTACTCATCATTGATCATGTTTGCCACCATAATTATTATCATTTTCATATTCTGTCACTTTAGCTGTGCTTGTTTCTACTATTCTGTTGTATTAACTGCCTTAACATATACGTCATATTCACATTACTATAAATATTATAGTTACTGTTAGGCTTTGCTTGCATCTCTGGAAGTGTGTCTGTCTGTCTCTCCCTGTCCATCTGTGTGTCTTTTCTCTCTTTCTCTCTCCTTTTCTTCCTCCCCAACCGGTCAAGACAGATGGCCGTCCTCCACAGAGCTGGGTCTGTCTGACGTTCCTGCCTGTTATAGGGAAGGTTTTTGTTGCCACTGTACTCTACAGAGGAATTGTTGGGTCTATGTAAATCATAAATAAGTCATTGAGTGTGGTCTTTACCTACTCTGTAAAGTGTCCTGAGATAACTTTTGTTATGATTTGACACTATAAATAAAATTGAATTGAATTGAATTGGTAAAGAGTCTGTACTAGACCTCACAATTCTGTCCAGTAGAATGGCTCCAAAATGTGAATGGGAAGTGCACGAAAAAGGCACTATTGGAAGTGATCACTATCCAATTCTATGTAAACTGGATATTGATGTAAGGTTGAGCTCAGAAGATCGCCATGGAAGGTGGATTTTCAAAAAAGTAGAGTGGAAGAAATTTAAGGAAGAAAGTGATTTGTACATTAGTTCAATCCAAGAAACAAATGATGTTGAAAGAAATGAAAGTGAGTTACGACACAGTATTTATATGGCTGCACTGGCTTCAATACCAAAAAGTTCAGGAAAATTAGTAAGAAAAGTTGTTCCATGGTGGGATGCTAAATGTGAAGAGGCAGTTCGGAAAAGGAACAGAGCATTTAGAAGGTTAAAAAGAACTCATAACTTTCAACATCTGATTGATTATAAACAAGCACAGGCAGTAGTGAGAAGGTCTATAAGGCAAAGAAAAAGAACATACTGGAGAGATTATTGTACCTCAGTTGGAAGTACTATTAATATAAATGATGTATGGGGAATGATCAAGAAAATGGAAGGTAATAGAAGAGAATGGAATTACCCAATCCTGTCAGATGGAGAACAGTTGGCTATATCAAACCTAGAGAAAGCAGACATGATGGTGAACACACTGAGTAAGGTACATAGTTCAAGTAATTTATCAGAAGAAGAAAGAAGGGGTAGGGAAGAAACAAGGAGTCTATATACTGAGATTATTCAAAAGAAAGACAAAACAGAGGATAAATATAATGTTCCATTCACACTGAGAGAGTTAAGAAACGCTTTGGATAAGTGTAAGAACTCAGCTCCTGGTAAAGATGAAATCTGTTATAGCATGTTAAGACATTTAAGTGAAACAGGAATTCAGAAGGGTTTAAATGTATTTAATAAAGTATGGGAAGAAGAAAAGATTCCTGCAGGATGGAAGGAGGCAGTTATTGTTCCAATAAGAAAACCAGGAAAGGATGCTAGTAATCCAGCTAATTATAGGCCAATAGCTCTAACTTCTCACTTAGGTAAATTAATGGAAAGGTTGGTGAATGGAAGGATAATGCACTTTATTGAAGAGAGGGGGTGTATGACTAGTTGTCAGAGTGGTTTTAGAAAGGGGAGAAGTACTATTGATTCAGTCATATGTCTTGAGGACGAAATCAGAAAAGCACAGGTAAAGAAAGAGACTGTTGTGGCAGTATTTTTAGATGTGGAAAAAGCGTATGATATGCTATGGGTAGAGGGCCTTTTAATCAAAATGCATATGTTAGGAATTGGAGGAAATATGTTTAACTGGGTGATGGACTTTTTAAATAATAGAAGTATTCAGGTGAAAATAGGGAAAGAAACATCTAGAAGGTGCTTGGTAGAAAACGGGACACCGCAAGGAAGTGTGATTAGTCCATTACTGTTCAACATCATGATTAATGACATTTTCGCTAATGTTCAGCCAGGTATTGGAAAATCACTATTTGCAGACGATGGTAGCTTATGGAAAAGGGGGAAAAATATAAAGTACACCCTAAGGGCCTGCTCACACTATCCTCCCGGGCCGAGACCCGGACTTTAGGGTACTTGTCCCCCCTCCCTCTCCCCCCCGCGCCCCAGCCCCGTTTGTGCTCACACTGCCCCGGCCTCGGCCCCGGCCCATGCTTTTTGCTTGTCCGTACGTCATCACGTCATCACGTATGCGTGTGACGTGTCACGTCGTAACACGTCACACGCATTGATAGACGTCATCGCGATGCGTCGCTTTGTTTATAAAATGCGCGCGGTCTTTCAGGGGCGCACTCGCACATAATGGAAAGCAGCGCTGAAAACATGGCACAATTTTTGGCTTTGTGGTTGTTTTGGACTCATTGTGAAGCGCCACGACCCAGTTTAGTCGACGTTGTGAGGCGACAACTTGAGTCGAACCGAAGGGGACGAATGAGAAGGTTTTTGCGAAGGCAGCAGGTTGCGAGGGAGGCATTCCTAGCGTTACTCATGTCCCATTCATCAACAAGGTGAGAACAACATCAGTTTTAACCAAAAGCATTGTTGAATTGTTGAACAGGGGGGGGCCAGCAAAGCTCGCATAAAGAGCATATAATTAAAGGAATGTAAAAACAACGCATTATTAGACTCATGTATTTAGATATTAATGTAATATAACTTTAATGTAGCTGCATATTTGATGTTAGTAATCAGAGTCTCCATAGTAACTGTTACCTGCAGTTGCCAAATAAATGGAGTGGGGCAGAAGTACAAAGTAGCAAAAGATGGCATTGCCCAAGCCAATTGTACTTGAGCATGTGTACTAGTTGCTGGATTTTTTTTTAACTTATTGAGAACATCTGTATGCAATAGGGGATATGCATGTGGTTTATAGCCATCCTTTCCTATTACTGTCTGTTACACTGTTGTCCTTTCAAAAAAGCTGTCAGGCTATATTAAATGCATAGATAATTATAAGCAATGTTCCTTTTGTTACAGGAGCATCTGGGTTCGGCAAAGATGTGGTATGTGGTGGCAGCACATCATCACACACTGGACAGAAGATGAATGGCAGTTAAATTTCAGAATGAGGAAGACAACATTTATGCAGCTCTGCGACATCCTCCGGCCACACCTTCAAAGACAAGCATCAACATTCAGGAGACCAGTGCCTGTGGAGCAACGTGTGGCAATATGCATCTGGAGACTGGCCACAAATGTTGAATTCAGAACCATCTCCCATTTATTTGGAGTTGGACATTCTACTGCAGTCACTATTGCCAATCTTGTCTCTCGTGTCATTGTGACCCACTTGCTTCCACTGTACATTAAAACACCCTCTGAACGTGAGTTAAGGCTCATTGTTCAAGGTTTCAGAGACCGGTGGGGGTTCCCACAATGTGGCGGAGCTATTGATGGGACTCACATAGGTATTTTGGCTCCACCTGACAGCCCTGCAGACTACTATAACCGCAAAGGTTTTTACTCTGTGATCCTGCAAGGTGTGGTAGACCATCGCCTTCGCTTCTGGGACATTAATGTGGGCTGGCCCGGCAAAGTCCATGATGCCAGAGTGTTTGGGAACTCAGCCATCTATGAGAGGGGTCAGAGTGGCACACTGTTCCCTGACATCACTGAAACTTTTGCTGGAGTGGATGTGCCAGTGGTCATGCTAGGAGATTCAGCTTATCCTCTACTGCCATGGTTAATGAAGCCCTACCCTGAAAACCAGCTCACCACCCCATCTCAGCTGAACTTTAACTATCGTCTCAGCAGGGCAAGGATGACTGTGGAGAGGGCTTTTGGTCGGCTTAAGGGAAGGTGGCGTTGTCTGATGAAGAGATATGATGGTAACATTGACAACATTAACACTGTTGTGTCAGCCTGTTGTGTGCTCCACAACTTTTGCGAAGATAACAGCGAGGAGTATGATGATGATTCCACTGTTAATGATGAAAATGAGGCGCGCAATCATCATGGCGGTAATTTGAACAACACTCAAAACACTGCAAGAGATGCCTTGTGTTCTTACTTCTGTAGTCTGTAATGCAAACAAGTGACTGTTTTTTCTGTTGTCACTTTTTTTTGGTGGGTCTGGTGTCACTTTTTTTTGGGTGGGTCTATACATACTCTGTACAGTGTCCTCTTGTTATGACATGGTTGTATAAATAAAATAGAATTAAAACCATTTTTGTTGTCTACATTTACTTGTTTTAAACTGTGTTGTTTTACATCTCATAACCTGATCTTTATGTATTGATTGATGCACTGAGGCTTACAATAAATTGTTTCCAATAGATGTATGGACCTTATAGGTTTATAAAAAGACAAGATGTATGGTAAGACAGTTTTATTAAAAGTTGGCAAAACAAAATTATAAACAACATATCTAGAAAAACACTTAAAAAATATAAAAAGTCACAATCACGTTATATAAAAGGTAAAAACTATTTAAAATAAACATGCATGGAAGTTGTTAAATACCTTACAATAACAAAATTAAATACAAAAAATAGTGCACGCAGCAGTCTTCTGGCAGACTCCGGCTCTGTTTTTTAATAATTTTAATGTCACAACTGACAGTAGCTCAGGTTTTCCTGTGACATAGACCTGGCCGGTTGTGTCATGGCACCCAGAAGCTGCTGAAACATGGCATCTGTCCGCTGTTGTCGGCGGACCTCAGTCTCTGCCCAAATCTCCAGTAAACACTCCACCTCCGCATCAAACCAACGTGACCCTTTCGCCGCCATTGTTGTTGTTGTAAATGTCGGCGCATGGTCCGTCCTTCTATTTTCTATGTCCGAACATGCGCACATAAATGACGTCAGAACCGCCGTAGGCATCGTGCTCGTGCGCGTACACGTGCGCACGCTCGTGCTCGTACATGTTCAAACGGCTCCGCTAAAGCCCACCTATTTCAAGCGGGCCGTGGAGGGCCAGCTGGCCCCAGTTGAGCGTGGAGCGGGTGCGCGCACACTACTTAAAGGTGCTAGACTTTAGCTGAAAAACCGGTTTTGGCCGCGGCCAAAAGGATAGTGTGAGCAGGCCCTCAGGTTGTGTTTTTTACTCGAAAGAAAATAGATGAAAATATAAAACTGGAGCTGTATGGTAGGAATTTGGAGAGGGTTAAAAGTTTTAAATTTCTTGGTGTGTTTTTTGATGCAGGACTTACATGGAGGGACCATGTATCAAAATTAGTAGATAAATGTAAAAAAGTAATGAATTTAATGAGATGTCTTGCTGGAACAGTATGGGGAGCAGATATATCTTCTTTGAAGCAAATTTATGTTTATTTAATCAGAGCAAGAATTGAATATGGGTGTTTGGTTTATGGATCTGCAGCCAAATCAGTTTTAGCTGGATTAGATAAAGTCCAAGCTATGGCACTGAGAATATGCACAGGAGCGGTGCGATCCTCTCCAGTATGCTCTTTGCAGGTAGAAACAGGAGAAATGCCACTCTGTCTAAGGAGAAAGCAGCTTCAGGCTAACTATTGGGTCAGCTTGATGGGTCAAAGGGATGACCACCCAGTTAAAATAACAATACAGGAAAGCTGGGAGAGAGAGGTGGCAAGATTCCCAAGTTTTGGATGGACCGGGAAGGCAGTGGCACAGGAAATGTCCATATATGATAAAAACTTTTGTACAGGAGTACTGTGGCCATCAGTACCTTTATGGGAACTGGAGGTACCAAAGATCGACTTAGAGGTACTTGAGATTAAATCACATAATCCTGACTCAAATTTGGTGCATCACTTCCAGTGTCATGTAGTAGGACAATATCAAGATCACATATTAATTTTCACTGATGGCTCAAAGGATCCAGAAACAGGTGTTACAGGAGCAGCATTTATTGTGCAGGGATGGAATGCTCAAGCTTTGAAGAGAACCTCAAATTTCCTAAGCGTGTTCACTGTGGAATTATACGCAATCCTGATGGCAGTGCAATGGACAGAGCAGATCCAGAACCATAAGGTGTTGATATGCAGTGACTCTGTGTCAGCGATCAATAGTGTTGGGAGAGGATCGTCAAAGAGTCGGCAAGATCTAGTATATGACATTCTTCTGGCCATAAGAGATGTGAAAAGGAGAGGGGTAGAAATATCGTTTCTATGGGTCCCAGCTCATGTCGGTATTTCGACAAATGAAAAGGTTGATAAGTTGGCCAAGGAAGCTGCTCTTAAGGAAACTGTAGATATCAACATACATTTATCAAAGGCAGAGGGTAAAAGTATAGTTTGGCAGGAAACCATTTTAAAATGGCAGCAGCTCTGGGAGCAAGAACACAAAGGCAGGCACCTGTTCTCATTATCTAGTAGGGTAACTGATTCAGTTAACATCTGCAAAAGAGGGGGGTTAAGACGTAAGGAACAGGTTACTATTTCTAGATTGAGAATTGGTCACACATATCTGAACAGCACCTTGTTTATTTTAGGGAAACACCAGAGTGGCTTGTGTTCCTGTCTGGAACCTGAGACAGTACAACATGTTTTGATGTCTTGCAGAAAACATGATCGCCAGAGACAAGACCTTCTTAGAGAATTGCAAGAAATTGGATTAAATGAAGTTTCTCTTAAAAGTATTTTGGAAGTGGGATCAAGCAGGAGGGGAAAAAGCAGTTTTTTCAGATTCTTAAAAGACACTGGGCTGTATAGTAGAATATAGAGCACTAAGGTACTAGTCCCATAGGTGGCAGCAATGCAACTTTTGGTTGCCGGCTGCCGTAAAACCACAAAGAAGAAGAAGAAGAAGAACAACAAACAGTAGAGGCCGCAATACGCCATTGCAGCGTCTTGTGTGAATCCAAAACAGAAGAACTGGTGTACGTGCCGTCCGTGTTGGCCGCTTTGCATTCTGGTCGTTGTAGTCTGTATGTGCTCTTTCTCTTTTGTCGTTGACGGACTGCTCCGCCACAATGATGTCTTCTAACAGTACAGTCCACACAGCAGAATCTGCGAATGGAGGTTTGTAATTGAGCTCAGGCATTACAGACACACGACTCCCTCTCTACACTCTAGCCACTGGCTATTAACTGTGTGGCTAAGCTAGCCGGGCGACCGACTGTCATACTAGCATGTTAGCTAGAAAGCTAACATGCTGGAGTTTTGTCGCTTTTTTTGAGTTGCTGGCTGGTGTTATTCAATTACACTACTGCTGTCACATGACAAAACAGTTAGACTGACTTAGTGATATATATATATATATATATATATATATATATATATATATATATATATATATATATATATATATATATATATATATATATATATATATATATATATATATATATATATATATATATGTATATATATATATATGTATGTTTGTTCTTTCCAGGAAACAAGAGGACGCCGTGTCCGCTGCACGGCTGTAAGCGGGTGTACTCGGAGATGAGCGCTCTGGACAGACACATCAAGGACCACGAGCTCTCGGCTCAGTCTCTCCCAGGTGAGCTCCCGGCCCTGGAGGTAAGAGTGTGGGCAGTAAAGGAGATACCTCTCCAGTCACTGGGCTGCTCGTGTAACAGCTATAGCTCCGTGTTTATAGACCTTTTCACTATGTAAACATAAGCATTATCAGTGCGTCACTGTGTATTTCCTGTTGCAATGTTCAGTATGTGAATGACAGGGACAGCGGACAGGAAGTCGACTAGGACCTAGGTTTTTGCCTAGCAAAGAATTTTTCTTGAAAGGGTCTAAAGCAGTGGTTCTGAAACTGTGTACATGATTGACCTCAGTAAATATCAGGCTCTCTCAAGTCCCACCACTCAGACCAGGGCCGCCCAATCCTGCTCCTGAAGGGCCACCCACCCCTGCTCCTGGAGGGCCACTGCCCTGCATGCTTTAGGTTTCTCCTGCTCTAACACTCTTGAGTCTAAAGATTTTCAAACCTGTGACGAGCTTCAGTTGCTTGATAACGAGCACATCATTAGATTCAGGTGTGTTGGAGCAGAGAGAAACCTAAAACATGCAGGACAGTGGCCCTCCAGGAGCAGGGCTGGGCAGCACTGACTAAGACCAGTGTTCAAACACAGCAGTGTAGGTCGACACTGTTCAGCTACAGACAGGAAGGTCTCTTACTCATCAGAAGATGATTTAGTGTTGACTGTCTGCAGCCACAGCCACGCTGTAGGAAGGTTAGCATCAGAACTGACATGTCAGTGTTTTAAACCGATCATTTCACCTCTGCTCACTCTCTTCCATCACAGTTTAGCTCCTAACTCATGGGTGTGACTATGCAGCAGGCTGTTACTGAAACAAAATATGACAGGAAATGCTAACGTGTTAAATTACATTTCACAGATCTTAAAAGTGTGATTTCATAATTAATGTGTGCTTTAAGCCAATATGTATAGTCAATATGATAAAATTATATAAATATTAGCAATAATAGCTTTAACACTACTAGAAATACGACTAATAGTGTTAATATGGCAGTGAATATTAGAACTCATAACAGTAATAATAATTATATATGAATAATAATCACAATGATGATAATAATAATAATAATAATAATAATAATAATAGTAGTAGTAGCAGGAGGCTTCAAGCAGGACGACATCTTTATACATGATCAATAATGGCATTTCATCCCACCATTGTCACCTAAATGGTGTTGTATTATTTTACTTCATGGCACTTGTAGTTCACACCAACCTATTGGAGTCATTATATCGGTCTCATCATATGTTCCCTCGTTGTAAGAAATTGGTATGCCAAGAGCTAGCATTAAAGTTCTAAATACAAGTGTACAAAGGGATACGGACATTTCAACTACTATTTGAATGCTAAGAATCCATTCAGCCGCTGTGCAGATCTCAATGCCTAAAGTGAAGAAAATTGTAACTGCAAATGCTTAGGCGTCAAGCAGTATAATAACATCGGTGGGCCGTAAGCTGTAGGTGGGTGATTTCAACATATTGACCCATAGTGAAAAATAATGCTTAGAATAAAAAGCAGTTTGAAAGGTCTTTGTCAGGTGTCATATTAGGAGGATATTGGGCTGAGGAACACAGGAGCATAGATACACTCACATTATATCTACAGAGTCCTTCATTTGCGTTAACTGCACAGACGCTTATGTTGTGATTGCAGACAAGGATCTTATTAGCGTGTGAAATAATGTACAGTATATATATGTGCACAACCAGAAACACAAGATTAAGTTAAAAATGACACATATTTACACAGAACAGTAATACATAAAACGTCACAATAGTCAGTGAATTGTACTTAGTCATGATAAAAACAATCTGCCCGCTCTACTTGGGCCGCACTCACACTGTCCATCTGTACGGTGCCTCGTGCTTTAGGGTACTTGTCCCCCACTCCCTCTCTCCCAGGCCCGTTTGTACTCACACTACCTGGGCCTCGGCGAATGCTTCTTGCTGCCTATACGTCATCACGCCGTAACACATCACACGCATTGATGATGTCATCGCAATGCGTCACTTTGTTTACAAATCTTTCCATAGACCTCTGAGTTTTTGTGCGTCTTGTCGACTGTTTTTGAATATTTTCATCGATCAAATCTGCATTAAACACTCCCCCTCCGCATCACACCAACATGAATCTTTCACTGCCATTGTTTTAAATTTTCTGGCATGGTCCATCCTTCTTTTTTCTATGTCCCAACAGGCGCACATAAAATTACGTTAGAACCGCAGTAGGCCTCGTGCTCGTACATGTGCAAACGTGCTTTACAAAAGCTCACCTCTACCAAACGGCTCGTGGCCACACTGGTCAAACAAACTAGAGTTTAGCCATGAAACGTGCTTGGGCTCGGTATGGATGGACAGTTTGAGTGCGCCCTTAGTGTTCTTAGGAAGTAGCGTCGCTGCTGGGCCTCCTTTGCTAGACGGGTTGAGTTCACAGACCAGGCGAGGTTGTGGGAGATGTGTGTTCCCAGAATTTTAAAGTCAATGACTCTATCCACACCATCAGAGGAGAGTCCTCGGATGTGTAATGAAGCAGGTTCCTCTCTCTTTTCTGATGTCACTCAGTGCGTTTACATGAACAGCAGTAACCTGAAAATGGTCTAACCCCGGTTAAGGGAATAGATTATTGAAGTTCACCCGGCATACATGAGCTGGGGAGAATGGGAAAATGACGACAATAATTGGACCTCCGGTACAGTAGGTGGTGCTCCGCCAACATACAGCCGGTCAGAATACGGCTTCTTCTTGTGTTCGACCTTTGTCAAAATCACAATAACCTTGAAAGTGGGGGGGAATGGCCGACTTTTGGAAAGAATAACGACTGAAATGGCTCTTCTTGGTAGTGATGTTAGTTGCCAGTCCTCCCTTGGTTTAAAGGTAAAGGTTGTGTTGTTTTTTTCATTTTTTCGGCGCCGTTCCTTCCTGACTTATTCTATTTCCGGGTCAAAAGCCACTGCCGCGGAGTGTGTGTGTGTGTGTGTGGGGGGGGGTGGGGGGGTGGTGAAGTTATAACCCATGGAGCATGCGCAGACGCATAACCCTACATAACTCAGGGAACGCTGTTTACGTGCATGAATACACCGATTACTGAAGACGTTATCTAGGTCTGCTAACTGGGGTATGAAAACTCCACTCTATGTAAACGCACTGACTGATGAGTCCTTTTGTTATGGAGGCGTAGAGTACCAGGTTATTGACAGAGCACCAGTCAGTGAGTTTATGGACCTGGTCCCCAGGCAGGCTCAGCGCTGTTGTGTATGCCTGATGGACTGTGGTCGGTTTGTAAGGAAGTCCTTGCTCTAACTGCATGGGTTTGCTCACTAACACCCATTTCAAGCAGATTGGTCATCACTGATTTCCAAAAACAACATCCTCATGTGAGCCAGGGTGTTCCAGGGGAGTCGGTGCAGTGTGGAGGGCTGTGTTAATGGCATCTTCTGTTGATCTGTTGGCTCTATAGCCAAACCCATGCTGGTCCAGTGTGGGTGGAAGGGAGGATTTGATGCCTCTGGACCAAGCCCCTGTCTGTCTAAGAGAGAAAGAGTTGGATGGAGCTTCAGTGCAGCATGTTACCTGTTTTTAAGAGAAAGTAAAGTTGAAAACAAAATGCATATTATTATGTATTTCATTGTTATGCAGTGTTTCCCCTACCATTATATTAGGGGTGCGCTGCGCCTATAGAACAGCTCTATACTTTGTGTTTTTAGTAAACAAACTAAACAGCCTTATGTTATGGATCTTATTTAAACGACGGCTTGTTAATTCTGTCTCTACATGGTCGCATGTTTATAATCCTCAGAAAACTCAGAGTTGGAGATGAGAGGGGCGGGGGTTCCAGTAAAAGCTTTGGTGCGGTAAGAGAACCACTGTCTGTCCTCTCCCCAGGAAAGGTCTTGCTGTGCTCCACCGTCGGATGCAGTGGCTCCTTCCCCAACATGCAGAAACTGATGGAACATATGAGGCATCATCACAAACCCAACATATTCTTCCTGTGAGTTTTGTCGTACTGTCCTTGCACTCTCAGCTAAGCTACTCAGTCGTAAAAAATGTAATGAGGAATGTGTAATGTTTCTTTCTGTGAAGGTGTGAGAGCTGTCGCACAAAGCTGCGATCCTACCGGGGCCTCCTGACTCATCTGCACACCTGCTCCAAAGTGCCACGGGGCAAAGCAAAGTCGAACGAACCCATGGCTCCTCCGCCTTCAGCCGCAACCAACCCAAACATCACCCCCATGGATGTGGACCAGAAGCCCCCAGTGTCTACACTCCAGACTCTGGACGGTTCCTTCCCTGCGGATTTTCTTAAGCCCGAGCCTCTCCTCGGCCCCCCCTTCCTGTCTAACCCAGAGACCTCCCCTCCCCAGCTCGCTCTTCCGCAGCTAACAGAGGCAGCTCCGCAGCCTCAGATGAAGGTCGAAGCCTCGGATCGGCCTGGATCTTTAAACGTGGCTGGCCTGACCGCAGCCCCTGACACCACCGATGCTCAGGTTCAGCACCCGACACAGACCAGGTCTCCTGAGCATGTCCATCCAGCTCCTCGCTCTCCTCCTGGGTCCTCCGCTGTCTGGAAGAAGAATCCAAGTGAGCCTCTCCTCACACTAAAGCACACAGCTGTAACCTGCCAGGCACATGATGGAACCATTATAGGAGCTCAAGTCACTGTCCTCAAGGGGGTTTAAAATCATTCTTAACTCAAGGTCCACATACTATGTGTAAAAATCGCGATCTCGATTCATCATCAATTCACAGCTTCCTAAAATTGATTTTTGAAAACCCGTCTCACAGTGGGTCCTTCGCGGCTTCCATAGTACACTGCTGCAGGAAGCTACCGGCTAGTCAGTCACTGCCTGCTCGCCCGTCATTTGACTCATTCAATATGCAAGGTTTGCAAAATGAAAGCCAAGTAATCTGCAACACTACGAACACCCACTGCAGTCAAGTGAGCCGCCATTCGTTTCTCCGTAGTTAAACCTGCCGCCCCTCTATTTGTAGTGCGCCTGTGTTCTGACATGTAGGCATTGAAACGGCACAGAGGAGCTGACATGAAGGTAAACACTTTACTGTCATTCTGCCTCACTCTGCAGTAGAAAACTCTGACGTACAAGTCTTCAAATTGCGTCGGAAATATTTTTTGTGGCCACGTCCGGTTTTCAGAATAAGGTGTTCCACATCAGGTCCAAATACCGAATAAATACCTAAATAAGATTACTTTCATAATACTCACAGAACTTTTCATTGTGGAATTTCAGAATAAAAGGTCTTTCAAAATATACGTTACACTAAAATATTATTAACAGGCAAAATACCAGTGATGCAGTATTACTTTTGCATAATTTTATTTTGGAAATGGCCAAGATTCTGAGAAATGAGGCAGCCACTAGCCTCCGTGTATAATTCTATCCATGTTAAAAGCACTTTTACTTTTGAAGTCACTGAGAATTGAGATATAGTAAAAAACAGTGGAAGTTAAGCATGACTAAATGGTCATAGATTTGCCTTTGTCTGTTTACATTATAGCCACCAGTTGATAGCTTTTTGGAAAGATAAGGCATAATCTAATGTTTTCAGTACATAATTAGGACCAGAGTAGATCCTGGAGCATGTACTAATTCAAAAATGGATTTTGAATCCAGAATTGTTCTGGATCGAAAATCAATCATGAATCAAATCGCGACACCAAGAAACAGAATCGATCGGATTGCGAGGCACCCAAAGATTCCTACCCTTACCACTTGCTTTTGCTCACGCTTTATTGTGTTTTCATCTGCATTTCACTTTATTGGCAGATGGTGTTTGCTCTCTCCGTTCACCGATGAAGACCATAGGATTAGGGATGCACAACATATACTGGGGGTTGATATATTATTGGCTAACAAATAACAGATTAAAATCATTCCGTCCGATAATGCAGAGTCTTGCAGGGCCTTGTTTTGCCTCTCTCCTCTGTTCTCAGAGTGGTTCAGAGCAGAGGACACAGCAGACAATGAAAATGACTTCAAATTAGCTTTTGACATCTGTCTTACGACTCTGGCAGTTATCAATCAGTGCAACAAAATGTGCCAGGAAAGAAGACACAACCCTGCAGAACATATAGCTTATAGATTGAGATATTTCTGAATTCAACCAGCCCCAGTTCTCCCAGCTGTACCTGTCTGCTGTATGTACAGTTAGTCTAATAGTTGCTGAAGCCCATCCATAATTATGGTCATTTTGATTATCTACATTCTAAAGTAAACCGATTATTCCAAGCAAGTTTAAATGTTTTCCTATTGTAGGCGCAGTGAAGGCTCGCTCTCTTAACATGTTATAATCTTGTCAATCTAAAAAAATAAATATAAGATTCAAATGATAGTGTTTGTATCAGCCGCAACAAAACCGTATCTGTCCTAAATATTGTGCAAGAACTATAACAAATGTCTCTGCAAACTTGCACGTCGCTCAAATGCATCAGACATGTATTTGGTGACAGAGCTTCTGTTTTCATGCCTTTGAAGTATGCACTCAATAGTATTATTATTATTGTTATTCTTGTGTTCAGATATCCGGTATGTGTAACAACACATATAGTTGTATCAATATTCTAATACTTATATTGCACAGTTATAGTAGCAAAAGCTATCAACATTTTCATATTAGAGCTTAAACAATTACTCAGGTTACTCGATTACTAAAATCATTGTGGTAAAATCTCTGCCTCAATGATTCGATTAATTCCTATCGCACGCGTTATGCTGCCTGTTCAGCTCAGGGATCATTGTTCCACACGGATGTGTTTGGGATCATTTCACACTTAAAAAAAAGAAGCCAAACGGTTTAACGTGTCCACTGCAAACTAGAAGTGTTCTACCACAACAGCAGGACATGGATGATTCAGCGCCTGAGCCCAAAGCAGCCCGATGTTAACGCCACTTCACAGAGCGCCGCTGTTCTGGCTTAAGGAGGACGATTGCCGTAGTGACAAACAGGAAGAGAATGCGTAACGTTAGCCGCCCTGGTGAATGCCTCTATGTTTAGTTTTCCTTGAATGTTAAACATAAGGTCACCTCCCTAATCAGTCTTTAGAGTCATTTTTACGTTGCTTGTTGTTACGGTAGCAGGGAGAGAGAGAGACTCACTCTTCCTGAGAATATCTATCGTTAATTCATTTTCTAAATCTACTTGTCTTTGAAAACTGTTTGAGGAAACACATGCGTCACATAGAATTGTATGCACCACTTTGAAATGTTTAAATAGTAACTTATTCATGGTAAATTGCGAGTGTATTGTCTTCAACACACACACATCTCGTCTCTCTCTCCCCCTCACGTACACACTCAAAAACAAACAAACACGCACACCCCTGTTAGGTAAACACACCAAATAGGCCTACCCCAGACATAATATATTTTTTGTTTGTAATGGTGAGTAAATGAACAATTTTTTTCAATTAATCGGTTGAATAATCGTAAAAAGTTTTGATAGCTGCAGCTCTACCATATGTGAGAGCTTTATGTTAATAACGTAGGGCAGCCCCCTCTTAGTGAACTAATTGATCAATCTCCCATTTGGTCTCAGTTGACCAAGATTTCTTTAGTCGATTAGCCATTGGTTATGATTTCTTAGTGCGGACTGACTTATTTCTAATGAACCTATGAGCTCTCTGGTAAACACAAAGTGGTGCGTTTGCATGATTCTGTGGAGAAACTCAGTTAATGGATAAGTTGGCTGAATCATGTGTCCAAGAGTGTCTTTAATCAAGGGCAGCCCTTCGATAATGTGAGGCGCTGAGAAGGCATGGTCTTCTAACCTGTGTAGGAGCCTCCTTTCTGTCATGGCCTGATGTGAATTTCATTACATTATAACTTGGTATCAGGTGAAAACATTCTCAAACTTTTTATGATTTCTGGTGTACACAACCATATTCCTCAATCCTCTCCTTATTCTACTGATGTGCTGACAAACTTTCTAAACCAAATGAAGCTACGGAGACGTTTGAAGCTTCGAACGTCTTCAGTCACATCAATGTGAGTCTTCAGTCTTCATGTGAAACAAGTTCCGACACAATAATGAACAAGCGCTCTTTGGTATCATCTTCCTGGGACAAACAACTGTTTGAATGTGAAAATCCTTTGTCCAGACCTTAATTTGTCCTTTCATTCATCAGGTACGGCCTGCAACAGACGCATCCTTTGGGAGCACACTAAAGGGCGTTACACATGCGTGCAGTGTGGCCACGTGACAACCAACCGCAAGGAGATGACTCAACACATCAACGCTAAACACAGCAGCAACAAAGCTGCAGAAGACACAGGAAGCTCTGCCACCAACACATAGGAGGACACGTTTACTCTACTGTTGTGGAAGCAAATGTTGCCTTTTTGTTGTCCTTAAGAACTCCTCTTGTGTTCAGAGATGTTACTGTCAAGGGTTTATGTAAAGGCTGCCTTCATTCTGAGTGAAAAGCCTGCAGCAGTGATTTATAAACACATTATTTGGTAGTTGTAACATTACTTTAACCATTTCCATAAAGCACTTAACAAATGCCGTTTGGCCTGTTCCAGGAACACATACAGTGACTTTTCATTAAATATCAGAGTGCTGGGTCACTCACTACAACATGAAGACGTCTTATCGTTCATTATTACTACCACTGTTCTTTTAGGGACATATTGAGTAATTGTCATTTATCCTAGCTTGTTATTTGTTAACTGTAAATGACGAGCCGTTGGACTTTGTTGCTTCGTGATAAACTATGGAATTAAAAATAAGTGCTGAAACTAGTGATGGGCAAATGAGGCTTCATGAACCATTAATTGTATTTGTTGAGCCGACTAGATGCAGCTCTCTTTAAAGGAAAAGGCTCAACGGATGGTAGTTCAGCGGGCTTTCAACTCTTTGTTGAACAAAGAGCACCATCTAGTGGACTAAGTAAAGAAGAAAAAAGAGGCCTTATTAGCCTGTCACTACTGAAAGCATTGTATCTGTAATATTGTTACAGATTCCAATTGTGTCCCACAGGAGCAGTACACAAAGCAGACACAGTAGACTACAGAGGTCATAACATCACAGTGAATGTTTTGGTCTGAAATTGAAAATTAGCATCTCCCCAGGATCAGTCATGGAGACTCCAGTCTGTAATGTTTGGGTCATGACAGGCTAAACCTAATGTCATTCCTTTTTGGCCCTGTATTAAGAAAACTGAACTATAACTTTGTTTTTCACATTAAAAACTGCCAGTGCTCCAGTAGCTATTGGTCCCATGTGGACAGATGTGCATTGCAGTACTGTTCTAGAGGGAGTGGACACATGTTTCACTGTTGCTTCTGCGAACAGATGCTTCTCAAACTTCGCCTTTTGTACCCTGCAAACTTAAGGATCAGTCTAGATTGCTGTGTAGACGTCCAATGAAAAGACTGACACCAATAATATAGATTGTGAACTATTACATTTATCAGCAGCTATTTTGATGATTGTTTTAAGTCTTTTCTCTGCTTTCACCTTCAATGTGAATATTTTCTGGTTCTTTCCTCTATGACAGGGAACTGAACATCTTTGAGTTTTGAAAAACACTGAGCCACATCTTTGACCATTTTCTGATATTTCATAAACCAAACAACTATCGATTCATGGAGAAAATAATCAACAGGTGAATAATGAAAATAACGGTAAGATGCAGCATCCCTACACATCTGTGACGCTCAGCTCTAAGCCCATTGGTTCCCACTGTAAATCTTTAAAAACAGCTCAGTCATTTTTACAAAAGGTTCAGACATTTCCTAAAACAGCTGCTCACTGTAGTTTTTAAACAAACCATACTCAAACAGTGCATTTGATGGTTGGGGACTACTTTCAGCAGCGGATTTACCCACATTTGTTGCTCTAGTGTGTGTATTGGATAGCATCAAAATAAACCAGTGTGTTCATGTTCACACAGAGCAACAGTGTGGCTCACTGCTGTTTCTAATACAGTGGAGCTCTACGGCAGAGGAAGATGATGTATCAGGATCTGATACATGATTCTTGTTGGTAGATACGTTCACTGTTGGTTTGAGTCTTTTTATTTTAGTTGACCAAAGGAAACATTGAAAGTTGTGCCTTTCACTCAAACTACTGTATGTCCATGCAGCTCTTAGATCCATCTCCTTATCTGTGTGCTGGACCCTTTTTAACCTTTGGTGGGGTTTCCCATTTCACATACTTCTCAAGCTCTACACCAGGTATCTTCCACAAGGAACACAAAGTCAAAAAAAGCAGTTTTTATTTGGGTCAGTCAGGATGAGTTGATACAAGCACTTGGCTGCTGGGAGCGCCAAGAGACACTGGTCATCTCAGAATACCCTCCATGCCTCTGTACATCCAAACATGCTCCTGAACAACCATCCCCTCAGAGTCCTTTCCCTCCTTTCATCTAGCATTACCGCCAAGCCGTCAGCTTTATGATAATTAACATCAAGACAATACCACATGACATGAGGTCCCACTCGATCACTAACGTGAATTATTAGACATTACCACATGCAGACTGAAGAAGTGCTGTTTTCAACAATAAAATCCCATCACGTGGATGAAGGGGAGTCATTGTCGATAATCTATATTTAAAAAAAAAGAAGAAACAAACATGGCGAGGGCTTTGACATTGGTCATAATATTCAGACGGGTCTGACGGCACCAGCAGTCCTCCCATCAAAGTTTGTACATGTGGGTTTTTAAAAAGAGCCATCATGATCTTACAGCCCTGCTCATCAAATTTGAACATTTCTCTTCATAAAACAAAACCTGCTGGAAATTGTGTGTTTTTATTTCACATGATGGCAGGTTGTCAAGAAGAAGAATCCTCATTAGTAAACAAGTGCATACAAAAAAAAAAAGATTTAAGTGCCGACTGTCCAACCCCCAGATCAGGCAATGTTGATTTTTTTTTTCTGTTTTATTATCACAACTATGTTCAGCTCAGTTCCCTTGAGGCTTTAAAAAAATCTCTTCTGGTCAATTGCGTACATCTTTCCGGCCGGAAGCTTGCGGAAAAATAAACTGTTGCCTCTGCTCATGTTGCCCTGGTTTGAAGAGAAGAAACAAGTGTTTAGTAGAATGCATGCAATTAAAATCGTTTTCCAGCATTGCACACTGGAATTGTAAAGTAAAAGTGGCGTCTTGTCCTGTTATGTAAAAGTCTTTCAGTTTTGGAGTTCATGCTTTAATTTAACATGGCAAAATGGACGCTAAAAAAAAAAAGCAGGGCTTAAAGTCCAAAACCTGACTTGAATGAGCCTAACCTATCAGTCAGGGTTAAATCGGTTCCTCTTCTTCTCTGTTGTTGGTGTGTTTCTGTGGCAGTTACAGCGCCACATCCAGGCCTGGGATGTGTACTACAGCCTTTTTAGTCAGTTTCACAGGTTTTGGGTGGACGAAGATATTACTTTAGTCAAGGCCGTGTGGACGGAAAACTTTTTAAGAACGGCAGGTTGTTTTCGATCGTGTGGACGAACCCTTAGTCTGACAGTTAGCCTGACTAGAACCAGGTTAGTTTTCCAGCATAAGAGATAGATATAAAAAAAAACCTGTCTTGTTTGTGATGTGACATCATATCCTGACACTTCTCAAGTGTGTTTTCGCGACATGCCGTGGAGATTCCTCCTGCTGAAAGATCTAGTTGTGTGTGATCCCCTGTCACTTGTCAGTCAGGTATGTGAAAACATGACAACAAGACCTGAGGTTGTGCGGTGTGAACAGCTCAGAGATGTGACGACTCTGAAAGTCTTGTATTGGGAGCTTAAACGGACTAAAACCTCTGCATCGCACCACTGTAGTGCTTAATGTGACATGTGCATTTATCCAGTGTTGACAGGTGTTTTGGGTCGGGATGCATTTACCTCTCTGCTTAGATGCCTCCAGCAGTCCACCCAGGTGGGGTATACTGATGCATAGGGAGGCAGGCCTCCAGCAAGCCTGTGAGGAGTGGACACATAAGTATGCTTCATCGAACGCTTGTGAGGATATACAAACAACAAATAAAGAATCTGCCAACTCACCCGCAGTTATTGACAGCCATGAGGTTTGACACCAAAACAAAAGGGTATGTGAGCATACTGGCGAAGAACTGGAAGGAAAGAGCAGAGGAGGGACTTGATTTATCTACCAGCGACAAACGGACTGACTGACGTATTGATGATGTAGATGGTCATGTCTGTCTTACGTACCCCTGTCACAGCCTGAGAGCAGTTCTTGATTTCTCCTGTGTGACTCATCTGCACAGAAGAACAGAGTCACAGCGTTAATTCTGTATTTGAGCATGGACTGCTATGTCTTTGTCAGATGTAACACAACCAGGGCTGTAGTGATCAAAGAAACCTGACCTTGGCACGCAAGAACATGGGCTTTACGGTTTAGATTATGTCTAAAAATAATAATTTTAAGTTCCACCTAGGGCTGTACGGTATGGTCTAAATTTTTTTATCACAATATCATTTGAAGCACGGTAACGGTATTCTATCACAGAATATTAATTTACCTTTCAATTTCTATATAAATGCCAATGAATTACTGCACTGAAGTACAAGGTTGAGGCTCTTGTTTTTGCTTGCGTATTTTCTTTTCATACTACTTTATACTTCTACAGTTCAGTGGGAAATATTCTACTTTTTACTCCACTATATTTACCTGATAGTTTCAGTATTATATTACTTTACCAACTAAGATTTTAGCTTCACATCGATCGACACTTGTTGAGAGTAAACACAGGCGTCACAGTGAAGTTTATAAACCAATACTTCTCTGTCCATTCACTATTGATTTGCCGGTTTTCTGTGTCAACCTTTAGTTTTTTCAAAGTAGAAAGAGAAAGTGTGGTGCTGATTTAACCAGACTGAAATGATTGAAAGAACTACAACAACAGGCGTGGAGAGCAGCGATGCAGAAGAACGCAAAGAAGAACGCAGCGGGAGTGCACAGAGCGTTGCCTACATGAAGAATCAGGTTTGGGATGTTCTCTTTACGTGTCATTTCCTGCTACAGCTGGTGTCATCAGGACTATATTTTGCAATGATGACACACACAGACTCACAAGGTGAAAACAATACCAGCACTGCTGTAGCAATCCTACAACCCCAATTCCAATTAAGTTGGGACATTGTGTAAAACGAAAACTTAAACAGAATCCAATGATTTGCAAATCACTTTTCAACCTATATTCAATTGGATACACTATAAAGACAAGATATTTAATGTTCAAACTGATGTAAATATTTAGGGCTGCCCCCAAATAGTCGACCAAGCACTGACCGACCAAAAAATCCTTAGCGGACGAAATTTTCATTAGTCCATTGGTCCCATGAAAAAAAAAAAAAGCTTTTAATTTGAAGGGCCAGCTACAGGAGGTAGTGACACTCACTCACTGTCAGTTTTTTTTTTTTTTTTTTAAACAAGCAGGTCCATTCGACAAATTGGGGTTAGACAGTTAACAATTAATAGTCAATCATGTCGGGAAAAACGTCTGAAATATGGGATCATAAGAACACGGATGACCCCAAGAAGGTCTCATGACCTACCACCTTAAACATGTAAGGAACGTTAGCCTAGCTACCTGCCCATGTTCCCACAGTCTCCTTGCTGATTTTTTCTGACACATTCAGAATTAGAATCTGAAATGATTTGCCGGGGTCATTAACAGGCTGCAGACTTAAAGTAGTCGACTAATCGCTCTAAATGCAGCCACTGGTCGACCAAGAACTTTGTGAACAACTGTGTGAGCCAATAGACCAACAGTTTAAGAACAAGGTCTCTCAACGTACAACTGAAAGTAATTTAGGGATTTCATCATCTACAGTCCATAATATCATCAAAAGATTCAGAGAATCTGGAGAAATCTCTGCACGTAAGCAGCAAGGCTGAAATCCAACATTGAATGACTGTGACCTTTGACCCCTCAGACGACACTGCATTAAAAACTGACATCATTCTGTGAAGGATGTTCCCACGTGGGCTCAGGAACACTGAGGACAAAACCATTGTCAGTTAACACAGTTTGTCTCTACGTCTACAAGTGCAAATTAAAGGAAAAAGCCATAAATCCACACCACCAGCTTCTCTGGGCCCGAACTCATCACAGATGGACTGATGCAGTGGGAAAGTGTGCTGTTGGCTGACGAGTCCACATTTACAATTGTTTTTGAAATCATGGACGTCCTGTCCTCTGGGCTGAAGAGGAAAAGGACCATCCACACTGTTATCAGGGCAGAGTTCAAAAGCTTGCATCTGTGATGGTACGGGGGTATGTTAGTGCACCATTAATGCTGAAAGGTACAAACAGGTTTTAGAGCAACATATGCTGCCATCCAAGCAACGTCTTTTTCAGGGACGTCCCTGCTAATTTCAGCAAGACAATTCCAAGCCACATTCTGCACGTGTTACAAGTCGTACATCAAGCAACAATGGGAACTGATTTCACCTACAAATCTCCAACAATTAGTGCACCACACTTTGAGTTTTGTTTAAAGGAAAGGTGATGTAACACAGTTGTAAACATGCTCGTCCTGTCCGGCCTGTAGGAACGTGTTGCAGGCATCAAAAACAATAAAGTTTATCAGTTTGAACATTAAATATCTTGTCTTTGTAGTGTATTCAGTGAAAAATAGGTTGAAAAGCATTGGCTGTTTTTAGTTAAGTTTTACACAATGTCCAAACTTCATGTGACTTGGGCTTGTAGAATCTGCAGAAGGGTCTTGAACGCACAGAAACAGAAATCATGTATGCATATATACAACATATTTACCCTCCACTACAGCCCTGTAAGTAAATGCAGCCTGACTGGTGTATCAGGGCTAAGCTCCTGTACAGAATACAGAACCATCAACTGGACTAAGCAGTGTGAAAGAAGTGGTATACCGAGTCATCGATGGCGTATGTATTGATGAGATGAGCCAGCAGGTTACAAATCCACAGAGACAGGACGTCACCGAGCAGGCGAGGAATCAAACCACTGAGAAAAAACAAACAAAAAAACAATGCTGCCTCTGATTAAACATCATGCATAAGAAAAAAAAATAATCTGCTTCGACAAACAAAACAGACAACAGTGGCCGAGCCTGAGAACAATAACGATCACTTCTTTCTTCAGTCAGACACCTCTTTATCGATAGGAACACATGAGGTTATTTTTTTACTCAGATATGTTCAAACTGTGGAATTAGGATGCTTGAAGTGGCTTGTGCCTTGAAATCGTGTTCAAGGTTCGACCATCAAGGCAATGAACCAAAAGGCTGGTGTATTAAAAGACAGATTAAAAACACAAGCAGAATCAAACTTACGCAAAGAAGCCCAGGATGCCCTCTTCTCTGTAGACTGTGACGATGGAGTCAAACACCCCACTGAGAACAGAAGAAAATACATTTTTGTAAGTTTTAAACCATTTTCATGGCCCTTCTCATTTTGGTTTGAGTCGAAAACATGAAAACTTTACCTGTATTTTGTTTCTCTCCCAATAAACTGGACCATACATCGCAAAGTAATCACTGAAAAACAAGTCGGGGAAAACATACTTGACATGCAGACTAGTGTCTCCCCACACAGATTTGCCAGATCCAACCAAAACATTCAAGTGAAACACAACCTCTGGAAATATCACATGCATATTGCTGAAGACATTCGTGACGTACCATGAAAGGGATGTGTGACAATGGTAGCGCAGGAACGAGCGATCATCTCTTTGGTTGTCTGTGGACAAGGCAGAAAACAATCAACCGATATGTATGCATGACACATAACACCATATATTTTAGTGGATATCAACATTACAAACAACAGTCTACACACGTGCCTAATCTGATCCTCAAGAGAAAATAATGACCAGTGGGAGGACGTTGTCATTATGGTAGGTTATTCTGAGAGGCAGCGGATCAACAGAGGGTGTCTAATACATTTACAGAGAAAACTATCAAATCCATAAAAAATGGCAGTCCCTCATTATAACCGTAGTGTCTTAGCCAAGCCCCCACCACAGTGACTTCCTGGTTGATCAAATCAGGAAGTGCAAAAAACTGCAGTTCTCTGAGTGTCCACTTGGAGCAGTTTGCACAATAGAGCAGTTTCTCATTGACCCCCATGTTAAACAAGCTGTTTTCACAGCATCATTAACCCTGTTTAAGACCTGGTACAAAAAAACATTCTAGTCTGTATGTTTAGGTCATATCTCCAGGACAACACTGAGGGGGGTGCTTTTTTTTTTATACCAGGCTAGTTTTTATTTTACTGGAGGTAATAGTTTTTGAATAATTAGGGGCGTGGCCTCTTGACTGACAGCTAGCCACTGGCCCTCACTTCACCTCGGAGGTATACACAACCAGATGGACACCCCTCCCCCCAACGTCACATACATGCATCTGACAAGATGGCGACCCCCGTGGGCGAGAAGGATTGGATCAAGTTGAGGGAACGGACCTCGACAGTTATGCCACGTCCATTTTTTTATACAGTTTATGGTCTTACCTCATTAACAACGTACTGCAGGGAGCCCTCCACAGCCTTCTGCCGACCTCCCAATACCTGCACAATGAAACCTTAGCATCATCGATGTGTGACGAGTTTAAAGAATCATTTGTAAAAGTACCAACAATTAATCAAAGCTCTTACCTGAGGTATGCCTTGCTCCTGACATTTCTGTAAGAAACTAGAGGTTAACATGATAAAACTGACCATGTGAATAAAGACTTGGTGAGTTACATTTACATCCTGGCAGAGGCATGAGTTGATTCCACTCTAGTTACATTCAAATCAAAGCCATATCCGATATGTACAACCTATTTACACCAGGCATCAATATGCACCCTGGATGTTCAGACATCCGTTTGTGTTTAACTGCATACAGGGTAGATGTAAATGAACATTTTGCAGCAGCGGCCCGCCAAAATTATTGCCACAGCATCGTCAGAAATTTATGAAATGTCATGAAGTCACAATAACACCACGTTATTTTTTTCAGGTCAAGGTCGATTTTTCAGGGCTTTCACACCGCAAATAAAGACATCAACCAATCACATTGATTTTTTTACTTTCAGAGGAAATGCTTTCAGGTAGATACTAATGGCACTATATATTTATACAAGTGTTAGAGCTGCAACGATTAATCAAAAATTAGAGCCATCATTTAAAGGGAAAAAAAGTCAAAATGCTCTGAAATGTGAATATTTTCTGGTTTCTTTCCTCCTCTTCAGTAAACTGAACATATTTGAGTTGTGGAAAGTATATCAGCCCTACCTGCAGAACTCTGCTGTGCACAATGGTGCCGATGGAGCCGGCACAGAGCCTGGGACCAAGCCCGTTGAAGAGACCTGCTTTTCCATCAATCTTGATGATGTGTTTTGCTGAAACATTCGAAAAAAAAAAAAAACACAACAAGTTAGAAAAGGCCATTTAATAACAGTATCATGACCAGTAGATGCCTTATGAAACCACAGTCGTGTCATTTCAAACATACACTCACTGTGATCCCTGATCTCAATGGGACAATTTGTCACAGTAGGTCGTAAAGAGAGATGTACATACAAATAAACTTGTGGGCTGGTTTATCAGTTCATTTCTGCTTTTAACTCTACCATCAACATATTTTAAAGTGACCAGAAATAACCAGACTTGCAAACACTCACCGGCCACTTTATTAGGTGCACCTGTCCAACTGCTCTTTAACGCAAATTTCTAATCAGCCAATCACATGGCAGCAGCTCAATGCATTCAGACACGGTGAAGATGATGTGCTGCAGTTCAAAGCAGCATCAGAACGGGGAAGAAAGGTGATTGAAGTGACTTTGAACGTGGCATGGTTGTTGGTGCCAGACCAACAGCTAGGGTGATGCCAGCTAGGGTTTACAGAGAATGGTCCCAAAAAGAGAAAAGATCCAGTGAGCGGCAGTTCTGTGGGCACAAACGCCTTGTTTTAGGCAGAGGTCAGAGGAGAATGGCCAGACTGGTTGGAGCTGATAGAAAGGCAACAGTAACTCAAATATCCACTGGTTCTAACAGAGGAATGCAGGAGAGCATCTGTGAACACACAACACCACCTACTTTCTACAGAGAGGGAACAGCAGCAGAAGACCACACTGACACTTATTAAGCACCAGGTGCACCTGATAAAGTGGCCGGTGAGTGTATATATAAAAATAAACCTGATCACATTATGTCTGATTTTTCAAAAAGTTGCTTCAGTTTTACTTGACCATTTCATGCATGCAGTCACTCTTCATTTTCAAATGTGTTTTCTCAACCTTCCACTTTCAGGTCATTGTAGTACACATTCAGAATCAACTTGCAGAGCCTTAAAACATAGCTAATGCATCATAATGAAACACAGACTGGTTTTACCTAAACAAACATATTTGAACAAATGCTACCACGCAGGCTCCCCTAAGGAAGACTGACTTTTAAGGGGGACCAGGTTTTGTCAAGATAGTGACAAGGCGCTCCTCTGTGTTTTGCTTTCTAACTAGCTACCTGGCTTGATAGCTAGCTTGCTAATTCGGCTTTAATGCTACATTGTCACTAATCCTGCAATAGCAATTTGCTTTCCTATGCTGTGACAAGAGTGTGTGGATGAAGCATTAAAATGATAGTATGTATTTAGTGGCTAACAGAGTCCAAAGCAGTGACGACTCCACATAAAACGCAGCGGGGCATCAGCTTGACATTAAAGTAAATCACTTCCAGCAGACTTCAGAGAACAGCGAGGGCAAATCCGCATCACTGATCTATTTCAACAGAATTTTCTCTGGTTTAGCTCTGCTTAAAACACAATAACACTGAATCCGTCAGCCACCCTCAATTTTATCGTCAGCTGTTCAATTGAGTTTTAGTTTAGATAACAGGCATTTAAATGTCCCTGCTGTTATTAAGACATGTGAACTAAACAGACACACGTCTCGTTCATGGAGTCACAATGGTGCACCGCTGCAGACTGAATATAAGGAGAGCGGCATCACATCCTGTAGTTCTTTCTTGCCTCAAACTACATCACTGTCACATCAAATAACAGTGCTGGATGGAGAAAGAACAACATTTGTTGCAGCTGTGAATACAGCTTTCTCAGTCAATATAGCATGCAAAGAGGACTGTTTTGCTTCAATCGACTACATTTAACATCAACAGTAGACTGCTGGCAAATAGTCTGGCTGCAACTACTATCATTCTGGTGTAGGGGAAAAACGCTTTGGTGTGCTTGTATTTCTTTGAACCAATCACTGTCCTCTTGGTCGGCTCCAGATACAGCGACAGTGCCCTTGCAAAATATAAAGGGGAAGGGGAGGAGAATGCGGGCTAATATATACTCACTGGCCACTTTATAAGGTGCACCTGTCCAACTGCTCGATAACGCAAATTTCGAATCAGCCAATCACATGGTAGCAAGTCAAAGCATTCAGACATGTAGACATGGTGAAGAGGATGTGCTGCAGTTCAAAGCAGCATCAGAACGGGGAAGAAAGGTGATTGAAGTGACTTTGAACGTGGCATGGTTGTTGGTGCCAGACAGGCTGCTCTGAGTATTTCACAAACTGCTGATCTACTGGGATTTTCACACCCAACCATCTCTAGGGTTTACAGAGAATGGTCCCAAACAGAGAAAAGATCCAGTGGGCAGCGGTTCTGTGGGCACAAATGCCTTGTTTGAGCCAGAGGTCAGAGGAGAATGGCCAGACTGGTTGGAGCTGATAGAAAGGCAACAGGGACTCAAATATCCACTCTGGTGCCACTCCTGTCAGCTAAGAAATGGAAACTGAGGCTACAATTAGCTCAGGATCACCAAAATTGGACTATAGAAGATTGGAAAACATTGCCTGGTCTGATGAGTCTCGATTTCTGCTGCGACATTCGGATGGTATTTGGCGCCAACAACATGGAAGCATGGATCCATCCTGCCTCGTATCAGTGGTTCAGGCTGGTGGTGGTGTAATTGTGTGGGGGATATTTTCTTGGCACACTTTGTGTACCAGTTGAGCATTGTGTAAACACCACAGCCTACCTAAGTATTGTTGCTGACCATGTCCATCCCTTAATGAACGCAGTGTACCCATCCTCTGATGCTACTTCCAGCAGGATAACGCGCCATGCTATAAAGCGTGAATCATCTCAGACTGGTTTCTTGAACATGACAGTGAGTTCACTGCACTCAAATGGCCTCCAAATTCACCAGATCTCAATCCTATAGAGCACCTTTGGGATGTGGTGGAACGAGAAATTGGCATCATGGATGTGCAGCCGACAAATCTGCAGCAGCTGCGTGATGCTATCATGTCAATATGGACCAAACTCTCTGAGGAATGTTTCCAGTACCTTGTTGAATCTAAGCCAAGAAGGCAGAAGGGGGTCCAACCTGGTACTAGCAAGGTGTACCTAATAAAGTGGCCGGTGAGTGTAGGTGGCCAATGGCAGGGTAACACCAACAGTCTACGTCTGGAGAATTTTGCTCGGAGATTACCCTGACGGCTCCCTGGTACAAATCAGACAAATTCAAGGGACTGCAAGAGAGTGGTTTATGAACAAACTAAGAACTGGGTCAGTTTACGCAGGGAAATCATGTCCACGCAGGCAGCGCCCCTCACACAAACCAAGCACTAAAGTGAGAGCGCTGCTTGCGTGAAAGAGAAACTCCAGACTACATCTGGACATGATTTTACTGACACGTGTGAAAATGGCTTCAGACTATCATCAACACCGACTGGACATCCACATAAAAGGTGGCAACATGTCCCCTCTGAATACCAATAGAGCCAGATACATCAGATACAGTTTTCGGCTGTACTCCTGGCTGGAGTACAGCCCCGAAACTGTCAAGTAAGAAAAGGTAAGAGGACATCCTTTACCTACAACTAACTTGTCTGACAAGAAGAAACTCTAACTTTCAAAATGGATAAAGAAGACATTAGGAATACAATCGATCTACCAGAGACATTAAACATTATAGATCCCATGTCTCAACAGGGCTGAATGAGGAGTCAGACTTACCATAAGCAAATAGTCCAGGCAGCTGGTAGACTTGTCTGCCAAAAAGGTTCCTGCCCAGCGAGGGAGGGAGCGGCTCATGTCCTACCTAATAACAGACAATGAAAAGTGATGAGCAACATGCCCTGTAACTGACTGCACTTTCATGGCTCAGCGCCACAAACTGGCTCTCTCACTGGGTTTCTTTTTGTCACATTTAATCAACTTGTTCCTATTTTTGTCTCAGTGTGTTGTTCACTTTGCGCTAACGTCGCTCATTGTGACTTTAAAACAACTTTAACCGTGATGCTACACTAAGTTGTCTTACTGATTAACGTTGACATTTAGCCTAGTTAGCAACCGCTAGTGTTAGCTTACAAGCTGTTTTAGTGGGCCAAAGGACACCGGGCAGTAAAAGACACACGTCAGTGAATGACACTGGGATAACGTGCTCGCAATACAGTCATTAATGCTCCAACTGCGTTATTCAAGATAGTTTACGACCTTGAGCCGATAGTAAATGTGAAACTAACAGGACACATAACCAAATGTTAGCTCGCATCTGACCTTTTACCGTTAAACAGGTCAACAAAGTGTATGGCTCACTCAGGACATAGAAATGTGTGTGTGTGTGTGTGTGTGTGTGTGTGTGTGTGTGTGTTAAATTATTCTAATATGCAGCAACACAGAGGGTGTAATGTTTGAGTTTGCAGAGCTAACTGACGCTAGCTGTTATCTGTAGCATTTGGTTAAACGTGTCGCAAACTAATGGCTTACTATAAAACATAACCTTTGTACCGGGAATATAGGAGTCCTCGCACATTATGCATACAGAACATTAGCTACACATCAAACCAGTATGGACTTTAAGAACCGGTCCACACAGCTCACTTCCGCCCACTGCACAGTATTTTGGCAACAGAAGGTCATAGGGACAACAGACGGACCGTTAACGTAGCTGATGTTATTATCGGAACATTTGCTGCCATGTTTATGAGATATGCTGAATGACAGTGATTCACCAAAGGGCTTAAGTCGTGTTCGACACTGAACGCGTCCTTACTGACAAGCGAGACAACATTAAACTGCGCTATTTTCAATGGAGTTTGACAGTTTGCTCCTCGGGCTACTGGGCTAGTTGAGAAATGCAGTATTTACAAGTGTTAACAGTCACCAAAGCCGCTGCTGCACCGCTAACACCTCCGCGGCGTCTGCGCCAACACCGCCCCTCTTACCTGGATCAGGACTTTAATGTACATCAGAGGGTGGGAGAGGACGGTGAGCCCTGATCCCAGCAACACTTGACCACACGTGTCCGCCATTTTTGGAGAGACAGGGAAGCTAGGAAGTCCTCCTCTTTCGTCTTGCGTCACAGGAGGCGATGGCGCCCATATTTTATGTCATAATGGTGCCGCCATCTAGTGTTTCTCCCTCGCCATTTCTCCTTTCCTCTTAAATACCATACTACCCAGTACATAGACTACTATGAGGCGAGTTTTCCTTTAATTTTCTCCAAAACTACATGGCCCTTTAAAATAACTGAAGTACATCCATAGGCTGTCTCCTTCTGGGTAGTGATGGGCAAATGAGTCTTCATTTAGCTTTAGGAGCCATTTTTTTTATTTAGTCCACTAAATGGCGCTCTTTGTTCAAATGGAGTTGAACGTACTCTGAATTACCATTTATTGAGTCTTTTTCTGTAAACAAAGCTCCATCTCGTGGTCTCAACATATAGAATTAATGGGTCATGCAGGTCCCCAGGACAGGCACGCTCATAGTTCGCCAGCATGGGCCTTGGGCCAGGCGCAGTACTGCAGCACTCCCCTGTTTAAGTAGCGGTCCTGTGCCTGGAAGCATATTAGCCCATTCCCTCCGATTCACTCCCATACATGTGGGGAAGAGGAGATCTCCACCAAGAAAATTTAAAAATATATATATTCATAATTTTAGACCCTACCAAAATTGAGTTATGGGCAGGAGAAGGAGAGTGCGTGGCTTAAAAGAGCTGTAATGAAACACATCCAGAAGCTTAGATTCAGTCCATGCAAAGGTCCAGCGCAAGGCTCTGGCAGAGACACAACTCTGCTGCTCACACTTTTAAAACATTGCGTCCGATGTTTTTTTCTATAGATTATGTAGCAAACAAAGTAAATGGTACTAAATTGCCCGTTTCTTGCATAGTGTTTTCAAAAACATAATTTAGTTACTGTTTAGCTGTAAAAATGAGAAGGTTTGTCTGAGATTTAAGTTCACCATTATAATGCAAATGTTTGAGTCCATAGTGAGACTACCCTTCGAACCCTGTATCTGCATGAGATGGCACAAAATCTCCAAAGTAGCCCACATTCATTTCAGATCAATTTTATTTATAGTGTCGTAACATACCAAGAGACTCAAAACACTTTAAACAAGAGAGGAGCTTGGTAGCTGAAGGCTCTTAGACTTAGACTTCTCTTCATTGATCCCTTTACAATGACTCCCGCAAGGAAATTGAATTTCCAGCTGTTTACAAAAACACAAGGGAGGTATAAAAAATACAGTAGTGGATAACCAATAAACTCTTGGCTAAATAAATACAGAAAGTATAAAAAAAAACAATATCTCTCTCATTCTCATCTTCAACCGCTTATCCGGGGTCGGGTCGCGACAATATATAATATATAATATATATGAAGTAGATGAGATGTAAGAATACAGGTAAAATAAAATTGTAATTGCAACTCCTCAATTGTAAAATTGAGATGTTGTAGAGGATGATGGCCTGAGGGACAAAGGAGTTCTTAAGCCTGTTGGTCCTACACCTGGGCAGGAGCAGCCTTCCTCTGAATAGGCTCCTCTGGTTGCTGATGACGGTGTGCAGGTGTGTAAAGGGAAGAAGGCGAAAAGGCTGCAGAGAGAGTGGGGGTGGGGGCGGGGCAAGGGTAGCCTTCTTCTTGTCGAGGACAGCCTTAACTTCCCGCGTTACCCATGATTTGTTATTATTATGGCAAATGAGGCTAGATGGCACTCTTTGTTCAAAAAGAGTTGAACATACTCTGAATTACCATTCACTGAGTCTTTTTCTTTAAACAAAGCTCTATCTTGTGGTCTCAACATATAGAACTAATGGTTCATGCAGGTCCCCAGGACAGGCGCTCTCATCGTATGCCAAGGGATCAAGGGTAGCCTTCTTCTTGTTGAGGACAGCCTTAACTTCCCGTGTTACCCATGGCTTGTTATTAGGGTATACAGTGGCTGTAGGATAACCAGGTTGTGATCAGACTTCCCCAGTGAGGGGAGGGGAGTCGCTATGCATCCTCACATTAGCATACAGGAGATCAATTGTCCTGTTGTTTCTGGTGGGACAGTCTACAACCTGGTGAAAAACAGCCAAAGTAGAGTCCAAAGTTGCATGATTAAAGTCCCCAGAGATGATCATAAATGCCTCAGGATGCTGTGTCTGCAGCCTTGCAGTGACTACTGAGTGGGTCTTGTCACAGGCAGTGGCTGCTGTTGGTTTAGTCAATTGGAGACTCTTAACAGACTTATTGGAGCAGCCTGATAATAAGGAGTTGCAATAGTCCAGCCTAGAAGTAACAAATACACAGACTTGTTTTTCTGCATCTTTCTGAGACACAATGTTCCTATAAGCAGTTGGAAAAAAAGGCAGTCCTTGTCACTAGTTTAATGTCGATATCCTGATCAACGATAACACCCAGATTCCATACTGTGGTGCTGGAGGACAACACAACACCATCTAGAGTAATATCTTTTTCTCTCTCTTCTCTTGTAAAACATACTGCAAGTATTGCAAGAAAAGAGAACAAGAATAATAAAAACAATAATCTTCAGTGCCTTGTCTCTATAGGTCAAGAGTTAACCACTGATCAGATTCACAATTTAAAGAAAATATATAATGCAACGTTTGAAGATAATCTTGGACCTTAGGGGAAGATGAGGTGAGTCAATCCTGGCTCCAATCCCTGTGTGTTTTTACGCAGCCATAGACTGTTTCTGTCTTCATTTAATTGCCAGAAAAACAACAGTCTGCTACTGTTTAGTCATCAGCATTATTTAATTCAAAAGAACGCACATTTGTTGTCGTTTATTATAGTGAAATGTGAAAGTAAAAGTGAAACTACAATTCTAAATGTACCATCAGATATTGTCAAAAAAAGATCCAAACTAAACACATTTATGTTCAAACAACAAATACTTTTAATAAGATGCCCTTATCAGAAATCAGAAATCACATTTCTCAGTAACCCTCTGCCTGACACGTGTGACCGCACAGCACCAACTTACACCTGCCCTGCACCTTCTGCTGTCAGGCGCTCACTGCCCAGGATCAGAGAGTTTATTATTTTCGCATGTTCACGATGCAATTAAAAATAATAAAAAGTCCAAGAATGTACTTGGAAAACATACCTGCATTTTCTATTTTGTCCCGGGCATGGAGTAGACAGACGGCAGGCCTGCTTAGAGAAAAAAGAAAGGTTAGATATAGGTCTATAGTTGGCTAGTACCTCTGGATCAAGACTGGACTTTTTCAGATGTTTCGCGATACTTATATTAATTCATGGGTTTGTGAGATATTCAAATGCTAAAAGAGGATATTTTTCTTGGAAGATTAAAAAAGGCGGAGTTTGCATGTTCTCCCTGTACCTGCGTGGGTTTTCTCTGGGTTCTCCGGTTTCCTCCCACAGTCCAAAGACGTGCAGGTGTTCGGTTCATTGATGACTCTAAATCACCCGTAGGTGTGAATGGTTGTCTGTCTCTGTTTGTCTCTATGTGCCCTGTGATAGACTGGCGTCCTGTCCAGGGTGGACCTGCCTCACGCCCTATGTCCACTAGGATCGGCTCCAGCCCCCCCTCGCGGTTAAAGACGGATGGATGGATTAAAAAAGGCTTGTGTGGTTTTCCAAATATTTAATGTCATTTTTGTCCATTCACCCTTCTTGGATCTTTAACGGCAGACCTGAGAAAGGTATTACCTTAAAGTCTTCAGGGACACTGATAAGTACTTCCTACATGTATTATAATTTGTCTATCCAGAATATATTTGATTTTTGATTGTGAGGTCCCTTCTGTAGGGGAATTCATTCAGGGGATCTGTTATTTATGATCACTTAAGAATATCTTCCCATCAGATTCCGCCCGGAAACCTCAACGATTTCTTTAAAAGTTGGATGAATTGCAGTTTCCAGCTCAACCTGGTGGGTAATCCAGCCTTGTTATCCGCTGTGCCCTTTTTTTGACCTGTTCGAATTTAACAGGTATACAGTGTATGTCACTCCATTTTTTATTAGTTCAGTGTGGTTCATGTGATTATTTTGGCTGTGATTAAGAAGAACACTGTTGGAGACTCCATCCAAGTGCAAGCTCCTCTAAGTTCCTTTAAAGGTTTAGTCAATAACTTTTTAACCATTACACCTGGCATCATACCATAAAGCAAACAGCTGCTTGATATAAATATACTGATTGACTGAATATGCACCTTTGAGAAAACAAAAGAATGAAAAGAGAGCACTGTGTTTGAGTCAAAGGAACTTTATAGCATGACCATTAACTGTTGTGCTGATGAGTTCACGTCTGCAGCTTCTGTTGTCCGGTGAGCTCGAGGAGACGGTCTTCCCTCTGATCCGTCCATCAGCACATCTGAACAGGCTTCCTCTGTAACAGTGAACATTACAGAGGTGGATTAGGTCCAAACTGAGTGCTGAATACAGACAGTGTGTACATATATATTCATAATGGTCTCATGCTGCCACTCACAGCAGCCGTAGAGAGTGTTGAGCCTGGCGATGTCATTGCGACTCATCTCCTTAGCGCTGCCGAAGGACACGTTGGCGTTAGGGATGGGGACCATGGTGGGCTGGTTGTTCTTGGAGAAGGCGTACCTGCAAGAGGACACAGAGCAGTCAGACGGAACCACAGCACATCCTGCACACACATGTTCAAAGACACACAGTCCGCAGGGCTGAAGTGAAGCCAGGTGTTCTCACTTGTGGTACTGCATGACAGAGTTGTAATCGTAGGGAGTGCCCTGGTTGAGGGTGGCAATCTTCCTGAAGTTGTGCTCCATTCCTGAAAAGACATGAAACAAGAATAAAGTGACATTTGTCTGGTTTGAAATCACTTTGACTGTGAACAGAAAGGAGTCCAGTAGCTGGACAAAGATCCCAATAAGCAGCAGAGCTCCTTGTTTTGGTCCTGATGGTTTTATATCCAGAAAACTGCATTCACACGATGAGCTCCTGTTTCATGGAGGATCAGCCATTTGCTCCAGTGCGGTGTTCCCCTGGCAGTGTGACGTTCAGGCTCTTTTTGTCCACTAGGAGACCCCAGGGGCCCACTGAATACTTACATTCAGTGATGGGCAAATGAGGCTCCATTAAACTACAGCAAATTAACATGAATATTTTCAAAGACCACTAGATGATGCTCCTTGTTCATTAAAGGGTTGAAAGTCCACTGAATTACCATTCATTGAGCCTTTTTCTTGAAACCAAGAGCTCCATCGAGTGGACTCAACAAATACAACTAATGGTTCATGAAACCTCTTTTGCTCCTCAGCAGTTTTCAGTGTTTTTGTTCAGAAGGTTTATCATGAAATTTTAAACATTAGAAAACAATACTCAGTGTCTCTTATGTGAACCGGTCTGCAGTTGACTCGGTCTCCTCTCTAATGTGCCATTGTGAGTTATAAAGAGCTCAATTACCAGACTGAACATTTTGCAGCATGACTCTGATGTGGTTGTCCCTGTCAGAGCGGGTCTGTTCATGGTTGAAGCCCAGAGCGTGGAGCAGCTCATGCTGGACGGTGCCGTGGTAAAGACATCCACGGCGGGCCAGAGACACCACCTGCTTACCACCACGACGGCCAACGTAGGACCAGCAGCTGGAAAGGATCAGAGGTGAGTTGAAGAACAGTGAATTGTGAGAATAGCTGTCCACTCAAACTGCTCAACAACTTCACTTTCTTACCCGCTCTGGGACTCGATGCTCAGCCAGTCGCGGTCGCTGCTTCTGCTGGGCCTGAAGCGGATGCAGGAGAAGGAGGAGAAGGATTCCAGTCCACGGGTGATGATGGCCTTCTCACGGGAGGCTGGCAGGACGGCAGCACACAACATTTAGTTTTTAACCATCACACAGCACAAGATAAACACGGCGCCACGGTGGCCCCGATGTTTGACAGCTTTTCTATTCTAGAAATTGAGTTTGAAAAAGACAATCATTCCTTTGGATTGGAGCCCTAAAAGTGTTTAGTGAGTCCAGTTTAAATAAGAGGAGCTTCTGATGTTTTGTTGCTGCCAAGGAAAAAAAGAATCTAACTTTAAAGCAAGGAACCTCTGTCTGTCTTTCTGTGAGTCCTTTGGATATCTCCAGAACCGTTCATCTGATCTACTTCACACTTGTGTGTTGCTGGAGACCAAAGAGCATGCAGTGTTGAGTTGCTAGGGGGGACCCCAAAAAGTTGACTATTAGACTGCCAGTCTCACAGTCGAATTGTCACAAAATTTGGTTCTGAAACAAAGGATTATTCCATTCAGGCTCTGGATGTTCTGAATGTCTAATACATAAAGATGCTTGGTTTCTCCCAATAAAACATGATAAATAGCTTTTTTGGGAATAAATATAAGCCAATTAATAAATACTGTTGCTAAAAAAGGGAAATGTCTTTTAATCTATCTCCTAAGTGAGCAGGAATAACCCTCTCCTCCTCTCAGAATAATTTGTTCTATCCAGGATCCAGCATCGTCAGAGCGCATCTTGTCTGGGCTTTAAATCTATCTGTGCGTAAGAAATACAACAGTCTGCTCCTGTTTCATCATCAGCATCATTTACTCTGAATATTTTTCCAGTTGTTGTTTTTCATTATAGACGTTAATCCGACAAAGTCTGGACTCACGCGCCCCCGTCGCTGTCTGCTTCATGTCTATGGCTCACCACCCATCAGAGGGTTTTTCATGAGCAAAAAAGAAAAATACTATATCCTATAGGCAAGAGACGACAAATCAGATTGGACTATGAACATTTTGGGGACACCCCTACAACAAACTTAACCTTTTTGGCCTGTAGCCTTTAAACTGTACCTTTCAGAAACAACATTTTTTCCTGGATTCTGTGGGTCCATATGAATCTTTCCATAACATCCACACCCATTTGCGTTTTGCATTGTGTACAAGTCAGTTTTTTTTTGTTTTTTTTGCTACTCCTACATATCCTGAGCAATCGTCACCAAATGTGGTACAAAGCATCTCTGGGTCGAGCTGGAAAAAGTAACTCGGAACAGTTGCTTCTCTGGTACAGTCAATCTCCCTCTCAACAGGCAGCATTAACAGTGTATATGGACAGTGAATACTGTCTGCGTGAAACTTACAGAAGTGATTGTTGATGTAATAAGGAATGTAGACCTTCCCGTCAGTGAACTTGCCCCACTTGCAGCCTCGGCTGGTGCAGGGGTCGGCGTTTTTCTCGGCCTCGGTGTCAACGGCGATGTCTCCTCCGGTCAGGATGGGATCATCAGCAGAACGAACTGAAACACGTCACACAGCAAGTGAAAAAGCTGCTGAAGAGTCTCTGGTAGAAGAAGAAAATGGAGAGTGCAGCAGCTCACACTCACTCAGATTACTGTTGGCTCTCTCCAGAAGTTCAGAGACAGAAAGCTCTGAGTCCTCCTCTGCAAAGTCCTCTGCAGTGACGTCAACAACAACAACAAGGAGACATTTGACTTTGTAGAAAACACACTAGGAGCAACACAATCAGTCTGATCATTAGAATAGATTACACACCTGCCTGCAGGTTCAGCGTGGGATGAGAGGAGAAGAGAGAAACACATTAGAAAGAGATAGAATCACCAAAGTTAACAGAATATTTTTCAACAAAATGCTGTCTTAAAGTGGCATGTTCATTTTAAAACTGTTAGAAGAACAAAGAGATTATGCAAAAATCTTTTTTTTACCAAAAGAAAGCAACAGATTTAGTATTAAGAGTATAGTGCAAATTCTGCTGTAAGAAAACAGATATGGGTGGACACAAATATAAATATATATGTCTATATAAATATATATGCGTATATATATAAATATATATGCATTTATGTATATATATAAATATATATATATATATATATAAATGTATTAATAGCCTTTTTGTTTGACAAATTAAAAAGTAGATTAAAATATTGCTCAAAATTTTCTTCAGGAAATCAACTACAATGTTTTTTATTGCTAAACCTACATTCATGAATAATTTTTAAAAAGCCCAAATCATTGTCATCGTCTCTCTTATATAACATAACATTTTCCCATAATTATGTTTACAGATATATCTGTGAAGTACCTTGCCAGAATTCCTTTGTGTTTCAAAACAGATGTAAAACTGCAATTCATTTCAAAATTCTGGTTTAATATAATGATTAGCCCTGTAACATTTTTTACTCAACTCTTTAACCTCCTTAAAAAAGAAATCAAACCTCATTCATGATTAGATATTCATGAGGTAGCACACACGTCTAACATCGATACTGTGACATTGTGGGTCCGGTGACCATGCTACCTCATTGTCGGCCCAACAGCAGGCGGACAGTAGCAGCAGAGCCAGAGCGGAGAACCTGAAAACAGACATGCGAGCCATCCCAGCAGACCTGCAGGACACACACAGGAATCAGCTCTCAGAGGAAAGATACAACGTTTGAGTCTTAAAACACACAGCTGCTCTCAAAGAGCACACGTTGCATTCTGCAGACGTCAGACTCACTTTGGATCCTCTGTGTGGACTTGTGCAGTTGAGCGTTCACTCAGGGTTTTTATACACGATCAACTGTGTCGGTGAGCCCAAATAGGGATTATCTGGGGACTGAGAAAGCCAATGAATCAGCTAAACTCCCAGGCTTATCAGTCACATATGCATTTGACACTATAAGGGTGGGAAGTGGACATTTGACACACACAATGATATCTCTGATATGAGAATTTTCCAAGAACTATAGAAGGGATGAGGGTGCAATGTTTCCCAAAGCATCAAAGAGTGGTAGTGGCTGAATGAAATAACTGCCCATCTGAAGTGGGTTAGGATGAAACTTAAGGCAAGTAAGTGTAGTTGGGGTGAAAAGGGTAGAACAATATAACTTATTTATCAATTTATATATATATTTAAAAGGGGTAATACCCCTAACCTATTCAGGTTTTATGTGAGATAAGTAAAATGGTAGTATATTTACCTAATGGAACAATTGGAGCAGCATGATATTGTAACATTCCCAGAATGCAACATGTTTTGCTGGCTGTAGATCGCCTTAAGGTATATTGGACACATCTGGACTCTGTATGGATTAAATATTGATAATAGAGGCCTTAATACCAAAGGCCTGTATTTGTGGCACTACAGTATTTACCTGCCAGATGTTATAAAACACATGTGTCATAGGATCTTTGTCTGTGGGGCATAGATACAAAACAAGAATACGTGGTTCACAGAAGTCTTCTTCAGACACAAGGTGTCACTGCAAACATTGGCAGGTGGTCAAAATGTATTTGCTCAAGAACAAAATACAACGATTCAGTGCATAACAAAATCCCACTCTGCAGTATAGTTACAACTTTATAACAGCTTTAAGATGTAGCTACACATGCTAGCAGCTATGTCTGGGAACATCAAAATCCCATATTTAATTCAAAATAGACAACATATCAAACATTGAAACTGAGAATTTTCATTGTTTTCTTGAAAGTTATTTCCTCATTTAGAATTTGAATGGCATCAACATGTTTCAAATCAGTTTGGACAGGGTGATGTTCAATTCAATTCAATTCAATTTTATTTATAGTGTCAAATCATAACAAAAGTTATCTCAGGACACTTTACAGAGTAGGTAAAGACCACACTCAATGACTTATTTATGATTTACATAGACCCAACAATTCCTCTGTAGAGTACAGTGGCAACGAAAACCTTCCCTATAACAGGCAGGAACGTCAGACAGACCCAACTCTGTGGAGGACGGCCATCTGTCTTGACCGGTTGGGGAGGAAGAAAAGGAGAGAGAAAGAGAGAAAAGACACACAGATGGACAGAGAGAGACAGACAGACACACTTCCAGAGATGCAAGCAAAGCCTAACAGTAACTATAATATTTATAGTAATGTGAATATAACGTATATGTTAAGACAGTTAATACAACAGAATAGTAGAAACAAGCACAGCTAAGGTGACAGAATATGAAAATGATAATAATTATGGTGGCAAACATGATCAATGATGAGTAGTGGCAATAGCAGCTACGATACAGCTACAAATTTTATAGTTTATTAAACTAGTGATAGTATATATGAGTAACAGTGACAATAGCAGCAGGAAGCGTCATGTAGGACCATGGCAGCAGGCACCACCACGATCAGCAGAGACCTGCGAGACGACAAAGCACAAACAGCTCCGGGGAAGAAGCTGAATCAGTAACATGCATTGATGGGACATGAATGATTCAGACAGAGAGGAGAGAAGCTCAGAGTATCAGGAAAAGTATTATCCCCCGGCAGACTAGGCCTATAGCAGCATAATTAAGCAGAATAAAGTCTCATCGTAAGCCCTAGCTGTAAGCTTTATCAAAAAGGAAAGTTTTAAGTTTACTCTTAAATATGGGGACAGTGTCTGCCTCCCGAATAACATTTGGGAATTTGTTCCACAGGAGAGGAGCTTGGTAGCTGAAGGCTCTGCCTCCCATTCTACTTTTGGAGACTCTGGGAACGACGAGTAGCCCTGCATTCTCAGAGCGCAGAGATCTAGTTGGGTGATACGGTACTATGAGCTCTTTAAGATACGACGGAGCCTGACCAATAACAGCTTTGTACGTAAGGAGAAGGATTTTAAATTCTATTCTAGATTTTACAGGTAGCCAGTGCAGAGAAGCTAATACAGGAGAAATATGTTCTCTTCTATTTGTTTTAGTTAGTACACGAGCTGCAGCATTTTGGACCAACTGGAGACTCTTAACAGACTTATTGGAGCAGCCTGATAATAAGGAATTGCAATAGTCCAGCCTAGAAGTAACAAATGCATGAACAAGTTTCTCTGCATCTTTCTGAGACACAATGTTCCTAATTTTTGCAATATTACGCAGGTGAAAATATGCAGTCCTTGTTGTTAGTTTTATGTGAGAATCGAAGGACATATCCTGATCAAAAATAACACCCAGATTCCTTACTGTGGTGCTGGAGGACAACACAACATCATCCAGAGTAACAATGTCTTTAGCTATTGAATTTCGGAGGCCTTTGGGGCCGAGTACAATAAATTCAGTTTTGTCTGAGTTTAACATCAGGAAATTGCAGGTCATCCAGCTTTTTATTTCCTTAATGCACATTTGAAGTTTATCTAACTGATGGGTTTCTTCTGGTTTGATCGACAAATATAATTGTGTATCATCAGCATAACAATGAAAGTTAATGGAGTGCTTCCTTATAATATTTCCTAAGGGAAGCATATATAAGGTGAAAAGAATCAGTCCAAGGACAGAACCCTGTGGGACTCCGTGACTAACTTTAGTGTGCATGGAGGATTTGTCATTAACATGTACAAACTGAGATCTATCTGATAAATATGACTTAAACCAGCTCAGTGCGGTTCCTTTAATGCCGATCAGATGCTCTAGTCTGTGTAGCAGGATGTGATGGTCAATAGTGTCGAAGGCAGCACTAAGATCTAGTAAAACAAGTACAGAGACAAGTCTGACAAGTTTACCACTCTGTTTGACCACCTCTTCTTTTAACAGCACTGCAAGAGTTTGGGAACTGAGGAGACCAGTGTCTGTTGTTTTCAAAGTGGAATGTTTTCCCATTCTTGCTTGATTTTGGATTTATGCTGCTTAACACTTCATGGTCTCCTTTGTCGTATACAAAATGATCATTTCCAATGGGTGACAGGTTTGGACTGCAGGCCGGTCCTTTTAGCACCCTGCCTTTTTTACTACGGAGCCATGCTGTTGAAATACGTTCAGAATGTGGTTTGGTATTGTCCTGCTGAATTAAGCAAGGCCACACAGAAAGGCAAAAAACGCAGTGTCACAAAGCTGAAAGCAATACAGCTAATCAACAGTTAAGAGGAAGTATGGAGGAATTGAGGGTAGTAATGAATGTATTTTACACTTCTAAATAGCTTTATCTTTCACATACTCAGAATTGGTTATTTGGTGTTGATTCTATAAGAAATACTAGATAAGACTGAAAATGTCAAACAGCTGTCGATTCCCTGCTCTTTTTACTTTGAAATTGTAACGACTAATTTTGTCCTTTTACACACTTCTTACATCAATCAATCCATCTTCTGATTTCTCTTCCTGTTTACATCTGATGCCGTAGAAAACATACAATGCATTTTCCTCAGTTGCTCTTACATCAGTCGAGCTGTCACAAGACAAAGCCACATTATTTAGAAATGTCTTGGTCTCATTGTCAGTCTGTTGCAGCCGACTGGATTGCATAAACTCAGCAGCACCGTAGAACTCATGCACTGCCTACAGAGGATCATTTTAAAAAAATGTACTGTCATAATAAAATATTATAGTGACACAATTCTGTTTTCTGATCTTATTTATTTTGATTCCTTTTATATGATTTTTTATTTTGATATATTATAGTAAACTTTAGCTATATCTAGTGGGCTCAGAAATTACAACAATGGTGGTTCATGAGGCTCCATGAAGCCTAAAACAAACCGGCGACATTTTATATTTTGATATATTAAAGTAAAGTTCAATGAGTGAAGTCAATGAGCAATCCTGTTGTATAATCATGATCTCAATATTGACCAAATGCTCTGATTTCAGATTTCTTTTCATCATATTCTATATAGTTATATTACATGCCTATATGAATGCAGACTAAGTACCTTTATTTAATCATATCATCAGTCTGGTGTACTGTTAATATGGACTTGCTTATCTTATCTCTGCTTAATCCAATCTTGTTTTACATTCGCATTTGAAGACGATTGTGAGCAAACTACTACTACTTATTACATTGGAGATTGTAATTAGGGCAGTGTCCGACTGTTTGTGTTTTTATAACCCTAAGCATTTATCCAATGCATATTGTTCCTGTTTTGGCAAGACTTTGCAAGACTGTCTTTAAACCAAACACATATTGTAACTGTGCCCGCAAATTAGGGAAGTCACATAAACACAAAAACGGCTTTTGTAACTCTACACCTCTGGTTTTAACCACAGAGAGGAGTTGTGTAAATTCCAGGCACTATCCTCTACCTGGCAACCAAAAAAAAGTTGCATGAATGGCTTATAATTGATCACGTAAGTATCAGTAAGCATTGCAAAAAAAAAGGAGAAGAATAAAAGCCAGACTGGGCCTCCCTTTCACACAGTGAAGAAGTGAGGAAGTGAGGATCAGCATAATTTAAACCTTTAAAATGCACAGTGAAATTTAGCAGACAACTCAATTTAGGGTACAGTGCCGGCACGAACCTGAAGCCAGAGGGGTTTGATCTCTGCTGAGCCGAGTGACAGGCACTGGATAACCAACCCTCACCGGCTGACTGACAGCAGAAATCTACTGAACCAAAATAGTCTTCATGTCAGCTCCATTGGAAGAAATCAACAGTGTTTTACTGATTCATTGTCTTTATTTTCACGCCCAGCAAAGCAAGTGAGGGGAAGCCTGTGACACAGACTGAACTGATCATTCAATGTTGATACAGTTATTGTGTTCAAAACACATATACAGTGGGGATGGGGGATTTGGGTTGATATATTTGATAAAATGCAAATATATCTGTTCTGTGAGCTGAGTGAGTGGAGCTTCTAACCACGCTCTCTGTGTGAAGCAGAGGCTGTATGGTGACAGGTGGGGTCTGGGCATTGTTATTGAATTAGCACCACCGGCCGGGAGCTAGGCTAACAGAACACGCTACAAGATAAACAGGAGTGGGAGTCAGTGTTGAGAATTTTTTCTGGGAAGGGAACGGTAGTCATTCAAAAAAATTTCCTGTGTCTCTAGTGGAGACTACACCGACTGTGCGAGTCAAGTGCAGGCAGCGTTTCTGATCTATGATTGAAACTGATATTCAACACAGTACCATGCTCATAGACTGTAAAACACCGACCCTCATGGCCCGAGTCCTCCCGCTGCTCCAGATTAACATCTAGTGTATGTGTCAGAGATAGCAGGCTGTACTGCAAGTCCTGGTGCAAGTGCGGCTACTTAATTAGCATAACAAAGCTAACGTTAACACTATGTGTTCCTAAACCATCTGTTGTTCAGTTGATTGGAGAGCAAACCATCTTGTCACTTATGGAACCACCACCACACGAATGACCACAGTCCAGGTCGAGATGACGGAGTTAGCATGCTAATGCTAATCCTGACAACTAGCCTCTGGCCCTCACTTCTCCTCTAGTTGTCAGCTGTCACTCAAGAGACCAAGCCCCTAATTATTCATAAACTTTAACCTTCAATAAAATAAAAACTAGCCTGGTACAAAAAAAATCCAACCCCCTCAGTGTTGTCATGGAGATATGACTTAAACATACAGACTAGTTGGGTGGCCGGTGGTACAGCAGATAGTGCAGTCGCCCCATGTAAAGAGGCTGAAGGTCCTTGAGGCAGCGGCCACAGGTTCGAGTGTTTATATGTAAACATGCCTTAAACAGGTTTTATAATGCTGTGAAAACAGCCTGTTAAACATGGGGGTCAATGAGAAACTGCTCTATTGTGCAAACTGCTCCTCGTGGACACTCGGAGAACTGCAGTTTTTGGCACTTCCTGATTGGATCAACCAGGAAGTCGCTGTGGTGGGGGCTTGGGAGATGACACATGCAGAGTATAAAAGACAGTTAAAAACATTTCCTCAGTCCTTCTTCTACTCACATAATGCTGTTGTTCGGCTTCACAGGCCAGAGCTTATAAATAACAGCTATATCTTCTATTGATGACTACCTAAAATGACCAAATATGAAACAATATTACAATAAAGTAATGCACTCAAACATAAATCACTGGGGCCTACTTTCCGAGTTTCTATTATCAGATTGAGCTATTCATCAACTTTATTTTTATACTGTGCATTTGATTACAGAACACAAAATCAACTTGAAACCTCATATTAAATATGTACCAGCAAAGCTGGCAAAGAGCATTGCAGTTTTGGGAAAAACACAATACGTTTTGAATCATAAAGCATTGAACACTGTATTGTTCACTTGTATTACTGTCTCTGAGTTATAGTGTAAAGGTCTGGGGCAATACCTGAGCCCCCTACAACCATTATTCACATTATGCACCAATATAAATGAAGCAGGAAACCATTTACTGCCTGGCAACATACAAAAACTGCTCTCCGACAGAGAGGGGGGAAGTTTCATTTTAAAAAAACAGTGTGTTCATATCACTCTGAAGTGTTTGCATTTCAATTCGTGAGTTGCATTTAATGATTGATTTTAATACAGCAAAGTTGAAAATTAAATCAATATAAGAAGATTTACAAAAATATATATTTTTGAGAGGTATAACGATGAAGTAGGAAGAGTGTGAGGTTAATTGTTTAAGCTATGTTTGGTGGATATTTGGGTTATCAGCACTGGGATCATTGTATGTTTGATAAATTCTATTTCATTTTAGTTATGTTACTGGTAAGATCCACAGATTGTTTCAGATAAGTAAAAACGTACGTACATACTCCTTTTTGGACTTCATATTTTATTTTGTGGTTTATTTACCGGAGGGTCGCCGGTTCGAGTCACTGTGTGGACCATGAATGGAGTGTGGACTGGTGGCTTGAGAGGTGCCAGTTCATCTCCTGGGCACTGCAGAGGTGCTGTTGAGCAAGGCACTGAACCCCCAACTGCTCGGGTGCTGATCCATTGGCAGCCCCCTCGCTCTGACATCTCTCCATTAATTGCATGTATATAGGTCCTGTTTGTGCATGTGTGTGTATTTCAGGCCTGTGTGTGTGTAACATGAACATAATAGCAGTGAAAAAATTGAATTTCCCTTGTGGGATAAATAAAAGCAATTCTTCTTCTTTTATGTTATTCATGCTATAAAGTTATCCTTTTTTATATTATTGTTGTTATTTTATATTTTGTTTATTTGGTATTGTTTGTTTTTTGATTTTACATCTTCAAACAAAACCAAACTAAATGCTAAAACACTGAACTTCCCTGTTATTTTCAGTGCTGCCAGACCCTCACAGGACTCCATCTCTATATTGTATCTTCCAAGAAGGTTTCAACCCAACAAAGTTTCTTTATAATCTGAGAGAAGAGCACATGATACAAACATGTACAGGCTGCATTTTGGAAAATGCACAAAGCATGGAATATTTTGATTTTGCAGCCATAAAAAACAACATCTCACAACACAAACACACAAAGCCCACATCTTACACAAACCACAGTACGTTTTAAGTAATAACTGCCACTTCCAGTTGAGCTGGATTTGTCAACAAGTCTTTGGTGAGCAGAATGCCATATTAGGATGAAAGTCAGTTGGCTCTCCTGGCTATAAAGGTTGGAACTCTTGTGGTTCCAGACATTTGCTTGGTCTGCTGCTGCTGTCCTACATCCAGCCATGATCCTCCAGGCTGCTGTGCTCAGTGTCCTCTTCAGTTCTGTCTACAGTTTTACCATACAGGTAAGCATCTGCTGACACTTTTCATTACCATGGACGGGCAGACCCTCAATGTTCCAATAATTAGATAAATGCATACAATTGTCTCTGAAACCATTTTAAATTGAATGCGATGCACTCCCAACAGCAAACATTTTATTTCATAGTGGAGGAAATTGACATGGAAAATGTTTCTTTTTCAAAAACAATAACATGTTTGATAACTTTGCCTTAAAAAATGTACAATATCATTTTGAAAAAGAAATTCTACTTTTCAAAATTGCCGCTATTACCCCTATTTCCCCCCACATGCTATCTCTATACAACCTGCATCTCCCACTACTCTCCAATCAAAGTTATATCTCTGCTGGAACTAATTTCTATCTTAATTTCATTATGAGCAAATGTCTCCATCTTTAATTCAGCAGGCTCAAAATCCATCCAATTTTGTTTAACCAACTTTTACTCTGTGTCTTACTACAGGCTTCTTTAGAAAAGGCAGAGGAGTACTCTGGTCAGTCATGGCAGCTTTTCTCATTTGTAAACATATGGTTGTGCATCATGTAACTGATACAGGACATGAACAAATTGTTTGTATTCCACAGGCAACACCATTGAGGAGGATGAGTTCAGTGTTTCCACGCTGTTAGAGAAGGCCAATGTTAATGTCGGTATGTTTAACTCATTATTATCCTTCCAGCAGCAAATGTACAGTACTAATAATCCAATGTTAACTAAAGAACACAAATACTCATTAAGATTATATTTATGATATCTATGTATTATCATGAATAAAATATTCATGGTAAGATTTTTTTTCTTTTTTTGGCAGTTTTCAAGCCTTCTATTAGATAGGACAGACAGGAAATGGGATGAGAGAGAGGGGGAGACACCCCTCGAGGACCTTCAGCCTCTTTACATGGGGCAGACCGCTCTAACCACTCAGCCGCGGTTGCCCCATAGATTATTATTTAAAAATAATACATAATGCCGGTGTCACAGAACATACCAACAGGCCTACTGCATCCTAAACACAACCATCAGTGTGGAAAGAGAGCATGTATCAGACCCAGATCTGACCTGTCCAAAATGAAATTCAACATTTTCTAAATCATCCTCATGTTTTGTTTTTTTCAGGAAAGAACTTTGAAGACCCTCTGGTCATATTTGGAGACATAGCAGTGCCAACAGGTCTAAAGAACGCTGATCCCTGTACAGCAAGAGGCTGCCTGTGGCCTAAAGCCACCGATGGCAACGTCTATGTACCCTACCGCATCTCCAACCAGTACTGTGAGTACTGAGGCAGCGCTTTTATTTTAGTTCTCTATTGCTCTTTATAATTCACCAATATCACATGCACAAGTGATTACTTGATTTAGTAGCAGCAGTTAGTAATAGCCTGGTAGTAGCAGTTACATTAGCTGTAGATGTATTAGAGCTAGCAGCAGCAATATAGTAGAAGTAGTCAATAGCAATTAGCTATTACCTACCACTAACTATTGCTATATCAATAGCAATAGTTAGTGGTAGGTAGGTGGTCATACTTTCTTGGTCAACTTAAGTCTCATACCTGCAGTATCATATCTTTATAAAGAAAAAAAACAAGCTATTTGTAACTTTATATATCCCCAATGAATTGCAACATCAACATCCCTTTTAGTAGTCTATATTTATTATTTAAACTGAAAACATTAAAAGGAACACAGACAAGTCATTTGTGCCTTTAAGTTTCTGACAACTCCAGTTTCAAGTTGTCAAAACAAGTCCAAATCACCATTTCTCCACATATCTAGTAGTAGTAGTAGTAGTAGTAGTAGTAGTAGTAGTAGTAGTAGTAGTAGTAGTAATAGCAGTGGTAGTAGAAGTAATAGCAGTGGTAGTAGTAGAAGTAGTAGTAGTAGTAGTAGCAGTGGTAGTAGTAGTAGTAGTAGTAATAGTAGTGGTAGTAGAAGTAATAGCAGTGGTAGTAGTAGTAGTAGTAGTAGTAGCAGTAGTAATAGCAGTAGTAGTAGTAGTAGTAGTAATAGCAGTGGTAGTAGTAGTAGTAGTAGTAATAGCAGTGGTAGTAGTAGTAGTAGTAGTAGTAGTAGTAGTAGTAGTAGTAGTAGTAATAGCAGTGGTAGTAGTAGTAGTAGTAGCAGCAATAGCAGTGGTAGTAGTAGTAGTAGTAGTAGTAATAGTAGTAGTAGTAGTAGTAGTAGTAGTAGTAGTAGTAGTAGTAGTAGTAGTAGTAGTTGTTGTAATAGCAGTGGTAGTAGTAGTAGTAGTAGTAGTAATAGTAGTAGTAGTAGTAGTAGTAGTAGTAGTAGTAGTAGTAGTAGTAGTAGTAGTAGTAGTTGTTGTAATAGCAGTGGTAGTTGTAGTAGTAGTAGTAGTAGCAATAACAGTGGTAGTAGTAGTATTAATAGCAGTGGTAGTAGTAGTAGTACTACTACTAGTATTAGTAGTAGTAGCAATAGTATTAGCAGTAGGCCTACTAGAAGTAAAAGCCTTAGCCATAAAAGAATAGCATGTAGCAATATTAGCAATACTTGTACACTATTGGTAACACCAGGCTAATAGTTAGCACTGGTGATGGGCAAATGAGACTTCATGAGCCTTTAGTTGTATTTGTTGAACCCACTAGATGGAGCTCTTTGTTTAGAGAAAAATGCTCAAAGAAAGGTAATTCAGTGAACTTTCAACTCTTTGTTAAACAAAGAGCATCATCTAGAGCAGGGGTGTCAAACAGATCAAGTAAAGGGCCATGTGGCTGCAGGTTTTCATTCCAACCAATCAAAAACACACCTGGTCCAACAAATCAACTGTGTGAAGACAGTTCAGGTGATTGAGTAAGTTGAGTCAGGTGTGTTTTTGATTGGTTGGAATGAAAACCTGCAGCCACAAGGTCCTTTACTGGATCAGTTTGATACCCCTGATCTAGAGCAGTGATTCTGAAACTGTGTACATGATTTAACACCTCAGTAAATATCAGGCTCTCTCAAGTCCCACCAAAATGTTCAAACACAGCAGCGTAGGCGGACACTATTCATCTACAGACAGGAAGGTCTCTTACTCATCAGAAGATGATTTAGTGATGACTGTCTGCAGCCACAGCCACGCTGTAGGAAGGTTAGCATCAGAACTGACATGTCAGTGTTTTAAACCGATCATTTCACCTCTGCTCACTCTCTTCCATCACAGTTTAGCTCCTAACTCATGGGTGTGACCATGCAGCAGGCTGTTACTGAAACAAAATATGACAGGAAATGCTGAACTTGAATTACAATTTTATGGATCTTAAAAAATTAAGTATTTTCTTTGTATTATATTAATTTAGTAATTAATGTTTCCTTTTTTATTTTGGATAGTCATTTACGTACCACCAGAGAGAGCATGACTAGCACCAGTGGTATAAGTACCACCGTTTGAGAACCAAGGATCTAGTGGATAAAGAAAATGGCTCATAAAGCTAAATGAAGCCTCATTTGCCCATCATTAGTTAGCAGCACATTATATATTATATATTAGTGGTAGTGATCAGTAGTTGCAGTAGTAGTTTCTAGTTGAAGTAGGCTAGAAGAAGCAGTAGTAGTAGTAGTAGTGGCAGTAGTAGTAGTAGTATTAGTAGTAGTAGTAGCTATTAGTGGCAGTAGTAGTAGTAGTAGTAGTAGTAGTAGTAGTAGTAGTAGTAGTAGTAGTAGTAGTAGTGGTAGTGGCAGTAGTAGTAGTAGTAGTGGCAGTAGTAGCAGTAGTAGTAGTAGTAGTAGCACTAGTAGTAGTAGTAGTAGTAGTAGTAGTATTAGTAGTAGTGGCAGTAGTAGTAGTAGTAGTAGTGGCAGTAGTAGCAGTAGTAGTAGTAGCAGTAGTAGTAGTAGTAGTAGTAGTGGCAGTAGTAGTAGTAGAAGTAGTAGTGGTAGTAGTCGTAGCAGTAGTGGTAGTAGTCGCAGTAGTAGTAGAAGTAGTAGTAGTAGTAGTAGTAGTAGTAGCAGTAATGGCAGTAGTAGTAGTAGTAGTAGTAGTAGTAGTAGTAGTAGTAGCAGTAGTGGCAGTAGTAGTAGTAGTAGTAGCAGTAGCAGTAGTAGTAGTAGAAGTAGTAGCAGTAGTAGTAGTAGTAGTAGTAGTAGTAGTAGCAGTAGCAGTAGTAGTAGTAGAAGTAGTAGCAGTAGTAGTAGTAGTAGTAGTAGTAGTAGTAGTAGTAGTAGTAGTAGTAGTAGTGGCAGTAGTAGTAGTAGTAGTAGTAGCATTAGCAGTAGTAGCAGTTGTAGCTTTAGTAGAAGCTGCAGTATAGTTAGTAGTAGTAGCAGTTATAGTGGTGCTAGTGTTAGCGCTCGTACTGTGTAGTAGTATACTAGTATAATACTATAGTAATATTATTATATATAACCTAATAAGTAAAAGTCCTTTTTTTATTCTAATATGGCAGAGTGAGTTTGAAGATGACAGCAAAACCCACTAAACTGATGATACATGTTTTTTCTGTTTTTCTGTCAAGCCCGCAGAGAGAGGGATACCATCATCCGAGGTCTGCGGTCATTTGCTGCATCCACCTGCATCCGCTTCACACCCCTGAATAGACAGAGAGACTTTGTGGATATCCAGTCTCGCTCAGGGTATGAAGTACACAATGCACATACCATGCATGAATATAGCCTACTCAAAGTCAGTCACAAGTTTTGTTTACTTCTATCTTTCAGGTGTTTCTCATTTGTTGGGCGTCGTGGTAATGCCCAGGTAGTGTCTTTGCAGCGCCAGGGCTGTGTTTTCCAGCAGATCATCCAACATGAGTTGCTCCACGCCCTGGGCTTCAACCACGAACAGACCCGCTCCGACAGGGACGAGCATGTTCGCATCCTGACGCAGAATGTCATTCCTGGTGGGTCAGGTTACACAACAACTTTAGCTTTTTCAAAAGAAAACAATCAAAATGGGGTCTAACAAATAATAGAAATGGCCTTTGTATCATTGTAACAAGTATAGAGTAGCTAGGGATGTGATTTCTCTGCTTATCAACACCTTTGGAATGACCGTGTGTACAGAAATAGTGACATTTGAAATAACGGCATGGCCTGCAGATGTATCCATATGCGGTATATATATATATATATATACTGTATATAGCCATATTGAATGGCAAACTATATCAGACAACCTTTGATTGAGCTGTGTGATCTCCTGCAGGAATGGCGTTCAATTTCAGGAAGATCCAAACGAGGAACCTTGGCACTCCCTATGACTACAACTCTGTCATGCACTATGGAAGGTAGCGTCTCACTTCACTTACTGAACTCAACAATAATAAACTGCAACAATATAACTATCAAATCATGTAATACACTGTAAGTAACACAGCTTTGCATTTTTAAAGGAGGGGCTCGTGTTTTTTCAAATCTTTTAAAACAATTCTCAAATACCCCTATGTACGTTGAACAAGTTGCTGGACACGTGAGGTGTAGTCTTTCTTCCTCTTCATACTGGTCACAAAGAGAGCCTCTTCTAATACAATTCAAATGAAGGAGACACAATCTACTTCATAACGTAAAATGAATAAATAAATGCATCTAAGTCCTCATACGTAGCTAAATTACAGACTAGCTTGATTGCCAGTGACTCCAAAAAGGACCTATATAACAGCCACGTGATCCACTGTTGTCTTAGCAGAACTACTTTAGTCTAGGAAACAAAATGACTGAGTTAGGCTTAGGAACATATTGTGGATTGAATTACTATGGATCACAGACATAACTGTCGCCCGTAAAAAAAATTGAAGTACTGTTTTGTTGGCTTTTTGTTTCACAGGGCACACAAACCCTGGTAATTACCAAGAACAACACATGTAAATATGTGGCGTTATACCCTGCTTGGCCAACCTACTTATACTTCTGTTTCTGTGGTGAGGCCATCTTAGCTTTAGATTAGTCTCTCTCTCTGGATGTAGTGGGTACATCCTCTGCGGCACCCTATCCACTCTTTATGTTATCTCTTTTGCAAGGGCACTGTTGCTGCATCCGTGGCACGCAAAACAATTGTTACTGGTTTAAAAAAATAGCCCAGAGCATTTTTTCCTCTTATACCAGAGTGTTAAAGGTTGAATATGTAGAATCTTTATTAAAAGCTATATATATAAAAGAAAAATGACACCCACAGGGCGTTTTGAGGGGTACAGAATGAAAGTATTACTTTTCCATAAAAAATAGATTTAGTCTATATTTTCATAGATTGAGTTAATATTTTTTCAAGATGATCTTTTTGGCAGTTCCTCAAGCCTTTTTATTAGAGGACAGACAGGAAATGGGGTGAGAGAGAGGGGGAGACACGCAGCAAACAGCAAACGGCCTCAAGGACCTTCAGCCTCTTTACGTGGGGTGACTGCTCTAACCACTGTTCCACTGGCGGCCCCATGAATTCATTTTTTTTTTTTATTTGACGGGTTTGACAATGACTCTCTGTCCCGTTCTGTTTCCATGGTAGCAGCCAATAGCATTGGGTGTTGCTGGTTGCAAGGGTTGTCTGTTGTTGGGTGCAGCTACTGTAGGCTGGCACTGGGTGAAATGAAGTTTTCCAATCCTGCAGCTGCTTCGGAGCCTCAGTGAAGGGGACGTTATTTGTCCCAGCAGCTGAGTGAGCGGAGACGGCCAAAAACCAGAGTCAATATAGGCCGGGCATTCACTCCATGGACTGAGAGAAAGGAGAGAAACGCCATTCAAACGCACGCCCACATGGCTACCGTTCTCCTTGATCGCTAACATCGCTTTCATCTTTACTTAACTGGAATGGCTAACGCTAACTGTCAGTCAAACTCCTTTAATCCTTGTTTTTACGGTGAAATTTGCCGAAGGGGATGGGTTCAAACAGGCTCAAACGGACTCTGGCAACAAACCTGGTGACCCGACTGCCAGAATTAATTTTTGTTGACAACGATATTGATACACTGGATGGCGGTGTTCTGCTCACTTTCCATATTCAACCTTTAACTTGTATGGCCAGACCATACGGCAGAGCTGAAGTATGGTCTGGCAATGCAAGACTAGCTTTGGATGAACTTTAGTCTGACTGTCAGACAAAAGCAGTGCAGTAAAAAGTACACTATTTACTCTGAGATGTAGGCTAGTGGAGTAGAAGTATAAAGGAGCAGTTCAAAGATTCAAATGTAAACACTAAAATTGAAGAACCTGGGATTTGTACTGAAGTACAGTACTTGACCACCACTGGTTCTTCTACCACAAAACTTCTTAACGCAGCTTTAATCTTGCAGACATCAGCGTTCAGTGGTCATTCAATAAGTGTACAGTTTAAACCTCTCATCACTGTGTGTTTGCACCATAGGTTTGCTTTCTCCAGGAACAGGCAGCCAACCATTGTTCCCATCCCCAACAACAATGTAGCCATCGGTAGGGCCACCCAGATGAGTGCGACTGACATCCTTCGGGTGAACCGCCTTTATCGCTGCAGTACGTACCTTTTTACCCTTGTGGTCTGTTATCTTACAAATAAATCACATACGTTCTAACCTGTCTTCCTACTGATAGAACCGACATACTCAAAACCGTTTGTGTGCTTTCAAAGAAATCAAGCAGCTATTACAGACTTTGCTGTCTTTTTTTTCAATTCATGTCAGATTCAACTGCTTCCAGACCTGAACAGGAACCTGAGCAAAGAAACCATTTCCTCGAGAAATAAAAGTGAGTTGCTATGTTCACGCTATCATCAGTATGAGCTAGCGTAAGTATAATAGTTAGTTTAACGTAGCTGTAGGCATACGTCCTGCCTTCAGATGGACGTTTTCCTCTCTTTTTAGGCTTTTAGTAGCTTTTGTTCATTTATTCTTTTTTTACAGCACACATTTATTTTGTTATTCAGGTTGTAAGACAGATAATAGAAAACCTGAATGCACATTTACGTGTGTTTCCTGCCTAACTTGCCTGATTTTCAAAACTTGGGCGACATCAGCCGTAACACATGTTTTGTAATTGAATCATAAGAAGGCAAAGACCGGATGATTCAGTCCAGAGGCATGTAACCAAACATGATTAGTCCACAAACATGGCAGTGGACTGGCATCATTGCCTGGTTGCTCTCGTGAGTTGGCTATGATTTGCAGTGAAAAAAACCCAACTAAAACTCTCTCTTTCTCAAAAATAATGACTTAAAATCTCAAAATATGAATTTTTTTTCTTTAAATAATAACCCAATACCTCTAAATAATGAGAAACTTTCTTGAAATAATGACTCGCGATTTAAAATCAGAACTATTAACATAAAACTGTGGGATGTAAATGATCTATCATTCTTCATTCATCCTTTTTTTCATCATTTTTACATACATTCATGTATACATGGGGGAAAAAAACAAACCAAGAAAAGCAGTCCTCACAATAATACCAATAATACTCTTCCTAATAATAAAGAAATAATAAAACGAGACAAAAACAAACATTGTTTAATTCTTCATTTATCTGACCTATTTTTGACCCTCAACGTATTTTATCTTGTCAGTGGCTTACAGTTGTTGCTTTGCAAATTGTAATGTGTAAGGATTATTCATTTGCACTGCACTGTTCTGTTTATTAACTTTTTAAAAAAATAAATTACCATCTTTTTCCAACAGGAAATCAAGAGGAAATGAGGCAAATGAATGCAACATATCAATAAGCAACCAACCAACAGAAATGCATCTTGTGCTTACTGAATGCGCTTTAATTCAGACTGATTAAAATAGCTTGTGTGCTGTCCTAATGAGAAACAAAAAGTGTCCACATAATCACAAATGTACACTTACATGAATAACTGCTTGTGAGCTTGATTGAATGCTGGTAATTAATAAAAAAGTGTTTATTCACATATCATAACCTCAGGCTGTGTCTGTTTGAACCCCAGCACAAAAGATTTGAGCCCAAAACAAGGTGGCCTTCATCTAGAAGCAGAGTTCAGTGTGCATCAGCGTAATTCACATTTCCTGTCATTCTCACTTTGATGGCCTTCATGAACAGGGCCATGCTTGATACGCACACAGGTGATCAAACATAGGGCACACCAGTTGATAAGCCTTACACTGAATGCAAGACTCAGCATATACAGTATAGTATTTCCATTCACTCACACACACACACACACACACACACACACACACACACGCACGCAAGCGCGCACACACACACACACACACACACACACACACACACACACACACACACACACACACACACAAACACAAGCACACACACACACACACACACACACAAACACTCATACACACACACATACACGGTTCATGTCTTGAATTCTGAGAAGAGAGAATAACAAATACAACCCTGTAAAATATTATACCATCCCATAGATACATACTATGAAAATAGGAGTTCATTCCACCATGACAATGTATTATCAGCACAATGTACTTAAAAGTATCAAAAGTAAGAGCATTCATTATGCAGAAGTGTTTAGTAATTCAGTATATAACTCATACTATATATATATATATATATATATATATATATATATATATATATAGCATCTTATATATAGAGCATCTTTAGATTGGGTCAAAAGCGTTCTTACTAGTGAGTATAGTACTGCATCATATCATATAAAGAAAGCATATGTGTATTTTGTATAGATACATACCTTTATTTACAGCTACAGCATTGTTGGTAATTTTCTGTAAAGAAAGAGTTGTTTTTTTTCATACTTGCTGATACTGAAACTGTTGCTCTAGCTCTCTCTGATGAAAACTAGGTAAAACAAAATGGAACAGCGCTGCCTAGTATCTTAGTTTGATCAGAGTTCAGAGCAGTCTTTGATAATGCATCAGCTCCTCAGCTCTGATTGGTTGTTTTTCTTCAGGCACGGTGGTAATTAGCAGATGCCATTAGGAGCACACTAAACAAAAAGTGGAGGTAGAGATACTTGACTTTTTTTTACAGATCGTCGGTCTCATTCTGCTGTCTGGATATAGTGACAGTTTCAGAAAATGTGAAAATGAATTTTTCATAAAGTTAACGACTTCAGCTTTAATCAGGTATGAGCTATTAAGAGCAAAGCTCTCTATTGCAATGGTGCCCTTTAGAAATCAAAAAGAGGTTTACTGACCTGACTCCATCAGATCGACTGATTTGCATTATTTGCATTTGCTCTCCATCTAGGGATTTCTGTTTGGAGATCTTTCGGGAAGGGGCAAAAATACTGGTTGCTTATTGGATAAACCCTAAGTCACCACCTATATTGGTGATAGACAGGCCAAATCAACCAATCAGATCAACGACGCGTATGACCTACTTACAAAGCGTTGAGGCAAAGTAAACAACATGTCAGTAAAGGATATTTGCTGTTTGTGTAATGTGAATTTACGAATAAAAGGCACAATTTCAGGAGCCAGAAGGATACAAGAGAAAAAAGCATTAGCGAGCAGCTTGTTCAATAGCTGCGCTCATCTCATACGCGGAAGCCGCCATGTGTCACAGTCGCTCCTCGTTTCATCACACTTCGCCTCAAAACCAACGCTTATTGGTTCAGTCGCTTGGGCAACCTTCTGCAAATTTTCTTTCCTTTTATTTTGTACACCCCTGCATGTGTGAGTCATACTCCAGCTTCTACTGTGTAATCAAAGCAGATACATATTTAAATGTGAATGTTAATCTTTAATGAAAGTAAAACGGAAGTCCTGATATTTGAACCAGGTGGTGCCTGCCATGCCCCTCATATCCTACTAAACATTGGACGTCAGATAAGATGTGCAGTGTCACATGACTCCAAAAAGCAGGACCAAAATGCAGACACGGACAACGAGTAAGATTTAAACAGATATTTAATCAATGAAAATAAGTAACAAACAAAAACCAGGGTAAATGTCTCATCTCATCTTCATCCGCTTATCCGGGGTCGGGTCGCGGGGGCAGCAGGGTAAATGTGATTTCATTAATTATTCACATTAACAGCAGAGGCAGACTGAATGATAAATGTAACTAAACACTTATCACACTTGTTAGTTGACCTGTGTTAATCCATGAAAATGGAGCAAATGGTAAGAACCAACATAGAAGCTCCTTTTTTATATTTCCGTATGTTTTGTACAGTATGATGGTTAATGCAACAAGTGTCCTTTTTCCCACCCATAATGTTATTGAGATGTGTTTATCTGTGCATGTGACTGATAAGCCTGTGAGTTCGGCTGATTCATTGGCCTTCTCAGTCCCCAGATAATCCCTATTTGGGCTCACAGACACAGTTGATCGTGTATAAAAACCCTGAGTGAACGCTCAACTGCACAAGTCCACACAGAGGATCCAAAGTGAGTCTGACGTCTGCAGAATGCAGCGTGTGCTCTTTGAGAGCAGCTGTGTGTTTTAAGACTCAAACGTTGTATCTTTCCTCTGAGAGCTGATTCCTGTGTGTGTCCTGCAGGTCTGCTGGGATGGCTCGCATGTCTGTTTTCAGGTTCTCCGCTCTGGCTCTGCTGCTGCTGTCCGCCTGCTGTTGGGCCGACAATGAGGTAGGATCTTAGTGGAAGAGACAACGAGAGCACGGTGTGATATCTGGTCCTACGTCATGTTGCAGCACAACACTTCCAGATGTTATAAAATGTGTTTAACCTCAACTGCCATGGTCACGAACATGAAAGGACTTTTATCTCTCATATGGAGTTTCTTCACATTCTCAAGTATTTTGTTAGGAGATTCATTTGAGCATTTATTCCCACGTCAGATGACAAGTTTACACAATTTTTAGTACTATCTGAATACTGCCCGCGGATGATGACAGTTTGGATGATACAGAGCACTTTGTCTGTGTTTTCTGTACGTTAAGTGTGATGATGTCTCCCAGTCTCTTTGTTCTTCTAACAGTTTTAATGTGAGCATGCCACTTTAAGACAGTATTTGGTTGAAAAATATTCTGTTAACTTTGGTGGTTCTATCTCTTTCTAATGTGTTTGTTTGTTCTCCTCTCATCCCACGCTGAACCTGCAGGCAGGTGTGTAATCTATTCTAATGATCAGACTGATTGTGTTGCTCCTGGTGTGTTTTCTACAAAGTCAAATGTCTCCTTGTTGTTGTTGTTGACGTCACTGCAGAGGACTTTGCAGAGGAGGACTCAGAGCTTTCTGTCTCTGAACTTCTGGAGAGAGCCAACAGTAATCTGAGTGAGTGTGAGCTGCTGCACTCTCCATTTTCTTCTTCTACCAGAAGCTCTTCAGCAGCGTTTTCACTTGCTGTGTGACGTGTTTCAGTTCGTTCTGCTGATGATCCCATCCTGACCGGAGGTGACATCGCCGTCGACACCGAGGCCGAGAAAAACGCCGACCCCTGCACCAGCCGAGGCTGCAAGTGGGGCAAGTTCACTGACGGGAAGGTCTACATTCCTTATTACATCAACAATCACTTCTGTAAGTTTCACACAGACTGTATTCACTGTCCATATACACTGTTAATGCAGCCTGTTGAGAGGGAGATTGACTGTACCAGAGAAGCAACTGTTCAGAGTTACTTTTTCCAGCTCGACCCAGAGATGCTTTGTACCACATTTGGTGACGATTGCTGAGAATCTGTAGAAGTAGCAAAAAAAAACTGATTTGGACACAATGGAAAATGCAAATGGGTGTGGATGATATGGAAAGATTCATATGGATCCACAGAATCCAGGAAAAAGTTGTTGTAGGGGTGTCCCCGAAATGTTCATAGTCGAATCTGACTCGTCACGTCTTGCCTATAGACTATAGTATTTATTTATTTTTCAAAGGACTCACAGAAAGACAGACAGAGGTTCCTTGCTTTAAAGTTAGATTATTTTTTTCCTTGCCAGCAACAAAACATGATGTACGAGCCATCAGAAGCTCCTCTTATTTAAACTAAACTCACTAAACACTTTTAGGGCTCCAATCCAAAGGAATGATTGTCTTTATCAAACTCAATTTCCAGAATAGAAAAGCTGTCAAACATCGGGGCCACCATGGCGCCGTGTTTATCTTGTGCTGTGTGATGGTTAAAAACTAAATGTTGTGTGCTGCCGTCCTGCCAGCCTCCCGTGAGAAGGCCATCATCACCCGTGGACTGGAATCCTTCTCCTCCTTCTCCTGCATCCGCTTCAGGCCCAGCAGAAGCAGCGACCGCGACTGGCTGAGCATCGAGTCCCAGAGCGGGTAAGAAAGTGAAGTTGGGGAGAAGTTTGAGTGGACAGCTATTCTCACAATTCACTGTTCTTCAACTCACCTCTGATCCTTTCCAGCTGCTGGTCCTACGTTGGCCGTCGTGGTGGTAAGCAGGTGGTGTCTCTGGCCCGCCGTGGATGTCTTTACCACGGCACCGTCCAGCATGAGCTGCTCCACGCTCTGGGCTTCAACCATGAACAGACCCGCTCTGACAGGGACAACCACATCAGAGTCATGCTGCAAAACGTTCAGTCTGGTAATGGAGCTCTTTATAACTCACAATGGCACATTAGAGAGGAGACCGAGTCAACTGCAGACCGGTTCACATAAGAGACACTGAGTATTGTTTTCTAATGTTTAATATTTCATGATAAACTTTCTGAACAAAAACACTAAAAAATGCTGAGGAGCAAAAGAGGTTTCATGAACCATTAGTTGTATTTGTTGAGTCCACTCGATGGAGCTCTTGGTTTCAAGAAAAAGGCTCAATGAATGGTAATTCAGTGGACTTTCAACCCTTTAATGAACAAGGAGCATCATCTAGTGGTCTTTGAAAATATTCCTGTTAATTTGCTGTAGTTTAATGGAGCCTCATTTGCCCATCACTGAATGTAAGTATTCAGTGGGCCCCTGGGGTCTCCTAGTGGACAAAAAGAGCCTGAACGTCACACTGCCAGGGGAACACCACACTGGAGCAAATGGCCGATCCTCCATGAAACAGGAGCTCATCGTGTGAATGCAGTTTTCTGGATATAAAACCATCAGGACCAAAACAAGGAGCTCTGCTGCTTATTGGGATCTTTGTCCAGCTACTGGACTCCTTTCTGTTCACAGTCAAAGTGATTTCAAACCAGACAAATGTCACTTTATTCTTGTTTCATGTCTTTTCAGGAATGGAGCACAACTTCAGGAAGATTGCCACCCTCAACCAGGGCACTCCCTACGATTACAACTCTGTCATGCAGTACCATAAGTGAGAACACCTGGCTTCACTTCAGCCCTGCGGACTGTGTGTCTTTGAACATGTGTGTGCAGGATGTGCTGTGGTTCCCTCTGACTGCTCTGTGTCCTCTTGCAGGTACGCCTTCTCCAAGAACAACCAGCCCACCATGGTCCCCATCCCTAACGCCAACGTGTCCTTCGGCAGCGCTAAGGAGATGAGTCGCAATGACATCGCCAGGCTCAACACTCTCTACGGCTGCTGTGAGTGGCAGCATGAGACCATTATGAATATATATGTACACACTGTCTGTATTCAGCACTCAGTTTGGACCTAATCCACCTCTGTAATGTTCACTGTTACAGAGGAAGCCTGTTCAGATGTGCTGATGGACAGATCAGAGGGAAGACCGTCTCCTCGAGCTCACCGGACAACAGAAGCTGCAGACGTGAACTCATCAGCACAACAGTTAATGGTCATGCTATAAAGTTCCTTTGACTCAAACACAGTGCTCTCTTTTCATTCTTTTGTTTTCTCAAAGGTGCATATTCAGTCAATCAGTATATTTATATCAAGCAGTGGTGTAAAAAACAGTTTCCCAAAGTTACTGACTAAATATTTATAGGAACTTAGAGGAAGGTTCGATGGACTTCTGCAGTAGCTGTTTCTACAACTGTAGCAACTCCAGGAAACAAAACTCAAAGTCACTTTGAGGATGAGGTCGGGCCTGGATTGGTTGTATGACTCACTAACAAAAAGTACATGTAGGAAAATTTGTTCAAACCCATAACTATTTCCCCTAAAATGTAAATTTTTGGGGGCATAATAGACCACATAGAACAGATCTCTGATTATTTTTTCTCAGAGATCTGAAATGCTACATATATGGTATGTCACATTGACTGCTACTGTAATTCAGTAATTATCAATTAATATGACACGTTTTTCTGACATTTGGTTCACTATGCTTTGAATTAAATGATATTAATCCTCCTTAAGTGTCCTTAAACCCTGAAAAAATATTTATTCACTCAAATTTAGTTGTTGTTGTCTCTAGGCAGAAAAGGCTTCCAGCTCTCTGTTCACTCAGTGGTTCGGATCATGAGGTCCAGAGCTGTTTATTAATGAAGTAAGTGACAGTTAAATCAGATCAAAGTCTGCTTTTAGTGGGCGGAACCAAAAGCAGTGAGCATGAAGAGTTAGAACAATAGACTGTAGAAAAAAATGGACATAGCATACCTGTCTGGGTCCGTCCTCTCAACTTGATCCAATCGTAATCACTTACGGGAGTCACCATCTTGTCAGACTTTGACTTTCAGCCTCAGCCATCCTCTGACCAAAAAAGGGCATTGATGTGATGCTGTGACCCCCCCCTTGTTGTCATGGAGATATGATCTAAACATACAGACTAAAATGTTTAAAGATGCTGTTAAAACGGCCTGTTTAACAACACTCCAACTGGACATTCAGAGACATCCAGTTTTCGGATCAACCAGGAAGTCGCTGTGGTGGGGGCTTGGTTAAAACAATATCACTACAGTTGCTACGGAGGAAGACAACAACACTACCACTACTTTTTCATGGCTGCTTTTGAAGATAAAGACCAACTCCAGCACTAGAATGAACAGAAAAGGGGAAAAGTGTTGAAAGGCATTTTAAGATCGACAGTGATAATGCTGTCTGTTAAGACTTACAGGTTGTGTTGTTGCAGTTGCTGCTTTTGTCCTCTGATAAACCGTCAGCTGGGGCTAATAATGGATTCACAGTGTGTGTGTGTGTGTGTGTGTGTGTGTGTGTGTGTGTGTGTGTGTGCATGCATTGGAGCTGTGTGTCGGAGCTTGTTTTGCAGCGTGTCAGAGCAGTTCACATATTTAAAAAATATCCAAAAACATTATGATTTCGTGATGTTGAAGGCCAGACCCCACAGTTTGCTACTGGTCACAATGATATTTACTTAATATGTTTTATATGAATTTGTTGCGCAAATGTAATAAAGGGCATGTTAGGTAAGCATTAACAAAAAAAAAAAGCATTTTAGTTCTGTTGCATGTTGACCAGGCACACAGCCATCTTAGAAATGTTGTCATGGGAACGCAAACACACAAACTTTCACATGATTGCACCCAACCGGATTCTGATAAGAGTTTGATTTTTGGAGCTTGCAAATGCTGTTCACATAATGAAAGTTTGTGGGCCCTAGAAAAGTGCACTTTCAAAGCAGAAAACTATGTGAAGCTCAGTGCTCGAAACACCCAAACTATGTGACATCAAATTTACACATACAAACACAAATAATAAATTTTTTCCCTACTTTTACAGACAAATCCAACTACACAAAACAATTTGGGGTTATAAGGGTAAGAGTTGGTCTGTGAATATTCTCATTTGTCCAGGTTGTCGTTATCCCCAAAGCAATTTCAGTCAAAAGCAACTGGACTTGGTTATTTGTCAGGAAGACGTTTCACCTCTCATCCAAGAGGCTTCATCAGTTCATGTACGCATCTGACCAGGCTGGGACTGGACCAGGACCAGGACCAGGCTTTGACTGGTAAGAGTTACGTGGTGGAACTATTTCTTACAGTGACTGTGCAGCTTCTTGGAGTCAGTGAGGTACAAACCAACAAATGAGATAAACATTAATCAGTGAGCTTCAGGGATGTTGTGTACTTTTGAACTGGGCAGAGCTCCTTCCCCTGGTTCCAGTCTTCGTGCTAAGCTAGGCTAACCAACTCCCGACTCGAGCTCTAAAACCACAGTAGTATTAGATGGTAGCATTTGGTAAACTGACCAGATTTATGACACAAAATCCTTTCGGTTCATAGGCGTAAAAACATGTACTTGTTTAAAACACTACATGAATGTGTCCATAAACAAAAGAGTTTTTGTCTTTGAAACGGGACTCTGCCCTTACCATTCATTTAGCAGTTTCTCTCACCCTATTTCTCCTAAATTACAAAGGAATTGATTAACAACGAGTTTTTTCCTCTGATCAAAGCAGCTGAGATCAAGAACATCTATAAAATCAGCAGTGATAAACAGGTATCAGACACTCCACCCAAACTAAGGCCTCCTCCTTACACCAGATGATTTTCACAAGATTTGGGGAAGACTTTGAAATGGAAAATGACACAGTTCATGTTGAATGACAACCTGGGGTATATGGTTTTAGAAAAGATATGGTTTTAAGGCCACTATCGTCTGCTTTCAAGTGTCCCTGTGTTCACCAGAGTCAAACTAAACTGGATATAACATGTAGCCGACCCATTTTGAACAGAAGGCTTAACATCCTGCTGCTGTTGGAATATTATTCTAAAGATTGTTTAGCTTTAAGCATTTGAACCATGCTAACGCGACTGGAGGAAGACGTCTTGTCAGAGCAAATACAACTCAACTCAAAAATATACCAAATGAAGAGGTGGATCTGTCACCACGGTAACACACAGTGACTTAGATAAGTCTACTGGTTACTGAAAAAAAGATCAGTGTACTACGTTACCTAGTAAACTAACGTGTTAGTGACATCCCTGGTCAGCACTGACAGTAACATGCTGACACCTGATGAACACTTTATAATAAGTTCCTGGGGGTTTTCTTTAATGACAAGGAACTACTGGTCTCTAAGGAGCTCGAGTGACAATGAAGCGTCATAAGAATAAAACTGTGTGCAGTAGAGTAGAACTAAACAGTTGTTAGTTGCATCGCTGCTAATGATGTTAGCAATAGATGTGAACCCCCAACTTGGCAGCCCCCTCGCTCTGACATCTCTCCTTTATTGCATGTACATAGGTCATGTTTGTGCATGTGTGTATTTCGGGCCTGTGTGTGTGTGTGAAGTCACCCCTGCTGAACACAAGAGAGAATGCAGGTTTAAAGCACAGAAAATAAGTGTACGCTATATCCCAAAAGGCTGAATGATTTAAATAACTAACAGAATATTAACAGGTACATTACAGAGCACAAGGGCACATCAGCACTCCCCCTCATTATTTTATGCATGAACAGCGGCTTCAACAAATCTAGACTCTGTCAGACATCAAAAAGTGTTCAGAGTCTTTGCCCATCCCCTTCAATGAAACATATCACTGATACAAAGTATGTTTAACACTATAATAACTGAAAATCAGCCTGCATTTTGAAAGTGGATCATTTTTATGCAGTCATTAAGTACAGCAAGCACAGTACATATCAGCTGGATAGAGTGATGAGTCCCCACTAGACTACACATTTGTAACACCCCTGCGGTGGGTGGGGTTGTACTGACAACAGTGTGTTGAATGTCTCACACTGATAAGAGCAGAGGGGTGTGTGTGTGTGCTTTCTTCCTCCCAGTCTGAGTGACAGATGTTTCAGAGTCAGACTCTCTCAGTTCTCCAACATGACCTCCAAGTGTTGAGGAGGAAATAATCATGGAAAAGTTAGATAGCTGACGGGAAACTCTATAAAATGTATTTATGATTCTATCATTTTTATTGTGTGCCGTCTATTATGGATCAATATAACTTTCAAGTTTTTCATTCAACAGTTCTTATATGTAGAAAAACTAGTCCCACTCATTGTATCATGTAAACATCGCTGAGGGTTGTATGAGTACTTGGGATTTTTTTCCGTGAGTCTGGGAATTTTGCCAATAGGGTGGTTACATTCTATGAAAAAATATTGCCACATATAAAGGGTGGTTGGACTAGAGTAGACTTAAAAATCAATCCCATCAGAAAGGAATATTTAGTATCTGTTCTGTAGCTTTCTATGTACTTAGACTTAGACTTCTCTTTAGTGATCCCCTTGGGTTGAACTCCTGCAAGGAAATTGAATTTCCAGCAGTTTACAAAAAACACATGGGAGGTATAAAAAATACTGTATAGGATAACCAATAAACTCTTAACTAAATAGATGCAGAAAGTATACACTATATAAGATTAAATCATTGCACTTAAGTAGTGGATAAAGTTATTGCACAAAGAAAAGAAGATAAGTGTCCAGGTGTGTAAGAATAGATTATTAATTGCACAGTGAGTAGCTCCCACTCCCTTCTGTTCTCTTTATTTCCTTCTCCCCCTGAGTGAGGAATTGGAGAGGGTGATGGCCTGAGGGACAAAGGAGTTCTTGAGCCTGTTGGTCCTACATACATGTTAACACATGACAGTGGACATCTGCAATATAATTCCAACTGAAAATAAACCCCATCTTTTGATCAAGACCGTATATAAAGCTCCAGAACAGCTAAACCTTGAGGTGCGTTATTATTATTAATGCGATCAGAAACTAGAAGGGCACCTGGAGAGCGTAGACCTCTGTGAAGGCCATGCCCCATCTTGCAATGTTAACAAAAGTGAAAAATAATTTGTGTTTTCGCCCCGTGATTTGGATTTTTACCACATTTCATGACAATCGGGCTGGTAGTTTTTCCGTAATCCTACTGACACACAGACAAACAAACTGACACTCAACTCAACAGCTCCACGCAGTGTACATTATATGTTCTGATTTAGGGCTTAGGCAATTTAGTTTCAGACATCAGGGATCTTAATGTTACAGGAAAAGAAAACTTTGTGTCAGTAGTCTGGGTAAGATCTTTCTGTATTTCCAAATGACAATGTCAGCTCCATAAGGAAACCATTTGGTGCAGAAGATCTCAGCTGACCTCAACCCATCCAACACATTTGGGTTGTGTCGTGTTGGACCTTATTCATGCTCTTGTGTTTGAATGGGAGCAAAACTCCAACATCAGTTATTAGAACAGAGTGAACTTTTCAACAATCACTTATGTGTAATCTTTGAGTGTCATTATCTGGCTGTTAATTTGTGATGTAACACCCTCTCAAAATATGATTTCCGGGTCCAAGCCTCGTATTTCTACTTCTATTCCTCGTGTTCCCTGTTGTTTGAACAGATCTGGGTTTAAAAAAAAACAACATAACTGTCATTTTACCTGTTTCTTATCGATGAAAAAGATGAAGAGGTGATCGTAATTGTTCACATGTTCGTCCGTTGTTTTTTTGTTTCAACGTAGCGTTTGGGCCCGGAAATCTTATTTTGAAAGGGTGTTGCGTCAGACTGAATAGCGGAATTCTGCTGGCTGGTCCATGACCTTTAATTGTATAAGAGATTTAGAGCTATTTATAATTATACAGAGAAAGGCAGTACTACTTCATGCACACACACACACACACACACACACACACACACACACACACACACACACACACACACACACACACACACACACACACACACACACACACACACACACACACACACACACACACACACACACACACAAACACACACACACACACACACACACACACACACACACACACACACACACACACACACACACACAGACACACACACACACACACACACTCACACACACACACACACACCTGGGACCAACGCAATATTTCACACAGGTTGCAAGGACACAAGTTTCCATTTCAGTGATAAAAAGAGTGCATTTTCATGTATCTTGCTATCTATTAGTTCTTGGAGGACCTGGTCAGTATAAAAACTCACTGGGTTTACAGGGAGGCACACATTCTCTCTTCAGGCTTTCAGGTAAGAACCCGTCCCTCCTTTACCACTACACACTGATTTAGATCAAATGTGTATATGTTGAATGCAGAGTAATTTAACCTAGATGAATTATATATTTTTGATACTGTGGCTTGTTTTTTAATAAAAGGTTGTTTTGTTTTTTTCTCTGGTTTTCACAGCTCTGTTGCAGTCATGTTGGTTTTCTCTTGGTCTCTTGTGGCCCTCCTGCTGGTGTCCTCTTCCTGGGCCGAGGTAAAACATTGCAGGCACTACCACATCTCACTGACATGACGTGAAGGCCTGCGTTTGGCGGAGCAGATATAAATATCATAAATGTTCATATGGAAAACGTGACACCCGAGACATTAACAACAACAGCTTATAAAACTTTGAAATGTAATGCTTTCAGGTTGAAGATACACCAAGGACAAATTCTTGAGCATGAAAATATGTTGTTAATGTGTTGTTAATCAACTACTAGAGACAACAAGGCCCTAATTAAATCTTCAAAAGTAAAAAGTGAAATGCCAAATTGATATTGGGAACTTCATTTCACAATTCAAAGTTATTGCCTTGCATAGCTTTATGTCTGATATTGGAATTTATTTGAAGTATAAAGCTATAGAGAAAGACACAAAACACAAAATCTATTCCTTTGGTTGCTCTCGCCGACAGCTACCTGTCAGTTAGTCAGCTATAGGTAGCAGGAGTGAGTGCCAATATGGCATAAAAAGTTCAATTATAGCATATAAGTCTACTGTCTGTTGTAGTGTGAAATGTTCTAAATGTGTGTAAAATCGTAACTGTTAATCCAATGCCCCACAGTATTTAGTATGACATCATTATATCACTGACTTTTTCTCAGCACCCCCCATCTCTGAGTGACTTCCTTCATTATCACATAAAAATGTGCCATTAGGATATGAACATGAATACAGTAGAAGATAGAAAATTACATTATGACATAAAGTGTCTTTGGGGAAGACACCATTATGGAATACAAACGGTTTATTCTTTTATTTTATAACAATGAATTGAGTTTAAATAATACATGACATTATTTTGTAATTGTGCAGCGCTGTTTGGAGTAAGTGGGGCAAGAGTGGATGAACGGTTCTTGAGATACGTGAAGGACAGTCATGAAAACACGCAAAGAGATTCCTTGCTTAATAGTTAGATGGCCAAACCACACCGAAGCACATTACACTTACTGAATGGGAAGTAGATTGGATGAACAGTTCTGGAGATATAATTACTGTACACACACAGACACCAAGACTGTTGTTTTTAATCCAATTTTTCTTTATTGTTTTTTTCCCCCAAAACAGTCAGGACCTCAGTTTTATCAAAGGACAATGGTTCCAGAATTAAAAGATCCAGTTCTTATTTACCCAAAGCCCAGGTGTAGCCATCTAACCACACACTTACCCTGAACTACACACATTCAGTCCATTTACTCGACACACATGTGCAAGGCACAAGGAAACAGTAAGGAAATAGACATGATACTAAGGAAACATAGATACATAGTAAGAAAAACAAGTAAGAAAAAAAGAAAAACAGATAAATAATAATATTATTATTAAAAATAATAATAATCTAAAAAAAATCAGAAAATAATAAATAAATAACAAAAGGGAAGGGCTCAGTTGGTTTCTGCTACATTAGTCACAGAGTCCATGTATGTGATGAAGGACTGCCACATCGTATAGAAAGGGCTTGGAACCCTACTCTAGTGAAATGCACTGCAGTACAGACCATTCGTTTTTAATTAATTACATTAACATTTCAGGGATTAAACAGCTTTTTTCCACCCTCAGGTTATTTGTGTATTGTCTTTGTGAATGAGCGTTCATAACACTTTGCTCTTCTTTTCCATGTCACTGTGGGCGTGTACAGGAAGGTAAGGCAAAACTATGGCCCCCTTTCTCCTTTTTATTCAATATTTCATATAATTCAATAAAAAATGTGAGTAGGAGAATTTCTTTATATATTTTCTATACCTGAATATTCTTTTTAGGTCATTAGATATTAAGTGAATGAGCAAGTTGTGTTCCCTAATTCAACGTGATTCTGATGTCATTGAGCTCTCATGTTGATGCGACGATGTGTACGGTTCATACAGACATACAGTGTCATATTCAATGTGTCGTGCAGAGGTTGCTACCATTGAGGAGGCCTCGTCCAAGGAGCTTCCTGTTGGTGAACTGCTGGAGAGAGCCAACAGAGACCGCAGTAAGTAGAGCTTTTCCTCGCCCTAACTATTTTGTTTTAGTACCCTAACAGCCCTTAACCATGTTGTAGTGGCCATATGTAGGACAAATACAGTAAGACCAAAATGTCACAAACACAACAATCTGAATGTCCCCATTTACGTATAAGACTTTGGCACCCACCGTTATGTGAGAACTGTACAGAAAGTCATTCATTTCTGACCCACTGTGTATTTCAAACTCACACCCACACCTGTATTGGTCTTGCAGCCCCTGACTTTGATGAGCCCGCCCTGATCGGAGGAGACATTGCTGTCAACTCCAAGGCTGACAGAAACGCCGACCCCTGCACCTCCAGAGACTGCCTGTGGAAAAAGTGGTCCGATGGGAAGGTCTACATCCCCTACTACATCGCCAACCACTACTGTAAGCATCGATTGTTTTATTTAGACCAATTCTTATGTGGACAGATACATCTGAATTCATAGTCACAGCTCATTTTGATGGACCGAATAAATACGGAATGGTTCATGTCACAGGTTCCTTTAGTTGGTACTCGTTTGAAGTATGAAGCCAAACCCCGATCATGACCACGACCTATCTAAACCAAGTTGTTTTTTTGCCTTTACGTAACTCTAACCTTTTATTGCCTAAACTTAAAGGTGAAATTTGGTATTTCTCAACCTTGAACCTATTTCCTCATGTATTTTTGTGTAAGTGACTAATGGCCACACCATTTTTTAAGAAATTGTTGCAGTATTAAGTGTGAGAGCTGCAGCCTGGCCTGTGAACCGAACTGCAATGTGATCAAACAGGGCACCGACAACATATGTCCACTCAAAGTGTTTGTTTTTGCCACTGACTTGTTCGGACTGTCTCAGAAGTGTCTGACTTTATTATGGATAGATGGAGAGTTGCTGTGTTGCTGCAGGATGTCTTCTTCTCTGTGACTGGCATAGAGTCCTGGTCAAACTGCAGACACAATGATCTTTCCATAATACAGTTAGACACTTATGATGATAACCTGAGCCTGTCAGTGGTAAAAACATGACAACAAGTTTTTTATTAGACGCATATTAATGGAGTGTAGTTGCCCTGTTTGATTAGATTACAGCCTGGTTCACAGTGTTAGGCTGCAGTGCTCACACTCCATACTTGACCAATTCCAGGTTAAAAAAGAACAAAAAAATCCCCTTTAATGGTCATGGTCACATAGAGGTCAACGTTTCACGGCATTAAATATAAATATTTTGTAAGATATCATTAAAATTGTTGTGCATACATTATTGTCAAATATCAGGTTGCAATGGTAGTAGCAAAACTCCACCGCCCCAGATATCCTCAACTTTCCATATTTGTCCTGCCAGCTTCCCGTGAGGTGGCCATCATCACTCGTGGCCTGGAGTCCTTCTCTTCCATTTCCTGCATCCGTTTCAGACCCTACCAGAATGGCGATCACGAGTGGCTGAGCATCGAGTCCAGGAACGGGTAAGGGTCTCAACTCAATGGTAGGGTTTAAGCCAGTTCACATTAAACGAGTGTTGTGCATCAGTGGTAAATGGATACGTCTTTGTCTTAAAGCCTCCGATGTGTGTTGCCTATGGCAGCTTTAAAGCATCTCAGTCTTCCTTTTCATTCATTTAATGAAACAGATAGCCCCATAACAATTCTAAACAGCCACTGGTGACTAGAATAAGGAGGAAATACAGAATACTGGCATAGAATAAGAATCTGAGAGAACGCAACATAGACTCATGCAAACATTGTTTTACAAGGATTGTAGAGCAGCACTGCCCTTAACAATACAACCTGGTGATATATTTGATAATATGATTTCTCAAATGACTGCTCTCTGTTTATGTGTCGACAGCTGCTACTCTTATGTGGGTCGTCAGGGTGGCGCTCAGACTGTGTCTCTGAGCCGTCAGGGCTGCCTGTACCACAGCACCGTCCAGCATGAGCTGCTCCACGCCCTCGGCTTCAACCATGAGCAGACTCGCTCTGACAGGGATAACCACATCAGAGTGCAATGGGAAAACATCAGCGATGGTTAGACAAACACATGAGGGGAATGATAGTTTTCACCTACAAAGCTCACAATTAGAAAAACACTAACTACTGTAAATGATGACGGCAGTACTTACAGTGCAGCAGGGCAGCAGCCAAATCAGCCCCATCAATTTCAGATCTTGTTATTTAACTTGGAAATGTTAATGATTTTACATGTACTGTGTATTTCCTCTCATCTCTGCAGGCATGAAGTACAACTTTGACAAGATTGCCACTCTGAACCAGGGAACTCCTTATGACTACAACTCTGTCATGCAATATGAGAGGTATGGATAACTTCATGTTTGGGTCATTTACTTTATTTCATACATTTTTCATGTATCTTCCATTTGTAACTGCATATCTTCTATCGGTGTCTGTGAAGATTTTCCAGTGTTTCTTTGCAAGTTTCTGACCATTATTACATAAGCAGCATATGCTCCCAAGAGCTCTGGACGCTCAGCTAAGTCCGAGCTTACTGGCTGACTTTATGGAATCTCACCGTTAAAGGCACTGTACTCAACATTCAGAACATTCATGTAGCAGCAAACAAATGTTTTCTATGTAAAGATATAGTGGAGTGATGGTGTCCTGAGCAGAGACTGAAGTCCCTCAGTTCAGGCAGATTTTTCGTATTTACAAAAGTAATGCGCAACAACTTGTGCATTTTCTACGTATTTATTTTGTGTGTGTTCCATGTATTGAAAGCAGGAGACGTTGTATAAGACGGCAAAACTCCGCTTGAGAAGGGAGGTTGCGGTGGTGGATGGGTCCCAAAGGTCCCAAAAACATTTTCACCTGCTTACGTTCATGCCCCGGACATACTAAACCAAATCACAACCTTTTTTCTATTCCTGACCAAGTGGATTTTATGCCTAGCCCTGGCCGTCACCTTTTGTTGGCTAAAACCATTAATGCGACGGTAGTTTTGGTGCCTAAACCTAACAAAACACAACGGCCATCTTCTGGCCCCTCGCCTTCTCCCAGTGGACTAACGTTTTTGTGCAGAACTTTTCATGCAATATCATACTCATGTTCATAAGAATACGATGCTCTGTGTGTGCAGTAATCTGAGTTTCTCTGGTGTTTGTTTTGATTGTTTCACGTAACAGGGTGTGTGAAGGCAATCCCAACCCACTTTTTCTTTTTATAATTTCAAGAAGAGCACCGTTTAAAATGTCGTTCACCAGAGACTCTGGGGAAGTAGCATAACCAATGTGAATCTACACATCAAAGATCTAAAATCATCACGAGTATCAGGGATTGTTTCCTTTAGCTAAATCAAACCCAAGCTCAACCTGCTATGCATTTTGGTAACTGTGATTCTCCAGGTACGCCTTCTCCAAGAACAACCTTCCCACCATGGTGCCCATTCCCAACAGCAATGTATCCTTCGGCCAGGCCACCCAGATGAGCAGGAATGACATTGATAGGCTGAACAGGCTGTACAAGTGCTGTAAGTATACTGTGGTTTAACTGGATAGAAGACAAACACACAAACATAAAAACACATTTTCCAAGTCTCCCTAAACAATAGTCAGGTAACCAAATGAATACTAAAGGTTTTTAGTTGCTGTGATTATTCCTCCTGCTCAGAACTGGTCCTGCTGATGAGATCCCTCCTAAAGTGCTTCCAGTGTAAATCATAGGGTACAAATAAGGTCTCCAGGGACACGCAAAGAGCAAGTTTTGTTCTAAAAAAAGACTGTAACTTTGGAAAAAATCCTTCATGTGGCCTTCATGTAAATTGTGGAAGACATGCAAAGAACGGTGGATTTTGCCCCCTATCAGGTACATTGGAAACACAGGAATCTTCTCACAGCCAGTATGGACAGGAGGAATGATTACAGCACATCAAGAAAAAGACTCTGTCGATGTACATATGGGCATGTGAGAATTGTTTTGAGGCAATGACAGTCAGTGAACTGTCATTTAAAGGAGACCTATTCTGCTCATTTTCAGCTTCATACTTGTATTGGGGTTTCTACGAGAACATGTTTACATGCTTTAAGGATTCTTTTTTTTCTTAAGTTGCTCATAGCTGCTGCACCTGCTTTCACCCTCTGCCTGATATGATTTATCTGTTGTAGCACCTGTCTCTTTAAGCCTCTCCAGAAATCCCAGTCTTCTTTGATTGGTCAGTGTTTCTGTTTCTCCGCATCTCTGCTCTTGCTGTCTCTGCACTGTACAGACAGAGTATATAGCTGTACTTTGTACCATGACAATTCCCCAATAAAGCCTTCTACATAGATAAAACAATCTCCATAAACATGTTCCAGCAGGAATGTGATCTGAAATTGAAGAGAAATTAACATCTGTAACCAAGACTACAGCTTTCACTGACATTAGCATGTAGCTGCATGTAGCAGTGTATCTAATGTACACAGCGCAGACAACCATATGAAGAAATACGGCACGGGGTGACATCACATCGATTCCCAGAGTAGAGAATTTTGTTCACAGGAATTTCTTTTATTAATTTTTCTTAATTATCTGAAGATTTGGTAACATTTAATATGAACACTCAACATAATAGAATTAAATATATATATATATTATTATTATTTATATATATATATATATATATATATATATGGCAGAAAATAAGGAAAACATAATCTCCTATAACGTTAACGTTGACATCTTTAGAATATTCCCACACCAAAGATCCATGAAACCCACTTCAGCCTTTCCACAAAGGTTCCATTAATGACATGTATTTCCCCTGCAGAAACGTGTATGTGACCTTTGATCTGCCGTCCTGATGACATCAGAGCAAGCCGATGAAGCAAGTGAGGGTTTTATGGCGGATGGGTTTTCCCTGTAACAATTAACCTGCAAACTGAAATGCTTATTGTTGCCTGACTGTTTAATGAAGTGGAGAAGAATCAGACGCTTTATTTCAAATACCATCACATTTTATTTCCATATCATACTTACAAAACAGCTTCTAATCAGAAAATAAAGACATTTCTCTTGTAGTATTACAATGAATTCCTTGTCATTTTATTGTATTCTGAGTCAGACAGAAAACATAAAAATGGTTTGACATTTTGGAAAAATATGTTAGCTGAGGAAATATATATACTTAAATATAAAGCGATGATCAGCAGCTGGTTTAGCTTAGCACAAAGGCTAGAAACAGGGAAAAAGCTAGCCTGGCTCTGTCCAAAGGTTACTATCGAGCACCTCTAAAGCTCACAGATAAACCACAATTCAAACCAGTTCAGTTTTTAGGTACCCGGCTGTAAAAATGTTGATTTCTGCTGTAAAGCTTTAAGTATTTTAACCAACCCCCACCACAGCGACTTCCTGGTTGATCCAATCAGGAAGCCCCAAAAACTGCAGTTCTCATGAGTGTCCACTAGGGGCAGGTTTCATAATAGAGCAGTTTCTCAGTGACCCCCATGTTAAACAGGCCGTTTTCACAGCATCATTAAACCTATTTAAGGCCTGGTATAAAAAGCCATTCTAGTCTGTATGTTTAGGTCATATCTCCATGACAACACTGAGGGGGGTGAATTTTTTTGTTCCCGGCTAGTTTTTATTTTATTGGAGGTTAAAGTTTATGAATAATTAGGGGCGTGGCCTCTTGAGTGAAAGCTAGCCTCTGGCCCTCACTTGTCCTCGGAAGTAAACGTCAGCCAGATGGACGTATCTCCCTTCCCCCAACATCACATACATGCCCTTTTTTGGTAAGAGGAAATGAGGTGGAGTCAAAGGGCGCACTCACACTGTCCTTCTGTACCGGGCCAAAACCATTTTTTCAGCTAAAGCCTAGTACGTTTAAGCAGTGTGAGTGCACCCGTTCCGCACATAACTGCGGACAGACACCTTGAAAGAGGTGGGCTTTTGTAGAGCCGTTTGCACATGTACCAGTACGAGCGTGCGCACGTGTACGAGCACGAGCACGAGCACAAGCCCTACGACGGTAGCGGTATGTGCGCCTGTTCGGACATAGAAAATAGAACGACGTACCATGCACGGACATTTAACAACAACAACAATGGCGGTGAAAGGTTCACGTTGGTGTGATGCGGAGGTGGAGTGTTTACTGTAGATTTGGTCGATGAAAAGATTCAAAAACAGTCGACAAGACGCACAAAAACTCCAAGGTCTGTGGAAAGATTTGTAAACAAAGCCACACACACGCGATCAATGCGTGTGACGTGTTACGGCGTGATGACGTATGGACGGCAAGAAGCATTTGCGCGAGGCCCCGGCAGTGTGAGTACAAACGGGGCTGGGGCACGGGGGGAGAGGGAGGGGGGGCAAGTACCCTAAAGCCCGGGTCGCGGTGCGGAAGGACAGTGTGAGTGCGCCCAAAGTCTGACAAGATGGAGACTTCCGTAGGCGAGGACGATTGGATCAAGTTGAGAGTACGGACCCTGACTGGTTTGCTATGTCCATTTTTTATACAGTCTATGATTTTAACATGGAGGTCTATGTGGATTGGAGTCCGTTCGAGGGATTCAGTTTTTGGCACTTCACTCTTGGCTTCATTTTGAGATTATTGACATGATCCAGTAGAAAATCCAAAATGTAAAATATAATACTTAATATAATATAATATAATATAATATAATATAACATAATATAATATAATATAATATAATATAATATAATATAATGTTAGTACACAGTAGGATCAACACCATAGTACGAGAATCCCCATATCATGATGCTTGCACCACCATGCTTCACCGTCTCCACTGTGTACTGTGGCTTGATTCAGTGTTTGCAGGACGTCTGACAAACTGTCTGTGGCCCTTAGACCCAAAAAGAACAATCTTACTCTCACTCTCATCTGCCCACAAAATGTTAAACCATGCCTTTTAAGTCCAGTCAACGTGTTCTTTGGTAACCACTTCAGCACATGTACGTTTTTTAACAATGGGACTTTGGGGGGCTTCTTGCTGGTAGCTTGGCTTCACATAGACGTGGTCTGATTGTTACAGTACTCACAAGCAATCTTAGATCTTCTTTGATCCTCCTTGAGCGGATCATTGACTGAGCCTTTGCCATTTTGGTTTTTCTCCATTTTTCTTTATCTTCCTGGTCTTTCTGGTTTTGGCTGCCATTTTAAAGTGTTTGATATCATTTTTGCTGAACAGCCTATAATTTTCTGCACTTCTTTATTTTTTTATTAATTTCTTAATCAAAGAACGCTCTGCTTCTGAGCTGTGTCTGAAATCTCTGTTTTTCCTGTTTAACACCTTTTTTTTCACATAATCAATGACCCCACTAAGTGATTTATCTTGCCAGTGATGTGGGACTGCTATTATTTTGAACACAACTGTAAGCACAGGAAAGAGGTGGGAAGAGGAGACACCTAGCTGTTAAGTTCACGTGAGGTGGAGTGTGGAGTATGTGTGTGTGTGCGTGTGTGTGTGTGGTGGTGGTGGTTGTGTACTATGTGATGGATGAACACAATCTAAGGTCACCCATTCATTTCCTATGGCGGTCATTTTTGACCAGGAACACCCTAAGTTGACCAAACCACTTCAAATTCAATGAAGGTGATCAGAAGTTGTATACGTTCAAACGTGTAGAGTGGAGGATATCATAAGGCCTTGAGACAATCAAATGTAAGAAACAATATATGGGATTGATTAAAGTAGGATATCAGTCAGATCTGACCCCAACACGACAGACAGTGAAAAACATGAACTCAGAGTTTAGTCTTCACTTCCAGTGTAATCCTCCCCAGAGTAACGTCCTCAGTTAAATCTGTCTGTCTAACCTGGAGCACACTGTTGCATTTGCATCCACCTGCCTTTCACACTGCATCACGTTTTTTTTTTTTAAAGGCAGTATTTCAGACGGTTGGTCTGGATTATTATAGCAATTATTAACTGCTCCCTGTCCACCCATTTTAAACATGTCTCATTGCAAGTGTTGACATTTTTTTTAACACTCCATAAATCAGAAAATACTGTCAACAGCCATTAAAAAATAATTTTAATGACTTTCAGAATACAGATATGAATGCACCTGGAAGGTTCAGTGTTTGTAAGTGCTACTAAATGGGAGATTTCTGGTTCAGAGGGAGAAAAAACTCATTTTGAGAAAACCACCTTTAAAGACATACATCCATCCATCCATTCATCTTCAACCTATCGGGGTCGCGGGGGGCTGGAGTCGATCCCAGCTGACATCGGCGTGATCCACCTGGGCAGGACGCCAGTCTATCACAGGACACATAGAGACGAACAGAGACAAACAAACATTCACACCTACGGGTGATTTAGAGTCATCAATGAACCTAACACCTGCATGTCTTTGGACTGTGGGAGGAAACTGGAGAACCCAGAGAAAACCCACGCAGACACGGGGAGAACATGCAAACTCCACACAGAAGGGCCCCAGCTGGGGTTCGAACCAGGAACCCTCAGGCGAAAGGGCTAGCCACCATTTCACCATGCCACCCTCTTTTAAAGATATGTATTCTAAAATTCATATATTTTGCAACACACTGCAGGTGAATAGGGTAAAAAAAGAATAGATATAACTATACTTCCAAAGTTAATTACTTACATTCAGATAATTATTGTGCCAATTCCACGTTTTATTTTTTTTCTGTTAAAATATTTGAAACCACTTTTGAAAAAAATCCATTTAGCTCTCTGTTGACGGTTGATAGATGTCCCAAAACTGCCCTGCAGTTTTATAGATTATACATTTATGATTCATTTATAAAATGTTCACTATGATGACCCCTTCTGGCCTGAACACTACTAGCATTATCACTCTGTCTACTCTAAATTACTCATCTACTCATGTGAAAAAAAAGGTTTGTAACCAGGTATTATTTTAGTTTCATAGTTGTCTTTTGAGGTAGCATCTTTTATAAGTTTCTGTTGTTTGTTTGCTTTTTAGCTTATAATTGTCAGTGGCTGACAGCTTTGATGGCAGAACAGTGTACCTATGTTTCCAGGGTCCTATGTTCCCTGCTTTGTTTGTGACCAGGGAACATAGGACCTGTTTTTAAGAAAAGGGTCCAATGTTCCCCGCTTTTCTCAGAAAGGGTCCTATGTCCTATGTCTGTTATCTTTCCACAATCAGTGCCGAATTCCCCGGCCAATAGGCCTATGAAGACCCTAACACTACCCCCTGACCCTGACCCTAACAAAATGTTTAATGAGTTAAATCAGTGAAGGCTTATGCGACCTTGGAACATAGGACCCTTCGTTCCCCAAGGGGGACCATAGGACCAGGGGAACATAGGGATGACCCCGATGGCATTGATTTCTCTCTGTAGTGACGGTCCGCTCTGAGCTGGAGATTTCAGGTTTCTTTGCCGGTGTTGTGTTGAAGTTTTTCCCCCATTGAATAGTGTTTCACATATTAGACTGTGATTGGTTTATTTAGTGATGTTCCAACTAAAACTGCCCAGTATACGTTGGAGCTCAGAGTTCACAGACATCTCCTCCTTCAGGAGAGGAAGTTTAAATATTTTTTTTTTTTTGGGGGGGGGGGGGGGGGGGGGGGGGGCTTTACAATTTTAGTTATCATCATGTCTGTAAATTTATTATTTTATTTATTATTTATTTTATTATTTCAGGACAATGCACATTAATGAACATATACAAAGTACATGTAAATGTGCCAGATTGTAGCCCAGGGGCTAATTTCCATCTGTAGTCCAATGTAGGCAGGTTAGGTGTTTAAAAGACTAAGAAACAGAGGACATACTTAGACACACATAGACAGAGTTAGTAGAAGACTAAGTATACTAAACAACAAGAAGAGATATAAGAGAAGAAATTAAATAAAAAGAAAATGAAAAAAAAAGATAAATAAAAGAGACAAGAAAATATATCTGTGTTAATTATGGTCACATATTTGGTTAGCCCTGAGCCACGCCTTAAGATGATACTTAAAAGTGGTCAAGGAAGGAGATTCCCTTATAGATAGGGGAATTGTGTTCCACAATGCACTACCTTTTACAGATAGTGAATTGTGGCTAAAAGATGTTTTCCTAAAGGGAATCTCAACATTACTATTGACCACTGCCCGTGTAACCCGAGTCTGACGATATTTAATAAATTCTTGCAGGGGGGGTGGTGCCAGGCCATGTAGAACTTTATAAGTAAGGCAACTGTATGAGAATTTACAAAAATTATCAAAACTCAATAGATTGTATTTGTCTAAGATGTTACAGTGATGGTATGTTAAGGGTTATTATATCTAGAGTTTTAAGTGCCTTTTTGTACAAGAGCTCCACTGGCTTAAGGGTGACAGAGCCCGACATAGACCAGCTGGTGACACAATAACTTAAATGGGAAAATATCATTGCATGTAGGAACATCACGGCAGCGGCATCTGTCATAGAACCTCTAATTTGCTTAAAATTATAGAGATTGAACTTAAGTTTTTTTAGATATCATTTTTATGTGTTTTTTAAAAGAAAGATTGGAGTCTATAATGACACCTAAGTATTTAAAATCTGTCACTACTTCTAGCTCTTCTGTACCCAAGGGTACCCCAGTCTGCAGAAGCTTAGAGGAGGGTTGCTTACTCAAATATATACGAACAGTTTTTTTAGTATTCAGTATAAGGCAAGATCTGTTTAGCCATGTTTGTATGTGTGTAAGAGCTGTGGAGAGGACACAAATACGCTCATCTGCATGAGTCTGTTGCTGATGATCATTCTGTAACCCATTATAATCACCAACTCGTAAAGTTCACCATTTCAGTTGTATTATCATTATTTAATGAATTTAATGTGGCACCGAGTTCATTTCTTTGTTTACATTTTCAGATAAAAACATGAAACAATATTAGCATGTTTTATGACATTCAGGAAGTTGATTTATTGATCAAAACATACTTTTCTTTGGCTCAATTTGATCTGTGTATAACTTTCTTGATAGTTTATTTCTTTTCTTGAAGGATAATCACAGCACTCGTTTTAATTCCCGATGCTCATCTCGGTCTCATCTGTGGTTTGGTGGGATTTGAGTCTGTCCTCCACTTTATCAGCAGTCAGGTTGAACTGGCAGGCTCTCAGGGCTTCTATCAGCTCCTTTGTTCGGGCCCCGGCTCCTCGACTCTTCCTCCAATCCTTCAGCAGCTCCCTCACAGTTTCTTCCAGTTCTGTGGGTTGCCTCCTGGAGATGGAGTCCAGATTAACGTCATTCAACCCCAGTTTGCGGCCAAACTTACGCCAGGACCTTCCTAGGTTATCGGCTATCACCTCTGTGGCAATGTCCAGTTTATCTGAGGAAGGAGGAGACATTGAGGCTTTAGAGAAGAAAATGTGTCCTCGTTTTGGGAAACAACTTGAGAACAAAGCATCTTTATGCAAATCATAAAACCCAACTATGGTTTAATAGGTTGGGTTAATGGTCAGTTCGGCAGCTAATGTGACAACTGAGACCACAGCCCTCCCAACTTCCCCTCTGGATATGTGGCGTTAGAAGTTGGCATCTCCATGTCCCTACTCGGACACCGTTCATCGTTATTGGTCATAAACCAAAGTGCATGTAGAATTCATAATTCAAGTATAAACATCTTATCACATGTCTTTTTTGTATATAAAAGTGACTTTGATGAGGAGGCAGTAAGAATGTTTGGGCAAGCTCCGCCTGAGCGGCTCAGGTGGTGGTATTCACTCAAAAAAGGAAATTAGGAAGCTTCTACTGTATCATTTGGATATTTTGAAGGACATAACCCGATGTTTTGACAGCACTGATGGTAATTTGGAAAATCAACATGATGCCGCGCAAGTATGGCTGAGAGTAGCGCATGGCTAAGTCCCTGGTATTAGCGTCTTTTTCCCCCGAACTATTGCAAAGACAAAGTTGGAGTAAATGGTTAAAACGATATTTGGGTAGAAAGGTAAGAAGTTAGACTTTTCCCCATACATTAAATTACACTGTCATTTATATTTGTCTTTAAACTAAAATTTTGATAGAACTTTAGCCCAAAACTGTCAGACTGGTGACACAATCATAGGGTGTTACTCAATTGTTCCAAGCCATCTGATTTGACTGTCATCAGCCAATGAGCAGGCGTTATCAGTTGCGCACTACCAAAGATGTGAGGCAGTATGGCCCTACTATACCTCCTAGTAGGGCTGGGCGATATGACCAAAATGTCATATCACCATATAGGTAATTTCATATCGCGATGACGACATATATCGCCTGACACAGGATTGGGGCGGCTGCAGTGCTGCGCGGTCATGCCAGTTGCTAACTGAGTGATGTGATTTCTGATATCTGATACGGGCATCTCACTTTTTTTTATTATAAAACAAATGTGTGTTATTTGTATCTTTCTTTGGCAATAATGCAGGACGGAGTGTCTGACACTGTGGTCAGCAGCACTGGAGCTCCACAGGGAACTGTTCTTTCCCCCTTTCTGTTCACCCTGTACACCTCAGACTTTCAGCTCCTCTCTGAGTCCTGCCACCTGCAGAAGTTTGCTGACGATTCTGCAATAGTTGGCTGTGTCAGTGAGGGGAAGGAGGAGGAGTACAGGGGCGTTGTGGACTCCTTCGTCAACTGGTGTGCAGCTAATCACCTGATTCTAAACCCCACCAAGACTAAGGAACTAGTGGTGGATTTCTGCAGGAGTAAATCTGCCCCCACTACCATCTCCATCAACGGCGTGACTGTGAATGTTGTCCAGGATTACAAATACCTTGGAGTATACCTGGATAACAAACTGGACTGGTCCAAGAACACTGAGGCTGTCTACAAGAAGGGCCAGAGTCGTCTCTATTTCCTGAGGAGGCTCCGGTCATTCAACGTATGTAACACCATGCTGAGGATGTTCTATCAGTCGGTGGTAGCCAGTGCCATCTTCTTTGCTGTTGTGTGCTGGGGCAGCAGACTGAGGGCAGCAGACGCCAAGAGGATCAGTAAGATCATCAGGAAGGCTGGCTCCGTCCTGGGGGTCAAACTGGACTCTTTGGTGGCGGTGTCTGAGAAGCGGATGCTGTCTAAACTGCAAAGCATCTTGGACAACAACTCTCACCCTGTCCACCAGCTGCTGACCTCCAGCAGAAGCACCTTCAGTCATAGACTCATTCTCCCCCGGTGTAACAATGAACGCCGGAGGAAGTCTTTTCTTCTGGTGGCCATCAATCTGTATAATTCATCTCCCCCCGGTCAGGTAAGGAACAGTTGAGACACTGTATCCTGAGAAAATGTCACTTTGTCACTTTATATCATCACTACATCACTTTATTAAGTTGTACTGTCACTTACTACACTTTACTGTAACTAACTTATTTCAGTAAGACAGGCTGCTACACTTCACTGCACTTTAGTGTAACTAACTTACTTCAGTAAGAAAGGCTGCTACACTTCACTGCACTTGACTTTAACTTAGTTCTGTCAGAAATGCTGCAACATTTTTAACACTGTTTCAATTATCGCTCCTTATCACTTATTCAGATTGTACTTATTTTATTTCAATCTGCTGCTAAACTGCACGCTGCGTATGATTGTATATTGTATAAACCTACGCTTAACAACAATGTCTGTTGCACTCTGTTGCACTCTGTCACACTGAGTTATTGTTTGATTTATTTTATGTTAGCTTTATTTTGATTTGATTATGTTAGCTTATTGTCACTCTGATCCTTTCCCACCGAATCTTGAATCAATAGCTGACGGTATATTTAGAACTGTAGTTTCACTTTCACAGTGCTGTGTCACACTGACGGAAAATAGCACAGCCGTAATTGGCCGATCAATTATTAATTCCACTGAAACACTGCAGCCTGTGTCCGAGTCACACACAGAGCGCATGTGTTGTGCGTTTGGTGTGTGTAGACTGGTCTGTGTGTGTGTTAAAGTTGTTTTCTGGCAGTTTAATAATGAGAGAAACAGTCTATGGCCGTGCATCATAATTTACGGAGCACCTCCTTTCAGATTCACACACCCCTCAGCCTGTTAAGTGCACGATTTATGTCACCACAAGATAAACGATAGACCAAAATATGAAATGATAGACGCCTTTCTATCGTCACACGGTATGTATCATCATATCGCACAGCCCTACCTCCTAGTATGCTCAAAAAATCTCCACATTACTCACTTGACCCACAGGACTCCCGGAAAATTGTCAGTCTCTAGTGGCTGCTGGCTTACTGAACACATTAAGGCTGAACTGCAGATCAGAAGAACCTCTGTGTGCAGTTGCTATGCTGGTCATGCATAATCCATGGGACTTAATCCAGGAAAGATTTACTGTTGTGTGTATAAACTACAAACACCTCTGTTACTAAACCACGTGGAATATGAGCCGAACTTAACATTTTGTCTGGTCCCAGAAATATGGGACCGATAATTACTTTTACGCACTAGATTTGCATAGCCTAGCAAACTCACATGGTACCGAACTGTTGTTGTTGCTTGGTGTGTTTCCAAGCAACAACAACAACTTTTCCATCCCAGGACATGAATAAATATGCATGATAAGCATCTTTATAATACAATATATTTTCAAGAAAAGTGTCCTGCATTTTGTCCTGCAATGTCCTAATTGCAATTTAAAGATACATGATGTAAAACGTTTCAATAAAAACAACCTAGAACATTGAAAAAAAATAGGATTTCAGCCTGTACCCAGTCTCTCACACTAAACTTCCTCATGAAATATAATGATTGGAATAATTAGGAAATCTTATTATTTGGCTTCTAGTGTGACTCTACTTCCAATTTAGATATAAAGTACATTTTTCTCATCTAAAATTCACAATATGTTAGTTAAAATATACATGTAAGTCATGTCACCAGGTTTCAGACTTTGTTGTCTAAACCTTACCAAATAGTTTTGTTTTCTAAACCTAACCAAGTAGTTTTGTTTTCTAAACCTAACCAAGTAGTTTTGTTGCCTAAACCTAACCAAATAGTTTTGTTGCCTAAACCTAACCATGTAGTTTTGTTGCCTAAACCTAACCATGTAGTTTTGTTGCCTAAACCTAACCATGTAGTTTTGTCGTCTAAACCTAACCATGTAGTTTTGTTGTCTAAACTTAAACATGTAGTTTTGTTGTCTAAACCTAACCAAGTAGTTTTGTCGTTTAAACCTAACCATGTAGTTTTGTTGTCTAAACCTAAACATGTAGTTTTGTTGTCTAAACCTAAACATGTAGTTTTGTCGTCTAAACCTAACCATGTAGTTTTGTCGTCTAAACCTAACCATGTAGTTTTGTCTAAACCTAACCGAGAAGTTTTGTTGTCTAAACCTAACCATGAAGTTTTGTCTAAACTTAACCAAGTAGTTTTGTCGTCTAAACCTAACCAAGTAGTTTTGTCGTCTAAACCTAACCATGTAGTTTTGTCTAAACCTAATCATGTTGTTTTGTTGTCTAAACCTAACCATGTAGTTTTGTTGTCTAAACCTAACCATGTAGTTTTGTCATCTAAACCTAACCATGAAGTTTTGTCTAAACCTAACCATGTAGTTTTAATGTCTAAACCTAACGATGTAGTTTTGTCTAAACCTAACCATGTAGTTTTGATGTCTAAACCTAACGATGTAGTTTTGTCGTCTAAACCTAACCATGTAGTTTTGTCGTCTAAACCTAACCATGTAGTTTTGTCGTCTAAACCTAACCAAGTAGTTTTGTTGTCTAACAATAACCTATTGGTTTTATTGCCTAAACAAGTCGTTTTGTCGTCTAAACCTAACCAAATAGTTTTGTCTAAAACTAACCATGTAGTTTTGTCTAAACCTAACCTAGTAGTTTTGTTGCCTAAACCTAACCAAATAGTTTTGTTGCCTAAACCTAACCATGTAGTTTTGTTGTCTAAACCTAACCATGTAGTTTTGTTGTCTAAACCTAACCAAATAGTTTTGTCTAAACCTAACCAAGTAGTTTTGTTGCCTAAACCTAACCAATTAGTTTTGTTGCCTAAACCTAACCAAGTAGTTTTGTTGTCTAACCATAACCAAGTAGTTTTGTTGTCTAATCATAACCATGTAGTTTTAAGGCCCAGGACTAGGTGGAGAGATTAGATCTCCACACTGGCCTGGAAACGCCTCGGGATCCCCCAGTTAGAGCTGGTTAATGTGGCCCGGGAAAGGGAAGTTTGGGGTCCCCTGCTAAAGCTGCTGCCCCTGCGACCCGACCCCGGATAAGAGGCTGAAGATGAGATGAGATTAATCGTGTACTATGTTCTGCTTTGTGTTGTTTTATATGTATGTATACAGTTTTAAGTTATTTTGTTAATTTTTGTTATTTTGTATAAAAAATGCTGATACTTATTTATTTGCTATGTGTTAATATCACTCTAATATGCATCTAATTCAATTCAGGTTTGAGTAAAAAAAAATCGCTTGACATACAAAAAGGACTAAAAGATTCACTACGCCAGAAAAGATGAAGCACACCAAATTAGGGAGTTGGCAACCCTAGCGCCAGGTGCTTACTGATTGGGCAGTCCCTACGTGTACATGCCGGGGCAAGTTCAGAAACACCTTCCTCTAGTGCATCAGTTTATATTATAACAAATAATAAAAAAAATATATATCTATAGCTAATCTGAAAAAAGAGCTGGTGGGCTGTGACATGCAAATGTACTCAACACTGTGGAGTTTCTTAAGGAGTAGAGTTGGAGTCGTGCTCCTTGGTGCTGTGACCCGAGCCCCGCCCCTGTGTGCCCCGGACTGTAGCCTACCTCTCTCCTCCTTGTCCGGCTGGTTGTCGGTAAATCCAGCCTGACTCTGAAAACGGTTTAATTTGTCGGAGAGGTCGTGTCGTTTAATGCCGTCGAGCAGCTGGGACAGACGCTCCGTGTTGTCCGCCCCCAGTGCGCCTCTCTCCGTCAGCACCTGGAAGAGTCCGATCCCGGAGGTGATCCTTTCCATCTCCCTCTTCCCCACCATGTCTTTACACAGAAACTTGATGTCCTCCAGCTGCTGAGCGGACAGCTGGTTGGAGATTTCCAGTAAAACGCTGTTGAACTGTAGGGAGCTCATGGCTTAAGCGCCGGCCGAACCTCTGACGGAACAAGGAAACACTCAACTTTACTTTCACTTCCGCTTGTTACTTTGTGTCCGTTTAGTTCGCGGCGGCGGCTCTCGGTCACGTTCCCCGGTGAATCTGAAAACCTCCCGGCGGCGGCAGAGGCGGGCTCAGGCTGTGTGAGGGGCGACCCCAGTAAAAAGGGTCCCAGAGCAACGGGGAACCCAAGTATCGCTCTCCAGTCTCACTGTGACGCGTTCACTGACCTACGGGTGTCGAGTGTGCTGTTGTGTCTGCTTCATGCTGTGGGAAAGTGACACACATGGACACTGTAGTCACTGCAGAAGCGGCCGGCTGTTTTTTCAGCCACTTAGGGGTTAGAATTGGCATCACTGCACAGCTTTTACTGCAACAATACAATGCATTTGAATGGTCTCTATAGCCTACTCTTCTACATATTATTATATCCTCCTGAGACCCAGGGGGAAAAAAGTTTCTAGTATTATTGTTTTTTGATAAATTAAGTGTTGGGGTAGTAAAGAACACATTTCAAAGATATTTTTTTAAACTTTATTAAAATGTGATAACAGGTGCACTACAGTGTACATCAGGACCTTTGATGTCAATTGTAAGACGTTAACAAAATAAAGAAAGCTACGAAAACAGAAAGCTCCACTGGAATCACCCAGTAAAATACAAATTCAGTTTGTTGGCAGGATCTGGAATATGTATTATCACATTTGCACAAAACTTCAAAGGAACTATGCTTTCACATGGTCTTTTCCCTGGCCAAAAAGGAATTTATTTCATGCAGCACGCCAAAACGTTGCAGCAATGTTAGGTATGGTTGCTGCATCATCTTCACTGATGGTATGTTATGAAGAATTGTGAATTTCTTAAGACACAAAGGAACATCTGGCACCTCACGCATCTATCAAAGAAAGACACGAAAGGGCCTAAAAAAAGTTGCTAAGAAGATCTGAACAGTCTCGTCTAGTCTAAGTCTAGTGAGAAAGCACCCCTCTGTGAGTGCTTTGGGACGGGGGCTCCCAGCAGCACCCTCTGCTCGAGGACACTAACTTCAGAGTGATTGGTTCATCTGAGTCCAACACCAGAAACAGTAGACAGATTTCTCTCTAGGATGGAGGAGGATTTGTGAAGTCTCCAGATTTGGAGAGAAACTCTCCGGTGTTTGTATTCTCAACAGCGTCTCCCCGTCTCTTCTTCTCCGTTGTTGGTGTATTTCTGTGGCAGTTACAGCTCCACATCCAGGCCTGGCATGTGCACTACAGCATTTTTAGCTGGTCTCACTGGTTTCGTGTGGACGCAGGTATTTCTTGAGTCAAGGCCATGTGGACGTACCCTAGCATGAAGGCAGGGCCGCATCATGGTCCTGTGAGGCCCCTGGGCACATGTCTCCTGGAGGCCCCCTAAAGTTTAGTTTATTGGAAAACAGGGACAGTGCACATTAATAACATTACTGTAAATGCGCCAGAATACGCCAAGAGGCTATTTTTCATCTGTAGTCCCTAGACAGGCCAGGGCAATCTACAGAACATGCACAGCAGTTAACAAACATGACAAAATAGCATGTATAACATCAATTTAAAAAACACCATTCAAGACGCAAGACACATCACACCACAGCATGCAAAGCTGAAGCACAAATACAGAATGCATGCAACACAATAACAACAAGACCACAATAAGACAGCACGCAGTAAAAAGAGAAGATGGCTACAGGGTCAGCACAGACGGACCAAGGACAGGAAGGTGTAATCAAGTGTTGGTGCTGACAGAGCTGGGCACCAATTAACCATCTCTTCAAATGAGCTCTGAATAAACTATAGCTATTCAGGTCTCTAATAGTTGCTGGGATGGAGTTCCATTGTAGTGCAGCTCTAATAGAGAATGCAGACTGACTAAAATAACTTTTCCTCAGTGGAATAATACAGTCTCCTCTTGTTGCACCTCTTGTGAACCCATATGCAGCTGTTCTTATGTTGACGAACTGTCTGAGCGGAGGAGAGGTGGAACAATGTATAATCTTGTACATAAGACAAGTATTTATATATTAAATCAAATTGTCCCAACTCAGGAGGTTATATTTTCTGAATATTGAGCAATGATGAAAATCTACTGGTTTCTTATCAAGGATTTAACTGTTCGTTTATACAGATCTTCTATTGGTCCTGTTGGTTCTATACGTCCTGTTTTTAAGACATAAAATACACACACATAATAAATACGTGGAATACACAGGACTTAGTGTTTTGATTTCTTCTCTCATAAATACATGAAATACACACAAAATAAATACATGGAAAACACACAAATCACTGCGTGACATTGTCAGAAAATAAGCTAACAATACAAAACCCACCTTAGTTGATATTGCACTTTGGTGGTACAAATTTGCATTTAAGAATGGAAATAAAGTGAAATGCAGGAACTTTCAATAATCATGTACTCTCCACGCAGTTCTTCTCTCATTTATTTGCAGTTAGTTTAAACAAAAAAGACTCAAAATATCAGAGACAGACAAATCGGTTATACATGCAGATACACTCACGTACTTGTGAAATGTGCTTCGACATACATTATTATAGATATTAGAATGTCACAACTTGCAGTATTGATGCTGTAAATACAACTTTGCAACAGAAGGCAGGAGGACATCTCACGCGGGACATCGGGGGACAGCCTTCACATGTGACATCAGGTTACAAGAGATTCAGAGGAAAACAATATTAAAAGCTAACACAGGCTCCACAGCCCTGTGGCAGCACGTAGGGCCTAATCTATCACTGCATATCAACACTAACCCTACTTACATACAACAGTAATTAGTTTTGGTAAAAATAAAATGTGCAGTCTTTGCTCAAAAGAGCGAGTCATATCCCAGAAGTAAGTAATGTCTTTGCAGTGTGTATTGGCAGTATGGCTGGGTGATAATTCAACATGATCATTTATCGCCTTTCAGTGGAATGGAATTGAGATTAAATAATTTATCATGATAGACAATTACATTGTCTAAATTGATAATAACAAGCACATGTGACATCACCCCTCGCATCAATAGGATTAACAAACTGCACTTCAACTGGAAACCTTTGAGTCACAAGTTTCTTCAACACTGTAAAAAAATCTGTAAAAAAACGGTAAACGACTGTCAAGTTTCCATACGGACACCATGAAATTACAGTAACTAACCTTTTGACCGAATTAAACGTAATAAACTGTAAATAAAAAAAAACAGAGCATATTTTAAAGTCAGATTCAGTTAAATTACATTAAATAAACTGTAATTTAATATGGCTATTTACTGTAATTTCACGGTATCGTCTGGAAACTTTGCTGTCAGTCGTTTACTGTTTTTTTTTTACAGCTAATGTTTTTACAGTATAATATTATTAATAAATGCATACATACTGTAATTTAATATGGCTATTTACTGTAATTTCACAGAACCATCTGGAAACTTTGCTGCCAGTCGTTTCTACTGTTTTTTTTTATTTTACAGTTCATACAGCTCCATTACACAGAACACAAAACAGTGCAGGAAAGGGTTCTCTCGGCACAGTAATAGAGTGTACTTGAAACCCAAATGTTTCTATAGCTTTAAACTCAGCCCTGTAGAAAACATGCTATATTGTGATTTATATCATTACTGAGATATGAAATGACTGAATATTTTGGCTATATCGCCGAGCCCTAATTGTAAGATAATCTCCCTGGCATAGGTCAATATAAATTGTCCCTATAACATTAAATAATGGATTAAAATGAAGACCCTAAGATACAGTATATCACTGTCACTGTGAAAGTGTCTAGTTGATAGATCTGTGGGCTGGTAAAACCCTTTCAACACATTAAATGCACTTGGAAATGCATTGTCATGAAACAAAGAAAACAGAAACAGAACATTTTGACCTAAATTGTGATTATACACCACTGAAATTGAAAACATTTAATAATACATTCTATCAGTCTGGGTTGAGGGCTTAAATCTGGGGTAGTTCACCATATTTACAGCAGGGGGCAGGATTTGGCACGTCAATGAGTGTAGACTGTACTTGTGACCACCCTTTTCAGTCCACAGTACTTTTACCTTCTTCAAGGTGGTATCCAGTCACTCCCACGTATGTTTTTGTTTTTGCAGTTTGATAAATACAAAACAAAATATTATTCAGTCTTTGTGCTTTAATAGTGAAAGAATCGCAGTTTTAGGAAAATGCCAAATGAATTTATAAGGTTCATATAAGGCAAGATAATGATATAAAAGGAGTGTTGCCTTTCCTGGTTTGACTGATACGCTGTATCCCTTTGTATGAAAACTGTTGAATGGAAATCTCAAATGAGCCAGTGACAGTTGAGGGAATCCCTGGAGCAGCTTGGAGGATATAAGGCAGGCTAAGAGTCAGTAAATCTGTCGCCTCGCTCAACAAATGTCACGGCAGTGCCCTCGAGCAATACACCGGCACTGCTTTCTAAATGCAGAGTCCCCTTCAATAAGGAGTTCACCTTGCTATCACCGTTGTAAGATTCATCAAACCCATTTCTTGAATGATGCAGTTTTCTGATGTTATATGAGCACGATGGCACACTGTCTCTAAGCACATACTTGTACAACTGCATGTGACTTTAAACATGAGTACATTCAATTTCCTTTTCAGTGCACAACCTTAAATCTATCAGCACAAAACTCTCTAATAAATAGAGCCGAGTATCTCAAACAAACAATGTAATCACTGAATCAAATAACATTTACATCTTACATCTTGGCCCTTGGAAGCTGCAGTTGCCAACATTTCCCATCAGTGGTTGACGGGCAACAGGAATTTAGTCTGAATAAACTCTGTAAGGTGGCATCAGTAAACTGCATTCTGCCCCGGTTTGTAGTTGATCACACCAAGACACCAAGTGAACAAGTGAGGCAAAAGATGAAATAGCATTAAGTGATTTTGTGGCCACTGGGGGGCAGCAGACACAAGCTGAAAACACAACAGCAACATATCATCGCATTTGTAGTTAATTTGTGGAACATAGTTGTATTTAAACACCCAGAAGACACAGAGCAACACTAGCATACATTTGGAGACCGGTTCATTATAGCAGCTAATTATTAAAAAAAACAAAAAAAACACTGTTTTTGAGCTTGAAGGAAAGATTATATACTTCACATTATTTTAGACCAAGCTTATGTAGCTAAAACGAAAATATTAGCTCTTTTGTCCTTTAAAAAAATTCTACTATTCATGATCTATAAAAAAAATACAGCATATTTTTTACGGTTTGTGTTATGGTAAACCCTCTTCTTGCTGTAGCAGATGAATTAGGCAGTTTAAAATGATAATAATACCATACTGTTGCCATTGGAATCATTTTGTCCTGTGGGTCTGCCATGTTTAATTTTACTACGACAACAAACGCACTTGAACACAACGCACTGCGAAAATGTATTTTCGACTGTAGTATGTTGTTGAACGGCCTTTTTTAAAATATGTGGTTAATGTTAAAACATTTGGCAATAAAACAATTTGGTTAGGTTAAGTTAGTGTTCTCATTCTGCAGTAAAATGTTACTTGATGAAAGATGAATCTTCCTGCTGCATTAATGTTGCCTTTTCCGACTGTAGATGTATAAGGTTGTGCTCATTTTAACTCTTTTATATCCTGTTGGGTAGTTTAATCTACATCAATGCATATTATGCCATAAGATCATCATGTGTTTGTAGCGTCGCTGTCCTGTGAAAACCACGTATCTCTTAAAAAAGATTTGTGACGATGCATTAAATAGTTTATTTAGCTTAATTTCAAACACTCAAACATTCACCATCAACACATCTGGAGATACTTGGTTTTCACTGGACAGGAGGGAGATGACTAAAGCTACCAGACAAATGTAGTGCGGTGACGTAAAGAAATACAGTATTTATCTCACATGTAGTGCACTAGGAAGATAAAGTAGCAGAAAACTGACATACTCAAGTAACTTAAAGGTTCAATATGAAGAACGGGCAGAACACCGCCATCTAGTGTCACAAGATCGTTGTCCCAACAACAAAATATAATTCCAGCAGTCGGGTTGCCAGGTCTGGAAACAGACCCTGCCCAGTAGCTACAGGGGACCAGTCTGTTTGAGCCTGTTTGAACCCATCCCCTCCAGAAAATCACACCATAAAAACAAGTATTAGAGGAGTTAACGCCAGCTGCTAGCGTTAGCCGTTCCAGCTAAGTAAAGATGAAAGTGATGTTAGCGATCAAGGAGAAACGTAGCCATGTGGGCGTGCGTTTGAATGGCGTTTCTCTCCTTTCTCTCAGTCCATGGAGTGAATGCTCGGCCTATATTGACTCTGGTTTTTGCCCGTCTCCGCTCACTCAGCTGCTGGGACAAATAACGACCCCTTCACTGAGGCTCCGAAGCAGCTGCATGATTGGCAAACTCCATTTCACCCAATGCGAGCCTACAGTAGCTGCACCCAACAACAGACAACCCTGGCAACCAGCAACGCCCAACGCTATTGGCTGCTACAATGGAAACACAACGGGACAGAAAGTCATTTTCAATCCGGTCAAATATTTTTTTAAATATTAAGACTAAATATATTTTTTCATGGAAAAGCAATACTTTCATTCCGTACCCCTCAAAACGCCCATTGGGTGTATTGTTTTTCTTTTCTTTAAATATCGCTTTTAATAAAGATTCTACATATTCAACCTTTAAGTAGGATACTAAAGTAATAACTGTTTACCAATGGCAGCAATATGTCATATGTGTTGTGTTTTCAGCTTGCTCTGCTAGCTCCAAGTGGAAAAAAGGTTATTACAACTTTCAGAAACAATATTGTCATTTTACGACTTGATGTGTGACAAATATTTTACTCTGTGCCCAATACCAGCGTTTGGTTTAAAGGGTTATCAGGACACACAAGAAATAGGCTAGCATCTTAGCGAGGGGAGAAGGAGCGTGACATCACTTTGTGTTCATGTTGTAAATCTTGCCATTTGCAGCTTTAACAATTCCAGTTCATTGGTATAATTCATAATAATGTGACTTGTGCTTCCAGGAATAATGCCACTGAGCACTGGTAGGCAGTTTGTTCATATTCAAAATGTAACAAATGAGCAAAATGGTGCTCATACAAGAGAATAGTACAAATCAACAGGCCTCTTGACACAGAAGGTCTTCCAAAACCTTGCTGTTTAGTCCAACAACCAAAGCACATGTGCTTGACCATGTTGCATATTTTAAAAAAAGGAAAGTACATCAATAAATTCCTGCATTTGTATATAGTTGTGCAAAAAAGAAAATAATATATAATAAGCCTATCTAAGCTTTACACGTTGATGGCAGGAGGGAGGATCTCCTTTTGTGTTGTATCTCACCAGTTTGACCTCAGGAGGAAATTCTTCTTCTGGACGGAGGCTGTCTTCAATACAGGAGCTGCATTCAAGTCCCGTGGGAGAGGTGGCAGGTATAGACGTACTGCTTGAAAATATGATTGATATTAGGTTGCAGTTGGGGTTTGGCACAGTTTTCTCAGATGTGCTGAATGATGATCTCATTGACAAGGAATTTTCCCGGAGTCAAGTGAAGCTAATGGCTTGTTCCCTTCAAATACAGTACATCCAATAAATTATGTTTTGTGATCATAAATCCTATGACTTTTGTCTACTTGCTGGAGTTTTGTTTATGGTATCATCTTAACATGGCAAGAGTGTGCAAAAGACAGGAGAAAAGAATTCTAATGTGAATACGTCGAAACTTCGGTTTTAACTGTGAGGTCATTCCTGCAAATATTCCAAAAAAAAACATGAATGCAGCAAAAAGCTTTGCTGATTATAAATATATTTGATCGGATCGTGTCTTAACCTTTAGCTGCTAGCTTTAAGCAGCTGATTAACTTATGTACAGTTTGTATACAGGTGCTGTGTTTGCTTGTTGCTGTTTGTGCTTGTTTTCCAGAGCCAAAGGCGGGCTGTTTAACAGCAGTTTGCGTGCGAGACGGGCCGTGAGCGGGGCTGTGGAGGGCTTTGATTGGCTGACGATGGAGAGGTGCAGTTGTCCTGGGTGTGATTATCCCGCGCTGCCAGCCTTTTGCCCTGCTCCTCCTTCATGAAGAGCTCCACCATGAGGATCTTCTCCTTGTGCATCTGGAGGCTGATGTCCTTGGGGATGTCCGGGATCAGCCAGTCCACAAAGTCACTCATAAGCATCACCACGTTCTGCATAGGACAGAGGGAACAGAGCAGATTGGGACGCCTCAGAATTAAAAAAGTGTTGTTGAAGCTAAACAATGCACTTTAAGGCAAAACTAGAAGAGCCTCAAAGGAAATAAGTGTGTGTGTGTGTGTGTGTGTGTGTGTGTGTGTGTGTGTGTGTGTGTGTGTGTGTGTGTGTGTGTGTGTGTGTGTGTGTGATAGAGATGCACTGATGAGCTCTGACACCATCCAAATCCACTTGCTCCCTAAAATCTAGCACTGAAATTAATTATATTCTCTGTATTAGATACCCACTCCCCCATTCACATTTCACTCCCCCTCCACTAGTCCCTGTAAAAAAAAATGTACAGCACCATTTTTAAAGGACTGATCAAAATAAGCTAGTGGATGTTTTATTGGACGGTAACAGTAGCACTTGTTGTCATGTTTGGAGGAGAAGCAGAAAGCCCGCTCCTCTCTGTATCAAATGGAAGTCTTCAGAGATTTCTTCATTACATTTTCACTCAATGAATCATTTCATATCTCACTCAGAGGCCATATATTCATCAAATATGAATGAGTTGTTTGCACATTTGTTTGCTTTGCCCACATAAAATATGAATGGCAAAAGTGTCATGCCTATTTGAAAGCCTATTAATAACTATGTGTTGTTCCAAACCTGAAAGACAACAACGAAGGCAAGGCGGGCAGCCAGAACGGCCCAGAACTCCTTGGAGAGTTCATATGGTGTGCTGGCCCAGGGAGGCTCTCTGTAGTCCTTATATCTGCAAACAGAAGACAAAACATTTATTAAGGAAGATATTCCAAAAGACAAAGTCATTTGATGCTTTATACTATCACTACTACTACTACTTTTACTACTACAGATGTCCATTTTTTATGACAGATGATAAGTGATTGTTTGGGAGGTTTTGTCGTGGGAATCACACATTTTAAATGAAGTGAACTCATAATTCAGAACATTAATACAGCAGCAAACAAACATTTGACATGTGAACATAGAGGCCTTCTCAAAGATGTAAACATAAACATTCCAAAACAGTCCTTATTATTTCATGTTGCAGGGAATCAGCTGACAGGAAGTTACCGAGGACCAAAGCTGTTGCCTAGCAATGGAATTCCGTTGAAAAGGTCTATCTGGCTGTTCAGTCTGACGAAACACCCTTTCAAAATACGGTTTCCGGGTCCAAAAGCTCCGTTGAAATAAAACAGACACAACGGCCGAACATGTGAACAATTATGACCACCTCTTTCGTCAGTTAGACACCTTTTTTACATCCGTAAGAAAGAGGTAAAAGGACAATTATGTTTTTTTTTAAACTTAAATCTGTTCAAACAACGGGGAACACAGCACTGCGGTGTTGTGGAACTATGAGGCTCGGACCAGCGTGGACCCAGAAATCATATTTTGAAAGGACGTTACTTCATGACCAAACAGCCGGATAGTGGAGTAATGATATCCTGAGCCGAATTAAGTCACTCTCTCTATCTCTCTCTCTCTCTGTTGTAATCTGAGTTTCCACAGGTGCATGTGAGTGTCCCCTTTCAATCTGTTGGCCCTCCCAGTTTATCCCTCCGTTTTTGTTCATATCCGGCTGGATTGTTGGTTGCTGGCGATTTACCACTGCCATGCACTGTGCACTGCCTGGGTCTGGCTGTTGTGGGACATTGGTGCCCATACAGAGGTTACCTGCTGGTAACGCCAGTATCACAATATTTTTCTTACAAGGATGGCATAGGCATGACCCACCCTAACCTGAACGATTACTGAACGGACCTACCGGGCACAGTGTCAGATTTTCCCCTGGCCTTCACCTGCAAGTACTGACCACAAAGACACAGAAAGACTACGAAGAGATGCAAACAAATTACAAAGGGTCTCACAATGACTATAAAAAGGGAGAAGCCAACCACAAAGACAAGCAAAACAACTACAAAGAGTTTCAAAATGACCACAAAAAGACACAAAACCTTTTGTCTCAAGATCCGCCATGTGAAGGCAATCTCAGCCCAGACTGAATTTTGTTTAGTATTTCAAGGATAGCAGCTTTCAATGTATTCATTTGTCCCAACACGTCAGGAGAACAAAGCACATCCGGCTCAATAAAGTTAAACCTTACCTGCATATTTCCACCTTGTAGCCCAGGTGCATTGGCTGGAGAGGGTCTGTGCCTTGCTGGAAGTCACTAACGTTGAAGTAAGACAGAGTGTGGTTGACAAAGCCGTGCATGGTGCCGTCAGGGCTGTACATGTACTGGTAGACCAGCCGTGGGATGAAGTCAGAGGTGAAGGAGATGACAAAGGCCTGGAGGGACAGAGAACTACAGATCTGCTTACTGTCTTCATGACATCAAAACAACACGTTTAACAATGACTACATAACTGACTGACTGACTCATTTTTCAGCCATGTTGTCCAGTGACAGTAAAGATATGACTTACATTCACGATGACTGCTACCTTGCTGAGGCCTCTCAGGAGATTGTACCAGATACCTGCAAAAGACAGCAACTGTCAAATAGCAGCTTCAACACGTCAACACTGACCAGTACTGACCAGTACTGACCAATACTGACCAATACTGACCAACACTGACCAATACTGACCAACACTGACCAACACTGACCAACACTGACCAATACTGACCAAAACTGACCAATACTGACCAACACTGAGCAATATTGACCAATACTGACCAACACTGACCAACACTGACCAACACTGACCAATACTGACCAATACTGACCAACACTGACCAATACTGACCAACACTGACCAACACTGACCAACACTGACCAATACTGACCAAAACTGACCAATACTGAGCAATATTGACCAATACTGACCAACACTGACCAACACTGACCAACACTGACCAATACTGACCAACACTGACCAATACTGACCAATACTGACCAACACTGACCAATACTGACCAAAACTGAGCAATATTGACCAATACTGACCAACACTGACCAACACTGACCAACACTGACCAAAACTGACCAACACTGACCAACACTGACCAATACTGACCAACACTGACCAACACTGACCAATACTGACCAATACTGACCAACACTGACCAACACTGACCAGTACTGACCAATACTGACCAATACTGACCAACACTGACCAGTACTGACCAACACTGACCAACACTGACCAATACTGACCAATACTGACCAACACTGACCAACACTGACCAACACTGACCAATACTGACCAACACTGACCAACACTGACCAACACTGACCAATACTGACCAAAACTGACCAACACTGACCAACACTGACTAACACCGACTAACACTGACCAGTACTGACCATCACTGACCAACACTGACCAACACTGACCAGTACTGACCAATACTGACCAACACTGACCAATACTGACCAACACTGACCAATACTGACCAACACTGACCAGTACTGACCAACACTGACCAATACTGACCAACACTGACCAGTACTGACCAACACTGACCAATACTGACCAATACTGACCAACACTGACTAACACTGACTAACACTGACCAGTACTGACTAAAACTGACCAACACTGACCAACACTGACTAACACTGACTAACACTGACCAGGACTGACCAATACTGACCAATACTGACCAACACTGACCAATACTGACCAACACTGACCAACACTGACCAATACTGACCAAAACTGACCAACACTGACCAACACTGACTAACACCGACTAACACTGACCAGTACTGACCAACACTGACCAACACTGACCAACACTGACCAGTACTGACCAACACTGACCAATACTGACCAACACTGACCAGTACTGACCAACACTGACCAATACTGACCAATACTGACCAACACTGACCAAAACTGACCAATACTGACCAATACTGACCAACACTGACCAATACTGACCAACACTGACCAGTACTGACCAACACTGATCAATACTGACCAATACTGACCAACACTGACTAACACTGACTAACACTGACCAGTACTGACTAAAACTGACCAACACTGACCAACACTGACTAACACTGACTAACACTGACCAGTACTGACTAAAACTGACCAATGCTGACCAGTACTGACCAGTACTGACCAATTGACCAACACTGACCAGTACTGACCAATGCTGACCAGTACTGACCAATACTGACAATACTGACCAATACCGACCAGTACTGACCAGTACTGCAGATTGAGGTGCTAAATAAAGACTATGAAAGTATCAAAATTAATCCACAAAGAAATACACACAGCCCATATTCAGAAACTGTGTCTTTATACGAGCCATCAGGACTTCTGTACAGTCACAACTATGCTGTATACAGATATTCCTGGCTGCAATGACAGTGCAGAGATGCTGAGAGCAGATCCTCACCAATAAGAGCAGACTGGGCTTTTTTAGTAGGTGGTCTTAAAGAGACAGGCTCTGAAATGGAGTGTTTTAGGATGAATACTGGTATATTCAGACAGATAGTATAAAAGGAATGTATTTTTGAACATCAAAGTATGATCCTGAAAGAGATAAATGAAAAGAAAAGAAAATATGGGACCTTCAAGTGCTTTATATGTGCCCTGTTTCTTTAAACTTCTACTTTGTATTGCTCGATTAATGATTGTTTTTTCGTGAAGCACTTTCTAAATTTTTTTTTGTGGAAAAGTGCTTTACAAGTAAAAGTTTTTATTGTGATTTCAAATTTACTGTATGTTTGGTACATTTCAGGATGCTCTGACTTCAGGAAACGCTGCCTTTGGAGTCATTATGTTCACACCTTCAGTTAAAGGATAGATTAACATTTCAAGTATGTCCCAACACAATATTCACATGACCGTGTCATTAAAACTGGTCTTATGAGTATTTTAATTTGTCGTCCCGAGAGCCCACAGAGAGTGAGGTGATTATTCACCCTGATGGAGGCGATGCAGCTGATGACATCTCAGGGAATAAACATTTATTTCAGATGACGAGGCGGACACCTACCAATGTCTTTGGCTTTAGCTGCAATCGGCCTGCGCAGCTCCATAACAAACTTCTTGGCATCCAGGCGAATCTCGATGATGTTATTCAGCAGAGCGAAGAGCGGCGCCAGAGGGAAGGAAGCCACGAAAAGAGTCACCATCCCAAACTGGATGACTGAAAACACAGACAAGAGCAGAATTAGCACAAGTTACTGGACTCATTGAATTTTTCCTCAAAAAGGGAAACTGTGGGCATTGCAGGACAGACACAGTTCAGTAGTGGAATAGACTGGACTAGACAGTGATCCACGTTCCTCTGATCCCATGTTCAGCTGAGTATCTCTGAAGCTTTATAGTTTCTCTGTTGAAGAGACAGGTGGAGCAGCTCCTGTAGGTATTGGCTGATGAGATTTGCAGGTTGCAGTAGAGGAGGAAATCACTGTTACATTAAAGGTTGAATATGGAGAATGAGCAGAGCATCGCCATCTAATGTATCAAGATCTTAGTCGCAACAACAAAAAATAATTCTACCAGTCAGGTTGCCTGGACTGGAGACAGATCCATCCCAGTAGCCTACCAGTCAAGGGGTCTGTTTAAGCTCCATAAAAACAGGTATTGCAGAGGAGTTTGACTGAGAGTTACTGCTAGCCGTTAGCATTAGCCGCTCCAGCTAAGTGAAGATGAAAGTGATGTTAGCGATCAAGGAGAAACGTAGCCATGTGGGCGTGCGTTTGAATGGCGTTTCTCTCCTTTCTCTCAGTCCATGGAGTGAATGCTCGGCCTATAGTGACTCTGGTTTTTGCCCGTGTCCGCTCACTCAGCTCCTGGGACAAATAACTCCCCCCTCACTGAGGCTCCAAAGCAGCTGCAGGATTGGCAAACTCCATTTCACCCAGTGCCAGCCTACAGTAGCTGCACCCAACAACAGACAACCCTGGCAACCAGCAACTCTCAACGCTATTGGCTGCTACCATGGAAACAGAACGGGACAGAATGGCATTGTTTAAGCCGTTAAAAAAAATAAAATAATCAATTCAGAGTCAGACTAAATATATTTTTTATGGAAAATAAATACTTCATGCTGTACCCCTCAAAACGTCCTGTAGGTGTATTTAAAAAAAATATATATAGCTTTTAATAAAAATTCTACATATTCAACCTTTAACGCTGCATTCATTAATTTTTTGGTCACTCAGGAGCAGCAGAACCCACTAACAATACAAAGTCTGACATTTTATCACTGTTTACAGCTGTTATGACAAACATGTAAGCAAAGCGAGAAGTTATTGATCTTCAGAAACTTCTGCCTTCATCCTGAACCTCATTTACAACCGGTATATCAGTCATCACCCCTACTTGTCCATCCACTAGTCTTCCTGCTCATTCATGCTTATTTTTTATTTTTATTTTATTTTTTTGGTGTCATCTTTATGTGTTCATGTACCTCTTATTGTATTTTAATGTGTCTGGTTGCTGTGATGTTTTAATAACAGTTGCCCATTAAGGCCTCCAGCCAACAGATCAACATTAGCATTCATTTGGAGTTGTGTTTCTAGCTTTATGATTAGAAATCTCCAGAAGCCTGATATTTCTATGCTTATTATAGTGATATGGATTCTTTGGATTATGAGGTTTTTCAGGCTCTGCCTTAGAGACAAAAACAAGTTGTAGAGAGAGTGATTTTGATTTTGTTATATCTGCACAGTAATGCCCAGTGGCATCAACAAAGATTTCTCACTAAATGTATTTTTTGTTGTAATATTTCATCTTCAGTTACTTCCGGGGGGGGGGGGGGGGGGGGGGGGGTTGTCAATGTGTCCTTCAACATTTGATCCTTGTTGTTTAAAGTTTGGATCCTTTAGCTGGCTTCATTGTTGGACGTCATTATAATCACGTTTCCACCAAGCAGTCCAGTTCAGTTTACTACATGTTTATTTAATGGTTATATTAACATTGAACTCCATTCTTGGTACCACTTTGGTCGAGATTCCAAGAGTGATACTAGAAGTTAAAACACTGGAGACCACTGATTGGTCAGAGAGAACCATCACTAGCACGACATTGGACTTGCTGCACAAACCGCCATTTTTTAACAGACCTTTACAATGGAATTCCATTGCCAGGCAACAGCCTGGGTTAAGTCGTGCAGAGCTGTACCATACAGTGGAAACACTGGTACAATACAGATGACTCATAGTTTGCACGTTGAGTGGTCTGTGGAGTCAGTGATAGGTGTCTGTGTGTTTGTCACTATAAGCAACTCCTTTCACATTACACACAGTCATTTAGGCCCTGTTTAGACCAAGACGATATAGAAAGGAAACTGTGGTGTTGCGTTCTCGCTTTTTATTCTGCGTTTAGACGAGGGTCTTGGGGGGGAACTCTGCGTGCATACGGCGATGCTAAAGTGTTTGAAATTCATTGAGTATGCATGTCAGGTGGCTAGGTGGAGCTGTGAAGCACTACCACACAACAGCACCCAGAGCTGGTGCATGCGTAGAAACCCTCTCCTTCTCTCCCTAACAGCGGAGAAGCAGGACGCCGTACAGTGTGACAGGGATCTGCAGCATGGTCTGCAGCCTCCCACCGCCTCGGCTCCACCTAGGACACTTGAATGTCCCCCTGATGGAAACAGTCCCACATGTTTGTTGTTGTGTACCTGTTCTCTGCATATGGATTTTACAAGGCCAGCATGAGCAGATCAGGGCACACTTTTGTGTTTTTACCCATTTACAGTACACAGAAACACAACGATGGAGAGTTATTAAGATTTACCCTCTGGAGGTGGCTTTCACCAGCTCTAACTCGGGATCCCCCAGTTAGAGCTGGTTAATGTGGCCCGGGAAAGGGAAGTTTGGGGTCCCCTGCTAAAGCTGCTGCCCCCGCGACCCGACCTTGGATAAGCGGATGAAGATGAGATGAGATGAGATGAGGTGGCTTTCACTTTTTTGCGTTTTTAAGCCCCAAAGATGTTTTCACCTGCGAGCGTTGTTGTCTAAACAGGGCCTTAATCTATTACTAATATAAAAATATTGACAACTGTATCCATGACATATTCAAATACTGTACATATGCTCATGTATAACTTTCTACTGCCTGAAAAAATGCACAAGTGAGTCAATCAATGCTCTTCAGTTTAAGGGGTTAAATTATCGATATACACACAGGCACCAAATGGTGTTACACCTGACTGACCTATGCGATTATTACCACAATCAATGCTGAGCTGGTTGAGAAGGGATTTGTTTTGTGCTGTAGCTCTGTACAGAGGAGGGAGTCAGCAGGGTTATGTCATTGACATTCATGTGTGTGGCCGTTCTACCTCACACACACTACATCTTGCATGATGTACAAACTTACAGTGAAAAACATGGTTGGGATTCGTATGATGCAGCCGTTGGATTTACACTGACTCAATGAAACTACAGGACATGAAGAAATAAGAGTGTCGCAGCAGCTTTGATCCTATCTCAGTAGAATTGTGATAATCCTCTGGCAGCCTACTGGCAGTAATATAGATTAATAATATAGATCCAAAAAGAGCAATTACACAACTAATAGCCATGAGCTCTGAACAGCTAAATTAAAAGCAGGGCACTTATCTTCATCAAACACACAGGCAGGCACAGAAATCTGGTGCACACAAAGCATGATCTGTCCAGGGTTTCCACATCACTCATTGGCACTCTGTGTGCTGTGAAATTGGACTTTAATTCAACTTTCGGAGGTGAACACAGTGTAGTCCAACATGGACATTGTTTTGCAGCTCAGAGGATTGTGTTTGCTAGTTCACTCCAGGTACAAGGAGCTGACATTTCCATGTCAAGCAGAGGTCCGGCATGAAGCGGGAGCAAAGACACAGGAGTGTGTTTGTTGGTACATAGGAGCTGCATTAAAGTAAGTGTTTCAAAGTGCTCGCAGCCATTATGGTTGTTAGTTTTGACCTCAACATGACGTTCAAAGTAGATCCTTGGGAAAGAATCATAGGCTGTGTTAATATGAGGCTTTTTAACGGCCTAACCTTTGCAGAGCACAACTGCTCCTCAAGGATCTGCTGTGAGTCAGGGTAGAAGACACCAGTCTGACAGAAGACGTGAGGATGAAGACCCTTGTTGTTGGCAAATATCAACATTAGCAAAATGCACTGGGTGATTCTCTGAATCAGGGGCTCTTTAAGTCCTTCACATTTACTTTAAAGTTTTTCAATTAAAGGAAACCACACAATGCACTTTAAAGCCACTGGTCAATAGAACAAGGTGTCAAAATAAAAGACATTTTCCATAATTAAAAAATGGGTTGTCTAAGATTTCCCCACTGACCATCATCATATTTTCATTGTATATCAAACAAATGAAAAACGCAATTAATATCAAAAGGTTGCTGCCAACATAAACATATTTTCTATCAGGGATGAGACAGTACCGCATTATCTGTATCTGTATCTGTTTACCATATGAATTATCCGTATCCGTAGTCGAAATGGTCGGGGCCTAACCCGGAAGAGGGCTGGATTTAACACAGAAGTGGGTCGAGTTGTCTTGAAATGGCTTGCAGGGCTTTAACCAGTATGTTATTTTAAGCATGCAATCGATATGGTTGATCAGAAATAGTTCTATTTATTGCTGATTATAAAACTATTTCCAGGACAGCGTCAGCATTGAGCTGCAGATCAATGTTTTTGATCACGACAGCAAACAAACTATTTACATAAGTTTACAACAATGAATACAACACATGAATGTAATGAACAAGAGTTTACATACTCAACATAACTTTCTTTTTCTAACTTTTATTTTCTTTATTTCCACACCAGGTGTTTGTCTGTGTGTGTGTGTGTGTGTGTGTGTGTGTGTGTGTGTGTGTGTGTGTGTGTGTATTGACAGTTGACGGTTTAAAAAACAATAAACTCTGATGACGGGCAGGGAAAGGGAGTATGTGTTGATTAATTTGTAATATATATACAACTACTCCCTTTATTTTTTATGTAATACAGCAAGAAAGTATCAGACAGTTACAAAAAGAAAAGAAAGCAAATCTCCTACGGGCAGAGAAGCAACGCTAGGCCCATTCTACCAAGCAGCACGTCTGATATGAACGAACCCACGTTTACAGAACTCTGCTGTTAATAAGTGTGCTGAATTTTCTGTTTTCCTTTGCATCGAAAAATACATTTCCAGCATCAATTGAAAAAAGCAAAATAAAAGTCATAAATGTCGTCATAATGCAGGGAATGAAGTGTGAAAAAAATGCCTTTTATGATTTTCCTTAAGACCCTGTGTAAGACGTTGGTGTTGTGCATGTTTGTTTGTGTTCAGACTCACTCATCTCCATGTACTCAGGGCTGAGGCCAACAAAAGGACCCAGGATGTGATCTTTCTCGTGGCGCTGCAGGGCATTGTTCAGCTCCTCCTCTTGCTTTGAGTCCAAGTCTGACTTCCTCCTCCGGAGCAGCTTCTTCAGCTTCCTGTAAATCCCAACAACCGATTATGGAAATAATATATTCAGACTTGTTAATGAAGCCTGATCTTTACTGCATGTTCAACATAAACGCATGTTTGTGGTTAAGGTCCCTCTAAATGTCCGAGGTTTAAAATAACAGTCCTGAGGTAAATCCTACCTTCATGAAAGTTCTAGTTATTATATTTTATTATTAAATTATTATACAAATTATATTATAATTCTGTTGTACTGTACTGTCTTATACAGGCCTCTGTTATTTAGTCCACCCTGAATATAGATATTTATGAATAGGGTGGAAAAAGTAATTGAAACTTCTCGTAACATGTCATAAAAATGAAATAAGCAGTGTGTACAGCATATTTCATTTTTACAACATTCTTTCAAAAGTGAAAGTGGTACATCAGGGTGCATTGTTTGATATTATTTAAGGGGAGACACTCCAGGCAAAAAACATAATGTTTTCATGCACTGGTCTATTTTGTATGATGGCGTATTAGGGCAAAGTATGAAAAAAAAATAATAGGGACCCTGGGGAGGGAGGTAATATTTTGAGAAAAAAATTGCAGATTTATGAGATTAAAGTGGCAAATCTACGGGAAAATAAAGTTGCAGATTTATGAGATGAAAAGTGGCAAATCTGTGAGAAACAAGTCACAAATGTATTAGCTTCAAAGTCAGAAAAATAGTGTTTTATTGTTTTACACTCCCTGTTGAACTCCATCACTTCAGGATCAACACAGACGCTGCTGTTTGCTGTGCAGGCTCCTTTGTCTGCAGCAAACTCTGAAAAAGACTGTGTTTGGAAGATTAGAAAGAAGGAAGGACGCTACAACGTCCGATGACATCATGTATAATAAGTCAGTTAGTGGATGAGAGACTGCATTGTGGCTCTTCTAACGTTTCTGTATATGTACCGTAGGAGTCAGAATGTTCATTTTCTCTTTTGTTCATGAGTGTTGTGCACGGTTGTGCCCCTAGGTGGCGGTATCTATCCAGGCCTGTGGTTTTTCCGCCAGGTGGGCTAATGAGTGAAGGTACGCACACTGGTGAATTGTTGTGTTTTTTGAACGCAGAATCATTGTGAGTCATTGTGTAGCATTGGAATTAGCAGTCTACTGCTTCATCTGTGTGTAATAAATCAGCAGGAAAGAAAAGTAAATGTTTGGACGTTTTGCTGTGTTTGTGCACTTCCACTTCCACATAGGCCTATACACTGGCACGCATAAGTATACCAGTATGCGCAGGTAGTGTCAAAGGGCCACTATATGTAGAATGAAAGTTTCACGATACTATTATTTTGATGGCCGATTAATGCTTATAAGGAAGTGAGCTGCTGCACACGCTGCATGTAGACAGAGCAGACTGAAATATCGCTTTTCTACATGTTCATGCCTGTTGAAAAGAGAAGTATAAAAGTATAAAGTACTGGCTTTTTACTCATTAAGGAAGGTTTTATTCCACTTATATCTGCACCAGGGGCCGTTGCATATGTTGCTAAGCATTTAATACCTTATCAATACACCTGATCAACAGGCATAAGTAAAACATGTCACTGGTGTGTGCAGCGGCTCACTTCACTATCAGGATGAAACGAGCATCAAAAATAATAGTGGCGTTAAAGTCTCATTGTACTTTTACTGTAGTTAGAAGCGCCACAATGCTCAGTCTCTCATCCACTGACTGACTTATTATACATGATGTCATCGGACCTTGTAGCGTCCTTCCTTCTTTCTAATCTTCCAAACACAGTCTTTTTCAGAGTTTGCTGCAGACAAAGGAGCCTGCACAGCAAACAGCAGCGTCTGAAGTGATGGAGTTCAACAGGGAGTGTAAAACAATAAAACACTATTGTTCTGACTTTAAATCTAATACATTTGTGACTTTTTTCTCATAGATTTGCTACTTTTTCATCTCATAAATCTGCGACTTTATTTTCCCGTAGATTTGCCACTTTAATCTCAAAAATCTACAAGTTTTTCCTAAAAACATTACCCCCCTCCCCCAGGTCCGTATTTATTTAATTTTTTTCATACTTGGCCCTAAAAAACCGTCTTAATTTTGAGATACTGGGCTATTTTACTTTACTTTACTTTATTTTTTTCCTCCAAACTAGTGGAAAGAAAACACCCAAAATACACATTAATGTGTTTATTTTTTTGCTACACTTTGTCTGTTTGCATCTGTGGATTTAATTTCTCCCCAATACACCAACTGATAGCATTAGATAATGCCTAATTTGCATATTTAAACATACAATTTTTAGAAACCTAAAATAAAATATTGCTGTAATGTAAATGTATTCACTGTGGAAGTTTCGTGGTGATTTCTATTGATTACCATTTTACCGCATTCATCTGTAGTGTGTTGCAATTTGTATTAATTTTACCATAAGTGTCTTTAAAGGCTGTTTTTTCAAAATGGTGTTTTCTCTCACTCTGAGCCAGAAATCTCCACTGCAGCAGCACTTACTTCCATTACAGTCATGTCTGTATTCTGAAGGTTTTTACAGAGGGATTTGTTCACGACAGTGTTTTCTGATTCTTGATTTCTGATCTGTAAAACCTTTTACTCTAATTTGCAACAAAATAACATGGCTTTATCCGATGTCCACATTTCTGATCTGGAAATGTGTTCAAATAAGAACCTTTTTAAAAGACAATGCCTCATTTGCATATTAAAACATAACATTTGAAAATGAATGAAATATTGGTCAGTAATCAGCTGGGGAACTTTAATGGTGATAAGCTAAAAATGTTACCCTATTCACCTGTAGAGTCTCCCCTTAAGAAATATAAAAATTAGGTATAAGCAAGTATAACTGTTATGGTTACTATAGCAGTTAGTATAAGTGTAGTAGTCATTACTAGTATAATAATATTTAGGTATAATAGGTGACTTTTCCACTTTAAAATGTCAAAAACAACTAGACCTATGTTATGTATTTAGTTTCATTCTGCACTTACATTATCCCAGATGCTTCAAACAATATTCAAACCAAAGAAATCTGTCATTTTTATTCAAGGTTTCATGCAAGGTTCAGTTACATGTGGTCACCTGTCAGTGGCACCATATCCACTTTGAGCATGCATCAGGGTTGTGGTGGTCTACCAGAAGCTTCAAAAACCCACTTTTCATCAACATTTATACAAAACACTATTTAGATCGTAATCTTTTTTAAGTCTATATTTTACCCAAATGAAGGATTTTAGTCCTTGAACATCTGGATCTTAAATATCCATCCTTTGAAACAGCTTTATTCAGTGTCTTTACCAGTTTGCATCACCTGGTGTGTTTGTTTTGGAGAGGAGACCTCTGAGGGAATCCTCACCAGGAGACGCTGACTGAAATGACTCCCATGATCCCACGCTGCCCCAAAACGTCATCAAACTCCCTCTTTTGTTATTGTTTTGATTGAGAAATGACACATTGCACATTCATTTGGATGTCTTTCATTGTTAAACTTATATAAGGTCTATACCAGGGGTATTCAATTAAAAGTCACCGAGGTCCAGTTACTAAATTTTCCTCCAAGTAAAAGGTCCTAACATTTTCATTTCAACACACATTTTCATATGGTTTCAATAATATTTATTGTCAATGCAGGAAACCTTTAACACAGTGAACTTATATGGTAAACTAGCTCATTTACCATAAATAAAAGTCCTGCAGGCAAATAAATGTAAGGCACTTTTTTCATTCAAGAAAACATAAATCTCAGAATAAGATAAATAAAACAGAGCCTAATAACCATTTTTCTCTTAAATTAAAGAGGTCCCAGCCTAAAGAAACACACTTCAAGTAAAAAAGTAAACATCTTCAGGAAATAATAAATAAAAAGTGTCTCTTTTAGTGACAAAACAAGAGCAAACAGAGCATTGACTACATTTTTCTTAAATCAAAGAGGTCCCAGCCTAAAAAACTGACAGGTCAACATCTTAAGAAAACAATACATAAGAAATTGCTCTTTTTGCGAAAAAAAATGAGAACCAAGCTTGGACACCACCTTTCTCTTTTGATTATTCTTTTTCTCTTAATGAGAAAAGTGTGCATGTGACTGCCCTGCCAATGATTTAAATCTGGGTTGGAATGGAGTCAGGGCCATCCTCATGCAGACATGTAGGTGGCTATTGGTCAGCCTAGAACGGTACTTGTTTTTGATGATGTTCATGGTGGAAAAGGCTGACTCACAGCTGTAAGTAGATCCAAACATGGTCAAGGTGTGCAGTGCTACTTTAGTTAGACCGGGGAACACACTCTCAGACACAGTCTGCAGCCAGAAGGTAGCAGGGTCAGTTGCCTCAAAATGCTCTTTTAATGCAGCATTTCCTTGCAGATCAATCAGCTCAAGCTGTAGAGATCCTGCATGTGCCCACTTGAATGTCTGTGTCACCTCCTTAGAAAATCCTCTGACTTCTCTGATGAGGAAAGGATTCTGGATTAACAGGAGGAGCTGTGGCCCAAGGCAGAAGCTGTTGAACCTGTTACTGAAGTTTTCAATCAGCTTGTTGATGAAGTCAACATAGGGAGAAACATCTCTCTCAACCTGCATCTGTTCCTGCAGTTTTGGGAAGTGTTCACACTCTCCTTCAATATCTTCTTTGAAAATGTCCAGCTTCCTCTGGAAAGAGCTAACAGCTGTCATCAAATCCGCAACTGAATTGTTCTGGCCCTGCAGCTTTAAATTGAGCTCATTAAGATGTGATGTAATGTCAACCAAAAAAGCAACCATATCCATCTTGTGCTGATCTTGCAGAAACAGTGAGAACTGTGTTGCTCTCTGGCTTTTGACCTGCTTTAAGAACGCTTCTATTTCTTTTCGAATAGACCAGAAACGTCCCAGTGCATTGCCTTTACTCAGCCACCTTACATTGTTGTGCAATAGCAGGTCATTGGCATTTGCCTCAACATCTTCCAGGAATTCTCTCAGGAGGCGATGCTGAAGGGATGAGGATGCCCTAAGGAAGTTGATGAGTTTCATCACTGTGTTCATTACATCAGCAAAATGTTCTGATAGAGTGGCACATAGAACAGTCTGATGGATGAGACAGTGGTAAGCAATGAGATCTGGGTTGTCCTCTTTCATCCGGGACACAGCCCCCCGCTCTTTTCCCACCATGGCAGGGGCACCATCCGTGGTGACAGAGACAACCTGCTTCAGATCTATGCCCCTCTTTGTCAGCATCTCTTTTATTGCTGCATATATGTCCTCTCCTCTTGTGTGTGTTTCAAGTGGTGTTACACCCAGCAGGTCCTCACAGAGCTCCTTCTTATCTTTGTGAAAAAATCTCACATACACCAAAAGCTGGGCATTATCAGTAACATCTGTAGATTCATCAATTGCCAAAGAAATGCATGGTGCACTCTGAATGGCTGCATCAAGCTGTGCCAGTACATCATCTGCTAATATTTCTGATTTTCTGGTTGCTGTTGAAGCTGACATCGGGATTTGTTTGATTTTTTCACACATCTCGTCTTTTTGTTTCCCCTCAAATAATGTCTCAGCAACAGCATTTAAGCACTCCTTCACAACTGTCCCATCACTAAATGTTTTTTTGTGTTGCCCTAAAATCCACGATACCTTTAGAGAACATTCGTTTGCACGTTGCTGGGCTGTAAATGTATGCGTGATGAGTCGGGTAGACCTGTCATACTGGGCTTGCAGTTCGGTTATTTTGCGTGCCCTCAGCTCAGACTTCAGGGGAAAACTTTGCTCAAAAGAGCTGTGCTTCGTTTCGTAGTGCCGCTTCACGTTGCCACTTTTAATTAATGCGACGTTTTCGGAGCATATGAGGCACACTGGTTTTGAACTGCCTGCCGGAAGAATGAACATAAACTTCTCCGTCCATTCATCTTTAAAACAACGGTTTTCCGCATCGACCTTCCTTCTTTTGGAACAAGCCATGTCTCTTCCTCTCTGCTCTGGTGCGCCGGCCGAGCAGAGTAAACAAAGGATTTGATTGGCTCAACGGAGTGAAGCTATTGCCGTATTAACTCGAGTAGCAGCGCCCGCCGTCTATAGTTGCGACCGTCAGAAAAAATGCTCCATGAAAATCGTCTATTCTCGTTAATTTATCAGAGATTGGTCACGGCTCACGGGTCCGGACAGAACCATCACTCGGTCCGGGTCCGGACCGAGGTCCGCCATTTGGTGATGCCTGGTCTATACATTTCACATGTGGCCCAGTTTAGAATGTCCCTTTGGTGACCATGTGATAAAGAGTACATACAGTACGTTGCTGTGTATTGTAAGGACTGAGCAAGACAGAGAAAACTGCAGGCTGATAAAGTTTGTCAAGGTGTTGTCTAGCTCTCAGGTAAGTGTGTCTGAAAACCAGACAGGCATTTAAATGATTCATCTGAGGCGAAAGTACAACTGAGTGGGTGTGCATAATTCTTTCTGTGGCTTGCTGAACCCACATATTGTGATCTGCTCAACTGCTCAGCTTGTGTTCTGTTTGTTAGCGCCATGGGAAAGTGTATGTATATCGTGCACTCACGGTATGCCGATCTCAAACAGGTTGTTCTGGATGAGCTGCTTGCCAAGCATAGTGATGCACAACTGGATGCACAGCTCCATGAGGCAGCCAGCATGGGCACACTGGAGAGGGAGAAAGGGAAATCAGTGGGGAGTGAAACCAGGAAAAACAGACCAGCCACTTTATGTAACGCTACATAAAGATCCATCCTGCTGACATGAAAATAATATATATATTTTTACCATTAGTGTGATGTACTACAGAAATATAAAAGAAGAGATCGTTCTTTAACCTTCATGTTTGAAGATAAGTGCTCTCAAAATTAGAAATTCATTCAAATGTGTAACTAAAACGAAAACTCAACTGACGAATAGTCCATGAGCAAATCCAAGTCCATGAGCACGGAGTGACTTCATGCGTGTTGGTCGGTTTAGAAGCGTGCGTGAGTGTAAATGTATCTTAGAAGCATTAAAGATTGAAATCTGATCGCTCATCGTCTCCTCTGCTCTTGTGATAACAGCAGCTAAAGTTACAATTTGCTCTCTCTCTCCTTAAAGCAACAAGCAAAACCCACTCCAGTTCTACAGATCAAATGGGACGCTGTTATATCTGATATTCTGTTTTTCTAATCACCAACTAATCCCATGTGCAGACCCAAACCAACAATGCACTGCTCCCACTATCTAAAGATGCATATATATTCTTACTCTGTGCCATAGAGCTCCATTGTTGTAAACCTATTAAAAACACACCAATTAGCCACACTGCTGCACTGGGTATAGTGATGGGCAAAAGAGGCTTCATGGAGCCTCATGAGCCATGAGTTCATTAACCATTGGCTATGAGCTAATTAGCTTTTTTTACTCCTGCCACAACTGCTCACTAAAGCACCAAATGTGGAGTAATCCGGCACTGAGAATATACAACAAATTACACACAACAAATACACAATTTGAGTAATGTCTGTTACACACGGCAGTACAGCATTATCTGTATCTGTATCTATATCTGTTTACCATATGAATAATTCCATACTCGGAGTGGGCCTAACCCGGAAGTGGGCTGGATTTAACCCGGAAGTGGGTCGAGTTGTCTTGAAATGGCTTGCAGGGCTTTAACCAGTATGTTATTTTAAGCATGCAATCGATATGGTTGATCAGAAATAGTTCTATTTATTGCTGATTATAAAACTATTTCCAGGACAGCGTCAGCATTGAGCTGCAGATCAATGGTTTTGATCACGACAGCAAACAAACTATTTACACAAGTTTACAACAATGAATACAACACATGAATGTAATGAACAAGAGTTTACATACTCAACATAACTTTCTTTTTCTAACTTTTCATTTTTTTATGATCGCAGATTTTTTAAATTTCCACACCAGGTGTGTGTGTGTGTGTGTGTGTGTGTGTGTGTGTGTGTGTGTGTGTGTGTGTGTGTGTATGTGTTTGTGTGTACATGGGAGAAAGAGAGACCGAGCATGCAGCAAAGAGCACGCAGGTCACAATCCGACCCGGCCGCTGCAGCGCTCATTTTAACGAGCCCGTGCAAAGATGTGCGTGCACAGATCATTTTCTGCTCTGCGTTCTATTTCACCACTGGATAAAAGTGTCTACTCTACTTCCCTGTGTTGTTGTTCCGTTTGTTCTACCACACGTCACCTGCTGAGAGCAACATACAATCAGCAACCGGGCTTCTCTCAGGTTTTTGAGCAGCCGTTTTTTGGCCCTGCTCTCCAACAGGGTCAACAAACGGCTCCTCGAGCGACTTATATGCAAATTAGGGGCGTTTTCCTGAAATAGACCCGCCTTATTCGGGGTATTTGGCCCTTATCGAAACGCAGCTATTCTTAGTAATCTTCGGTAGACTCTGGGCTGAGTTTCACATACACAGGATGTGTTGACTTATATAACATATGGAATAAAAACAGTCATAAGCTTTAAGATGCACGGTGTGAATTACCTCTTCCATCCTGTACGATCCAACCACATACAAGTAGTTTCCAGGCCGCCCAACAAGCCTGTGAACCAGACACAACCATCACATGTTGTACGTGATATGAGGGAAGCAGGTTAGAGCATGATGCAGGTATTTCAAATGATCAACATAAAAAAAAATGAGCAGAGAAGTCATTGTTTTACCTGCCCCTGAAAAAGGCCAAATAGACAATGGGTGTGAATGCGTTGACAAACTTCAAGATAAATGTTTTGAAGATGAGGCGCTCTTCGAAGCTCTTGTCTGTCTTTGGAACCTCTGAAAAAGAGACAGACAACATGTGACTTAGTTATCTCACACTTTTCAATCAATTCATCCAGTGGCACTGCGATGATAAAAGACTGCGGCAACTCATGAGAAACTCAAAGAAAAAAGTAAAATGACTGTTTATGTCAAAGGAGTCTGGTGGCTCTGATGAGAGCATAGATGGATATTATACTACTACTTCCTCAGTTCCCCGCTGGGAAGGTCTTTCTGACAGCAAGGTAAAGCAGTGAAATTATTCAAAAGTATAGTGTTGAACCCTTTTTAGGTCGATAAAATGTGTTTAACTGCTGCCCCCGTAGGAGTAAATTGCTTAGGTTACATATCGGGACTGTCCTGCTTCAATGAAAGGTTCATTCTCAGTGTTTGTGACCTGGAACTTTCCACGTCACACTCCTGTAAGTGTGTCTGTGATTGGTTTCCAAGCTCATTGTGATGTCACAGAATCGTGCTGGTACATAGATACCAGCTGAACTGAGAATAAGGTGAACTCCTTTAACCACTTAAATTTGAAAACAAACTGCATATTGATGCTCAAACGTCACAGTAGAGCAACAATACCATTTATGCATCAAACATCAAACACAGATATAAGATTCATTAGTCTAGTTACAAGACCATCTCTGATCCAGGCATTCTGTAGTCAGAAACTGGTGTCTGGATTAAGGACCAATCTTGCCTTTAAGGGGCCAACGGTGAAATGTGCCTCACCCAGTGTGGTGAGCCAGCGGGCGATGGCGGCGTAGATTTCATCTAAGATAATGATGACAATGAGGTTGATGATGGCAGCGGTGGTTTTGACTGTGGCTCTGATGTTGGACCGTGCCGCAGGGTAGTTGCTCATGTGCAGAGCTGCCTTAATGCTTATCCGGTACAGGATGACCCCGAAAACTATGGCAAACGTCACAAGGATCTAAAAATAAAGGGGAGAAGAAGAACACCAAGTCTGACACTGTGCTGATCATTTGACAAAACAAGAGGAGGAAGAAGATATGTAAAGAGTCACTGCAGGTGACACACATTGAAAACCCAATCTGAAATTTTCCAATTTTATTTCCAAAACATTTACTCCAAAGGTAATATAGTAAGTCTTAATATAGTGTATAAGTCCAGTAGAGAGAGGCTTAGTCCAGGATGTCAAACCAGGTAGAAACCTGTCAAAACATGCCACACGTGTTTACTGGTGTTGTATACAATACAAAATAATAAGGGTACCTGTCCTGACGTGCATCATTACCTACCTGAGCCTGTATTTACTGTATCAATATATCTGTGTACATGGAAGCAACTTCTGCTGCACTTTATGGGGGTAAAGTCTACCCCTTCCAGACCAAAAATATGTATGATAGTGAACGGTGAGATAATTTTTTGACCCCGTTTGACTTGTGCCATGAATTACACATGATGTTTGTCAATATAAAAGATATTTACGCAAGTCAAGAATGTCACAGGGGATCTTTAAAGTGTTGATGGCTGAAATCCACAGGGCACACAACAGACATCTGCAGTAGCATGCAGCATCCCTATTTTTTTTTTAAAAAAGGGTTCTATGTTCTCCAGTCTATTATTTTCTTCCACAATCAGTGCCGAATTCCCCGACAAATAGACCTATGGAGACCCTAATCCTCCCCCCTAACCCTGACCCTCATCCTAACGCTAACCGTAACCTCTAGCCCTAACAAAATGCTGAATTAAACCTGCGAAGGTAGAGGCTTATGCAACCGGAGAACATAGGGATGACCCCGCAAGCAAGGCAATGTAGATTGGAGGGGGCAAGAGGTGTAGTTCACTGAGTGGTTTCGCACAAAAGTGGTACTTTGCACAATTAGTAGCTTCTTAAAGGACACTGATTGGCCGGGTCTCCGTGGCTTTGAACACAAACGCATTACTTGAAGCCTGACAAGATGTTTTTTCATTTAATATGTGATCCTGTGATTCTCTCGTGGTCGTGTGATCACGTGGGGCGGCTGTGGCTCAGTTGGTAAAGCGGGTTGGCCAATGGCTGAAGGGTGGCCTAATTGTGTCATGGTTGTTGTGTCCTTGGGCAAGACACTTCACCCACCTTGCCTCGTGTGAATGTGCATGACTGCTGTATGTTTGAGTAGGTGGTCAGAGGGGCCGTAGGCGCTGAATGGCAGCCACCCTTGCGCCAGTGGCTACTATTCTCACATGTATGATTGTGAGAATAAATGGAACCTTGGACTCTGTAAAACGCCTTGAGGACTGAGAAAGGGGCTTTAAATAAATCCAATCCATTATTATCTTGTGATCTTGAGAATCCAGCTACCGTGCAAGACCTGTATCATCCCTGTACACTCTCTTGTAAACTCATTGTGCCTTTAAAGTTGAAGTTGAGAAGTTGAAGATAGTTAAAGTTGAAGTTGCAGTCACACTGCAGGGAGACTGTTGCGACTCACCATGAAGCCCATCATCACCACAGTTGTCAAGTAAGCTGGCATTCTGTCTGTACATGTCAGCTTCACCTTCTCACCCTAAAACACACACAGCACACAGAGTTAAGAGAGGGACATAAGGTACACAGCGTGCCTGAGACATTAACTCCATCTCCAGCTGCTTTGACCTATGCGTCATATGTGTCTGTCTGTAGCAGCTCTTACTGCTGTGGGCACGCAAATGCACACACACACACACACACACACACACGCACACACCATAAACAGACCATAACCAGACACACATACTATGTGGCTGCAGTGGAGCACAGCTAATTCCGCCCTAAGCTATCATGTCACATTCAAGTCTACTGAGAATTGGGTCAGAAATCTCAGGCGACTGTGTGTGTGCGTGTGTGTGATATCTTGTGTATTTGATGAAAAGAAAGACGTGACCTTGGTACAAGTCAAAAGGCTAATAATCAAAATGAACATGCTCGACTCTAAACGTAGTCAGGACTCCAGAACATGTCATGTTACATGTGTCAGTGCTTTTTACTACATGGAGTACAAACATGTCGCAGTGTTTCATCAGCACTTTCTCTTCAAAATGCTGATGAAGCTGCCATTCAGTTGTGTTCCTACACTAGTCAGTGCTGATTGCATATGTCCTGAAAGGTGTAAGCTGCTGAAGGACATTGAAGAGCTTGTCAGAATATCACATTTGAAATATTTTAAAGAAGTCTGAAAGTAAAGAATCAGGATTTTTTAATTGCAGTAACAAGTTAATATATTGAGGTATTCCTATATTTATATATATATATATATATATATATATATATATATATATATATATATATATATATATATATGTATGTATGATGTTCAAATGTGGTGATCAAACCTAAAAAGAAGAACCTTGTTTATTTCTTTCTGGCTGAATAATTTACCACTTTAGTAAGTATAACACCTATAGGATTATGGGCCTAACAAGTACAGTAGAGAATCTTAAGCCCGGGAGCTGGGTAACAGAAGACAAACAGTGTCTAGATAAATTAATTTCGTACATACTTTCATAACATCCAGAATAGATTACTGAAACATACTTTTTTCTAGCCACCTAAGACAGGAGCAAAAGGTCTCCAATACAACCATCCAGTGAGTCCCGTGACCCTTGGTTACTGTTGTTTGGCCCGGTAAGCGCTCGTAAACCGACATGTCAAAATGGCATTTTCAACGATATCACTGAGTTAGATTGCAGAGGAAATAACAGCCATTTTCTGGAGTATTAGTTATCAGAGATATCAGGGAGACGTAGATGGACAGGACTACAATATGAACTTGAGAGCTACTTTCTAAATATAACATTAATTTCTTGGCAGGGTATTGTGAATTAAGAAGATGTTAAAATCCAGGTCCCAATACAAGAGTCAGGCATCACACATCTTGACAACTCACTCAAGAACAACAACGTTCTTGTACAGCAGGGTAAATCAATATATTGTTTTATTTTCAGCTAACGTTATATATGATATAATCAGAAACCTGATGGGGTGTGCTGTTAGCAATGTACTAGCTAAAGTGCAAGTCTGTAACACTATGCCGAGCGCAAATGAAATGCAGAAACTGGAAGACCTGCTTGCGTGTTCAAGGAGAAAATATTTTTCTCTTGAAACATTATTGAGAATTGAGTTTGTTTGTTTGTATAGGTTTATGAGGAGACGGTATAACTTTATAAGAGGAAGACAATGTGACGGCATTGCTCCACCAGTGTTATGAATGGAAACATACATACAACGTGTTAACGTACATTGAACAGCATCACCCCAGTGCACTGGGATGAGGGAAAAATAACCCGGAGCTGAATGCGCCTTTCAGACCAAAGCTTTGCATAAATCTACTAGGATGTTTCGGAATTTGCAAGGGAGGTAGAGTGGGTTGTCCACTCATTGCAGGGACTGCGCTTTGATCCCCGGCTCTGCAAGACACTGAACCGAACCAAATAGCATGTTGCCATCCGTGTGCATGTGTGTGTGTGTATGTGTCAATGAGAGGCTAAATTGTAAAGTGGTTTGGATAAAAGCACTATATAATTGGAGTCCATTTAGCTCATCTGTTGGGAACGGCTTAGCGATGGGAGAGCTGCAGAGAGAGGCCTTTATTTTGAAATTCTTTATTTTCCTGCCTTTTCCAGAAAACTGCCTACCTCAGTTTTGTTCAACAACAGCAAATGTAAAATTAGAATGGGTGAATGAGGGGCTGATAGGATCAAGAATCAAATATTCTTTTTGTTACACATTTTCAGAAAATCTTGGACACCCAATACAAGCCTGTCATTAAAGCCTGTTCTAACATTCTCTCAGGCAGGGCAATCCAAAGCCTTGATGCCCAGATTACTGATTTATTGCTTTCTAAAATGACTCATGTGACTGTGCAGGTATCTGTGAGAAACACAGCTACAATTTTGACTAGATGGGTTTTACCTTCGGGGTTGAATGTTCCTGCCTCATCGTCTTTTGCATGACCCGGAACTCGTACTCTGCTCGGTTGTAGTCCTGGAAGAGAAATCCATTTAGATGTTGCAGTGCTACTGATGTGTTAGTAAGCAGTAAGTGTACAAGACAATAAACAGTAGAAAATATTATTATGGAATTTGAGAATGTAGAAAGAAATGAAATTAACAGCCAGTTTGCGTGATGTTTTGCAGAATGCTGTGCTTTAATTAGAGTACAGTACTATGCAAGAAAAGAAAGAAATGCATCGACCCACCATGTAAGGATTAAGGAGAGGACTTCAACTAAAAACAGACTGTGGTTTCAAGCCGGAATAGCCTGAGACAACTTTTAACTTGTGTAAAAAACTACTAAGTTACGCTGCTGATGTGTCACTTTATATTTAGTGTAGTCTTTCTGTATATTCTATGTGTATATTTTCTGTATCTTTCTGAATTTTTCTCCATCAGCTACGCACAAACACCAGGTCAAATTCTGATTCTGATATGTTTACCCAGGCTTTTAGTTATCCAGGCTAACAGCTAAGCTAACAGCTACCTTCTGCTTCCAGTCTTTATGCTTTGCTAGGCTACCTAAACCTGTCCTTGTACAGTATGTGTGTATGCAGTGGTCACAGACTGATATCCATCTGACTCTGTAAGTCAGCAACCATACACGTTCCAAGCTACATTATGTGGCATGTCCATATGCCCTGTTAATAGTCATTTCATAGTGAGGAATATATTAACATTTTATGTAGCCGTATGCAGTCAAACGTAAAGGGAGTACTCATATAACAGCAACAGAAATACAGTTTGCCACAGTCACTTTTGGCCTGAGGGTTATGTCAAGATAATACAGATGGACAGACTGGAGTAAGACAGACACAAAAGCTGCAGAGACAAACAGCAAATAACTATCTTGACTTGGGCTACTTCAAGACATGGACTATTGAAAGTAAAACTTGCTCTTGTATTATTTCTTATTCAAAAGCAGAAATAATATTTTTTCTCAAAAACTTCTTCTTATTTTTAACTGCATTAAAGTTGTACTGCATAAGATTTGAGATACCCTGTTTTTAGCGGACTCTATGGTGGTAAGATGTAACTGCAGGTGAGCCTGTTCTTTCAGAGCCTCCATCTTGTCACGTTCACAGTCACTATGTGTTTTGACATCTGTCATACTTCTACCCTTACTACAAGCTGACTCAGAAGTTGGAAGGGAAGGCAGCATAACTGTTGGTGACGATCTAGGACGGCAGACCAACCTCTGTCAGTAGCGTCACTAACATTGCGACTTATTTACATTTAGCCTGCGAATCTCCACAGACACAGATATTGTAACACTCAACAAGTGCTTTCATTAGTGGGTCACATGATTAATTACTATTGTTTTAACTCACTATTTGATAGATAGGAACTTAAAAGGCAATTAAAAAGATGGAAATCTTACAGAGTACAACTTTTACTACTTTTTTGTCTTCCTCAATGTAGAACACAACGTGGACATATCATCCCCATATATAGTTGACATCGTGAACAGTTAGCAAACAGATACACACATGCCCAGACACACAGTAACACTAGGAATTACTGTATTTGGAGACATATTTGACCACCTGAAGAATCTAAGTCCAATATAGAGAGGCAAAGTCCCTCCCCGTCTGGTGTCCCTTTGGGGAAAAAAAGCCCTGAAGTCAACGGAGAGTGACAAATATTTACTTGATGACGTTTGAATTGTGCCATGAACATATGATGTTTGTCAACTGAAAAGATAATTTTGCAAGTCAAGAAGTCACAGTTTTTCATTGGTTTGTCATAGTACCATTTTGTTTTGTGTGACCACTCAGTGAACTACACCTCTGTTGCGCACAATATACTTCACCATGATAGCTAGCTAGCTAGGTGACTTAGCTATGTTTCAGCATGCACAAATGTAGCCTAATGTTATCTTACCTGATGTGTTTTAACTAGCGACTAATGGTCTTTTTATCAGCTCGGAAGCGAAAGAACCAGCAAGGTCCAGTTTTTGTTAGTAACATTACATCCCTGTACACTCTCTTGTAAACACATCAGGTAAGTTAAAGTATTTGCGCGTGGAACAGCTAAGCTAGCTGGCTAGATAGCAAGCAAGCAAGCTGATGTATATTGTGCGAGACAAGAAATGTAATTCATTAAGCAGTTACTCCTAAAATTAAACGGTATTAAGACAAACTGACTTTCTTGACTTCTTTTGAATTGACAAACATCATAGTAATTCATGATTCAATTCAAACGGTATTCAAAAATGATTTGAAATTATCTGTACCCCCCCCCCCCCCCCTGTTCATAACGGCACATAGCACACATTATTTTTGAATAAGGGCCCATGGTGGTCCAGCAGAAGAAGAGAGCCAGGACTTTGCATCAGCCTTGAGAGAGTAATTTCAGAGCCAGGTGATAATTCTCTGTGGTTTCATTACTATAACTCTATACTACCCCTGGTAGTATACAAACACTCATTTTGTTGTAAAGAGTGTGCATTTTTATGCTGATTCAACCTTATAGGAGGGGGGAATTAGAACCAGCTGCTCTGCATATTTGATCTCATGGGGCGGAAGTAGCTCAGTCCATAGGTGACTTGGCTGGGAACCGTAGGGTCGCTGGTTCGAGTCCCCGTGTGGACCATGTATGGAGCCAGTTCATCTCCTGGGCACTTCCGAGGTGCTGTTGAGCAAGGCACCGAACCCCCAACTGCTCGGGGCGCTGGTCACTAGCAGCCCCTTCGCTCTAACATTTCTGTCATGTATAGGCCCTGTTTGTGCATGTGTGTATTCCGGGTCTGTGTGTGTAACATGTATAATAATAAGAGTGAAAAAAATCCAATTTCCCCGTGTGGGATTAATAAAGTAATTCTTCTTCTTCTTTTGCTCCTGATCAAGGTAGTATGGATTTAGGAGAAACATATTTTCAGATATTTGAGAAATTTATGGCTATGACTTACCATTGTCTTCCCAGCCAACATGCCCATATGGGTCCAATAAGGGCCCAAAGGGAGCTTAGAGGGCATGGGCTGGAACTGTGTACTATGTGGGGCTCGTGTATGATACTGAACCACTATGGTAATCCTACTTTGAACTTGATAGCCCCTTCTTACATTGGGTTATTACTTAACAAAACTTCCGTCACTTTCGGGGGAATTTCCACTAGTGGCATCAACGGTGGTTGTCTCAACATTTTCTATTCATTTCCTATGGAGAACAGAGCATCCCCTGGGTGCTATGTTTCCTGACATCTCTGGTGTTAATGTATGTGTCCGAAGCGTTTTTTTTTTTTTCAATTTTTCTCTATGAGCATGAGGCTACCTAGATAAAAGGCACTGGACCCATAAAAAATGCCTGTAGCTCACATTTTGCACCACTTATTCTGTTTGACTCTACAGTTGTAATGGCCAAATGAAGCTTGATGAAGCATTTTCTTTATTTTCTGAGCCCTCTCGATTAAGCTTTCTGTTCCACAAAGAGTTAAAAGCACCCTGAATTTCAATTTCTTGAACCCTTTTCTTTAAACCAAGAGTGCTATCTGATAGGTTCAGAAAATAAAGAAAATGTTTCATGAAGCTTCATTTGGCCTTAACTACTTTAATGGTTTATTATAAAGTACTTCAGTTTGGGACTGAGTGTGCTGCTTGTCTTATGGGAATGGGGGGCACAGTTGTTTCTGTTTAATGGGCAAATATCTAAAAAAAAAATCAAAGTAAAAGAAAAAAGCAAAGAGACGGACTGAGGCAAGAACTATGAGTCAACATCTTGTCCTGTCAACTCTGCTGCCGTAGACACAAACAACAGGAAAAGTACTGTGCTGATAGAGAGAGAGGCTACAGGGATGGCCAGCATCAGGATGAACCTCAGAGAGAAAGAGAAAAGCATTACAGAGGATGTCACGTGAAAAGACCTGATGCAGATTGTTAGACACCTTGAGGGGGAGAAGGCTAGTGTTAGCAGCTGCAGTATCTAAAACAGCAAGTCAAAAAGAAAGACAGTAAGTTAAAGCCAAGTAAAACGAGTCGGATCCAAACCTTATGTTCCTCCTGTGAAATACACCACACACATAAACACAGAAGGAAAAGATGTCAGTCAGCAGTCATCGCCTCTGAAGATTAAAACATTTCAATGTCACTATTAGAACAATACAGAATAATGATAAAAGCAGGAAGAAGGTAGTAGTGCACTGTTCCATTTCATTCTTTTTTTAAAGAAACGTCTGAGGATGTGATGTTTGTGTGGGAACATTTTTGCTGAGGGCTGACTCACTACAGAGCGCACTCAAAAAACAGAGGAGGCACATTCACATGTAAATATTGACCTTTATGTCATCCTTATTACTTTGTGACTTTTAAGTGGGTGCAGTGATAAACACGAGTTCTTCATACAGTATGTCCATAAAAGTGTCATCAGTTGGTACTAGGAGTTGGAAATATCCTATCCTAAAAAATGGTTCAGTTTGCAAAATTTGAAGATTCAAGATTTGGCAGCCCTGTCTTTGAACTGCATTCTCAAGAGGGAAACGTATTGTCTACCAGATTACATTTTTCTTTGACAAATCACAAATACATCTGTACTGTTGGTACTGTTGCACTTTTGTAATGTACTTGTATGTAGCTTAAGTTATGTAACAAACATACTGATCTTTTCCTAAACCAAGCTAAGTTTTGTTTCAATTCACAACATTAACTGTGTGTTTAAAACTGAAAACATTCAACATGCACCTGTCGCTGGTTCGAGGACATGTTGAAACAAAGGTAATCTGGGGAAAATACGTTTCCCTCTAAAAGCAATTAAGAATGTAGTTTAGTTGTATTGGAACGTAATCTTAAGACGGAGTTGGATTCGGAGACGCAGGTGTTTGTCCCAATTTTATGTTTCAAATTTTCTTTCAACAATATCCTCAATGTTACGGAAAATGAAAGCGCAGGACTCTCCCGCATGTTCCAAACCGGTTTAAATTCTACTACATTTAGGAAAATTCATGCTTTTTCCGTCAATTTGGAATGGCAGACAGGTCAAAGTACTGTTATACCCATGAGCCTTGACCGCCATTGGTATGGAGAGGAAGTCAGTCACCAGTCGTGTTGCAATTCAGTTGTCAAGTGAATTTTAAGCGATCTTTTGAAATGTTGCAAAAAAGAAATTTGAATTAGGCGTGTTTCCATCAACTGGTTTGGATCAAATAATTACAGGACACAGGGTAGTTTGATCAGAAGTTGGCGCTATAGGCTAGTCATGGCTGCAATCTGTCAGTAAACCAAAAGTTCTGCTGGAAGCGAGGGAAACTGTTTAATATTTAATGTAATGTTTAATTTTTAGTCTACAGGATGTGTAGTCGGTGGGCTGAAATCAACACATATATGGCCCATTTAAAAATGTAATTATCTTTTTTACGCCACTATCACTACATCAGACATCGGCTCAGCCAAGAAGTAGTTCCAGCATATAACTTCCTTTAAAACCTTCTTTGCATTTCAGTTTTTGTTACTTTTAGAGAACAGTCAGCTAGCTGCTGTTTTTTCCTGCTTCCAGTCTTTATGCTAAGCTAACCAGCTGGCTGTGGCTTCATATTTAGTGTACAGACATTAGAGTGGCATGGATCTTCTCATCGAACTCTTGGCAAGGAATGAATAACCCTATTTCCCGTAATGTCAAACTGTTGTTTTCAACCTTTCACTCGTGGGTGTATACAAAAGTTATTTGTAGCATTTTCTCACCTCCTCCTCCTCTCCGAAGCCTGTCAGGTCCCAGACATAGTTGAGTCGCATCTGCCGTCTCTTCCAGTGCTCCATGAAGAGAACCGCTACAGAACCAAACACAACACAGGCTCAAACACCATCTTTTTGACATGTCTCTATAAATAACAAGGAATATGGAGTGTGAACATGGAATCACATTCTGTACATATTAAATCAACAGTTTTACATTTGATAAGCGGATGTGCTTTTTGTATGCCTTCAGTAGTGATGGTCTGTACGGCCACTTGTAGATGTGTCAACTATGGAAGGTTCCTACATGATATCACAGAATGGTTTTAGACACTAATTTGGTTATACCATGGTCTGGGTGAATACTCTGAATATCTGACGGGTGTCCATTATAAGATGTTAATTAATGCATTACCATATATAATTTATTGGTAACACAACAAGCTAACATCTCATTTACAACACTGAGTGTAGTCCTTCAGTGCTTTTGACAGTAGGCTACACACAGCGTATTATTTGTTCATGACAATCTTGATATTGATTTGGGGATAATAATATGGCTGGATAACTAGCTTGTCTCTTTGTTAAACATACTGTCAAATTATATTTACTGTTTCTCAACCAAACACAATGTTTTTGACTCTTAATCTTGCTAACATAGGCTTAGCCTTAGAGTTCTGACACATAGAAATACCGCCTGTTGCAGAGTCACATCTAAGGTCCATCCTATTTACTGAGGCAGCGAATGTTTCCATTGCATATATAAGAACCTTATGGGATAGGAATGCTTGTTCAACGTATTCCTCAAATCCTCAAGTGTTACCAGGGAAAGTTGGGATTTACTGGGAGTTAATGTTGTAGAAAATGAACTTTAAAATGCATGTAAATGTTCTGCAAGAAATGTTCTTTGGCACGTGATCATGGCATAAGCAGGTTAATGCCTAAAAATCAGGAATTAATGGACCCTTACTGGTTTTATTGATGTTAGATGACTGACACAAGTTGTGACAAATCATCAGTTTGCACATACTTAACCTCACTATATGCTATGGCACTAACAATACAATGATGATAATATTTAAATAATGGAAATCAAAAGCAGGATTGGCCTTTCCCCCATTTTAAATAAAGACTAAAACATTTTTTTAAATTGAAACTCAAATCAAACTGTTTCAATAAAAACAAAATGAACGGTGGATTTGTAGAATGGTGACACTCGTAGTAATTTGGGATTAATCCACATTTGGTGCTGTAGTGAGTATTTGTAGCAGCAGGGCAGTGTGTGTGTGTGGGATTGACTCAAAATAAACTACAGTGTGTGTGTGTGTTGATGGTTATGAAAGAACATGTTACCAAGTGCAACAGTGTGGCTCACTGATTTGTTTTTATAGTTTAAACTGCAGCATGATGAAGTACTTTCCATTTGTATACGTGCACATATTTTTTCTTTTTTGCTACTGTAATGATTTCCAACCAGGAGAAGTACATTCAGTTTCATGGTATTCTCCCTCATCAGGTGTAGAGTCTGTGAGCCCAGATGGCAGACGTGCTGTGACTCTGTCAGACACGAAAGCTTCATCTAAATACAGAACACCTCCCTGGTCTGAAGGCCTGCTGCTGCTAACAGATGGCAGTGTGTATTGGCAGAACATCAGAGGAGCACCAGCTCTGCGTTTACTCAGGAGTTACCTTTGCAGATTTCTAATGTAAACTCCATGTGCACCTGAGGTGCAGTTTTCTGCCAAAGCTGTACTCAATGGACAAAATGGGCATAGCTCTTAAACTGCACAGCTGGTGTCTGTAACATTCTACTTATCTACTTGACTTTATTGAACTCTTTGGTCGCAGTTCGCATGGTTGGATGCAAAATGTGTCCTTACCCCATAGGGCCATGAAGATGGAGAAGAAGACAGTGGCTGGGTTATCAAACAGGTGGCTGGCTCTGGCTGTACCACACGCTGTCACCAGCTTCCAGTAGCTGCAGGCGCGGTCGCACAGCGGACACATGGTGATGTTGTTCCTGGCATCACAAATCTCCATACTGACAAGACAGGGATGGATGGAAGACATTCATTACTGAAAGGGGGGAAGATTGGATTAATGAGATGGTATCATACATGATATAACACATTATTAGAGGGAAGCAACATGTTTTTGATGACATATGGAGACATTTTATATATTTTTTCAAAACAATACACCAACGTTGGTAACGTGCTACAGCAGGAGGAAGCTCTGAGAGAGTAGAATATCCATACGGTGTGATATAATGTCCAGGGAAACTCCCTTGAAATGCATCAATGTTATAACTATATATAACTATAACTATTTGTTTATTTAATCAATATGCAATGTGCATATATATGTGTGTGTACATGTATGTGTATCTGTGTCCATGCGGGCTTATATGTGCTGTATACCATATCCAGGGTTCTGTTGTTATCAACATTAGTTTTTTATTTACTTATTTTTGTTCTATTTAGTTTTTTTGTTTTTATTGTTTTTAACACCCTTTTCTTATTCTTATTTGGAGACTGGAGGAGGGGATGGGAGGGAGAACAGGGAGAAAAGTTTGCTTTGTTGATGTTTGATTCGCTGTAGTTTGCAAACAAAAAACTGATAAATACAACAATACAAGAGTTCAGATTCAGGTGACAGGCAAAAAAAGTGCTTCTGCATGCTGTCCATCTAAAAGAGGGGTCATGGCACATCGAGCATATATGTACACACATGCTTATTTGTTTTAACAGCTAACATTGGGTGTGAGGCTAGTACCTCCAGGACGGTTCATCGATCAATAGACAGGGCTTACACGTAGAGACAGCCATTCACACTCACATTCACACCCACAGGCCGAGAAACCTGACCTGCAGGTCTTTGGATTGTGGGAGGAAACCCACGCTGGTATGAGGAGAACATGCACACACAGAAAGGCCCGAGCCTCCTTTCATAATTCTAATTATATATTATATGTTTGAGATGTACAAGGACAAACAAACAACAAAAAAACAGGTTAGAGGCGTTTTAATGGGCAAGTGACACTGGCAGGCCAAGAGCTGCATCGCACATATTATATGTGATGTTCAGAACGTACTAAAGCTCAGTGAATGAATATCTGTTTGCTATTTACTGCTTTTTTCTACAATAAATAAATAAAACATAGTAAGTGGAAATCAATCTTTTCTATGTGGTGAATCATTATTAAAAAAGCACAACGAACAAACAATAATATGATCTTGAGAATCACTGCTCTGAAGTTACCTTTTTTCATTTACAGCTTGGGGAGAACATTTGATTCTGTTTCCCAATATCCAGATTAATCTAATATGACATACACGGTATAATATAATAATAATATAAGGGAGGATGTAAGAGTTAGCTTCAGACTGATTATGCCGATCTGGATAAAATAACCTCTCACATATGTGACTTTACAATATGAGATCAATATGAATTGTTTCGTGGAAAATCAATTGAGAATCTGCTTTTGGATCATTTTAGGCAGGTTTGGACTTATGTAGCAAGTAAAATACCTGATATGAAACCTTCATAAACGGTTTCCATGAAATACACTGTATCATCATATTGCCAAACACTAATTGATATGCTCTCTTCAATGTCTGTAATGACTTGGTGTTGCAATAAACCTAAAGCTTTAGCGTGTTTATATGAATAGGTGGAGTCAAGGTGGAGTCTAAGCCTGGTGTTTACTGTCAAGCACATACCGCACCCCAAGAAATCTCCATCTTAACAAGCCATTTGTTCTGCTGTTCATTTTCTACACCAAGTGAAACAAAACTGTCAGTGTTTTTGTAATAACGTCACCCTGTTTTCAGTACAAACCAACAGGTTACTAACTGCGATAGCAACGTGTATTGTGTATGTGTGTGTGTGTGTGTGTGTGTGTGTGTGTGTGTGTGTGTGTGTGTGTGTGTGCGGGTCTGTGGAGTTTTGGAACATTTTGCCAGGTGTTTATATGTCCATCTAGAGTTTAGATTCCACCACGACCACGTCTCGATATCCTGTCCATGAAAATCACGAACAGGATTGGTGAGAAAGCACACCCCTGGCGGAGGCCAAACCCCACCGGGAATGAATTCTACTTACTGCCGAGGATCCGGACAAAGCTCTCGCTTTGGGTGTACAGAGATTGGATGGCCCTCAAGATTGATCCCCTAACCCCATACTCCTGCAGCACCTCCCACAGTATCTCCCGAGGGACCCAGTCATATGCCTTCTCCAGATCCACAAAACACATGTAGACTGGATGGGCATACTCCCAGGCCCCCTCCAGGATCCTTGCGAGAGTGAAGAGCTGGTCCGTTGTTCCACGTCCAGGACGGAATCCACATTGTTCCTCTTCAATCTGAGGTTCGACTATAGGACGAACCCTCCTTTCCAGCACCTTGGAGTAGACTTTACCAGGGAGGCTGAGTAGTGTGATACCCCTGTAATTGGCACACACCCTCTGTCCCCCTTTTTAAAAAGAGGAACCACCACCCCGGTCTGCCACTCCCTTGGCACTGTCCCAGACTTCCACGCAATGTGGAAGAGACGTGTCAACCAAGACAGCCCCTCCAAACCCAAAGCTTTCAGCATTTCTTGACGAATCTCATCAACCCCTGGGGCTTTGCCTCTGTGGAGTTGGTTGACTACCTCAGTGACTTCCGCCAGAGATATTGACTATGATTCCCCATCAGCCTCCAACTCTGCCTCTACAGAAGAGGGCGTGTTAGAAGGATTAAGGAGTTCCTCAAAGTGCTCCTTCCACCGCCAGATTACCTCATCAGCGTCCCGTCCTTACTGTAAACAGCTAAGACGGTTACCCGTTTCCCCCTTCTGAGGTGCCGAATGGTTTTCCAGAAGCACCTCGGTGGACTTCTCCGAACTTCTCCCACACCTGCTGCTTTGCGTCTGACTCAGCGAAGGCTGCAGCCCTTCGGGCCTGTCGGTGCCTTGCAACCGCCACCGGAGTCTCCGGAGGACTCCCTCTTCAGTCGGAAAGCTTCCCTGACCACGGGTGTCCACCACAGTGTTCGAGGGTTACAGCCCTGTGAGGCACCTAAGACTTTGAGGCCACACCTCACCGCTGCAGCTTCAGCAATGGCAGCTTTGAACATAGCTGAACATAGCCCACTCTGGTTCAATGCCCCCAACCTCCACAGGGATGCCAGAAAAGCTTCGCTGGAGGTGTGAGTGTAAGATCTCTTGGACAGGGGACTCCTCCAGACGTTCCCAGTTCAACCGCACTACCCATTTGGGTTTACCCGGTCTGTCCAGAATCTTCCCCCATCCTCAGAGCAGCCACATGGAAACACGCCTAATGTTATAAAACGCAACATTGTCATGCGCACTCTGCGCTTTTTGGCTAGTACACCACGTGTCTCCTCCACTTGCACGCATCTCACCGGGACTGGATCGGGCTCAACAGAACGTGCACAGGCTTGGGTTGGATTTTTTGGGCCCAATCTCAGCTTTATGTTTGTCTGTCTGTCTGTCTGTGGACAGTTTTTGTTGCTGTGATAAAGTCTAATTAAAAATAAAGGTTGAGGATGTGGGTTAACCTGGAGCAGTGAGGAAGTAAAAAGCTTTTTTGTGAGTTTTTTTCTGGCAAAAAAAAGAAGAGGTACATCTGGCCTGAAGCGGATTGTTCCGGTAAGATTTCTGACCACTGCCTTGAAAAGACTGTCAATGAATTTCAACACAAATCAAAATCACTCTGCATGTAAAACCCTAGTAGGTTAGTGCAGGTAACCATCAGTTAAATCAAGACCTTATTGTGCATCACAACAACTTTCAAATGGACCTCTGTGATGAAGATACACACTGACAAAGTTAACGCAGATATAGTAGGAGAAGACAAAAAAGAGAGACATTACTTAGAAGATATTTAGTGAGTTAATTTAGTAAATGAAAAACATATGCCTGGGGAATGTATGTGTGAGTGTGTATATTGTGTACCTGGGTATATTATCATCGACAGTGGCACAGCCATAGAGGAATACAATGACTCCAACGATGGCTGCAGGGATCAGCATTTGTGTGTAGACTCCTAACCAGGCGAAATACAGTCCAACCTTCTCCCCGAAATACTTCCTGTAGAAGGACATACCAGAGGTGAAAGGTTTTACACCATCACTGTCAAATTACCTGTGATACTGTACTATCATAACATCTTTTCCTTTACAGTCCTTTACTTTACGATCTGGTAAAGCCACATTTCTTTTAGATCCGTCCCTTCTTGCTGTCTTTGGATTTTGTAAATCATTTTCCCATCAGAATCTCACTTCCTCCACCAACGGCATAATCCCATTTTCTGTAGCAATTTTGCAAACAAGATCATTTCATGACCCCTTACACAATGATTTGACGATGCATCATCTTGCTTGTTATGTGTAGAGTGTGACATCAGTGCTACATTCTCTGAGCAGAGTGTGTTTGATAAGAAACCACCTCAGATGTAGCCCACACTCCCAGTCCCTTTCCTCAGCTCTGACTATTGTCTCTGTAGAAGAGCATCATGCGTCAGTGGCGCATCGATCTGCTTGGGAGAGTCCTCATCTGTCTTTCTTGCCTGCAGGCTGTTCAAAGCAGGCAATGCTGCTGAGAATGTGTCTGTAATTTACCTGATGGTTGTGACAAAAGCTCTGCTATTGATCTGACCTGATGAGTCCAATAGGCTGGTACTTGTAGAAGGCACTGTAGCTGGCCCACTGCTCGTACAACAGCTGCAAAGAGAAACAGGAGTCAGTAATTACCGTGAATGCTCATAAATCAAACTAACTGTTTTATTGTCACATACAGTACAATTGTGCACAGCACAACACAGTGAAATTTGATCTCTGCATTTAACCCCTTGCTAAGTGTTAGGATGCTTGGGTGTCAGTGTGTCGCTCAGGGACACTTTAGTTAAATTTTATTTTATTTATAGTGCCAAATCATTACAAACGTTATCTCAAGAAAATTGACATAAAGAGTAGGTATTCACACTCTATTACGATTTCATGATTTACAGAGACCCACAATTCCCCCATGAGCAGGAACAAGTTGCACTATCTTTAATAATAATAAACACTTGGACCTGCGGACAGAAGGGGATGGAACAGAACCACAAGTTTAAAGGGCAACCGCCACAGCCGCCTTAATATATCATATAATAGGAGACATGCAATCATCTGCGAGTTTTTCTGTTTTATGAGTATCACATTTTAGTAAGTCAGATGTTTGTTTGTTACAGCAAACAAAATATTTCCTCCATTTCTTCCTTTTGTCTTGATTAATTCAGCTTAATATATATTTTCTGAGAGAAAATAGTGTTTCTATCCTCTAATACTTTCACTTCCTTCTACTTGATAAAGGAGCTGTACCCGGCATTCAGAGCATTAATCAGGCAGCAAAAACACATTTTCTATGTAATGATATAGTGGAGTAATGGCGTCCTGAGCAGAGAATGAAGTAACTCCTCTGTTCTTTGTGTGTGTGTGTGTGTGTGTGTTTGTGTGTGTGTGTGTGTGTGGCCATGACAAAATGTTGGTATTGGGGAACTGTCTGTGTGGAGGCAATCCCAGCCAACTTCTTTTTCAGTACTTTAAGATCCTTTTTTCCTTTTTTTTTCAATACATTGATTATTTGTTTGGTCTATAATTGCCCATCAACTCCCAAGAGCCCATGATCATTATCTTTCTCCAACCAGCTCTCAGAACAGACTGTTGCATCTAGGGGCCATTGTAAGTAATTTACAAGATTAAAGTGGTACATTCATGAGGAAGAAACTCATTATTCATACATTTAGAAACAACATCGCTTCACTTTACAAGGTTGCATCATTCTCAACACACCGCAAATACCCCCGCTGGTTTTGTATTGTGCCTGCAGTGGATGACCTCATCAAATGATACTTTGCAATTGGATTTACATCTAAGGAAATAATTGTGATTTTAGCCCAGAGTCAACACATTATCATAAGCATCTGGACTCAAGGACACCACTGGTTACATCTTCGGGCAATTCAAAAGGATATTGTGGTACAGCAGGTAAACACATACATAATGCAAGGCAAACGGTGGCATCTGTGGCATGATGAGGTTTGTAAAGTGAAGCAACGTGGTTCCTTGACAAAAAAGAAAAAATAACAATTTTTATGCCTTTCCTTAATGTGTATATATATATATATATATATATATCAGAGAATAGCTATGGTTTTTTTTTTTTGTATATTTATGATTTTTTGTGCTACAATGGCCCAAATACGCTTTTGAACAGAAGTCTAAGAAATAGAGACAGAATATATATTAGACACAAAATTGGGCTGAAACCAGTGAGGTTTTGCTCTATTTGCTTTAAAGAATGACTTCAGCAGTAAAAAGGGTTTTTAATGTAAAACGTGTGCAGGAAGCGTAAGAGAGAGAGAAGATCACTGAGACAAAGATGCAAAGAACAGTAAAACTGGGATTTGAATATAAAAGCAGCAAGTACGAAACGAAGTGGTAAGTATCAAATGATGCAGTAATGATGCTGTGGAAATGTGCATTATGCTGCTTTTACTCTGTGAGCCTTCACTGATTCATGGTGGTCATTATATATGATTTGGCCACTGGCTTTGATTTGATGATTTATGGTATTATGCATCACTGTACAGTACATCACAGCCAGTTCTCTGATACACCGGAGATACATATTAATGTAGTATATATCCACTGATGCAGCACACTCGTAGTATGCGTTCTTAGGCACCAGTGCGAGCTTTTGGGGTATCGAAAGACCACAACTGGTCACGCATCCAAATGAGTTTCTGGGTGACAATAAATCAATGCAATCAAAGTCAAGCCTGCGGGCTGAGCAACATATCAGACCATATGAGATACCAATCCATTTGTGTCAGGTCTTTAATGGCAAACAAACCATTGCTGTAAGCAGACAATCATAATCTACAATGACATTAATGATATGCTGCCCTATTCCCAGTGGTCTAGTATAGACCTATTTGACTCTTTCACTAGTCATTGTAAAAAGCACACAGCAAAATCCAAGTGTTAATTCAACTCCAACAGTGTTCATTTTAGCACTCTTTCTGAGTTCATGTAGTTAACACAGATTTGTAATTCAAATTACACTTTGAAAAGTGTTTATATTTTAACTCCTTAATAGTGTTAAAATTTGACACCCACCAGATAAGTGCACTGTTAACTTGAAATTGTGTTCATTTTTAACATACACAGTGTTATTTTGTGACACATTAAAGTGTGGTCTTAACAGTTAAATTGTGTAATTTCCTTTCACTGTGAGGTGAGGACGTGGCTTCCGGTGAGACGCACCGGGGCCCTTGATGCCCCCACGTGAAAACACAGGGCAAGATCACACTGTTCCACTACCATTCACCATCATCTGACAGCCTGTGAACAGTTCCTTATGAAACAACATAGAGCTGACTGCTATTTCTCCACTTTCTCATACAATACAGTCAAGGTGGTATCCAACTCATATTCTCATTTTCTTTAATGTACGTTTATTTGGTTTCAGTAATGATACTTTGGCCGTGAATAAAAACAATCATAATCACAATTACTTAATTTATTTTGTTTTATTCTCAACATTTACAAAAGAGCATGGCCTGCTGGGAAATCTGTTCGACCAATGGTAATCTGTTCCACGTCCAAACCAGATGTCGTGATCAACCCCGCCAGGTGTCAATGTAACTCAGTCACAGGTGTTAACAATTAACTTGCTTAATTGACAACGCTCACAGAATTGTTTTTTTTTAATCACTACAGGTGTTAAAACAACACCAAAATCAACAACCACCAACTCCAAATTATTAGCACTGAAAAAACAACACTACAGATTTTGCTGTGCACAGGTGAAAAAAAATAGCTCAGTATTGAGCCAGCATGCAATACTAGGTATCACCTAAATGGAATGCAGTCATCATCCAATTATTTTCTACACACAAGCTACTCCTGTTATGACAAGTCAGAAAGTCTGCTGTGCAAATATCTATTACCTGGCTGGGACCTACGCATACTACTTGTGTTCCAGGAGACATCTTCACAGTATACACTAGTTTCACTCAGATACTGTGCATGTTCAAAGGATTTATTTCAGTTTGCAGTTAAAACAAAGTGGGCAATACGGTTACTTTTTACTAAAATGATCACTGTTCTTTATTGCAGTCCCTGCTGTCTGCAGATATCCCTCTCAGTTATTTACAACCATACCCAGCTCCTGCAACAGGAGGGTAGGGACGCTTGTAGCCAGAGAGACTGTTGCTCTTGTAAAGCTTATTATAACTCAAGGTGACTCAGATTTGCGTATTACCATTTTTATCGACTCAGGGCATCTCTTGTCTGGGACACTGTTTAGAGTGTAAATCAAACTGTCCCTAATAAATCATTCTGAAACAGGACAAATCTCCTTCATATCCAGTGGAAGTTACACCCTGGCTCCTGCACTACAGTCAACATTGGTTTGGTTTAATCAACGTGTTTTAACCTTAACCAGCTACTTGTACTTTCAGTTGGCCAAAATGAATCATAGAGGGTTTTTGTTCAGTGTAACAGTCGTAAACTGAAGGCACTTTAGTTCTGTAGGGTTTAGGGGGAGACCTCGCTCTTAAATGTGTACATGATTAGAATGATTATGTATATTACAGAAAAATGCCAATATGGACCAGATCAATAGCACAGACAGGTTCAATATAGTATGGTCCACATGTAGCGGTTGTTGTGATAATTAATTTTAAGCTGCATTTTCCCAATTTACTGTGTTAGTGTTGTTTAATTTGCAGTGTTTATTAATATTGGACTTTGCATTTGAGTAAAAGTATAATTTGTTAATTCTACTCATGTATAATTAAGATGCAAAAATATGGGGTGAATGTAAGACTTTAGAGTTCTGACCAAATGCTCATGATAAATAATACAAAACTGAAACGTGTGTGTGTGTTTGAGTGTGTGTGTGTGTGTGTATGTGTGTGTTTGTGTGTGTGTGTGTGTGTGTGTGTGTGTGTGTGAGTGCATTTTTACTCAAAGCCATTTATATGCAAATCACTGCTGTTCTACGATCCTTGCAATGATAATCAAACAGCTGACTGCGCATGTGTTCTGCTCCTACTAGTAAGCAAAGAGCACATAAATCTCTGTGAAATGCTCTTTCACACACAATCAAACTCAATTCCCAGGCAAAGCTACAAGGAAACTAATGAAGGCTTTTAATCACAGGTGGCAGGCCCGGAGGAGCGTTCACATGGCACACACAACCGAGGAAAAGCTTTTTCTGAAACATGTACGCACACGTAGGATTGTGATATATGTAGAGGCACTTGATAGCACCGAGCTAAAGTCTCTCTCCTGCTTGAGAACAGAGGGGTGATTATTAGGCTGTTTCCTTAGTGACACACAACCTACAGTATAATTATGGAGCGTGTTAGCAGGGGAGGAAATGACTTCAGACTCAGCATGAGCTCTTTCCAATTGCCTGGTTAATTGTATTCTCGTCCAGTTGGAGGTAAAGGCTCAGAAATGCACAAATGCTGTCATGTTAGCACATCTATCACGCTTTGTTACTCAAAAAACCCATATGGTATTCGTAATTCAGTGGGATGTTTCAGTCACTCATTGTATTGCTGTTTTGCAGTCAGGATGAAGAAGAAAACAAGTCATACAAAACTATTTTAAACCATAGACTGCAAAAATTAATGGATGTAGCCACCGTGACCTCACTCATTTGTTTGTGGACTACCATTTTGAAGCCAGGTATTTGCCGGGCATTTGGCCGTCGCCATCTTGGTATTTTTGGGCCAGGAGTGACCATATTTGGACGAGTGGGCAAGCAAGATGGTAGCGCTAGTAAGCTAATGTTAGACGTGTTAGCAAGGTGCACCCAAATGCTATCAATGCTGATGAAGTAAAAACACACTATGATAGGGTCGAAATCCTGAGAACTTAACACAGACAACACCCAGAGACTATATTTTTATGTACACAGTGATAGTGATAGAGATAGATACGTATCTCTAACCTCTAACCTGCTTTATCCTCTATTTTTCTCTAAATGGAACCATTATTTACTATATGAACATCATGCAGTACTGAAGAAGACTTGAAGCTATAGATTGAGACCATAAACTCATTAGGAAAGTGTTTACTGAGGAAATAAGTTAAGTTAGAATTAGGGCCACTTTCTCATTGACTTCTATTCAATCCGACTTCTTTTACAACCAGTGGAGTCGCCCAGTGCTGGACATTAGAAAGAATGCAGGTTTAAGGCACTTCAACATTGATTTCACTTTTCAGGCTACATCCATTATTTTTCCCAGTCTATCATTTAAAGATGTACTGTAAGATTTTCATTTATGTAGTTACCTTTTAAGTTTCTATCCATCACAGAGTGCGTTAAAACAATGATGATTGATCATATGACCCACTAATGAAAGCACTTGTTGACTCTTTGCTGAGTATTATAGTAGTATCTGTGTGTCTGTGTGTCTGTGGCGACATTCTTGGGCTAGATGTAAGTTTGCCACTATGTTAGTGACGTTGCTGACAGCTGTTGGTCTGTCAACAACGGTTTTGCTACATTAACTTGTAATTGGAAATCAGGAACTTCCAACTTGAGTCAGGCTTGTATTTAGGGCAGAAGTGTAATAGAACATTTGTGTGTGGGGATTTTAGAGGGGAACATAAAGACGATAGACCGTAAGTAGAGAGGTGAATGTGTGTCAATAAAGTTTACAAAAGAGCAAAAAAATAAAAATAATAATAAACACTAGGGGTGACCCCGATTCGTCGACTATTCGACGATTCGCTCCAAGGAGCGTGATTCGACTGCCAATCTCACAGGCGAATTGTTGCAAAATGCGCAAAATGTGGTTATGAAACAATGGATTATAAATGTACCATCAGCTATTGTCAAAAAAAGATCCAAACTAAACACATTTATGTTAAAACAACAAATACTTTTAATAAGATGCTCCTATCAGAAATCAGAAATCACATCACTCAGTAACCCTCTGCCTGACACATGACCGTGCAGCGCTGGACTCACGTGCACCCACCGCTGTCTGCTTCATGTCTATGACTCGCCACCCATCAGATGGTTTTTCATGAACAAAAAAAGTTAAAACTACTTCGACGATTTGTCGACTATAGGCAAGACGTCAGATTTGACTATGACGAGGACACCCCTAATAAACACACATAGCATCCATGAACGTGGCAGGACGGAGGGCTGTGAAAGAACAGGCATGCCTGCAATTACATCTTACTTCCAAAGAGGCTGCTAGAAACAATTCCTATGGAGTACATCTTAAACTAAATGGAAACATTCATCTTTATGAGGAACATTGATGTTTTTACAATTTGATCACTGGTCATTGTATTCTGCGCACACCTCCTGCATACTGTATGTTCCCATATATGCACACACAGGGAAACTGACATTTAAAAAATTAAAATTTCTATTTGGTTAAATGATTTCACTTTAATACTAGCAGCCCTGTCCTGGTTTATTAGTAATTATTAGAAGAAAACGGCAGACCGTAGATCGATAGACAATCACTCTCAAAGCGACATTTAATACCGGTCAATTGAACATTGTGAAATGGTCGCATAGTTGGCAGCTTTAATCATGTCACCAGGGGGATTGGCTCTACTTACCTTCCTGTCATTAGGTTCTGTATTCACGCCCTCAATGTCTCCCTGTGACACACACACACACACACACACACACACACACACACAGTTTAGTTTTCAATGAATACACTTAATTCATCATGCATATCAATAATGCCTTTAATTGAACACAAAATTATGAATTGCCATCTGTCCGAAACCTGAGAGGAATTCGATGCAAAAATAGGATTATTTTCCATTAATATTAGAGTACAGGCAGCAGATGCGTTGACGGTAAATTTGGAATATTTCTCTCTGTATTTATAATCAGCTTTTCTCAAAGGTGAACATGAGGTGCGGTGGTGGTACTTACATCGTGCAGAGGATAAGCAGACGTATAGACAGCGTTAGCTACCAGACTGGTGATCCCTGCAAAACGCAGTCAACAATATTAGAATTCAGGAGGACATACACACACACACACACACACACACACACACACCAGTTTTAGATTACGCAAGAGAGTTCTTGGTAATGACCGTGGCATAGGAATTTATATTGACCCAATATAAATATATATATAAATATATATATATTATATTTGATTTCTCTCCATCTGAACTTCTACAGTTCTTTTTACTTAAAATATGGCCTTCCTCATTTTTATCATTTTTATTTTGAATTTTCTACCTCAAAAACCCACCAGTCATTGACAAAAAAAATTGTCATATACTGCAGGTTGTCTGTGCAAGCAGCTCATTATCCAAACCATGACCTTTCCACCTTTCTATTTTTGTTTCACTTCACAACATTAAAGGTTGAATATGTAGAATATTTATCAAAAGCTAGCTTTAAAAAAATAAATAAAAATACACCCATGGGGAATTTTGAGGGATACAGAATGAAATTATTGCTTTTCCGTAAAAAAATAGATTTAGTCTGAATTTATATTTTAAAAATTTGACATTGACTTTCCGTGACGTTCTTTTTCCATTGTAGCAGCCAATAGCGTTGGGTGTTGCTGGTTGCCAGGGTTGTCTGTTGTTGCTACAGAAACAAGAATCATTTTGAGTTGAGAGCTAGCTGATGGATCACACAGCACTCAAAGAAAGACTTCCAGCTGAAGACTGGCTAACGTTAAATACTGTTGTCAAATGAATTGATTAGTCCAAAAAAGTTGTCATGATTCATCACTGACACGGAGCAGGCTGAACTATTGACACATTCTGCAACAAACCTGGCAACCCGACTCCTGGAATTATTTTTTGTTGCTGCGACTATGATCTTGAGACACTAGATGGCGGAGTTCTGCTCATTCTCCATATTCAACCTTTAACCACGTGTTTAAAGTGTAATGTGCGCCTATCCCTGCTACTCTCCAACAGTCATATACAGCGTTTGAAGAGTATGAGGTATAAGGATGTGTTGAACATATTTGTGCAATATGTACAAGCATTTATATGATATTTCCTTTAACTGACTTCAACTACATAACACTCAAGAGAATAAAACTCAGTAATATCACCAGTTAGCTTTTACTTTCAGTCAACATTGCACTGTGTAGATGACAGAAAGGTTTCAAACAGGTGGCTAGGGTTTGACACGATGGCAGTACCAGAGGAAAGGTCATGGAGTAACTGCGCTTGATAGGATTCTCTCTGTCAGGAGAATGAATCTGCACAGCAAATCATGTCTGTTCCAGTTAAAGCCGGGGTAACTCATTTTCTGGAAAGCGATAAAAGAAAAAAAAATGCTAGAATTTTAAAATACAGCCCTCCTCCTGCAGCTCTGCCGTCTCTAAGCCCTTTCTACCAGACCACATACATTGACCTGTATGAGTACTAGCTATTAATTTCATTCATTCATTCATTTCACTGTGATCCCCTGAATCTTTACCGATTACCGTCCTGTTTTCTTTACAAACTTGTTGCCATGTAAAACTCTTTCAGGTGACAGACTGTGATTCAAGGTTCTACAGAAACATGAAGTTGAGTTAGTGGCAGCTGTGAGCCCTCGGCTACAGTTAACTGAAGGCTAAACTTTCACGCCATCTCTGAAATTCTTTACAATACCCTTTCTCTACAGATTCTCTCTTATTCTCTTTTGGAGAAATCTTCCTTCTTTTGGGTTGCTTTGCAGGGATGGCAACTGCTGGAATTTCCGCCATTCAATCAGACTTTCACCATCTGAAGGGACGTGTACGCACATCTGCATTTGTATAGCAGCCAATAGGAACCCTTTCTCTCTCAATGAAATGACCTGTGATTGGCCAAAGCCTCAGGTCAGACTAGATTTTCTAGAGCCTGAAAACAGAGCCAAAAGGAGGTGCAGAAATCTAATTTTCTCTCAGCGCACGTAAATTATAATGTGATGAAAGATTAGTATGGATAGTTTGCCCAATGATGCCAAAATAAACCTTCAGCCTTCCCCAGCTTTAAGACTCAGGGGGAACGTAATGAGGATAATTCAGACGGTCACCAAAATTAAGATTCAATCCAATTCAAGCAAAGCCAAGTTAGTTTGGGACATCTGTTGGAGGTAAAAGACCCACCCTGGACCCTTCTGTGGTGGTAATTACACTACTCTGATGAGAACAGCAGGCACATTAATTGCATATTGATGTATGTCTTTTATCAGAGAGACAGGCAGAGGTCTTACCCATGGAGTATTTGGCTCTGGTGCATCTAGTCCTCTTCAGTACCTCGTAGACCTGAAGATACAATAAAACATTAAAAACTCATATTTAACTAAACAGGTGCAGAATGCAGATGAGGAGGATGAGTATTTGCTTGTAGAACATCACAGGTGAAACAGAGGGAGAATGAGTTTTGGTGTGAGTCCTCAGAGAGGCTGATGCTGAGCTCAGTGTAAAACACAGTTTTATTCATGGCAGCCGAGGCTCACTTTGGAGTGATTGAGGAGCTCAATCCAGTAATGAGAAGTCAATCACATTACCCAGTCATTAGTCAAGCACTGCGAGCTGCAGTGTAGGTGTATGTCAATGCAGCAGCACATGTGATGCAGATACTCAGAATCTATTAGTGTTTCAGAGGAGTCTTGCTGGAGGAAAGTGCACACCGGGAGCACAGGGCGTCAAGTCTTTGATGTTAGACAAACTCTATATAGAAAAGCACACTTTTCTATACTGTAGGAGGAGACTTTACATCCAAAAATGTAACATGTCATAAACATATGCACATACACATGTTAAACACTGTTTCTGGAGATCCATCCAAACGGTCATCTGCTAAAACCAATACTTACTATTGAGCTCCTGGTCTTGCTGTCAAAGAACTTGTCCCTGTCAGAAAGATCGAATCTGGGAACAAAAGACATAAAAAAGTTTTATGGTCGTTGACATCCATGAGTGTTGCATAATCACCATCAACTGGACTGTCCCTCGCCCCATCTATTCCAACATTGCCATAGATCGTGTGAAAAGACACAAGACGCGAATGTTCCTGGATGTAACGGAACAGTGCCTGAAAACATTATCCCAGTAATTTACCAGGAACTGTGTAAAAAAGGCTTTATATTGTTAATATAATGCTAAAGTGGATTTAGCACATAATGAACTGAAAATAAAGATTGTATGTAAAAAGAACTCAACCAAGGAAGCCCTACATTTTATTTCCGTTGTTTTCCTGTGATAACAAGATCATTTTGATCTGTTTTCTTGTGATAACGAAGATCATTTCCCTCTGTTTTTCCGAGGTAACAAGATAATTAATTTGAGAGATAATGAATGAAACGGGATAGGCCTGAGATTTCCATCACACCTGACACTGCATGCCTCCTAAAGACTTTTTATATCTTAAAGAACCCTATGGGCAACACTGATGATGATTTCAGTTGGTTATTTACTGTTATAAAATTAAACTGTAATCTGTATATTTATGTGCACATTGTAAAAGTCCTCCCTGCCCTGGTATTTATGGTGTTGTTATATAATGTTGATGACAATAAAGTTTCTTAAAAAAACAAACAGAAAAAAACCCTATGTAATTAATGAGGACATCAGACTCACTCACGCCTCTGATAAAGCTGAAGCCTCACTAACGTCTTCTTAGATGATGCACACTAATGTGAACATTATCTGTAATAAAAAGGCATAAAGTTATTACAGCCTGATTGAAGAGATATGTGATGGTGATCCATATTCTCCGCTGACATTGCTACACTGATGTTTCCTGCAACGATTTAATAGACTAGACTATCTTTTGTTTTCTCCAGATCTCAAATTAATTATCTTATCACAAGAAAATTGGGGGCAAATGATCTCGTTATCACAGGAAAACATCCATCTTCAACCTTTTGTCCCTATCGGGGTCATGGGGCGCTGGAGCCGATCCCAGCTGACATTGGGCGTGAGGCGGGGTCCACCCTGGACAGGACACCAGTCTATCACAGGACACATAGAGACAAACAGAGACAGACAACCATTCACACTCACACCTACGGGCAATTTAGAGTCATCAATGAACCTAACACCTGCATGTCTTTGAACTGTGGGAGGAAGCTGGAGAACCCGGAGAAAACATAGCAGACATGGGGAGAAGATGCAAACACCACAAAGAAGGGCCCCAGCCGGGATGCAAACCTGGCACCCTCTTTCTGCGAGGTGACAGTGCTAACCACCACACCACCGTGCATCACAGGAAAACAGAGGAAATAAAATATTTGTAATGTATGACCCTTTAGGGCTTCCGTACTGCACAAATGACCAAAAGTAACAACAATAAGGAAGTTGCACGATGTACAGTGTGTTCCAATGGAAATGAAGAGTCATGTTTCAGTACAGTGCAGGCTGCAATTTCACAACAAAAAGGTAATGAAGGGAGGAGGCGAAAGAAAGCTCTATGAATCCTTGTTGGCTCAACCAGCCGACCGTGTGATGTTCTTTAGCAGTTCATATGCAACAGTGATTTGCAAGATAAATGAACCTGTCAAGGTGAAGGAGGTGGATACAGAAGCAAACAGATCCGAACATGTCCTGTCTCCTACTAGAGCACAGGGGTGAAAATCAACAATGTCTTTCACACAACTTAATCAGTTGGAATTTGTTAACTACCTTGCCTAAACCAGGCTTCACCTGATGGCTCCTGACACTCGCTTACTGTGAGCACATCCTTAGATCAATAACCTGTCCCTGCTCTCACTGGCTCCTCCGTAATGTTTTTATCATAACTCTTCTCCTCATCTGTTATCCTCCCTGTGCTGAGCCTACATTCGATTTATACCCTACGGCCTTTGAACAACCCAGTCGCCACAATAAAATGTTAGCATTCGTGTTTCTGCATACCCATGGACATGCAGCATGTTCAGCTCTGGAAACACATGGACACATTGTGCATCTTTGCATTAACATATACTGTATACCTCATGATATACTGTAAGCGGGACACTGCTCCATTCACTCAAATATCTTGTGATAAGTATAACTAACTGCCTCATCACTACGTCACACCAGCTGCTGTGACTTTTGCCTTCCTTCTTGATTTTCCCTCTGTACTTCAGCCTGACTTTGTCGACCTTCGGGGCCTGTCATTCTTCCAGCCTTGTTACGTGCGTACAAAGGACAGCCCTTTTCTCCAGAAACAGACTCTGAAATAAACTCACATGGAGAAGCAGAGCTTTTGTCTTTTCCTCTTTATTGATCGTCTCTTTTTTTACGACGTGTTGTTCCTGAAGCGATGTAGTTCAACAGGGAGTGTAAAACAAAACACTGGAGGAGAAAAATAAAACACTATTTTTCCAACTTTGAATCTAATACATTTTAAACTTTTTGCTCGTAGATTTTCTACTTTAATCTCATAAATCTGCAACATTTTTCTCGAAATATTACCCCTCTCCCGGGGTCCGTAAGAAAAAAAATTCACACTAATACTAATACGCCGTCGTACTTTTTGATCGTTATTTACAGATTATCCCTGCAACAGTCTCACACAGACTCTCAGGACTGCCAAATAGGTTTAATATCAATGTTTCTTTGATGCTTTTACACAATATTTTCAGAGGGTAACCTGTCGAGCCTAGCTTGGCTTACTAACTTTGCTTCTAGTCATTCACAGTTGGCGTAGTGTGTCTCACTATAATGATTAATTTCAGCTATACTGCCTCTGAGAGAGAGACGTGTCCATACATTAGAAAAGCTTCTCCTAAGGGCAGGCATAAGGCAGTACAATAATTCGAGTGAAAACAGAAGAACAAAGGAGGAAGTAAGATCGATTGCAAAGCTCTTTTAAACACTTCCTCTCTTGTGCTATATTAAATTGTTTGTCATTTTCTGTCTTTTTCAGGAGTGGGGTTAAAGAAACAGGTGCTGCAGCACAGTGTCTCAGACAGTGAGTGAATGCAGGTGCAGCAGTCATGAGCAGTATTTGAAAAAGTGTTTTGTGTAAGTACTCAAGTACTCTACTACACGTTTGCTCCTTCTTTTTTTAATAATATTTCGATTCTACTTTTTACTCTCTACATTAATTTAGTACTTAAAGTAAAATTCAGGCGTAAAATCATCACAGGGTCTTTTTCAGCAAATACACTCGTCAAATAAGCCATTGAGACAATTTTTTTTTCGTGTAACAACTGTTAACGGAGAAATCCGGGAGAGTCGCTGACAGTTGAATGTGGCAGTGATTAGCTTGTGGCAATACGTTGAAGGCTTTAAAACGTATTTTTTAACCACTAATCCTGCTCAAAATAACACCAAACCTCTGCAGTAGCATGAAAAGAGTCCCTACACATAAAACAAAGCACCAATGGGCTCCTTCCTTTGGATTGACTTTGGTAATCCACTATGAGAGGAGCTGGTACAGGGGCCAGTTGGTAAGTCTTTAAAACACTCTTTTAATAAACTCTGGGTTCTCTAACTACGTTGTTGGTGCTTTGTTTTGTGTGTAGAGACTCTTCTCATGCTGCTGCAGGGTTTTGGTGTTATTTTGAGCAGTATTAGTGGTTAAAAAAGACGTTTTAATGCCTTCACCGCACTGCCCCGAGCCAATCAGTGTTAGCAGCATTACATTACAGTTATTACTGTTAGCTGCTTTTGGAGACTGTCCGGGATTTCTCCATTAACACCCGAAAAAAAATGTCTTGATGGCACCCCCCAACTATAACTTTATTGATGTATGTAGATCTGGGAAAAGGGGGGGAGGGGTTGCTGCTATATTTAAAAACATATTTCAGGGGAAACAGATGTCACTTGGTGATTTTACATCATTCGAATACCTGTGTGCTGTGTTGAAATGCTCTCCCAAAATTCTCCTGTTAATTATTTACAGGCCACCTAAATACTCAGCAAATTTTTTCGATGATTTTACCGAATTATTGTCTAGCATCTCCACTTACTTTGACTGCCTAGTTATAACTGGTGACTTTAATTTTCATATTGACGATTTGAATGACAAGGGTGAAAAGGACCTTTTTTTACTATTTTAGATACATTTGACCTGTCTCAACATGTGAAAGAGGCTACTCATTGTAAAGGACACACCCTGGACCTGATTATCACAAAAGGTCTCAATGTTTCTGATGTTCTTGTGACTGATCTTTCATTGTCTGATCACTTCTGTGTTTTCTTTAATATTTCTTTAATTCCGGAGACACAAACAGAATCAAAGAATGTCAAAAAGCGCTACATCAATGAACATGCTTATGTACTCTTCAAAAATGCCATCTCCTCGCTACCACCTCTAAACCCATGCCATGCTGATGATCTTGTAAACAACTTTAATTCCAAAATTGTGAATATCTTATATGTCATTGCACCGGTTACAGATAAAACGATTTCTGGTAAGCAAAAGGCACCCTGGAGAAAAGCTGCTGTTTTAACAGCCCAGAGAAGAGAGTGCAGGAAGGCTGAACGTATCTGGTGAAATACAAAACTTCATATTCACCATGACATCTATAAAGAGAGGCTCCAGGCCTACAATTTAGTCTTAAAAAGTGCGAGAGAAACATTCTTCTCCAATATCATAAACAGCAACACTAATAAGGCCAAAACCCTATTTGCAACTGTCGACAGACTGACCAACCTCCCAACACAAATACCAGCCGAACTCCATTCCACACAGAAATGCAATGAGTTTGCATTCTTTTATACTGATAAAATTGAAGGCATCAGACGTGCCATCAATATCTCAAACAAAAAAGTTGGATCACCACCCCGTTTAGGCCAAAATAACACAGCAATGATGGCAAACTTTAATGCCATAGACTCTAAAACTCTAGTGGAAACAGTGACAGATCTAAAGCCATCCACCTGCTGTCTTGATGCGTTACCTACCAACTTCTTTAAGAATGTTTTTGACTGCCTATCAACAGACGTATTGCAAATAGTTAATAACTCTATTCAATCGAGCAATTTCCCAAAGGCCTTCAAAACTGCAGTCATTAAATCTCTTTTAAAAAAGCGAAGCCTAGATGGCTCTATTATCAACAACTACAGACCAATTTAAAATCTACCATTCATAAGTAAAATAATTGAGAAAGTTGTACTCCAACAACTAAATCACTTTCTTGGCTTCTACTGGCTGCCATAACAACCTCCAGTCAGGATTTAGACCTTTTCATAGCACAGAGACGGCCCTTATTAAAGTTATAAATGACATCCGTCTTAAAAAGACTCTGGCAAAACTTCAGTATTAATGCTATTGGACCTCGGTGCTGCATTTGACACTGTCGACCACTCAATACTTTTGGACAGGTTGGAAAACTGGGTGGGACTCTCAGGCACAGTCTTAAACTGGTTCAAGTCATATCTACAAGATAGGAACTATTTTGTTTCCATTGGCGACTTTGTATCAGAACAAACCAACGTAACGTGTGGAGTCCCCAAAGGTTCAATCTTGGGGCCGACTTTATTTAACATCTATATGCTCCCAATAGGACAAATCATGTAAGATAATAACATTGACCACCATTGCTATGCCGATGACACCCAAATCTATGTAGCGCTATCACCAAATGACTATCGCCCCATAGATCTTCTGTGCCAGTGCATTGAGCAAGTCAAACACTTGATGTGCCAAAATTTCCTTCAACTAAATGAGGATAAAACTGAGATAATTGTTTTTGGTGCTAAGAAAGAAAGGTTTAAAGTCATCCAACACCTTTAATCACTGTCCCTGAAAACTTCAAATAAAGCCAGAAATCTTGGGGTTATTATGGATTCTGATTTACATTTCGACAGTCACATCAAATCAGTAACAAAACCAGGCTACTATCACCTTAAAAATGTAGCAAAACTTAGAGGGCTCATGTCAGCTCAAGACTTAGAAAAACTTGTCCATGCCTTTATTACCAGTAGGCTAGACTACTGTAACGGTCTCCTTGCAGGTCTTCCCAAAAAAACTGTCAGGCAGCTACAGCTTGTTCAGAACGCTGCTGCTAGAGTTCTAACAAAGACCAAAAAATGTGAGCACATTACACCAACTCTTAAATCATTACACTGGCTTCCTGTACGTCAGAGAATTGATTTCAAAATCCTCCTGCTCACATATAAATCACTACATGGTCTAGGGCCGAAGTATATCACTGATATGCTCCTACTACATAAGCCTTCTAGATCACTAAGATCCTCTGAGGCCAATCTGTTAGTGGTTCGCAGAGTAAACTCAAATCAAGGGAAAGCATCTTTCAGTCATTATGCAACAAACAGCTGGAATAAACTTCCTGAAGATTTGAGACTTTCACCCACTCTGACCACTTTTAAAACTAGACTGAAAACTTTTTTATCCACCTTAGCTTTCTGCTAAATCTTTGCACTTTTAACGTCTGCACTGTTTTTATTATTGTCTATGTTTTTATTCTCTTTGTCTTTCTGTAATGCATTTTAATTCATGACATGTTGTGCTATGAAGCACTTAGAGTCTGCCTTGTGTATGAAAAGTGCTATACAAATAAAGTTGCCTTGCCTGGCCTTGCCTTATTCGAGTGTATTTGCCGAAAAAGACCCTGTGATGATTTTACCCAGGAATTTCACTTTAAGTTACTTTCAAGATTGAAATGAATAAATTAAATATAATCAACAAACTAATAATGATGAAATTATATCAATAATACATTTTTGATCCTCAGGGGGAAATAAACAAGCTAGCCAGCAGTATATAAAGCAATATATATTAAATTTGCATAAATAAACTATAATTATCCCAAAAATTACAAGCTGCAATATCAGAGTGATGAACACATTCCTGAGTCAATAATCATAAGCCATATACATTATTCTATAATTAGATATTCTGTACTGTTGGTAGCTTCAGCTTATTTTGAGGCTTTTGTACTTTTATTTGAATGCAGCACTTTTATTTGCAACAGTACTGTACTTAAGTAAAAATACCTAAGTGCTTCTCATCCACTGGACTCAGTACATCATACTAATTCTCAGAAGAAAGCACTTGGAAGTGCACACACTGAAAGCCTTTCATAAATGACTGAGTGGGCAGCTCCTGTCACTCATACTTGTGTTGCTGGCAGTACTTGTTGGCCTTCACAGTGCCTGAACCAGTCCAAATTTTGTGTGTGCCTCCACTGACAGACAGCATTAATCTGAAGTTAAATGTATTCATGTATTTAATCCAGGATTAATTTGAACCTCAACATGATTCATTTCAGGTCTAGCCTAAATATCGAAGCTTTGAACCCCTTGCGGACTAAATGAACTCACTGCACACCACACTCTACACTGAATTGTATAGGCTTCATCTCAGGAAACTGGCCTGATGTGTTTTCAGAACTGATGAAGATGAAGCGATGGAGAAGATGTGGAGGGAGATCTCCTGCTCGCTGTTAGTCAGAGCGGTAAATATAGCTGCCCGCTGCCCACTCTCTCCTCCATACATCCCAGCAGGCTGACGTTAATGCTAAGACAGTCCTTCTTTCTGATCACTGCCTTTGAAAGCAGTTTCACTTATTGGGACTGAGCAGGAAATGTCCGTGAAGTCTTGACTTCTATCTGTAGTTAATCCAGTTAGTGAGTCTAAATGATCTACTTTGTTATGTTCAAAATCCTCCAACAGAGCGCTGAGAAAATGTAAATGGGTTTAGTGATTCAGGCTGGCTGTGTTCATTTCCTTTGGGGGAGAGAAAGCTGAAGGATGGGAGCTTCAGCAGAATTCAGCAGGAGAGCATCACGCTTCAGCCTTCCTCACATGCTGTTGGGTTTCCAATTTACACCTCAGTGGTTGTTACCTCTCCGTGCTGCCTGTGTGGGTAAAACTGCTCTGCTATTACTCAGAGGTGAAACAACATGAAACATGGAAATATATTTTGGAAACAGATAATGCTTCTTTGCTAATAGTCTTACAATAACACAGAAATGACTCACATCCATGAGATGGAGAGAATTTTCACCACCTCTCTTGCTTCAGGATATCCTACCTAGGCTAACTTGAAATTAGACCGGGGGGGTTAGGGATATTTTATTCTTCCATCAGCCTTAGCCAATGACAGATACAGACTGCCGATTTTCTTAAGCTGATATTGTCTGATACATGATAAACATTAGCACAAATTAATATTCAACTACATATAAAACAAATCTGTCATCATTAAAGCTTTTCTTGAGGGGGGGGTGGTGCTATGATATCACTGCAATGGCAAGGGAACTCCACCCCGCTCCAAGTAGGGGAGAGGGTCGAAACCAGGTGGTCACTAAATAAAACTCCTACAACACAACGGAACCACTTAACAACGTCAGCATTACTTAATCCCATGACCAGCGATTGTATGAATACATTGAGCCACAATGGCAGCAGTTCTATAGATATCTGATCACTTCTGTGTTTTCTTTAATATTTATTTAATTCCAGAGACACAAACAGAATCAAAGAATGTCAAAAAGCGCTACATCAATGAACATGCTAATGTACTCTTTAAAAATGCCATCTCCTCGCTACCACCTCTAACCCATGCCATGCTGATGATCTTGTAAACAACTTTAATTCCAAAATTGTGAATATCATAGATGTCATTGCACCTGTTACAGCTAAAACGATTTCTGGTAAGCAAAAGGCACCCTGGAGAAAAGCTGCTGTTGTAACAGCCCAGAGAAGAGAGTGCAGGAAGGCTGAACGTATCTAGTGAAATACAAAACCTATTCACCATGACATCTATAAAGAGAGGCTCCAGGCCTACAATTTAGTCTTCATTAAAGCTTTGGCATTCCCCTGTAATAGATCGATTGTATTCTTAATGTCTTATTTATCCATTTTGAAGTTTAGAGTTTCTTCTAGTTGGACAAATTAATCATATGGTAAGGATGTAAAAACATGTCATGCCTTGAAGAGAAGTGTGAGTTTAAAACTCACTGTTGTCTTGAAGAGCAGACTTCCAGAACTCTACTAGTGGCATGGTCTGGCCGATAATATCAGCTGGCAGATGTATGGGTCAATCACTACTTGAAATATCTCACTGCATTATAAGGTTATTCTGGCAGTTTAAGGGAAGACACAGAAATGATCTCAGTGGTGAAGTAAAATATTAGCGAAGAGAGAAAACAGCAAAAGTAAGTAAATAAACCCAAAAGTCTCTGAGCACACATAGAGCAACATCATCAGCTTAGAGCAACATTTATTTATGAGCTTGTTTACATCCATGGAGAGACATGGATGTAAACATCCATGTCTTTACATCAACCTGCACTACATTAAATCATGAAGCCATCTATGTCGAGCAGTCTTTCCCAAAGTTAGGGTCAGGACCCAAAATGGCTCTCCTGATGTTTAGACTTCAAATGAGTGTTTCACCACCTCCAGGTTTCTTCCTTTGATATCCACATTTTAAAGCTAAAGAGAGTTTTTTAGACACATGGGGGCAGCAGAACAAGTTGTAAAAAAAGATGGGCAAAGTTACAGAATAAAGAATGGATTGTGGCAGCTGATAGCACCATGAATTGCACCTCATTTGCAACCTTTATTTGTCCCACCTCTAGGTCTGATTCACAAAAGATACTCATGCTCATGATATTACAGTTAGGCATGTCACATTAAGCAATAAATAATTTATTCGCATGATAACTTTTATTGAGATAATTTCAATTTTTCCGTTTTCCTGGGGTCCCTTGATCAAAGAGAATGAGGTGCATCTGTTTCCACTGAGCCTATCTCTTCCTCAGCGTAATGAGGAGTTAACCCTCGTCTGGTGTCGTGTTAGCCACTTGTCAGACACACGGCCTCTGTTTGGCTAGGCAGACCTCTGGAGTTACCCAGAGTGCAGCAGGAGAGCCCTGTAAGGGGGCAGGTTAGAGGACACGCTAGTTGAGATGTGGAGGTACAAAAACAAAGATGGAATTGGTTTCAAAGTGCCGTGGGGGAGCACATCAGGTTCAAACCGAACGACCGCGTCGAACCACTTCACCAGAGCGAGCCGCTGGTATGTAAAGTCCTCCCTCGGTTGAAAGGTAACAGCAATAGGCCGCTACTTTTCAACCGAGGGAGGACATTGCCATGGCAACTAACATCACTACCAAGAAAACCCGTTCCTGACGTAATTCTGTCCAAAAGTCGGCCATTTGTGATTTTGACAAAGGTGAACTGGAAAAAAATGGACAGAGACAAAGGTCTTTACACACCCAGGCCTTTTTTTCCTGTGTGATTAATTAGCACGTTGATATAGTTTTTCAAACTGTTGTTTTCTTTACAAATGCATTTACACAGAATGTGAATATTACCCAAAAAAAGTGTTATTGTTTTAACCAATCACATTGTTTCTTTACAGATGAGGATTATGACACAACAACACATAGGTCTGCTGCTAGACCTCGTACAAGCATGGATCAGATGGAAAACTATCACTTCTTGTCAGCGCTTCCGTTCTTACCCTTCACAATAAAAGCTCTAGACAGACAGTACGTACTTAACTGTTTACCGGAGGAAACTTCAATTCATTCAGCGCATTTCAATGAAAGGAACTGCAATAAATTATTTAATAGTTGGTCAGTTTTAGCTTTTCCTCCTTCGACTTCCAAGCTGTGAAATCACAGGAGACACTTTTACTTTGTCTCACCTCTGTCACTTCACTCAGCAGCAGAAACATGACACTCTTCTACTGCTCTTTACGTGTTCTCAAACAGAAAACTGCATCTACTGTAAATTTACCCGATATCTTCACAAATATCTGCTTTGATTGCTATCTCTTGTACGCTCACAAATGTGCTTCATTAGCCACCAACTCTTTGAAGACGCTAATCACTTCACTGTAACTATGTGTGGCTGTAAGTGCCGATTTTTGTGTTGTTGTTTTTTTTTGCAATGAGGCTCATTTGCATAGAATATGGTCAGTTTTATGCCATATTATTACATCATTTAAACATATAGACAGGAGTACAAGACCCTATTTCCTTGGCGGCACAGTTAGAGGACAGTTGTTATGACCTACTGAACTGTGACTTGGGCATATACTGGTATGTAATGGTACACTGATTAATATGTTGATTTAAGTGTGCGATTGCGTCGATCCAGTGTACATTGTACATACATTATATTAAACAGCATTTTTACTGGGTACATAGGTCACAGCATCCATCATGAAACTGATCCGTAAACCTAAATACCACAGAATTAGCACTAGTCGGTTTGACTCACTTCACAAATGAAAGCAGAAAGTCGGCAAAGATTTTACTCACAGATGCTGCTTTTCTCTGGAGAAAGGGTGAGAGAGGGATTTCACACTTTGTGGCCGGTTGGCGTCTACTTTTGGATGAAGAGGAGCTGTGACTTTGTGAATGAACAGTCGGATCTTCTCCACCAGATTACTGCCTTGTTTCAGCTCGTACACCTGCAAAGGAGGCAAAACGACCCCATTTAGTCGTAAACTCCGAACTACATGTCTTTCCTCTGCATCCCAAACAGGTGACATCAGAACTGATTCTTCAAGAGCTAGGTACGTTGTTAAAAGGTTCTGTGATCTGAATTCCCAACTACTGTATTTTATAGATGCCTGTTTCTGACAATGCATGTTAAACAATATCAAGTTATTATAATGGGAATAATGAGCTATTACTTGGAGATACTTGATCATTATTGGGAGAAAGACTTGGAGGATGTGTTTTTTCTCCCATCACATTGGCGAAAATGGCCGTCCATAGTATTTAGATGTGATCAGAGGGCAGAGGTAATTTGTCAGCTTGTATAGTATAACCTATATCTTTAAGGCTCTACTTACTCACTTTGAGAGCCCTGAGTTGTTTGGGTGTTGGCAGCAGGCAGTATTCTCTTCTGTGTTCTAAGCTAAATTCTAAGCTTATATTTGATAAGAGCCATTTGTTGGTCAAAAGTTACAAATCAAACTGCAGCACACTGCCTGTCTTGCAAACTTTTATTGGCGACGAATCACTGCTCCGCCTTTAAAACTTTACATATATATTGCAAATAAATGTATTTCTGCAAGATAGACAGTGTTTGGGAGTTTGTTTTCAATTTTTGATCAACTCGTCCCTCTCCTAAGCACCTGTCTCATGAAATAGATGCACAAAGTATTCTTCCGCTCTGAGAAGACTACATCAAAAGCAGACTGTATTGTAGGTTTGCAATGGGCTCATTAATAGAATAGATATTGTTTATGTACAGTATATATAATGAAAAGAAAAAAAACAAGACCGTAGGTAGGACACATTCACGGACTTTAAGAGCACTTGACTTGTAAACACTAGAACTGCTTTAAATCTACCTGAAAGATAAGCCTCTAACCATGAGCTGAGTCAGTGTGCTCTGGCATGGTCTGAATTCTGAGGTTATCCTCGGGTATCGCTCAAACCATCCAGGGAAGGGTTCAAACATTCAGTCAGCTGATGTTTGGCTTTTTGTGCCAACATCCATACCTCATTTTGAAAGGCAATTCTAAGGTTTTTGCTGCACAGTCTCCCCAGAAGAAATGTCAAACTCACTCAAATGTTACTCATGCATGTTTCTTTCCTATTGGATTTCTATCAACAACTGTCAACAGCTGTCAACACTAATTGGCCTGATTCTGGTGTTACAATGCTTCATGAATGCAACTGAGAGAGGAACAGGAAACCTCACACTTGTCACCACTCAGCAATGCAGATCTGAGAGCCTGCTCAATCAGCCTCAGGTTAAGAAAAGACTAGTAGGTAAATGTGCATTTGACAAATGCACAATTTATTGATGGATGGAGTACCTTCTTTGTTGGCATCTTGAGTTTCATGAACTCCGCCTCTCGACACAGAACGTTCCAAGGAGCGTGGATCTTCAAGAAGCCGATTCCAGGGATCTTAGTCTGAAAATATATGCAAGGTTTGGATATTTAATTACTATTGTCTGTGAGCCCACTGCAGAAACATGGGGAAAATCATGACTTTCCTAAATGCATGTATCTATAAACAATACATATTTGGTAAACATATGGGGACAAACATTCCAGCTTGCAGAGCAGCATGCTGCACTTCTGTTAGATTTAAATCCAGTCTGGTAGAGCCTAAGGAAAATCCTCTGTATCCATTTCAGCATAAACTCACATTGTTATGCTGCATATGGGATTGTCTCTGCAGTCTCTACTGTTATGTAAAACCACTCATACACTGCCAGACTCACTTCACACCCTCCAGCTCGGCACACTGACCTGTCTGGATACAGAAATACATAACAACCAATTCAAACAAGCTGACTAACTGTATATATCGCACAGATGTATTGTGTATTTCAATATATCAAATTCAAATGGTTTGTTCTGTCTGCTGGTGGGAAGTTAACGTGTTTTGCTGAATAAGGTTGCTGCAGCAGGAATGATACAGCAAAGATGAATATACTGTTTATAAAAATAAGCAAATGGGCTTTGTATGCATATGTGCATTTGAAAAACAGCCATTATAGGTGCATGTCAATTATTCGTTTTGTTAAGTGTTAAATAAATTCATGATTCATTAAATGGACGGACAAAATCAATTTGCTGGCTAATGGAAACTCCTGTAATGGATCTGCTCTGTCATTGCTCTGAAGTCATACTGAATGAAACAGATGCTTCTGTAAATTAAAGTGAGTGACTGTGAAAAGGATGATAAAATTTGAATCAGGTTAAATAACAACTATATTAAAATCCTAAATTAAACATTAGTCTGTGACCAAATGTGTATCAATTTAGGGGTCCTTGACACGAAAAAGGATGAGAGGATGTAAATTTAAGAATGCTTTATCATATGGTAATTCTGGAGTTGTAATGTTGTGTTTATTTTGGTTCTATGGCGAAGAAAAGGAGTTAAGGTTATTCAAATGTCTAACTTTCAATGGACATTATTAGCTAAATCAGTTCATTTGTGCAAAAAAGGACTGAAAATATGACTTTTTCTTCTGTGATCAGTCCAAACTTTTTCTGGGTTGTTATTACCTGACATATTCATACATAATATTATTATTATTATTATTATTAATTTTATTGATTCCCTTGATAATTAGTCTTGTGTGTACGTGTAGACCTATACCTCGTAGCGATCGATATTGACTTTAGACTTAGAATATATTGTCCACAAGAGGAAATTCTTTTTCACTTCACAGTACATTTATGCACAGCCAACTACAGATAATAACAGATGGACAACCACAACAAGATAACATGCAGACAAATATATAGACAGAGTGGATCTAGAGTGTTTTTATCTTGGCCCTTTTGTTGAGGGCTGCTATGGCTGCAGGCACCAGGCTTTTGCCATAACAAGCCCTCCTGCACACCAGGGACCTGTACCTGTGCCCAGAGGGCATAATGGTGAAGTGGCGGCTGACTGGGTGTGTGTTGTCCTGTGCTATTTTAAATGTAATGCGTAGTATGGCTTTGAGATTGAGCTCTGATAGTGCGGGTGTGGGGAGATCAATTCATTTGGCAGCTATGTTTGTGACACATTTTGACCCAGCATGTTGAAGAAGCAGGTGGAACAGTAGAGCAGGTTGGGCTGGGATGTTGGTAGATGCTTAAGTCCACACAAACAAAACTAAATTGCAACTTGTTAAACATTAAATTAACATTCTCAACCATGAAAGTGCAAAATGTAAAAACACCAAGCTGTACGGATATGAGACCATTATGGACTTGGTGAAAGAAACTTAAGTATATCCATAATGAGACCATCACATCATGTATCATCTTCCCACTGAGAGGCTAATTATCATCTAGGTACACTCAAGCCCCTATAGCCCTCCACAGTTAACTATCTCCAAAGTTTTCCCGCACATTTAGAGTAATTTACATGACATGGTATGACACTGTGAGCCGCTAGAAGCCATTTACAGACAAATCCAGAATTGAGCTATGTTATGTTACAGGTTTATCAACGCAGGTTTTAATGGATGATTCACTGTGCGAAGAGTGAATTTATCTCTATTTGCCTTTTCTAAAGAAAACTGAATCAAGCTGACAAGCTCTGGTTCTGCATTAATGAAAACAAATGTCTTTGTGTACACCAGTCCACCCATGTAGCAAATAAACAGAAGTGGCACACGAGCTACCACGAATATAGCCTACCAAACATTTAGATGAGATATGAGAATAAACGTCAAAGTAATGCTCTGGAATCAGTTCAAATATGTCTATTGATGAACAAAATCCAACTTAGATCAGTCAGTTCTATTTGTTTATGAATCTAAACATATATGGAGTTTATTTTTTTGTATTATTATAATGTAAGTGTACACTCAGGAATTTCAACAAATCAACTAAATTGTGCCTTTCATTGGCTCTAAAGGCAACAAGATAACAGAATTTGCCTCATTCAGTTCCATTTAATGGCAATAAAATGGACACATTCGATTTGCATTAGAATTGAGAGCAAAGCTTTTTCTCAATTATACACAATATACAGTGTGTAATTGGAACATCTAAGATATCCATAATATTAATATATAAATAACCTGACACTTTATAAAAATCAGTTATTTTTTTCAAATCTGAGACAGGTTTATTGCCGCATAGGTTTTACATAGAAAGAAATGTCCTCGCTGTTGTGATGCATGACAGTCATAAGATACACAGAACGAGACAGAAAAGTAGTCTACGACAAAAATCAAGAATGGAGCAGGTGAGGATGAACTGGATGATGGAGGTGTATAAGTGCACCATTATTGTCTGGGGCAGGTTGAACTTGTTTAGCTGCCATAGGAGGTTCATCCTCTGCTTTTTTGGTGAAGCTGATGTTTAGCTCCTACTTGAGGTCCTGGGACAAGATGGAGCCCAGAGGTCTGTTTCAAGAAGCAGGTTCAAAAAACTCTGAGTCTAACCCTGAACTCTGAGTTGATCTACTCTGAGATAGGAAACTCTGAGTTTTCAGTTCCAGAACAGCAGATTTGCGTTAGTTTTATCAACTCAGAGTAGTTTGACCTGGAGTTAAGCGCGTGCACCCCAAGTATAACAACGCTTCAGCAGCAAAAGAGAGGGAGACGGTGTGGGAGAACATTGCTGCTCGGGTCAGTGCGTAAGTTTAAACGTAGTCCTGTTGCAATCACAATAATATCACAGGGGAAACTGCTTGAGTGGTAGCCTATTAATTTATTTCATTTAGGTGCTTTCCCGTGGGGCAGAAGCGCACTTGGCAGCAGCTTAATATGAAACATAAAAAAAATGTTTAAACAGGTAAAACCTCAGCACAATCTCATGGTGATGCCTCATTTTGAGCATGTTTTACATGGTAAAGTATATATTACCGTAAGTGGCTGTTTTATATGTTGTATAAAAAAACTCCCGTTTGCAAAAAAACGCAGCGCAACACATAATATCTGCTGGGATGTGAGAGCATGACTTTGGTTGTTAATGTTGGAAATGTAAGGACGGATGAGGTTGTGTATGTAATGATGGACTGTGACGTGAAACTGTACCGCTCAAAAAGAGAATTGCCTGGAAATGCAAGAACATCTATAATCAATAGTTTGATAATCATCTCCCGACGAATATTTAATTCTCTGCGCAGTAATTCTGCACCTTCATCCACGGGATCATTATCAAAAGGACATGCCATGGTAGTGAAAATAGTCACCACCTAATGTAACTTCTAATGACTGATTTTTGCAATGATTTTCTGAAAAAACAGATGACAGAACTATACTACGCCAAAACTCGCCTGCTGACTGAATGAATGAGCAAATCAAATGCCGTGTGTGGCTGAAAGAGGGCGGAGACAGAGAGAAACTCAAGGTTTGTTGAGAAAAACCTGCACCCGACCAGGTGAGGTTACCTCTTTCTGTGAAACAGGCTAGAGTTACCCCTCTTTCTCTGGTTTGAGTTACCTCCCTTTGTGAAACGGAAAACTCTGAAATGAGTTTCCCTCATTTCAGGGTTAACAGACTCAGAGTTTTCACTAAACCTGCTTTGTGAAACGGGCCCCAGGAAGTGGAAGTACTCTAGCATCGACTCACTTACACAGAGATGGGGGTGGAAATCTACAACCATCTCCACTGTCTTTAGAGCATTGAACTCCAAGTTGTTTTGTCCCTACCAGGTGACCATCTGTAGGTGGATCCATCCCAACCCAGTGAGGGTGGTGTTGTCTGCAAACTTCTGAAACTTGACAAACTGGTGACTGCACCAGCTGTTGGTGTTCAGGGAAAAGAGTAGAGGGGATTGGATGCAGTGTTGAGGGATACTGCTGCTGATGGTCAGGTGGGGTCAGGCACATTCAGGAGGTCTTGTCCTGCAGCAGAGCTGGGACGATAGCGTTGAAAGTGGAGTTACAACAGGTTCATAACAGGTTTCTGTTGTCCAGTTGCTGTGGAGGGCCATGTACCTGTATGTTTCCCCAAATCAAATGTTAAATTATTTTGTCCGCTTAGCTCATCCCATAATTGCATGGGCAGGTGGTAGGGTCCATTTAGGTGAGGCTGACAGGTATAAGTGTCTTCACAAGAGCGAAGGGGCGAAGCAGGCAGGGGGCATCTCGCTTTGAGGTTGCTTTTTTTATGTTAATTTGTCCCAGTTTAATTTAGTTGGATGGTGGCTGGAGTTAGTTTTCTTTTGTAAATAAATCACACACACACACACACACACACACACACACACACACACACACACACACACACACACACACACACACACACACACACACACACACACACACACACACACACATTCATTACATTGATAATAGCAGATTGTTTTGTTCAACAGCTGAACTTAAAAGATAGATGGAGTTGAACGGACAACGAGACAGAGGAGAGAAAGAAATGGAAACGTAATTCAAATCTATCTCTCAGACACATTCAAATTCCCAGGAGAACCAGTGCTGTCACCCTCAGGTTCTCCACTGTCAGTCACCTGAATCTGCCACGTGACCTGATGGATGTTATACCTGCTTTCTCATGACCATTCATTCCCTTTGCATTTGTCAACTATGAGCATAAATACTGAAAAAACAAGTTTAAATCAAATAACTGCATAATCCTTCCCTGAACAGCGGATCATACTTTAGCAACCATAACTAAGCACCAGGGTTCTGTCCAGCTTTATATTTCTCCCCTTCCCAGAGTGGTGTGCATGGTGCTTGTGTTAGTGATACTCAGCAATTAAAGAGTTTAGAAGGGGGGTCCTTCATTAGCTAAAAACATAAGCTACAGACATCTCCATGTCCGGCTAACAAGCAGCGTTCAGTTTTTAAGCGCCACATATATAAAAACTTCCAGAAAACTGCAGGTCTGCTGCAATTCTTAGTTCTTTTAAATCAAGACCGAAGACTTTTCTGTTTTCTGCTGCTTATCTGTAAACAGCACTGTAACTTCTGTAACTGTATCCATCTTTTATGTTTTAAATGACCTTTTATGTGTTTGTTTTTCCCAAAGGCTTTTAATGTTTTATGTAAAGCACTTTGAATTGCCTTGTTGTTGAATTGTGCTACACAAATAAACTTGCCTTGCCTTAGCCTTCTACCCACAGCAGCCCTTGAGCCTGTTGCTTCCCATAAATATATACGTGGACGCTGCTGTCCATTGGACGATAAGTCAATGAGGCCACCATCTTGGGCAGGGGGGGGGACCCTTTTCTTAATGCATGTTTGTCTATCGAGGCAGGAGGTCCATCCACTATTAAAATCACAAGTGGTTTGTTACAAATGCCAGAAATGTATTTATGGTAACGGACACTTAATTAAAGTGCTGTTTTTTTCTACCAAAGTAACATTAAGCGGCTTTAAGCTGTAAAAATTCACCCCTTGTACAATTATCATAAATGGGGAAATTAGCTATAGAGACCAGATACATTATATTTTTGTAGACCATTAAATTAGCCAAATAAAGTAAAAACTACCGTCCCAAAAACAACAACAACAACTTAGACATTGTCGATAGCTGAAATCGCCTAGCCCTACTGCAGTATGAGAACACTCACTTAACTTTATGTTAAGTGAGCTTTAAGAAGGATTAGCACTTAGCTTTGGTTATCTATCAAATTCAACAAGTTTGTAAAGTAAAATATTGAAAAGTATCTATCTAGTTGTTTCCAAGGAGTACAACATTAACCAATACTAGTTTGTGAGGTTTACTAATAAAAATGCCCCATTTCACAACTAGTACTTCCACTGTGTGATGTTTTTGTACTGTGTGCTATCAGAGGTTAGCCTAACATTAGTGGCTCTGTCCTGTTATTAATTGGATTTGGGGAAGTTTTAACTGCTCCATCCAAACTCTGAGATAGCTCAACATTTTTTCCCTTTTCTGTTGTGATATCCAAAGGAAAACCTACTGTTTGAAAATACAAACAAGTATGTAGCTAAGCTAAGCAGCCAAAGAGGTTTACAATGAGACACTGGGAATTGCTCACTACACTGCAATGCAAGAACAATGCTGCTTCTTCTACATGGCCGATCACACAGTGAACTGGCTCAAAGGCTGACTGGAATGGCAAGGAACCATAGTTTAAAAAATGACTTAAAAGTTCAAGTAGTAAATGTGCCACAGTTATCACTGTTATCACCTGATTGGTGTAGGACTACAGTGGAAAGTTTGACAGGCAACACCTACAAGACATTCATCTCTCACCCCTTCATCCTTTTCCAGCTCCAGCCCCGTCTCCAGGAGGTTTTCCTCAAACTCCTCCCGCCTAAAGCGCTTGTCGTCCTCATGATAGTCAGTCCGTTGCTCCTGGGCAGCGATCTCCGGGTCTTCCTTTGGCTGCAGCGGGGCGCGGCTGCTTCTCATGCTCAGGCTGCGGCGAAGACGCCGGATGAAATTATTGTCACCAAACCTGGAGGACTGGCGCCGGATGCTGCTGGGCTTCTGGATCTGGTATGCCAGCACGTAGTCCACCCGCCGACGGCCATCAGAGAAGAATGGGCCCGGCCGCGGACACAGAGGGGAGCCGTCGTCTGCATAAATGTTTTTCATTGGCTATAGGCAAGACAAGCAAAGAGGGAAAATATCCTAGATTACTGGATTTGCATAGAAACATCTCCTCTTAAAAATAGTGATAATGTTGACAAAATAGTGCAGGGTCAGCAGCCTCTCCAGTATTTTGACTGTACGTGGTGAGATGGGTCAGTTTTATACAGATCACAATCTCAGTCATCTTTAAAAGGAATTCACTTTGAGAGCAAATCTGCATTTTGCATGAATAACTTCCTTGAACTCAAACTCACACTACTGTTTGTCAATTTGCCGTGGTTCAGTGAAAGTAACTTAGTTTGACCGATGTGAGCCACGTGGTTTTGTCAGATGGCCTGAAGAAGTGTTCTACTATAAACTCTGCCAGCTTACAAACACGCACACATATTTTATTTTTTATTTTCCTTTACAGCAGCAATGGATACTCATGACATAGCATACATGTACTACGTGTACTCTACCAGATTGTGTGCTAGCATCACACACACACACACACGCACGCACACACACACACACACACACACACACACACACACACACACACACACACACACACACACACACACACACACACACACACACACACACACACACACACACACACACACACACACACACACACACACACACACACACACACACACACAAACTTTGTCACTGCAATCGCATCACAACCATTCAAAATACACTCATGAAACTATACAGGTGTGTCTTGAGATGAAGATAAGAAGAAAGTTGTGTACACAGAAAGGGCGAAGTAGGAAGTAGGGTTACACAGGTTACTGTGCCATTGAACCGCCTCCAGCTTGGTGACCATCAGGTGACCCGTGGTGTACCTTTTGAATCGACCTCCCTGTCCAACATTGTGATATCCCTGCTACCGTGAACTTTGTCACACAGCAGGAGCAAAGTCTACTTAACAGAAAAGTCTACATGTACTCCCATCATCGGAGGAAGAAAGTTTATCCTCAGAGAAGTAAGAATGTATGCACCAAATATGCTAATAATTTATAAAGTAAGAGCATTGGGTAGGATGGAGGAAGTGCTTTTATGGTCAATGATTGTAACAGGACTTCATGCGATTCATTCTCTGCAGCATATTTGCTTGATGGTTCACTGGACTAATGCACTATACACTTTCACACTTGGAATGTAACATCATTCACCGTCCCCAGAGACATTCAGCGGCCAGAGATAAAATAGTGCCCATGACACAAACCATCCTTTTCAACAGGGAGCAACATACAACAAACGTGCTTCTCCAGCTGAATCATCTTGTCCGCTATTTCATGAATATTTCATTTACATAGCAAGTATCTGCAGAGTGATACACATCTTGGGCTGTCTATTTATGTTTTGCAATTCCCGGCTGCATTAAATGAAAGGTCTTGTTGTCCTCATACCACTGAGGATTATAGTCCTACAGTATAGGTAGTTTCCATGCAAATGTCCCCTAATACTTTAATACACACGTATTGCATGTTGCACTAGAGGCTAAGAAGACATAAACAGGGTCGTTGAAGATTAAATTCAGCAGTATTCCAACATGGACTCAATGCTGCTGTGTAGTCAAATGACATCTCTGATATATGTTGAGCCACACTGTTGCACTGGGTGACATCTTCCTTCATTACCATGAACACACACTGGTTATTCTGAATCAACCCCATACACCATCTGATATCCCACTCAAATCTGCCTCAAAAATAGCTCTTAATATATTAAATATCCATGTTTGATATTGTCACTCCCATTCACTTTCACTTTAATTTGAGCATTTTACTGATTCAGGTTCATGTTGACTTACAAATTCCAAACAATGAAACAACAAGACGGTTTCGTTTGGAATTCAGGTTTAGTTTATTTGTAGTTCATTTATTATGTTTTGTACACCCCTTGTGCATCCTAATGGTTTGGAATCTGTTGTAGTTTGGTTCTGTTTCTCTGACATCTCCAATTTGGTCCAATTTGATAACAATTAAAGAATCAAGTTTGCTTAGCATTATCTCATACACAAAACCCAACTTTTTAAAATATTTACCATGTCTACATGGATTTGGGGCTGAGTGCATGAGTATAGACAGCATAGATAATAAGAATATGTAGTGTGAAAAGCTATACGTTAGCAAACCATGAGTTTAGAATAATTCACTATAGAGATATGCTCAAAAATGGACCTCCACACTCAGGATGTTAATGTGGGTACAAAGGAAATGATTACTGTCCTGCTCAGTAAATGTGGCCATTCAACAGTCTGGCTCATTAAAACTTTATGAAGAGGAACATTTTGGAAGAGTGCAGACATGGCACTAGTTTGACTTCAGCTTTGTGTCACGACATTTCTTTCCGTGGTCCATTCATTTCATAATTTTAGAGCTTATGTGTCTGGTACATTGAATGTGGGGTTCTATATGTTATATACTGTATGAAACGGCTCAAAACACAGTGTACTATACTCTACCAGTAATAAGACCTTTACACACCAGGGGCTTTTTTCTTTGTGCGATGGCAAAAAGGCAATGCTGAATTCTTTCACACAGAATGTGAATATTACGATGCGTTAAAGCGACTGAGATTTTGTACTGCAAAACAAAGGCATGAGGAGAATAAAGGAACGTCCACATGAACGAAAACCACCTTTTTTTTCTTCGTCGTTCTTAAAAAGTTTTCCGTCAACATGGACT